>NC_059128.1:148984290-149609290 GCF_020740605.2 Lemur catta
ACAGTATAAAATATGATTGAATATCTTTTACAATTGTTCTAAACTTAAAGTTCTTAAGACCTATCAATGTGGACTTTTTTGGTGATAAAGGAAATACTTGGTATTACAGGAAAAAGTACATGAGGCTGAAAATCTGTATATTTTTTTAATATGAGAGTTGAGGTAATTCTAAGAAAAAACCCAATTCAGTTATGACCTAATAATTTATTTAAAATGATTCAGTTAGAACATTTTACACATCCAGTACCATGCTGTATATTACAGGAGTTTGATATCCGAGTAAGGAAAATAAGAGAGCTAAAAATGCAGTTTAAAGAAAAGAGAGCCAACTATTTAATATACTTCCTAACACACAGATATTTTCTTTCCTTTTATTGCCCAAGCTGGAGTGCAGTGGCTATTCACAGACATGATCATAGTGCACTGCAGCCTTGAACTCCTGGGCCGATCTACAACACCTCCCATCTCGCCACAGCTTCCTTAGTAGTTAGGACTACAGGTGTACACCACCATGTCCAGCCTGATTTGTCCTTCTTAAATCAAAGTATTAATTAAATTGTCAACAATACATAACCTCTAACAAGCTCCATATATTAAAATTTACATGGGCACAATTTCTGCCTTCTAAGAAACTAAAATCCCCAGTAAACATTAAACTGAAAATAGTAAAAGCTACTTATATATACAGTACTTTAGGATATTTTATTAAGATGTATTATCTCACTATAAAGCTTGATAGTGCCAATTTCATTTATCTTCCCTCAAGTCTCTAATTTACCTGCAGGTGAAATCCCAACTAGTCACTTTATAATGACATCCAAATTCTTACATACAGGAACAAACTAGAGCCAATCAATATGAACTTGCAGAACTAAACTCTGCCCTGCAAAAATTCTTTTCTCTATAAACAAATGTTTCCATACTGTTACTTATTGCTCCCTAATGTCACTTTATTATAGTTGCACTTCCATATATGATTTTGAATATAACAAGAATTTGCTAAGCACCTGTATTGCCAGCTACTTGGGAGGCTGAGGCAGGAGGATCAAGAGTTCTAGCCCAGCTTGGACAAAATAGTGAGACTCCCGTCTCAAAAAAAGAATAAAAATAAAAATAAAAATAAAACGGTATACGTGGTGATGGATTATTGATTACCCTGATTTGATTATACGAATGTTTCAAATTATCATATGTATCCTCAAAATACATACATCTAATATGTGTCAATAAAATAATTTAACAATTAAAACAAGGATTTACCTGTCTATTCATTTTAAAAAGAACATATTATACAATGCTAAAAATACAATAAAACTGCACTAATTGGAACCAGTTGTGTGTAGACGAGGCAGCCAAGCAATATTAATAAAAAGTTTTTAAAAATGTATATATTCTGAACCATTACTGAAAGGACTTCCATTTTGACTTCTTTTCTAGTGGTGGTAATAAATTTACATTGAGTCATCCACGTTCTCCCTGATCTCTAAGGCCATGAAAACTGATCCAACGGCTAGATCTGAAGATCAAAACAAACTGGCTTGTAAATGGAATGGAACTGAAAACTCACAATAATAAACTGTATCTTCAATCACCAATAGCCAGAATGTGTGCCAGATCAGTTTTAATGTAAAAGGATCGTTCATAATTAAAATATTGGGTCTATGATTGTGTTTAGGAGGATCTTTTCTCATATATTGCACACTTTTCAGGTAATCACAAGCCTTGCCTCTGCCAAGAGAAGTCTACAACAACATGCACCAGATAAACAAGACAAAATGACCTCCTTAGCATAACCAATTTAATACACAAGTTGTCTTTTCAATTAAAAATGAATTTATTTCTGAAAGTACAAACTTCTTTGTTCAGCATCTCTCCTGTGCTAGCTAAATAAATTTTATGGAATTTTCTTTGGAGCTTATAAGTACTCCTATTGGGATCTGTTCTCTGATTTTATTCGACCGTGTTTTGGGGTTGTTTGTACCGTCTTTTAGGTCACCTCAAATCTTTTTCATTTAATTAATTTATTTATATTTTTAGAGATGGGGTATTGCTCTGTCACCCAGGCTGAGTGCAGTGGCACAATCATAGCTCACTGCAACCTTGAACTCCTGGGCTCAAGCAATTTTCCTGCCTCAGCTTCCTAGGTAGTTGGGACAACAGGTGTGCACCACCACACTTGGCTAATTTTTCTTAGTTTTTGTAGAGGTCTTGCTGGTCTCGAACTCCTGGCCTCAAGCAATCCTCCTCTCTTGGCTTCCCAAAGTGCTGAGATTACAGGCGTAAGCCAACACGCCCAGTCTGAAACCTTTTTTAGAAGGAGGAAAAGCAAAGACAAAGATAGATAATTATTTATGGTAAGTTTTCTACTAGCAGCACAGACTGTATGTGTTCTGGCATCCACCAATTATGGCAACCAAAAGTCATCGTTACCATTTAAAAAAAAATTATAAATTTAGAACTTTCTAGAAAAAAATGGAGAGAAGGGGAGGAGTCTTTGTAAGCCCAATGACATCTGTAGAACAAAGACAATCCTAAAAGTACTATTTCTAAAAATAAGTAATTTAAAAAGAAAATATTAAACTTAGGCCGGGCGTGGGGGCTCACGCCTGCAATCCTAGCACTCTGGGAGGTCGAGGCGGGAGGATCATTTGAGCTCAGGAGTTCGAGACCAGCCTGAGCAAGAGTGAGACCCTGTCTCTACTAAAAATAGAAAGAAATTAGCTGGACAACTAAAAATATATAGAAAAATTAGCCGGGCATGGTGGCGCATGCCTGTAGTTCCAGCTACTTGGGAGGCTGAGGCAGTAGGATTGCTTGAGCCCAGGAGTTTGAGGTTGCTATGAGCTAGGCTGATACCATGGCACTCTAGCCCGGGCAACAGAGTGAAACTCTGTCTCAAAACAAAAAAAAAAAAGAAAAGAAAATATTCAACTTTACTGTATTTCTCTAGTCCCAGGAAGAAGTAACCCCCTGGTTTCTAGAAAGTGCTACAAAAGGCTCTCAACATTTAAATTCATGAATGGATTAAAGAGAATAAGCAATTTCTAGAGATTCTTTTATTTTTAAAAAGTATAGTGGCCGGGCGAGGTGGCTCATGCCTGTAATCCTAGCATTCTGGGAGGCCAAGGCAGGCGGATTGTTTGAGCTCAGGAGTTCGAGACCTGCCTGAGCAAAGGTGAGACCCTGTCTCTACTAAAAATAGAAAGAAATTATATGGACAGCTAAAAATATATATATAAAAATTAGCTGGGCATGGTGGCACATACCTGCAGTCCCAACTACTCAGGAGGCTGAGGCAGAAGGATTGCTTTAGCCCAAGAGCTTGAGGTTGCTGTGAGCTAGGCTGATGCCTCGGCACTCTAGCCTGGGCAACAGAGCTAGACTCTGTCTCAAAAAAAAAAAAAAAAAAAAAAAAAGTATAAACTCTGCTTATAATTATTTATCAGTGAAAAATTATCTGAGAAGAGGCTAGCTGTGGTGGCTTATGCTTGTAATCCTAGCACTTTGGGAGGCTGAGGCAAGACGATTGTTTGAGGACAGAAGTTTGAGAGTAGCCTGAGCACGAGCAAGACCCCGGCTCCACAAAATAATAGAAAAATTAACCCAGCATGGTGGAGTGTGCCTATAGTGCCAGCTACTTAGGAGGCTGAGGCAGGAGGATCACTTGAGCTCAGGAGTTGGAGGCTGCAGTAAGCTATGATGGTACCCCCTGCACTCTAGCCTGGATGAGGGAGCAACACCCAGTCTCAAAACAAAACAAACAAATAAACAAAAAAATCCAGTAAGAAAGTTGTCTTTTTTATTTTTTTTTTTTTTGAGACAGAGTCTCACTTTGTTGCGTGGGCTAGAGTGAGTGCCATGGCGTCAGCCTAGCTCACAGCAACCTCAAACTCCTGGGCTTAAGCGATCCTACTGCCTCAGCCTCCTGAGAGGCTGGGACTACAGGCATGCCCGGCTAATTTTTTTTTATATATATATATTTTTAGTTGTCCAGATAATTTATTTCTATTTTTAGTAGAGACAGGGTCTCGCTCAGGCTGGTCTCGAACTCCTGACCTCGAGCAATCCACCCTCCTCAGCCTCCCAGAGGGCTAGGATTACAGGCGTGAGCCACCGCGCCTGGCCAGAAAGTTGTCTTTTAAAAGCAAAGTACAATTAAATAAATCATTAAAGCCTTTCAAAGACATCACTCATCTCCTCCTCCAAGGTGTACTCAAATCATAAACTACTTAAGCACCACATGTAAAAACTGCCTGGCAAATACACCTCTTTAATCTTCTCTAGCTCTTATAGTTATTTCTCAGAAAGTGCTGTTCAGTAGAAGACCCCTAACATCTTATATCACCTATGGCAGGCATGGCAGGTAAAACCTCAGGATGGCATACCTCCCCAATCTTCACATATCCAAGAGCACAGCAAGGGCAGGGGGTGGGTGGCAAACGGAGGATATAGACATCGGGTAATTCTGATACAAACTGTCTTCCCCCTACCTCCCACTGACCCCTCCCAACCTGAGATTCAAAAGGCTTCCATCAACTGCCATTTGGAGATAATCTAAGCATGGACATCCATGTAAGCCGGCCTATTCTCATAGCCCCTATGGACAATTGTATATTAGAGATAAACAGCCTGGTATTCCATAAACTCTGTTATCATTTACTGAAACCAAGGTAAAACCCCCAGGAATCGAAGGAAATACAGTTTAATGCAGTGTTCTTTCCACACTGTATGAGTCCTTCTCTAATCATCTGGTACATACATCCCATTCTAATGCCAGCAGATAGCATGGGCCCTGCCCCAGCCAGTAGCAGATCACTGTTCCAACAGACATGACCTTCTCATTGACTTTAACTCTTTAATGTTGCCATACTTACCAAGAGCCAGAATGTTAACAATGATTTTTGGAAACTAAAATTTTTTTCCCAATGATTAAAAAATAGAAGACTATCCTTTACAAATTCACTAAGGGTTAAAAAGAGAATGATGTCCTGTATGTTCCCAAATATTTTTTGCTTTCTATGTAATAATAAGTGTGTGTGGGGGGGAAGATGGGCTATAAAAAGATACCCAAGCAGCACTCACCCCCTTATTGGCAGCAATGCAGCATTCAGCCAGCCGTAGCCAGAGGCGAGGATTTGCATGATAAACCTGAACTGCCTCAATCAAACACTCAAAGGCAGCAAGAGGCCTTCCAATGTGAAGCAGCTGAATTCCACAGTTATACAGCAACTCATACCTCTTATTGGTTAGTAATGTACACATGGGTCTTCCTGAAAATTTTTTGCCTAGTGATAAAAATCAGGTAAGAATACATAGATTTAAAGCAACAGTTAACATTCAAAACGTTTATTCCACTAAGTACTTAAGTACTACCATGTTTAATACCAATAACCCTGATTTGAAGTTGTAATAGCTCTCACCAACGGTGGTCTCCATCCTCAACCCCACAAATATTCTGCAGAGTCATCTCAGTTGTCTATGCTGGCAGGGCCAGAGATGTCTCTTCTCATTTGCCAGCTCCTCAGGCAACAATGTTCCAGGAAGGCAAAGATAAGAGATAGGACCCACTCTCACTCCTTTGAACCTTACACCACTTTTCCACATTTTTAGAGTCTGTAAAAGTTTCCACTTTTTTAAATTTTCAGCTTGGTTAACCATTTTGTCATGTACTATCATTTATTCAATGTTTCACAGTCCATAAATAAAATAAGACCACATGTGATTTAGAATACATTTTTCATCAATTAATTCAAGTAGGTTTTAAGTATTTTAAAAAGTTAAATAATTCTTGATATTGAGCATTTCAGATCAAAGATCCTTATAATATGACTATTAAAGGATAAACTTCAGGAATTTGTAGCAATATCTACTAAAAATCCCTAGAGCCAAACTTGTTGGGCAGATCAGTGTTAACTGTATGTAGGTCTACATGACATGTGTTTTGACCAGATACTTGCTCTGTAAATCATGCTTTTCTCAAATAGTAAAATACAAACTGTCCCCCAGCACTGGGATTACCTGGATCAGTGCTACCTGCACTGAGCTGAGCACAGACATTGTCATTCTCCTGCAGAGCCTTTTTAAAGTAGAAAATTCCCAAATTGTGCTTGCTCATGGCAAAATGGATGCAACCAAGATTATTCCAGAACATGCATCTCAAACATTCACCTGAGGAAAACACAAGAAAATTTGTTTGCTGAAAAATTTTACCGTTGATGTCACTCATACAAGAATGGGGCTTAATCTGGTATGAATCAATTGTTTGCCATTCCACTTAGTGCCCAAAGAACAATTCACACGGCATTTGAAATTTAGGAAACATCTGAAAAAGTTTTAAACTCCTTTTAAAATCTCTTTTATTAAAAGTGATAAAATTATTTTTACAAAGTCAACCCTGCATATTTTGTTAGCCTAATTTTGTTGTGATTTTTGGTTTTTGTTTTTTTTTTGAGACAGTCTCACTCTGCTGCCTGGGTTAGAGTGCAGTGGCATCACCATAGCTCACTGTAACCACTACTAACTCCTGAGCTCAAGTGATTCTCCTGCCTTGTCCCTCCAAATAGCTGGGACTACAGGCATGTAGCACCACCTGATTTTAATAATTGTAGACAAATAATACAAAAACCCAAAAGACAAAAAATATTTATTAGTAATGTAATATACAGCAATGATTGTACCCACAAAATGAAATATGTAAAAACTGGAAACAATGAAGCAAATATATGTAGAAACACATATGCAAAGTATATTAAGTAAAGAATGAGAAGAATATATAGATCAGAACATATAAAATTTTGCTTTTGTTTGTTGAAGTGTAAATCTCCACTGTTATTTTAATTCATACTTCTTTAAATATCACTGTGGCTATGCATGCTTTCATGTTTGTTGGGCACTTGTATATCTTAGCCTGTACATTGCCTCTTCCTGTCTTTCCGCCCTTTTTTATTTGGTTACAGATATTTTTCCTATTGGTTACCAGCTGGTTTGTATGTTATAGAAACCACCTGTCATATCTCTTTCAAATATTCCTGCCCACCCTGGTCTGTCACCTGTTTTGTGACTAGGTCCAGTATGTGTATGTGTGTTTATGTTTCTAATCATAAAAAGTTTAACATTTTTTTTGTGGTCACATTTAGTTATCTTTTCTAAACTCTATGGTACCTGGATTTTGGATTATGTTTAATCAAGCCTTCCTCATCACAAAATTAAAATATTCATCCAAGTTTTGTTTTGCTGCTTTTATTTTATTTTTATATTTTAATCCTTCCTATCTCTCTGGATTTTATTTTGAGTAATGAAGGTAATTCAAGCTTTAGCTTTCTTTTTCTAAATGGCTATGCAAACATTCCAAAATAATTTACTTAATAGTCCATATTTTTTTCCTCAATGATATAAAATGTCTGACTAGAATGACAAAATTAATAATCAGGATATTGCCTAGTACTAAAAACTAAAGGTTATCTTCTAAGACATATATATATATTTTTTGTTTGTTTGTTTTGAGATTGGGTCTCACTGTGCTGCCCTGGCTAAAGTGCAATGGCATCACAATAGCTCACTGCAACCTCAGACTCCTGGGCTCAAGTGATCCTCTTGCCTCAGGCTCCCAAGTAGCTGCGACTACAGGCATGTGCCACCATGCCCAGCTAACTTTTCTTTCTTTCTTTCTTTTTTTTTTTGGTGGAAACTGGGTCTCACTCTTGTTCAAGCTGGTCTTGAACTCCTGGCCTCAAGCAATCCTCCTGCCTCAGCCTCCCAGAGTGCCAGGATTACAGGAATGAGCCACTGTGCCCAGCCTGTCTTTTGATATATTTTTAAATTATGCAATGATAATATTTTAAAAGGAGAAAAACTAGGCTTTGAAAAAAGGTAGTAGGAAGCACACTGAAGTGTTTCAAGGAGGTTGCTTCCTGGTAGTGGCACTGTGGACAATTTAAGAAAAATTCTATTTTCCGAATTTTCTCTAATAAGCATGTTTTAGTGGCAGCAAAAAATAAAGTTTATATAGGGGAAGCAAATTAAAGATTTCAAAATTAATAACTATGAAAAATATCAATACATAAAACAGACAACTATATCAAAATCTTTCCCATTAGAACTGTTACATCCCATCTCTTACACCAATACTGGTGCAATAATTCTACTGATAAAAAAATAGATGATAACTGTTGACTAGTAAACTACACACCCTGCTTCTGATTTCATTTTAAAGATTGACAATATCAACACTGAAATCTGCATCAAGACAATCCTAAGCAAAATTTTCTCAAAGTATATTATCTTTTTAGTTTGAGAGATAATTTCATGTTGAGTGTTAGTGGGCCTCTGAGGGGATACTATGATAATGAAAACATAAAAAATTAAAATTTAGCAGAATTAGAAAATGGGTACTTAGAACAAAAAGAATACCCACAAGAGAATTATAACGGAACAAACTGCCTTTTCCAACCCCCATGATTACAGTGAATTGAAAGGGTAAATGGGGGAAGGTTTGAGCACATTTGCATGTGTACTCTGTGTATGTATCAGACAGAATGCAAAACAAACATTTTTAATAGTTAACCCTCATTTCTTGAATAACTGATTTTTCTTCTCCCTCTCCACAAAATAGTGAGGACATAAACCTAAATGACAGCCACAATTTTTACCTTTCATTTTACCATTAATATCAAGGGATTTATAAGACTTTCTAAATAGAGGCAAGAATAGTTAACAATTATTAACTTCCTAACTTTGCAGAAATTTTTTTTTTTTTTTTGAGACAGAGTCTCATTCTGTTGCCTGGGCTAGAGTGTTGTGGCATCAGCCTAGCTCACAGCAACCTCAAACTCCTGGGCTCAAGCGATCCTCCTGCCTCAGCCTCCCGAGTAGCTGGGACTACAGGCACGTGCCACCATGCCTGGCTAATTTTTTTCAATTTTATTTGTTTGGCTAATTTCTTTCTCTTTTTCTTTAGTAGAGACGGGGTCTCGGTCTTGCACAGGCTGGTCTCGAACTCCTGAGCTCGAGCAATCCTCCCGCCTCGGCCTCCCAGAGTGCTAGGATTACAGGCGTGAGCCACGGTGCCCGGCCTTGCAGAAATATTTTGATCTATTTAATAACCTAAAGAAATCATCATATTAGTCACTGCTTTTACGAGAGAAAACGGAAAAGTAAAAACATTATCTCATTTCTTGAAAAGGTCGCACTTTACCCAAGGACCTTATGCCTCAACATAAATTCTAACCTGGAATTAAAAAACAAAATAAAGAAAGAGCAAGTGAAGTTAAAGAAAAATGAAAGAATAAAGTAATCAGGCTTCTTCTAAAGTGGAAACAAGTGATAAACTAAAATTCCAGGAATTTTCTGCAGAAATATTAACTTATTTTCACTGAAAAATTAGCATAAATTGCTGTGAAGAGTAGTTTAGGAAAAAACAAAGCAAAACACCAACCAAAAGGGGTAAAAAAGCCAGGAGGAAAAAATATTAAAATTTCACAATTTTCTTTTACCTGTTTTCATGAATCCTGGATGCTCAGCAATGTTTGAACTATTTAATAGCTTCACAGCTTTTCGATAATTGCCCCTTAGGTACTCAAAATTGCTTTTAAGAAACAGAGAGGGTGCAGACTGTAAAGAAAATGTAAAAGTTACTCATAATTTTTTTTCAGATGGCTAATGCAAGATGGTATAATACTTATACTGTTGCACTGGTGTGTGTTTAAGAGCATAAATGAATCAATTATGTGATGGTCACAAAAACTGTATACAGTCTCTAAATTTTTCACTGTTCTTGCAATCTAAAAATTGAAACCTGTTCCAGAGCACCTTGTAAAAAGAATTACAGGGCTACCTAAAAAATAAATACAACATATATATAAGAATATAGTTTATAGATTGTCAACTGACCGCCTTCATCTATTACACTACTAAATGGAAGTCAACTTGACAACACAAACTAGGGCCTTCTTTTTAATGGTTATTAAAAAGATTGGTTATCTTTCATACTTTTTAAGATACAATTGTACTTTTCATTAGAACCCAAAGATAATCAAATACTTTTCTAAATAGAAAAAAAAAGAATTCTTCTATGAATCGAAGAATTTTCCAACAGAATGCCTTATTTAGGAGCACTAATCTTGCTGTTCCAAAGATGTTTTGGATTGTAGTTCACCTTTCACTTCCCAAGAATCCTCATGGTAGAAGGGCCTCTAAATAGCAGCACCTATTTTGAGTGCAAAAACATGCAGAGATATGGAAACTAAACATCATCCAGGAGGACATCTGGAATCCTTGTCTCATTATTAATCCACTTTAGCTTAGCCAACAGGCTTTCCTTCTAAATTCTAGTCCATCCTTTGCTCTGCCCCCTGTCCACCCCAGAGTTTTGGTCACTAGGGAAACAAGGGCTTTCTAGGCTTATTCTCAGTGGCAGCACTTCCTCCTGAAGTTTTTCCTAATTCAGGTATGACTATTACACTGAATTATAATTATTTTTGTTTGTCTCTCCTCTATGACTATGGCTTCCTTTAAGGCGAGGATTATGTTCTTTATCTCAAGAAAGGTTTGATAATGCCTGGATGGCTAATTAGGCCTTTCCCTCTTAGCCTCAGGTTTAAGCTACAATTCTCAAAAACCACAAGAGAACCAACCTAGTGGTTAATCTGGATCCTGCCTGAGATTTCTAACTGTATCTTCTCCTGATTTCATACTTCTAAATTTACAGTTTTCCTAAAGCATTAAGATTGTTCACAATTCTGTTTCTTCCCTAGAGCATCTTAAAAATTATTTATCAATGGAGGATTAGGGTGGAGGGAATGGAAGGAAGGAATAATTGTTATCTCAAATACTCCAGTACTAGTCAAATTGAAGGTACGATCAAGCCAAGTCATTTGAAAGAGGTAGATTTTTGCTACAATTTGACTATTAAATCTTTAACAAATGTTTTGAGTATAATACTAAAAAATTCTAAAATAACCTAAATGTCTAATATCAGCAAAATGTTTAAGTTGTGATAAACCACTCACAGAATACTAAGCAGCTATTTAAGATGGTGGTTTTGAAGGCTACATAAGGGAAAATTTTTGTTATAAGTAAAAAAATGTATTAAACTACAGACACAGTATAATCACTACTTCCCAATTTTATGAAACCAAGGTTCCCTATCTGGTAGTATGTATAACACACTAAAATAAATTATTTAAAACTGACAAATATCCATAGTCTAAATAAGAAAGTCACAAACTGAAAAACAAAAGTCCAGAAGAAACTTACATTTCCAGCTGTGTTCATAACTGACTTGATTTCCCTTTTGCATGCTTTCAGAGATTTCATTTGGATATAAGCTCGTACTTTATACTGTCAAAAAAAAAATGCTAGTATGTAAGAACCATGATAGATTTACATATGCTAAAGTTTTTCTTTCTAGTTAAGAACATTTAACTCAACCTGTTTACAACATAGTTATACTGGTTACTTGCCATAGCAAGTTTAAAATTACCTGAAATATTCTATTTTGACTGTATCTTGGAGGGTACTTCAAAAACTATTAATAAAAACATGGTAGAATAAAACTTATACATAAATTCTAAGCAAAAATCCTATCAATCCTCATCTGTACATGATTAACTAACAATGATTTTTAAAATTACACAAACTGATTTTATCACCCAATATTCCTAGGACATTTCTCTCAACCTTTTATAGAGTAATTTAAAGAAATCATCTTAAGTAAAACATATTCTAAACTACAATACTTCAAAGCCAAGTAGGTATACATGCCTTAAATTATTTACTGGTTTCAATGACCTACCACACTGTTTCATCCTTCATAGTCACAAGTAAATATATGTGATGTATAATCTCCCTTCAAATTTACAATACCTGATGTATCTTTGATTTTGCAGCTTCTATTAGAGCTCCACTTTCAGCTTTATGATTAGATCCATCTTTGTTGGTGTTATTACCAGTCTGTAGGGTGGTGAAATAAAGTTTACCAAAATTAAATATTTTTTTACCATGATTTAAATCAGAGTGAGCTAATGTAAATAACCTAGAGAGCATTTTCAAAATGCAGAATCCCCGATCCTACTCCCAGAAATTCAGATCCAGTAGTCTGGAGTGGGTGATAGGAAACTCTACTTACAAGAAGCTCACAGTTGAGCATAACAATGAGCTTGTTTTAAAAAGCATGGATATTATTTGGGCTAAACTCAGATTATCCTTCTAAAACTCAGAACAGATCATATTACTCCCTTAGTAAAAACTCTTTGTGTTATAAACACTGCCAACAACATCAAATCCTACCTTATTAGTAAACTTACCATCTTTCAAGGCCCAAATCATACATCTAAATTCCTCTGAAACATTCCCTATCCTCCTGCCCTGTGCGTGAACAAATATTGCTCAATCTAGCTATGCCCAGACCAGAGATACTTGAAAGCAAGAACTGCTATGTTTTCATTTTTGTCACCTTGGGAGCTGGCAGAGTACCTTAGAACTTGGTAGAGCACACAAGCATCTGCTGAACTAAATTATATTTCATCAAGTATTTCAAGTACTGAATATAAATGAAATATTTTACTACACATTTAAAATAATGCTAAGGCTATTCAACTGAAATCACTTATCAACTTATATACATACTTAAGTTGAAAAAAGTAATGCTAGATGTTTATTTTCAAACTTCAAGAGCTCATATAGACAGAAAGATATTGACAATATGTTTCTTGCAAACACTCGTTTTTTAGCAAAGGGGCAGGAACAGAAGAAACAAGGCCTTTGATAACCACAAGCAAAAGAAAAAGAAAAAAACGTGAGACCCAGGATGTTTTCTTACTGTGCACCAAGTCTCTTATTAGAACATGGTAAAGTTTAATCTAATAAAGATATGCTCTTTTGAAGAATTTTAATGATGAAATTTTCCCTAATGAAAGCTACAGTGTTTATCCAGACTATGGATTCCAATAGTCTTAATATTCTAACCTTTTACATTCTGTAAAAATAATACCTCGCACATGAAAAGATGTTCAATGCACATCCTCAGTCATTAGGGAAATGCAAATCAAAACTATAATCAGGTATCACTTCACACCAAGATGGCTAAAATTTTTTTTAAAAAGACAGACAATAACAAGAGTTGGTGAAATTACAATCTTGCTGGTGGGAATGTAAGATAGTGCAGCCACTTTGGAAAACAGTTTGGTAATTCCCCTGAGGTTAAATACAG
This sequence comes from Lemur catta, assembly GCF_020740605.2. Taxonomy (NCBI): domain Eukaryota; kingdom Metazoa; phylum Chordata; class Mammalia; order Primates; family Lemuridae; genus Lemur; species Lemur catta. The sequence continues at coordinate 148,997,498 of NC_059128.1, forward strand.
TCACCATTTAACCCAGTGATTGTGTTCCTAAATGTTATACCCAAGAGAACTAAAAACATATACCCTTACAAAAATTTGTACATAAATGTTCATAGCAGCATTATTTGTAACAGCTAAAAAGTAGGAAACTATCCAAATGTCCATCAACTGATAAATTTAAAAAATGTGGCATATCCATATAATGAATGAAATATTATTTGGCCATAAAGAGGGATGAAGTACATAAAAAAGGAGTAAGTACATGCTACAACATAAAGGAAGCTTGGAAGCATTGTACTAAGTGAAAGAAGCCAGTCACTAAAGGCCACGTATTATGAGTCCATTTCCATGAAATTGCAGAATAGGAAATCCAGAGATAGAAAGTAGACCAGTGGTTGCCATGGGGTGAGGGAAAGGGAAAACGGGGAGCAACTGCTAACAGGTACAGGGTTTCTTTTGGGGGTGATAAAAATGTTCTGGAACTGGACAGTGGTCATAGTTGTACAACTTTGTTAGTACACTAAAAAACAATGAACTTTTAAAACTTTACTTTTAAAAATGGTAAAGTTTATGATATTTATATTTCAATAAAGCTGTTAAAATATCTCATAACCACAAATATTAATATTTTAAATTTTAGCCTGATCATTCTGAATACTCACCTCATTCTTTCCATTTTTGTTATTGTTACCCTGTGAAATCATTTTTTCTAGGACAGCAAGAAGATGCAAAGCTTTCTCAGCTTGGTAGGTTAATATATACAGGTCTACCAGCAAAAAACACACTGCTTGGGCAAATTTTTCTTCTGGGGAAAAAAAAAAACACAGGAAAAGAAAGTCACAAGACAAAGTGAAATACATATCTCAGACTACCCCTGCTCCCCCTACAAAAGGATGCAAAGCTTTAAAAAGCAGTTTAAGTCTTTACTCAAATGAATGCATATCACCTAGAGCCATGAATGCAAGCAACTTTCAATGCAAACAATGTTATTCTATTAGGCATCACAAGGCCTCTCATTTCAGAGATTACAGGGACTGAATCTTCTTTGGCAAAATATTTACTAAACACTAGCACATATAATGAGGAATATTACTGTAGGCGGAAGAAAATCAGAATTCCAGAATAGGTTGAATATTCCTAATTTGAAAATCTGAAACCGAAAATTCAAAATGCTCCAAAATCTGAAACTTTCTGGGCGTCAAGATGACACTCAAAGAAAGTGCACATTGGAGCGTTTTGGATTTCTGATTTTCAGATAAGGGATGCTGAACCAGTCAGTACAACACGAACATTCCAAAATCTAAAAAAAAATCCCAAATCCAAAACACTTTTGATCCCAAACATTTTGGATAAAGGATACTCAACTCTGCCACTAACTAGATGTGTGGTCTCTATACATCATTTAAGTTTTCAGACCTCAGCTGGCTGACCTGTAAAATGGAGAGAATGCATCGCCTGCCGAAAGACAGACAGGTGGAACAGGGGACCTTTTGAGGTTCCTTTTAACTCTAAAAAGCTTCATGAATCTATGAAATAGATTTCTTTCCTAGGTCTAAAAAGGAAATAATCTGATTACAGAAGCAAAAGAAGAAAGGTGTGGATTGGAGTATATCAGACAATTGAGACCGCCAAGAGGAAAATATAAAGACAAAGCTTGCAAAGAAGGGCCCAAAAAAAGAGAGGAAAGGTAACTTGGTGTGACATAAAACTATCTTCCGTTCAAAAAAGAGAAAAGGAAAAATACAAAGGAAAAGTAAGGTCTGAAAGGCAGCTGCAACAACCAAGAACAGGAAATTTCAAAAGCCTTTAAAGAGTGGATTCCATTTAAAACTAAAATCAACACAGTTAGTGTAAAACCGTCATACATACATAAAAGGGCTTCTCATTACACCTAAGACAGTAATAAGTCCTTCCCTAAGCTACCTGTTCTGTCTCTGGCTACTTCTGACTCTGTGTCCGACTATTCTCCCCACACAACGGCCTCTCTGCCGTTCCTCTCACTAAACACTGCTACTCTCCTCAGGTCCTTTGCATATACCATTACCTCTGTGGGAATACTTTCCTTCTAAAGAGTTGAGAGGCTGGCTCATCTCCTTTCTTTATTCAGGTCTCTTTTCTTTTCTTTTTTTTTTTTTTTTTTGAGACAGAGTCTTGCTCTGTTGCCCAGGCTAGAGTGAGTGCCGTGGCATCAGCCTAGCTCACAGCAACCTCAAACTCCTGGGCTTAAGTAATCCTACCGCCTCAGCCTCCCCAGTAGCTGGGACTACAGGCATGCGCCACCATTCAGGTCTCTTTTCAAATACTGTCTCATCCCAGGCCTTGCTACACTACCTTAGCTATTAGGTCATTAAATATGAAATGTCCGATTTTGAATCAAAAATGTAGTTTATCTCAAACAAGAAGCAGTACAATTAATCAAAGTACGAGGCCAAACTCTCAGCACAGTTTTGCCATCTTAACGGAGCTTGTTTATGCCAGCAGAGAAGAAGCCTGGAGAGCGAGTGGCAATGAAAACACGAAAGGTGTTTTCCACAGCTTGTTGAGAAGTGAATATTTTTCCTTGCAAGAAGTGGTCCAAAGTGTGGAAGAAGTGGTAGCTGGTGCAAGGTCTGGTGAATACAATGGATGACAGAAAGTTTGCAAGTCCAGCTTCTGCAGCTTAAGCAGCATTATTTTTTGCAACATGTGGTCTTGCAAGAGGATTGGCCTGTCTCTGTTTACCAATCTTGGCTACTTAATCACAAGTACCTTCATCATTTCATCCAACTGGCTGCAGTAGATATCCCCTGTAATTGACTGACCAGGTTTCATAAAGCTGTAGTGAATACTACCAGCACTGGACCACCGAACAGACACTGTCAGCTGTTTTTGATGAATATTCAGTTTTGGACTGTGTTTTGCACTTTATCTTCGTCCAACCATTGTGCCGAACGCATGTGATTGTCAAAAAGAATCCATTTTTCATCACACGTAACAATACGGTGTAGAAATGGTCCGCCTTTATGTTGTGACAGCAAAGAAAGGCAAGCTTTGAGATGATTTCTCTTCTGATGCTCATTTAATTTATGCAGAACCCATCTATCCAGCTTCTTTACCATGCCCATTTGTTTCCAATGGTCCAATATTGTCGGAATAGTAATGTCAAACCTTGCTGCTAATTCACGTGTCCGTTGAGATGGATTCACTTCCATTACAGCCATCAGCTCATCATTATCCACCTTGGTCTCAGGTCACCCACGTGGCTCATTTTCAAGATTAAAATCATCAGAATGGAACTTCTCAAACCATTGATGTACTGTGTTCATTAGCTCCATCCTTCCCAAACACTTCATTGATATTTCGAGCTGCCTGCGCTGCATTGGTTCCGTGACGGAACTCATATTCAAAAATAACACGAATTTTTGACTTATCCATAGTTTTGTGAAAATTGCTCTAAAAAAAAAAATTTGAATGATAATCACAAAGCCAAAACGTGCATTTCAAAGAATGAGGATGTACCTTCACAATAAAAAAAAAAAAAAAAAAAATCCCAAGGGTCAAAAATGAAATGTCAGAGATATCAACTGTCAAATTTAGTACTTAAGGAAATTGGACATTTCATACTTAATACCCTAATAAAACTTTACAGCATCTAACTACCTCACAATATACAGTTTTCCACATCTGTGGGTTCTGCATCTGTGGATTCAACCAACCATGGATTGATAAAAAAAAAAAAAAATCATTGCATCTGTACTGAATATGTATAGACTTTTTTCTTGTTATGGTCTCTAAAGAATATAGCATAACAACTTATTTACAGAACATTTACATTGCATTAGGTTTTAAAAGTAACCTACAGATGATTTAAAGTATATGGGAGGATGTATGTCAGTTATATGCAAATACTACTCCCATTTCATATAAGGGATTTGAGTATCAGTGGATTCTGATATGCATGAGGGGTGCTAAAACCAATCCCCCAAGAATACTGAGGACAACTGTATATACAGTGTTGTTTTTTCTCTCATTAGAATACAAGCTTAATGAAGATAAAGAGTTTCTCAATTTGGTTCACTGCACTATCTCCAAACAGAACAGTGTCTGGTCCACAGTACTGGCCCACGGGCTCAATAAATACGTTGTATGAAGAATTTGAGGGTTGGGCGTGGTGGCTCACGCCTGTAATCCTAGCACTCTGGGAGGATCGTTTGAGTTCAGGAGTTTGAGACCAGCCTGAGCAAGAGCGAGACGCTGTCTCTATTAAAAAGAAAGAAATTAGCTGGACAACTAAAAATATATAGAAAAAATTAGCTGGGCATGGTGGCGCATGCCGGTAGTCCCAGCTACTCGGGAGGCTGAGGCAGAAGGATTGCTTGAGCCCAGGAGTTTGAGGTTGCTGTGAGCTAGGCTGACACGACAGCACTCTAGCCCAGGCAACAGAGTGAGACTCTGCCTCAAAAAAAACAAAAGAAGAAGAAAAAGAATTTGAGTACTTATGATTCCAACTGTGACGTTCCGGAAAAGGCAAAACTATAGAGACAGTAAAAGGACAGGGAAGGGGGGAATGAAAAGGAAGAACACAGAATTTTTAGGGCAGTGAAAATATGCTATATGATACTCTAAGTGGATACATTTGTCCAAACCCATAGAATGTACAACACCAAGAGTGAACCCTAATGTAAACTATGGACTTTGTGTGATTATGATGTGTCAATGTAGGTTCACAAATTAAAACAAATTTACCACTCTGTTGGGTGGCATTGATAATAGGAGAGGCAGTGGATGAAGAAGCCAAACAACACATGGGAAATTTCTGTACCTTCCTCTTGATGTTGCTGTGAACCTAAAACCACTCTAAAACAATAAAGTCTTTAAAAAAAAAAAAAAATTTGAGGCCGGGTGCGGTGGCTCACGCCTATAATCCTAGCCCTCTGGGAGGCTGAGGCGGGTGGATCGCTTGAGGTCAGGAGTTTGAGACCAGCCTGAGTGAGACTCCCTCTCTACTAAAAATAGAAATAAATTATCTGGACAACTAAAAATATATAGAAAAAATTAGCCGGGCATGGTGGCGCATGCCTATAGTCCCAGCTACTCGGGAGGCTGAGGCAGGAGGATCGCTTAAGCCCAGGAGTTTGAGGTTGCTGTGAGCTAGGCTGACGCCATGGCACTCACTCTAGCCTGGGCAACAAAGTGAGACTCTGTCTCAAAAAAAAAAAAAAAAAAAAAAAAAAAAAAAAAAAAAAAAAAAAAAAAAAAAAAAAAAAAAAAAAATTGAGTTGTAGAAGTTAAAAAAAGCCAAAATAATTTTCAAAGAAGAAAAATGGATGTGAATACTGACTGGTTGATTGCTATATTCTGTTGAGCCACAGTGCATACAAACAGGATTGCATGAACTGTTCCAAGAATTCTAAAAAGCATCAATAACAGTAGCTTTATAGAAATAAACATGTGTCATCCTAGGAGTATATTCTGATTTCTAGCTACACAGAAGGAAAGAACTGGTCACTAATTACAGAATCCCTTACAATTGATGACTCCGTTGCCCAATCTGTCCAGCCATCAAGGCCTCAGGATTGAGGGAAAGAAGAGAAACACTTAAAGATGGCTGCCTGGGCCGGGCACAGTGGCTCACGCCTGTAATCCTAGCACTCTGGGAGGCGGAGGCAGGTGGATCGCTCGAGGTCAGGAGTTCGAGACCAGCCTCAGCAAGAGCGAGACCCCATCTCTACTAAAAAATAGAAAGAAATTATCTGGCCAACTAAAAAATATATATAGAAAAGCCGGGCATGGTGGCGCATGCCTGTAGTCCCAGCTACTCGGGAGGCTGAGGCAGTAGGATCGCTTAAGCCCAGGAGTTTGAGGTTGCTGTGAGCTAGGCTGACGCCACGGCACTCACTCTAGCCCAGGCAACACAGCGAGACTCTGTCTCAAAAAAAAAAAAAAAAAAAAAAAATGGCTGCCTGAAGCCACAGTAACCAGCTGTTCAACCAACTGTCAACAAAGGGAGACCCTCTAATTCTTCCCAAAGCACCACAGAGAGCCATCACACCACACCACTTGTCCTATGGTAATCACATCAGTAATTAGGTGTTCTTAAATTAGGAATTTCCATTAGTGTTTTGAATTTAAAAGAAAGTAACCAAGGAGAAAAGACAAAAATGTGACTCACAAATGAAATCTGACTACTTATGAGCTGGAAACCAACAGCCCTCTCTAACCATTTCCTGGGTCTAGCTTTCCCTTTGCTGCTCTTTTTTCCTTTGCCCTTATCTTTCTTATTGCTTCTATTGAATCTACAAATAGTAATAGTAAGCTACGTAAGAGAACAGAAAAGCTAACAGTTCCATTCCACCTACTCCATGATTATCCATAAAAATTTCAGTTAGGCAATATGCAAAGGTGAAATACTACACTGTCCCCTAACATTCCAAAATGCTCCTTCCTTAATGTACTAAAGTAAGAATAGATCAGGCAAATAAGGTAGTGTTTAAACAGAAAACATAAAAATCAGTTAAGTCCAACATTTTCCAACAATAGTTACCTTCAAACTTTGGGAAGGAAGGGGTACTAAAAGAAAATCTGGATTATATTTTTGTCTTTTCTAACTATTAAGAAAAGCTGACACAGCTTTTCTGTTTTTCTTTAAATAATGACATGTAATTCTCTGATATAGGTTTGCAAGTATGAAAAGATAGGGAAATTTTTGATTTGACTGACAACATACCAAAAGGTTCTATGAATTGATAAAGTTTTTCACCAACTGATATTGCTTCTGTATACTGCCGCAGATGATACAGAATGACTGCTTGATTATAATACAACATGCTGTTTTCAACATCATCTAATCCATCCATTTCTTCAACAGCTGAGTGGACCTATAAACAATCAATAGAGACTGTATTCTAACAACATTAAGTAAATAAAGAACGAAAGTCAAAGAATTCATACGAGTAAACAGAAACACAGGCCAACATTCTTATTCTGAATTTTTCCATACTTTCAACAGCAACTCTAGATTTTTAATTGCTCTCACATACTAAAAATTATTTCGTTTCATACATAATAAAATTCTGTTAAGTAAACTTTTTTTATTTTTTAAATTTTATTTATTTTTTTGAGACAGGGTCTTGCTTTATTGCCCAGGCTGGAGTGCAGTGACTAGATCATAGTCTGCAACCTCAAAGTCTAGAACTCAAGTGATCCTCCTATCTCAGCCATAGCTGGGGCTACAGGCGTGTGCCACCACGCTTGGCTAATTTTTCTATTTTTTGCAGAGACAGAGTCCTGCTATGTTGCCCAGGCTGGTCTTGAACTCCTGGCCTCAGGGGTTCCTCCCACCTCAGCATCATAAAATGGTTACCTCAGCATCATAAAATGGTAGGATTACAGGAGTGAGCTACCACACCTGGCCAAGTAAAACATTTTGTTGGGACTTTATTAAGTACTCAGCACAAGGCAAGGTGATCCTCCTCTTTTCCACAGTGAAGACATGTTCCTTGTTTTAACTGTCAGCATGGTTTCCAAGTGGGATTCCCACTTTCTTATTTTTGTGGGGTGCCAGTGAAACCATTTTATTGAGGGGAATTGGGGACAGAGAGCAAAAAAGGGCGTAGAACGATGAGATCTGACATCTTCAGCTGGGCGGGGACCCCCATGCCTTTGCAGACATGGACAAGTGGAATTCCCACTTTCTAATTTCATGAGCAGCAAGAGGCTACATGAGGAGTGGGCAAAACTCAAAATGACCTTTCCCATAAAAATGTAATACAGTATACACAGTTTGACTCCATTTTGTAAAAACTAAAGTAAAATTTAAACATTAACAACAATAGCTAACTACTTACCAGGTTTGCTATGTTAAACCTTTTATACGTTAATCCTCACCATACTTCTCGGACACAGATAATTTCATTTCTATTTTATAAATAAGGAAACCAGCACAGAAAAGCTTAATTACCTTGTCCAAGGCCATATGGCTATGAAGTATATTTTCAGGTTTTGCTCCCACAGTAAAAAAGATTAGATTTTTTAAGGTAATAAACAACAAAAATACACTATGTCACTCATGTTGGTTAGAATAGGCTTTTAGAGGCTTTGGTAGAACCCTAATATCTATAACTGATACCAAAATTTTAAAAAATCATGACACATTGCATTTTAAAGCTAATGACATTTGCAATTTAAAACTGTGTAACACCTTCTGTAAGCTGTAGCAATAGGATTGTTTGTTTTCAGAACAGTTTGTTTTTTATTAACTGATGGAATCTTTAGATATCCATTTTTAAAGAAAGAATGATGAAAATGAAATAGAAATAATCTTAAGTATTTGCGGCATTGTGATCTTACACTTCTTTTTTTTATTTCAATGGTGTACAAATGTTTTTGTTATATGGATAACTTCTGTAATGCTTGAATTGGGGCTATAAAGGTGCCCATCACCCCAGCAATAGGCTTTTAAATTTTAATCAAGTTTCACAACCATTCCATAATTCCATATAACACATGAAATTGAAGTCTACCTGTATTTAAACTAACGATTCTTCATCATTACAAAGACTGCAATGAATTATTGTAAAATGTTAAGTAATTAATTCTAAGACTGACCTTTCTCTAAATCATGCAGTAGAACTCTGATGTACAGTACATGGACTTTACAATCTTGGTTTGGCTAATGACAAGGAACCTCAAGGTTCACGCCACACAGTGATTTGTAATTGGATTTTGACAAACTTCAATCACCCATGTGGTGAAGTTTGACAAGAGGGTTCAAATGTTAGCAAGTGGGCCTAGATGACCAACATGTGTGTCTAGAGGAGTTTGGGAGTTGTTTATAATCTTCATTTACCAAGTCACTATCTTCAAGGAATTAACAAGTCTCGTTAGACAGAGAAACTTCAAAGTCCAAAGAAAAGCAACTCTTCTTATATTAATACTTATGTAATGGAGAATGAGCTAAGAAAAGGTTAATTCTTAGCCAGAAAGGAAGCTTTTAGATAAACTAAGGAGTTTTGAATTCAGCAACAGCTGAACTTACCATGTGAATAATTTAATCACATTTTCTGTGATTCACCAAAATAGTCTAGTAATTGCTTCAGCCAAAATGAAAGCTACTCATTAAATGATGTAAAACATTAATGAAAGTGGAATAGGTTGAAAAGGTGTGTCACTGTTGCCAAGACATGTGGCTGTGGACAGAAGTAGGATTTAAAGAAGCCAGGAACTTCTAGGAAGCATAAAAATTCTAGGAAAATTAAGAGCTGGAAGGCACTGAACAAACCTTATTAAGAATAAAAGCTGGTGAAAAGATTTTAAAAAGTCATTTTCCAGGCCTAACAGGAAGTTTGCAAGAGCCCCTTATGTAAAAAAAAAAAAAAAAAATCAAGGCTGAACTGTGTTCAAAGACCAATCAAATCTGTCCAGGAAGAAACTATCTATGAGGTCATAGGGTGCATGTACTAGATATCAGCAAATATCATCTTTCCTTTGATTCTGGAACTCCAGATAAAGTCATGAGTAGTAACACTGGAGCAATGATGAATGTGATGACATATAAATTTATGAAGACTGAGGCGGTTATAAGAACAGGCTCAAAAGTCGGAAAGCCTGCTTCATACTCTCCTCCTCCCCTTACTTGCTGTATAAATTAAAACTATTAGACTTCCTAAACCCCAGTGTTTTTTTGTTTTTTTTTTTTTGAGACAGAGTCTCATTCCGTTGCCTGGGCTAGAGTGCTGTGGCGTCAGCCTAGCTCACAGCAACCTCCAATTCCTGGGCTCAAGCAATCCTTCTGCCTCAGCCTCCCAAGTAGCTGGGACTACAGGCATGCGCCACCATGCCGGACTAATTTTTTTTCTATATATTTTCAGTTGTCCAGCTAATTTCTTTCTATTTTTTTTAGTAGAGACAGGCTCTCATTCTTGCTCAGGCTGGTCACAAACTCCTGAGCTCAAACGATCCACCTGCCTCGGCCTCCCAGAGTGCTAGGATTATAGGCGTGAGCCACCACAACCAGCCCCCTAAACCCCAGTTTTAAAACTGAGATAATAAGTACCCGTCTCAAGAGGTGAATGTGCACACTATATAAGGCAAAAAAGGCATTTAACATAGAATCTGGCATCAAGTAAGCATTAAATAAATGTTGGCTATTATTTTCATTTCTGTTGAAGAATTTTAATGGAGTTTTAAAATTACTTTACTCCTATTAAGAATTATGAAGAGCCCAAAGGGATCACTTATTTCTAACTGTACCATGTTTTAGGGTGATGCTGTATGGCATAGTAGTACTCATGACTATGGAGCAGGGGCTCCAAAGGGTCTCAAGACTCCCAACAGCATGAAGCAGTAATTTAAATGTGCAGTCTCTAGAGTCAGACAGAACTGGGTTCATGTAGCTCTTATTACTTAAAAGCTTAGTGTCTTTGGGCAATTTACACAGCTATTTGTGCTTCAGCTTTCCCACCCATAAAATGAGAAAATTAAAGTAGCTACTTCATAGGACAACTGAGAAGAATAAATGAGATGTTGCAACAAATGAGATGTTGCAGAGGCCTCTCATACAGTGAGCACTTAATGTTTGCTAGCTGATCCTATAAGCACTATCACTGTTAGCAACGAGAAGTATTACTGTTATGGCCAGACCAATGACCGATTCAAGTCCCAGACTAGATGTAAATCAGAGTATCTATTTAATTAATCATCTCCTGATACAAAAAGCTAAAACAACCTGACATTATTAATAATTAGATTTTTGCAGTTATAAACAAGATCTATCTCAGTAGCTAAACTTCTTCATATAGTTTTACTTTAACTCTTTCTCAAAACTCTAAAGCTCAATCAAATATGGTATATTAAACTATTGTGTTCAAGTTAATTAAAAATCCAATTTAAAAAATCAGACAACATACCTTTCATTTCCTGGAATAATAATTTCATAAAAATAAAATTAATACCAACAAATGTTTCAGATACATAAAAAATTATGCTACCAATATCACATAAGAAGTCACATTTATTTTCCTTATTGATTTATATTTCACAAATTAAAGAACAGAACAAAATTTAACAATTTATAGTTAAATTCATTTGTGTATCACCTGATTCTTCAGCTGGTTAAGTGTTTGTCTCAAATTATCTGTTGTTGTTTGGTTACTTTTAAAAAACTCAGCTACTGCTGTATTCAAAATTATTTTATAATCATCTTTGTTTATATCCTGTAGACAGGCAAGGTGTTGTAGACAGGCATCATAATTTCCAGACTAAAAAAAAAAAAACAAAACGACACACACACAAAATTACACACCAGCTTTAAGAACAATACATCATTCCAAACATATTTCACTTATCTTTATCATAAAAATTCTTAAAAAGATAATCCTCCTAATATACTAATCAAAATCGCTAGATAAAGCAAATAAAATGTTCATGTCAATTAAACTGTAGACATTTCCTTACTAAGACTCAAACTCTGACACTGACACATATATCTATAAGGTACATATATAGATATAATAGATATATTGGTATATGTGTATTAATATATTGCTAGCAGAGTATAAATAGTTGAAACTAGCCAAGAAAAATAATATAATCACTCCAAATTTTAATTTCTAGTAAGTATATTTTGAATACTTAAGTATCAAGTTCTTCTGTTTACATGTATGTAAACTGATAATCATTATTATTACTATTTTTTTTTTTTTTAAGAGATGGAGTCTTGCTATGTTGCCCAGGCTGGAGTGCAGTGGCTATTCACAGGGGTGATCCTAGCACACTGCAGCCTTGAACTCCTGGGCTCAAATGGTTTTCCCACTTCAGCCTCCTGAGTAGCTGGGACTACAGGTGTGTGTCACCAAACTTGGCTCTTGAAAATCAAATAAGATTTTTCTCTCATATCATTTAATGTTAGAAAAGTTAAAATTCTGACAATAAACTTTTAAGGTTCCATTTTAAAGTAAATTCAAGAAAAAGAATTGACCAGAGTAGTGAAATTAAAAGACTGACCCACATACTTACTAATCTAAATTTAAAAGACTTAGGAACATGTTAAAACATGTTTATGAAAACACAAAAACTTGGGAATGGCTCAAATTATTCCCATTCCTTCACCATATTTAGTTAAACTCTAAGATATTTTTTTCTTTGCTTTAAAATTAAACCTACTTCTTTCTAAACTTAATTCTTGAATGATTATAGGAGAAATAAATTTAAAAATTCGCCATAAAAAGATTCATATTTGGCAGGGTCCTACAATTTGAGCAGATTAAGAGAAGTCAGAGCTTACCGTGAAAGCTTGGAAAGCATTGGTGGAAAACTCCTTCTCTTGATCAGTGATCCCAGAGGACTGACCTGTGCCTTCATGCTTCTCTGCTCCCTGATCTGCAAACACACAAGTTTTACAGTTCCTTAGAAATAAAATTGTACAGCAGTCTTTCCTTATCCATGGTTTCAGTTACCCGAGGTCAACCACGGTCCAAAAATATCAAATGGAAAATTTCAGAAACTAACAATTCTACAGTTTAAAATCATGCACTGTTTTGAATAGCACGATGAAATCTCGTGCCATCCCAAACTATCCCACTCCATTCCATCCAGGATGTGAATCATCCCTTTGTCCAGCATTCAATGTTGTATATAATACCCACCCGTTAGTTACCTAGTAGCCATCTTGGTTATCAGGTCGACAGATCACAAGGGTGAGTATAGTACAATAAGATATTCTGGGCAAAGAGGGACCACTTTCAGATAACCTTAATTATTGTATATTAACTGTTCTATTTTATTATTAGTTATTGTTGTTAATCTCTTACTAGCTTAATTTATAAGTATTATAGATATGTATGTGGAGAAAAAAACATATTAATGGTATAATACCTGTAATCCCAGCTACTCTAGAGGCTGAGCTCAGCGGGAGGATCGCTTGAGCCCAGGAGTTAGAGACCAGCACAGGCAACACAGTGAGACCTCATCTCTACAAAAATAAAAAAAAACTTTGCTGGATGTGGTGGCATACACCTGTATTCCCAACTACTAAGGAGGCTGAGGCAAGATTGTTTGAACCCAGGAGTTCGAGGCTGCAGTGAGCTATGATCATGCCACTGTACTCTAGCCTGGGCAAAAGAGCAAAGTTCAGTGCTATCTGCAGTATCAAGCATCCTCTGGGAGTCTTGGAATGTATTCCCTGAGGATAAGGGGGACTATTGTACAGTGAATTTGTCTCCAGTTTTCTTCTTAAATGTCTTCTTTCTAATAAAGTTGCCAAAATTAGAGCTTTCTCAACAACAGCCAATTAGTGTTATAAGTGAGTAAGAAGCCACTCCTCTGAAAACCTGAAATGTTTTCCTTGGCCTTGGTGAAACACAATGAAAACCCGCCCACTTAAATAAGGACTATAAGCTCTGCTGATCAGGACAATCAAGCTGAGAATGGTGTGCTCTCTTAAAACCATTAGATCTGCCACCCAGCAACATACAGACTCCCATATATTCAAGAAAACATGCCAGGTCCTGGAGATACAAGCAGAGTATAAATACACCTACAATGTCTTCAAGAGGTTTAATAATCTAGTTGGAAAGTAATAATATTTAACAATTAGAAAACTACATTGATAAGAGCTCAGTATGGATTTCAGGCTAATAAAAAAAAGAAAAAGAAAAAAAGAAAAGAGCTCACTTAATTTCCAGGCAAAGAATGTTTTTGTAGGCTTGGAAATCCAAAAGCCAATGATTAACACATTTAAAAAGGTTTTTTAACATGATTAAGTCCATTTACATTCTAAGTAAAGATTAATAATCTGTTTAGCTGGGAAAACTATCTCCTACCCCACTAATTAAATGGTAAATTTAATTTATTATTTTAAAAATTAGATCCTGTTTTTTTTTTCAAAGACAAAGTCTTCCTCTGTCACCTAGGTTAGAGCACAGTGGCAGAATCACAGATTACTGTAACCTCGAACTCCTGGCTCAAGCGGTCTTTCCAACTCAGCCTTCTGAGTAGCTGGGACTATAGGCACACACCACCATGCACAGCTTTTTTATTTTTATTTTGTTTTTAGAGATAGGGTCTCGCTATGTTGCCCAGGCTGGTCTCAAAACTCCTGAGCTCAAGTGATTATCCTCACCTTGGCCTCCCAAAGCACTGGGATTACAGGCATTGTTTTGTTTTCTTTTTTTATTTTGTAAACAGAATTCCAAAATAAAGGTAAAAATTTCAGCTGAACCAAATCTAAAACTCTACTCAAAACAAAAGCATGTAAGTGTAACACTTTAAAGGGCTCTGACAAATGCTTCAGTAGTTTTTAAAGTACACTAAGAAGAGTAGTCATCACTCCCAAAGTTTGTGAGCACAACACAGTAAAATTATATCACTTCTTGTTCACTATAGATCTTTCTAGACTAAGCCTAATTTGTGGTAGATGATTTTTCTTGGAGGAGAGAGGTTTGCAGAAATCTTTTGTCCATTTTCTTCTCCTTGGGATTTGGAGCATTGATATAAGACAAGTCAATGGAAGCTGTCTTTTTGGAGACAGAAGAATGATGCTTATTTAGCTCTCACAAACTTCAAACCTTCGCCTGTAAATTACATAGTAGTAGACATGAAACATAACTAGAATTTAAAATCATAGTTCATATTTCTGCACAGAGAAATAGACATGATTTTTAATTTTTTTAAAGCAAAGAAGAGGCAACAAAATAAGTTATAAAAGTTGAATTAATAATAAATACTTCCAGTTAACCTCATCTACGGAGCTGTTAAATAGTTGCCTAATACATCAACGGACCATAAAAAAATGTTAAGCTCTTTAAAACTGTTTTGAAACAGATTTCAAAATCTTTTAGCCCCTCTTATCCAACGCTGTAATATTAATGAGACTTAGGGAACAGGAATGGCAGGTGGGAAAGAAAGCCACGGTGCTTGAGAAGGCATAGCTATCTATAATGCCATGGGTTATTTTAACTTTATCTTTAACCTCAAAATTTAGGATACCTACACCATGATATTTCTTGCTTTTCCCTAAGGTACTGATCTCAACATACAAGTTGTCTTTAACTGTTTTCTTCTAAGATTTACAAACATTTTTTCCACTTAGAAAACTTTCTTTTGACTTTAAAAAAAACTCCAATTTACTTTTCTATTATTTTTTAGATCTTTTTATCTCCACTCAGCCCTCCTCACAAATTTAAAAAATTTTCATACCTACAGAAAAGCTGAAAGGATATACGATGAACACCCATTTTTTCTTTACCTAGACTGTTTTCTATGTTAAACTTTTTATTCGGAGATCATTGTAGATTCATATGCAGTTGTAAGACATAATACAGAGCTATCCCTTGTATTCTTTACCCAGTTACCCCCAATGGTAACATCTTCCAAAACTATAGTATAATATCTCACTCAGCATATTGACAATGATACACTTAAGATACACGTTTCCATCAACACAAGGATCCTTGGGGGGAGAGGGATGGGTATATTCACATTTAATGGGTGCGGTGCCCATTAAATGGGGGGGTTAGAACATGCTTAAAGCTCTGACTTGGCTGGGGCAAAGGCAATATATGTAACCTAATTAGGATTTTTATATTAATATAAGGGTATTCTTAATTAAAAGTTGTTCAACTGAAGGTTGTCCATGTAACAGCTTCTATATTGCTTGCCTATTATTTTTAAGTGTGATAGTTTGGCTCATATACAATAAATTCAAGCCATTCATTTAATTAATAAATAGCCAAAGGACTACCATGGGTCAAACACTGTTCTGCGTGCTAGGGATACAAACAGGAAGCATAAAGACAAGGTTCTAGCACTCATGAAACTCAGAGACTCCTCAAGGAGATAGGATGTAAATACAGCTGATCCTTGAACAACTTGAGGGTTTGACCCCCTGTGCAATGAAAAATCCATGTGTAACTTTTAAATCTCCCCAAACTGGCTGGGAGCATTGGCTCATGCCTACAGTCTCAGAACTTTGGGAGGTTGAGGCAGGAGGATTGCTCGAGGCCAGGAGTTTGAGACCAGCCTGGGTAACATAGCGAAATCTGTCTCTACAAAAAAATTATAAAATAAAGAAATCTCTCAAAACTTTACTAATAGCCTACTGTCGACCAGAAGTCTTACTGATGACATAAACCAGTCAATTAACACATATTTTATATGCCGTATGTTATATACTGCATTCTTACAGTAAAGCAAGCTAGAGAAAGGAAAATACTAAGAAAATCATAAGAAAGAGAAAATATATTTACTATTCATTTGAGTGGAGATGGATTATAATAAAGGTCTTCATCCTAATCATCTTCACATTGAATACGTTGAGGAGGTGGAAGGGGAGGCAGGAGAGGCAGCCATGCTCGGCGTAACTTTACAGAAATATGTCATGATTTGTCTGACTTTTTTCTTTTTTCATTTTTCTAAAAATGTTTCTATATGGTCACAATCCTTCTACTGTTTGCTTTAGTTTCAGTGCCTGTATCATAGAAGGGTCCATGTCATCAAAGTCAGAAGCAGTCTTGAATAATCGGAATCCTTCTGCCAGATTGTCTAATGTCAATTTGTCTTCTGAGACTGTTATATCTTCTTTCTCATTGTCTGGCACTGGTTCAGAAGCACTCATCTCCCTCCAGTCATCTGTTAATTTCTCTGGTGTGATGTCTATCAGCTCTTGAATTTCTCCAAGATCCATATCCTGAACCCTTCACCCCTCACACCTTTTTTTTGCTATATCCAAGATCTCTCTCATGATTTCCTTGACTCTGTTGTAAATCCTGTAAAGTCACGTGCAACATCTGGACAACATTTTCTCCAGTAGGAATTTATTGTTTCAGGCTTATGGTTTTCACGGTTTCTTCTGTAACAACAATGGCATCTTTGGTGGTATGATCCTTCCAGACTTTCACGATATTCTATCAGGGTTCTCTTTCACAGCATTAACAATCCTTTCCATATAATACCATGTGTAATAAGACTTAAAGGTCCTTATGATCCCAATCTAGAGACTGAATTAGAGATGCTGTGTTTGGTGCAAGTAGACCACTTTGAAGCCTTTGGTGTTGAACTCCTTGGGTTCTGGGTGACTGAGGGCATTGGCCAATATCAAAAGGACTTTAAAAGACAGTTCCTCACTGGCAAAGACTTCCTGACTTCAGAAAGCACCAATGGAATCAATCCAGAAAAAGGATTCTTTTTGTCCAGTCCTTCCTGTTGTACAATCAAAAGACTGCCAGCCAGTGTTTATCTTTTCCCTTTGAGACTCGGAGATTTAGCAGCTTTACTGGTCAGTTGTTCATAAACCCAACTGCATTTGCACAGAACAGCCCAGTGGTCCCCAGCCTTTTTGGCATCAGGGACTGGTTTCATGGAAGACAATTTTTCCATGGACCAGGGATGGGGGAGATGGTTTATATATAATGAAATAATTACACAACTCATCATAATGCAGAATCTGTGGGAGCCCTGAGCTTGTTTTCCTGCAACTAGATGGTCCCCTCTTAGGGTGATGGGAGACAGTAAATACACATGGAGCCTCACCTGCTTGCCTGCTGCTCACCTCCTGCTGTGCGGTCCGGTTCCTAACAGGCCACAGACCAGTACCAGTCCTCAGCCTGGGGTGGGGGACCACAGAGTTAGCCTGTCCCTTCTTGCCTTAAACCCTAGTGCTTGCTTCTCTTCTTTACCAATAAATGTCTTTTGTGGCTTTTCTTCCCCCAGGATAGGGCACTTTCATCCACATTTAAAACCTGTTCAGGCAGATATCCTTTCTCCTCAATGATTTTCTTAATGGTGCCTGGAAACTCATTTGTTGCCTCTTGGTCAGCAGGAGCTGGTTCTCCTGTTATCTTGACATTTTTAAAGCCAAACTCTTTTCTAAAATTATCAAACCATCCTTTGCTGGCATTAAATTGTCCGGCTTTAGCTTCTTCAACCTTTCTTTTGCTTTTGTTAAGTTGTAATATAATGACTTCACTTTTTCTTGAATCATATTAGAATCTATAGGTATGCTTTTCTCATAACAATCCTGCATCCACATAAAAGCTGCATTTTCAACATGAGATAAAAAGGTATTTCGCAAAAATTATAAGGTCTTTGTGCCTGCTGGTGTAGCTGCAGTGATAACTTCATGAAGTTCCTTTTCTTTCCTTTTTTTATTTTTTTAACAATGGTCCTTATGCTGAATTCATTTATCTTTAAATGGAGGGCAATCACAGCTGCAAACCTCAATCTACAGTCTATATCAAGCAATCCAACTTTTGCTTGTGATGTCATGACTTTTGATTCTTGGGAGCACTTCCAGTATTTCTTGTGGTACTTCGAATGGGCCCCATGGTGTTATTCAAGGTTTACAGCATTGCAGTAAACATGATGAAAACTAAGTGAGAACCACAAGAGATCACTTTTTACTACAATATACAATTTACTGGAGAGATGAACTGCTCACTAAGAAATGATTAGCATTACACAGGGCATTTTAAGCAGACAACTGCAACACTTGAACTCACCGCGATAACAACAAACGGAGCTATGAAATTATAATATGAGTACAGTATATACTATAGCTAATTTTATGCAGTTATGAATTAATATTGCATATTTAAATTTGTTTACATTTCTCTCAACTAGGAATGGTGCCATGTATAGTCTGCACTTTATGCATAAGTTCTGATAAATTTTAACTTTTTACTTTTTACAAGAGATTTGTATATATTTTATGGTAGTAAATGATAAAATAGATTAACATCTACAGATATTTTATGCATCCCTGACATACCTAACTTTTAAAAAAATTTTTTGGACATTTCTAGGCTACACGGTTCATCTGTTTTTTTGTTTAAGAGTAGGCGTCTTTGCTATATGGCCCAGACTAGTCTTGAACTTCTGGCCCCAGGTGATCCTCCTGCCTTAGCCACCCAAGTAGTTGGGACTACAGGTGCAAAGCCACCATGCCCAGCTTGTGAATTTTTTCAAATTGTTACAACCCCCCCCCCAAAATTTCCAATTACATGTATTGAAAAAATTCTGCATATAAGTAGACCCATGCAGTTCAAACTCATGTTGTTCAAGGGTCAACTGTACACAATTCCAGATGTGAATAACAAAATGCTGTGACAGTAAGAGAAGGGTATGATAGAGAATGGAGAAGGGTGGGAGGTGAGGCTGGTTGTCAGCAAAAACTTTGAGGACCTAAACGACAAGGAGGAGTCAGGCATGGGAAGGTTTGGCATAAGGGAACAGGGCTCCAAATGAAAAACCTGCCTGCGGCTTTGTAACAACCAGCATTCCTTCCAGCCTCTATTAAATGCCAGGTTCTACCTTAATAATATTTGCTTCCCCATCCTGTACTACCTGTAATTTCTGCCCAATTTTTAAAATTATAACAACAATAACAGCAGCTAATATTTACTGAGTGCTATGTATTAGGCACGTTCTAAGTACTTCAAATGAATCGATCCATTTAATCTTCAACTCAGTCTTCAGGTGGGTACTTCCCATTGTGTAGTCAAATGAACTTAAACATGAAGCTAAGAAAACTTTGGCTAAGGTCACAAAGCTAGTATTAATAAATTATGGAACCAGACTCAAACTCCAGCAGATTTGCTCCTCATCATTTGAGTACTATACTGTCGCCTGGGAAGCTTCTCCTCAGCACAGGGTATCTAAGAATGGAATGGGAAGGGGAAGCTTCAGGCGTTTGCAGTAGTCCCTAGCTCCTTTCCCTCCTTTTCAGGTTGCTCTTTATGGCCTAAGGGAAAGGACCACCAAGTTCAGAGACTGCTCCCTTACAGACCAATCAGCACTTCCAGTTCCTCTACTGAGTATCCTCTCCTCAAAGACCATGCACGGACCACTCACTGTGGTCAGTTACCTCCTTAAGCTCACCACTCCCTTTTCTAGGGTAGACACTAATTAGCATAAGTCTCCCAATCTTTTGATCTCTGCTTCTATTAACACAAAATCCCTTCCACAAGATAAAGAGAGAGATTTGGATCCCTTTTCTATCTTCCTCAGGAGCAGCCAGATATGGCTTGTTATTGGTAATAATAATAAATGCTGGACATTTAACTGTATGAGACTTCTTACAGTATTAATAATACTAGGAGCTTTATGTAAATTACCACTAATTATTACAACTAGCAAAACAGATGTTAATACCACTTTATAGACAAGGAAACTATGGCTCAAAGAAGTTAAGTAACTTGTCCAAGGTCACCCAGGAAGCAGCAAAGGTGAACTCTGAGCTCAAAGCTGATGTCCTTTCACCATGTCAAACTGCCTCCTTCTTAGCCTCCCTACATTCCAGAAAGTTGTCAAGAAGCACACCAGTCACAGGGTTCCTCTGCTCATTGTCTCCTTTCAACTCTTCCTTTCTCCTCCTACAGGTCTGCCAACATGGACTTGGATTGGGGCCAGAGCTGGCAAAAATGTTCCCCCAGTATTCTACCCCAGAGTTTTATCTTCATGATAGTCTCCCTCCCCCTTCACACCTTATCCATCACAAGCTCCCCTTCCAGGATACTGGGGAAGTGTGACACCCCTCCACAGTGGCTTTCCAGGAGTTGCATAAATAAACAAGTCCCCTTGGCCGGGCGCGGTGGCTCACGCCTGTAATCCTAGCTCTGGGAGGCCGAGGCGGGTGGATCGCTCAAGGTCAGGAGTTCGAGACCAGCCTGAGCAAGAGTGAGACCCCGTCTCTACTAAAAATAGAAAGAAATTATCTGGCCAACTAAAAATATATATACAAAAAAAATTAGCCGGGCATGGTGGCTCATGCCTGTAGTCCCAGCTACTCGGGAGGCTGAGGCAGTAGGATCGCTTAAGCCCAGGAGTCTGAGGTTGCTGTGAGCCAGGCTGATGCCACGGCACTCACTCTAGCCCGGGCAACAAAGTGAGACTCTGTCTCAAAAAAAAAAAAAAAAAAAAAAAAAGTCCCCTTATCCTTAACAGCCTTCTGGGGTCTTCACCAAGGTCAGCTTCACTGCCATAGTCCTTCACGGCATTCCTTAAACACTAGAAACTTGTTCAAAGAACAGTAAATATGAATGGTTTAATAACACACAAAATGAAATTTGGTCTCCTTATTATTTTTCTTTTTTTCCAACAGAATCTCACTTTGTCGCCCAGACTGGAGTGCATTGCTGCAATCATAATAGCTCACTGGCAGCCTCGAACTCCTGAACTCAAGTAATCCTCTTGCCTCAGCCTCTAGAGTAGTGGGGACTACAGGTGCATTCCACCAAGCCTTGCTAATTTTTTAATTTTCTGTAGAGACAGGGTCTCACTATATTGCCCAGGCTGGTCTTGAATTCCTGGCTGCAAGCAATCCTCCAGCCTTGGCCTCCCAAAGCAGTGGGATTATAGGCATGAGCCACTGCACCTGGCCCAGTATCATTATTAATTAAATAAATGTAAATTAAAACAATAATAGTGAATGTCTAGAAACAAGTATCCTTCAATTAAGAGATGTGATAACTAAATCATTGTATAGGACTACAATGGCACATTAACTGTTGTTAAAAAGACGTCTACATAATTTGACATGGAAAAATATCTACCACATCTTGTTAAATGAAATAGACTACAAACCGTTTTGTACAACCCAATCCTACATTTTATAAAAATATATACACATATACATATCTCTGAATATGTACAGAATAAAGTCTGAAAGGATACACACCAAATTCTTAGTGGTTATCTGGGGAATGAGATGAAGGGAGAGGTTTTACTTCATATTTCTCTTAATTGTTTAAATTTTTATAACAAGCATGGATTAATTTTAAAAGTGTTATTTTTAAATGCCTGTTCAAAACTAATACATGGTTTTAAAAGTGAGATGAGTAGTTACTTTCAGGAGGCTAGTGACTACAAAATGCATGAGAGGGGCTTCTGCGGTGTTGGTAATGATCCATTGGGGTGTTCAGTGTGTGAGAATTCATCAAACCGTATGTACATTTATGATCTGGGCATTTTCTGATAACTTCCTAAAAACCTACATTCCAGGAGCATCTCCAAGAACCAGCTGTCAGCAGAGCTGACTTCAGGAAGCCCTGACCTGACACATGTCAGCGCCAATGAAGATTCCCAATTTCCCTCTCTCAAGAAGGCAATATGGTATAATTAAAGAAGCACAGGTCTTAGAATCAGTCACATCTTCAGTCCAGTCTCCCCTTGGCCTAACTGTCTTTAATTCGATATGCTAAATAAATATGGTTCCCTTCTCCCTTTCCTTTTTCCAGAACAACTGAGAATTCTTGCAGTTGTATTTTTAAAACTGCACTTTAAATATAATAAAGTAACAATGAAATTAGATTTCATGTGACTTGATTATGAAACACTCTTTAGATCACTACTGTGCTTAAAAGAACTTATCTAAGACTTATCTAACAATTTATCTGCCCTATAAAAATGCATTCTGGTATTAGGGTTTTTTGGAAGTGTTACTTTTCATAATCAAAGTTGGCAGACAAATTAGTATTTCATTTCCACTTCAGCATATAGATAAATAATAAGTGAGTCCTAATAAGGTGGAAGAAAAACTAATAGTTTAATGAAGAAAGTTTAGTGACCTTGTTGTGCAATGTTAGCATGTGTCTAATTCCAGAAAGTTTATAGTGTTAAACAGCTTTTTCTTTAGAAAGCTAGTAACAATGAGTTTGAATGGAAGACTACCAACAGTTTACAGAATACATCTGTTTTGCAAAACTTTCAGGTGCACAAAATCCATAAGGACCATTACTTTAAAATGTGTAAAAATGGAATTCAGGATTTTAGGACTCCAGAAAGCAAGGTGTAAGTTTAGATTTATACAGAATCCTCAACTCCATGTATGGTCATCATAAAATTTTAACAATGAACGTAAATACTTTTTATATATTTCTTTTATTGTTTAAGATTTTAAGAAACCTAACATTTAAAAAAAATGTATCTTCCCTCATAAGGAAGTATAATAAATTTAAAGCAAATGCCAAAATTTCTTAGTTTGCCATCAAGTTATCTCCATAGCTTCTTCTAAAATATGCCCTCTCCAGATGAAATGACATTCTTTAACAGGAGTTCTAGGCTCAATTGTCAGAGTGACTTAGAAATACAGGGCACAAGGGAACACCCAACAATTCACCTAGGTGATGAAGATTTTAAGCTTGTATTCTCCACTAAAAGCAGAGTAGCTCATATGGCGCTGCTGTCATCAACCCCTAGGAAACGTAAAAGTCTCCCAAAATTCTCCAAGAGAGGAGAGAAGCCAACTTTAAGATAAATAAACTGAGCCAGGTGTGGTGGTTCACACCTGTAATCCGAGTACTCTGGGAGGCCGAGGCGGGAGGATCGCTTGAGATCAGGGGTTTGAGACCAGCCTCGGCAAGAGGGAGACCCCATCTCTACTAAAAAAAATAGAAAGAAATTAGCTGGACAATTAAAAAAAATGTATATATATAAATTAGCTGGGCATGGTGGCGCTTGGCTGTAGTCCCAGCTACTCAAGAGGCTGAGGCAGGAGGATCGCTTGAGCCCAGGAGTTTGAGGTTGCTGTGAGCTAGGCTGATGCCTCGGCACTCTAGCCAGGGAACAGAGTGAGACTCTGTCAAAAAAAAAAAAAAAGATAAATAAGCTGGACTCTAAGAAACTGAAAAGAGACTCTGAAATCCCCATTACACATTTCACAGAACTGAGCTCAATAAATAACCTTTTATGTATTAACCAACCATTATTTTACTGACAATCTTTTACTTCAGTATAAAAATTTTCCCTTTTTAAAAAACACACTTCAGTGAGATTACTGTTTTTATTTTCCTTGTTATATCTTTGTACACTTTTCAAATTATCTGCCAGGAATGGTTATTAATTTTTGTAATCAGCTTTCTAAATGTTTTTAAAACATTCATTATTTGTAACTACTGACTTCTTACCAGACAGAGTCTGCACATAATTCCACAACGTGTCTTTATTTGGCCAAAAGTAGTCTCCATTGCCAATTGAAAGAGTATATGATCGTTCATCCATAAGCTTGACTTTTCTTCTACTATGGCCTAGTGAGCACGGCTGACCCTCTATGCGTACAGAACTCTTTGACCCACAAACCTTGACACTCTTTAAGCCAACAGACTTCATTTCTAATCAAACAATTGCTTTTACGTTTAAACTAAGTAGAAAAGTAATGCATCACTTTTTCAAAACTGAAAAAAATCAGTTAACTGAAAGCACAGACACATTCCAATACAGAATGTTAACAATTCAAATCTGATTGGAGGATGACCACAAGCTATACTTGTCAAACTATAGCTCAAATAATGTTCAAGAAAAGAAGATTTTGGCTGGGCACGGTGGCTCACGCCTGTAATCCTAGCACTCTGGGAGGCCGAGGCAGGCGGATCGTTAGAGCTCAGGAGTTCGAGACCAGCCTGAGCAAGAGCGAGACCCCGTCTCTACTAAAAATAGAAAGAAATTATCTGGCCAACTAAAATATATATAGAAAAAATTAGCCGGGCATGGTGGCACATGCCTATAGTCCCAGCTACTCGGGAGGCTGAGGCAGTAGGATCGCTTAAGCCCAGGAGTTTGAGGTTGCTGTGAGCTTGCACTCACTCTAGCCTGGGCAATAAAGCGAGATTCTGTCTCAAAAAAAAAAAAAAAGAAAGAAAAGAAGATTTTTCCATAGAAAAGAAAAATGTTAAAAGGCCTAAGGAAATCAACCGCTATAGTCACAAAATACTGACGGTGCCTTTGTAAAACAATGTTTTAAATAGGAAGGATGCCATTTCAAAGAAAAATAATTCAGGTTCACTAAAGCCACTATACATAGCTGAAGTTAACACAACTCACATGTGGTTTCTATCATCTGAACAAGTATACCTGACTTATCAAAACCCGACGTATAAATGGCTGACTTCTACACAGCTCAGAGAAATAACATGTGACTCAATGTAGCTATCTTCTACAGCCAAGAAGTATACCCTAATGTTCCCTCCAATTTAGGTTGGACATGAGGAGAAATGGGAGAGCGCACATTTCAGAGCCCAGAGAATAAGCCTTTCATAACCAGCAATGCTACAGACCTGAGCATCCTGTCCAGTACCGAAAGGAACAGAAATTCAAATCAACAATATCAGCATGCTTTAAGGAAGACAGGCGAAGCAAAACACTGCTACTGCTGATGAGTATTTTTGGGGGCGGTGGTGGTGGGGGGGGGGACAGGGTCTCACTCTGTTGCCTGGGCTAGACTGCAGTGGCATCATTGTAACTCACTGCAGCCTCAAACTCTTGGGCTCAAGCAATCCTCCTACCTCAGCCTCCCAAGTAGCTGGGACTACAGGCACGCACCACCATGCATGGCTAAGTTTTCTATTTTTTGTAGAGACGGGGTCTCACTCTTGCTCAGGCTGGTCTCAAACTCCTCAGCTCAAGCAATCCTTCCGCCTCTGCCTCCCAGAGTGCTAGGATTATAGGCACGAGTCATCGGCGCATGGAGGTCTAATTTCAAAGGCCTAGGATGAATGCTTGAACTCATTTACAAAGTTAAACACCTTCAAACATCAAATTTTAAGTACTTAAACTTTTTAATACATTCAATTTTTAGTATAATTGTTTGACTTAAAAAGACAAAATTTCTTGAGGATTTAAATAACTTATTAATCTAAAAAAATTAAACTTATAAATACAGTGACTCTTAGGCACTCATAAATACAGTAAGGTTTCAACATAAATCCACAAGTATAAATCAATATTCACTCAATTATGTATTTTAAATTGGAATCATAAGACCAACATGTTACTCTAAATTCTAAAATTAAAAACACTTAAAATATCAAATGTAGACCACGATTACATCAACTCCTTGTTCTGAAACCTGGTAAATGGAAAGGCTGATATAAGCCTTTCACATTTAACATGCCTTTCTGGGAAGAATTACTGTTTATCCCCAGTTAATAAGGGAGAGCTATTCTTTTTTGCTTGTTTGGTTTTTCTTTTATTTATTTATTTATTTATTTTATTTGGGAGAGCTATTCTTTACAGAAGAATACTAACTAGTAAATGTAGAAACAGTAACAGAAAAATGTCATTTTGCAACCCCTAGTGATATAACTAATTAAGGAAAGGATCATCAACAGTGGATATTTACACAATGCCAAATTATTATCCCATAGAATACTTCCAATTGCAAATGGAAAGAGATGCTCCTGTAACCACCTTCACAAATTGAATGTCCTTATTTTTAAGAAATGCATGTTGAAGTACTAAGAGATAAAGTGTCATGATATCTACAACCTATCTAGAAACAATTCACCGTTAAAAGTTGTAGCTAGAGGAAGCAAATATGGGAAAATGTAACAATTGTTGAAACAGGTGGTGGATATATGGATATTCATTTTATTTTTTCAATTTTTTTTGATGTTTGAAATCATTCATAATAAAAAATTGAAAAAATACCAAATAATGCAGATTCCTTACTTAACCTTGAAAAATGCAAATGGCAGGGCAGCGCTGTGTAGTATATTTATTCAGCGATAGATACATAATATATAGACTACTTAAAACATAAAGTCATATTTTAAGTCAATGTGAGTTTGTGCAGGCATTTTAAGCGTGGAAGAACACCAAACTTGGTACGAGTTACCTGGAGAGAAGAACTGGCTAGGTGAGATAGAAGAATTGTATTTATTTTATATACTTAATAATAAAACATTTTGACTGTTTCATATAAAATAAAAATAGCCTTGGCTTAAAATAGTCCTGTTTATTTGTCTGTTTTTCCTACAGTTTTTCTGGTCATCCTCGCTCAAAATTTCAAAGCCATCTTTACTCTTATCTTGATTTCTTATAACTCATCTGGCACTATTTTTCCCTTCTTTATAATGTAATCAAATCTTTTCCTATTAAGTCTACCACTACCATCCTCATAGTCCAAATTCTCAGATAACTTCAAATCTAGGATTTTGTGTCCAAACTCCAGCTACTTTCCCCTTTCATATAACCATTAAATAGGTCAAATAAATCATCCTAAAATACTGTTGGCATTTCCTTAGTCAAGAATGAAACTATTTTCACACCACTTTTCTATGTTTTATAGGGACATAAACCGTGTGAACCTTTCACTGCCCCTTTCAAGCTTTGTTCTTGGTTTGTGCCCCTCCATCCTGGGACACCTCTCTCTTTAGGATTTGGTTGAAATACAATTCAGGATGGGGGATCTGCTGGCTGCTCCATTAACGGCAAACTACGCAACCCAGAAGCACAGGTAAATTAGCTCCCCATGGGATGAGTTTTAACCATCTGGAAACAGGAAATGGGATGAAGCTCGACAGATAAATCATCCCTCCTTTCTTTCTCCTATGGACTACTCTGATGTTTCTCTTTGAAATCCTTCCAGCTTTTCCTACTTTCCTACTCACCTCACCCCCTTCCTACACACACACACACACACACACACACACACACACACACACACACACACGATAAATAATAAAACAGGCTGGGCATGGTTCCTAGCACTCCAGGAGGCGAAGGTGGAAGGACTGCTGGGCATGGTTCCTAGCACTCCAGGAGGCGAAGGTGGAAGGACTGCTTGAGCTCAGGAGTTTAAGACCAGCCTAAACTGAGCAAGAGCAAGACCCCATCTCTCCTAAAAACAGAAAAACTAGCCAGGCATTGTGGTGTGTGCCCGTAGTCCCAGCTACTCTAGAGGCTGAGGCAGGAGGGTCTCTTGAACCCAGGAGTTTGAGGTTGCAGTGAGCTACGATGATACCACTTTACTCAACAGGGGGTGACAAAGTGAGACTCTGTCTCAAACAAAACAAACAAACACAAAAAACAAACAAAAAAAACACTTCCAGAAAAATCCCACGTGAGTGACCCTGCTATGTCTCTTCACAGCTCAAGGTCAAGCAGTAGTTAGGGATGTAAATTATTGCATCTTCCTCTGCCTTACTTCCTTCTCTCCCTCACTTTCATTACTCTAGGCTTGTACCATTCCAAATAAAAAGCCCCTTAATTGGGTTCTGCTTCCCAGAGGATGTGGGCACCTTACCTCATACACCTTACCTCAACTGAGCCTTACAAGCTATAACCCTGCAAGATAAATAAATTAGAAAGCTATTAGGATTCCCATTTTATACATGAAGAAATTGAGGGTCTCTTTCCTAAGGAGCATGGCTTTCTGCTTACCTACTATGCCCAGTCACCAAAGTCTGCCACTTTTAGCTTCTAAACACTTCTCACATCTGCCTCTCCTTTCCACCCTACCACCACCCTACAGTAATATTAACCAGTACATTTCAAAAATCAGGGCCTGAGATCATCTCGTTTAACTCTTTATCAGCCCTGTGAGGTAGATACTATTCTTGTTCTCATTCTACACATGGGAAAGCTGATGCTTTAAAAAAGTCTTCTTAAAATTTGCCCAAAGTCACACAGATATCAAGTGGAACAGCTCAAATGAACCTACACTGATTTCAAACCTCATACTCCTAATTCTTCATCATCTCTCAGGTGGCTCAGTTAAAACATAAACCAGGATGGAGCACAGTAGCTCCCGTCTATAATTCTACCGCTTTGGGAGACCGAGGTGAGAGGATCCCTTGAGGCTGGGAGTTTGAGACCAGCCTGAGCAACATAGTGAGACCTTTATCTACAAATTTTTTTTTTTTTTTTGAGACAGAGTCTCACTCTGTTGCCTGGGCTAGAGTGCCATAGCATTAGGCTAGCTCACAGCAACCTCAAACTCCTGGGCTCAAGCAATCCTTCTGCCTCGGCCTCCTGAGTAGCTGGGACTACAGGCATGCGCCACCATGCCCGGCTAATTTTTTCTATATATTTTTAGTTGTCCATATAATTTCTTCCTATTTTTTTAGTAGAGACGGGGTCTCACTCTTGCTCAGGCTGGTCTCGACCTCCTGAGCTCAAACGATCCTCCCGCCTCGGCCTCCCAGAGTGCTAGGATTACAGGTGTGAGCCACTGTACCCAGCCTACAAAAAATTTTTTAAAAATTAGCTGGGCATGGTGTCGAACACCTGTAGTCCCTGTTTCTTGGTAGGCTGAGGCAGGAGAATCCCTTGAGTCCAGGAGTTCAAGGCTACAGTGAGCTATGATGATCCCACTGTACTCTGGCCCAGGAAGAGGGTGAGACTTTGTCTCAAAAAAAATCAAAACAAAACAAAAACAACCCTGCTCTATCCTCTTACTAATTTTTCTTATCTTCAGAGTATTTGTCACACTTTTAAATGATATTTTTTATTTTGTTCACATGTTTATCTGTCTTTTATTATACATAATAAGTTCCATGAAGACAGAGACTTTGTCTGTCTTGTTTTCTGCTCAGTGCCTAAAGTAGTGCCTGGCAAAGCAGGCCATTGGTGAATATTTACTGAATAAATCAGTATCACATTAGTTGGTCTTAGGTGGTCTCTGGGCTTCCAGTCTTGCTTCACTTAAATTCATCCTTTACCATAGCAAGTGTGATCAGGTCACCCACCCTCTTAAATCCTTTCATAGCTCTCTTTTCTTACCTAATGAAGAACAAGCACACAAGAACCTCAATGACAAGGACCCTGACTTCGGGAGCTCAGAGAGGGAGCAGCATGTAAGGTAGATTTTGAATGAGGATACTATCTATTCAACAGATGGAGAAGAAAAAGAAGGGCATTATGCTCAGAAGCTCATGCTTTGCAAGAGAGTCATTTCTGGTATTAAGAGCTGAGTAGGTTGATATAGAAAAATCAGCTGGGAGGATTGCGAAGACGAACACAAACTACATTAAAGAATGAGGACTTGATGCCCAAAAGATGGCAGAGTTTTAGAAAGTTTATAGGCAGAGGAATGGCATGATCCAACGGCTCAGAAATAAAAAGAAAGGGCTGCAGTGAGGAGAATGAACTGGATAGAAGCGACAAACACCACTCAGAAGCCACCTTAATGTGAAACAGATCATATTAAGAGACAAAGCGTAATCCCAGCTACCGGTAATCCCAGCTACTCAGGAGGCTGAGGATGGAGGATCACTTGAGACCAGGAGTTTGAGACCAGCCTGGGCAACATAGTAAGACCCTTTCTCTAAAAACATAAAAACAAAAAATTTAGCATGAGCCAGGCAGGCTGGCATGTACCTGTAGTCCCAGCTACTCATGAGGCTGAGGCAGAAGGATGAACCCAGGAGTTCAAGGCTCACTATGATCACACTACTGCATGCCAGCCTGGGCAACAGAGATCCCATCTCTAAAAATATCAAATAATTAAAAAAAAGAGAGATAAAGGCTGGAACTACAGCAGTTGAAATGGAGATGGAACAAAGCAGAGAGATTCACGAAAGCCACAGTGAACACTCATCTACTTCATACAAATTCAACCTTACTATCTAGGTAGGAAAAGTTTCCTACAACGTGACCTATAAACTTAAACCAAACAAAGAAACAATCTCCTAATCACTCTGGACCTTATTCTTCAATTATACACTACATAACTCTTACCAAATGGGAATGCAACTATGATAGGTCTGTCTCCTTTACCAGACTTAAGAGCAGGTCCTCAAAGGCAAGGAGTGTGTCATATCCATTTCTTCAACAATCTAAGGAAGTACTTGCACTCAATCTTTGTGAATGAATAAATGAACAAGCAGAGAAAGGCTTTATGACTGAGGTAGGACTTAAAAACTAGACAGGTTTAGGTTTAAAAAGGTGATTCCAGGCAAGTGCACTGGTATGTGGAACTGTAAACATGGGGAAGAAAGGCACTGTCCTAAATTAAGAAGGAAGATGTTGGTTCCCTTGTCAAACCTTGGGCAGGCCATACTTGTTCTCTGCCTATAACATTCTCCCCTATGCACCCCACCCCATTCCACATGGCTCACTTCCTTGACTTCTTTAAGATCTCTGTTCCAGTATCACCTCAACAGAGGCCTTCCCTGACCAATCTATTTAAAATCTACAGCAACTCTATTATTCTCACTTTCTAACCCTTTGTTGTTTTTTCCTTCTTAGAAGATTATTGAAGAGGCCAGGTGAGCTGGCTTAGGCCTGTAATCCCAGCACTCTGGAGGCCAAGGTGGGAGGATCACTTGAGCTCAGGAGTTCGAGACCAGCCTGAACAACAGCGAGACCCCATCTGTGCTAAAAATTAGCCAGGTGTGGTGGCCTGTGCCTGTAGTCCCAGTTGCTTGGGAGGCTGAGGCAGGAGGATGGCTTGAGCCCAGTAGTTTGTGGTTGTTGTGAGCTAGGCTGACGCCATGGCACTCCATTTAGGGCAACAGAGTGAGACTCTGCCTCAAAAAAAAAAAAAAAAAAAGACTATTGAAGAGATCCTCTAATGATTCTATTCATCTGCACCTGCATTAGGATTGACTCACTTTAGTTTCCAAGTGAAGTTCATTTGTCGGTCATTGAGATCAGAACCTATTAAAATTTACAGCACATTGAGATTTTTTTCTTTCTTTCTTTTTTTAAAATTAAATTCACTGTAAAAAGTCTAAGTCCTGTCACTCAAGTTTCTTCCACTGAAACCAGCATGTACACAGTGGTTCACATCTGTAATCCCAGTACTTAGGGAGGCCAAGGAGGAAGGATCCCTTGAGGCCAGGAGTTCAAGACCAGCGTGGGCAACATAGCAAGACCCCTGTCTCTACAAAAATAATAATAAGAAGAAAAATTAGCAGGGTGTGGCCACACATCTGTAGTCCCACCTACTCAGGAGGTTAAGGCAGAAGGACTGCTTGAGCCCAGGAGTTCAAGGCTGCAGTGAGCTATGATTGTGCCCCCGCACTCCAGCCTGGGAGACAAAGCAACACTGTCTCTAAAACCCCCCCCAAAACACAGATGCCACAGAGAATATTAATGTCTTGCAGTAAATATACACCAGACATTCCCAGACTGAGCAGGAAAGAATATTCCTTAATGGGGAAGATTCTGGGAATGAGGGCAATAGCCCATAAAGAAAACCGTAAGTAGCTAATCTTGAGGAACTAGCGGAAAATAGGTACCAAACGCAAGATGTTAGAGAGCACAGACCACAGAGAGACGATGTAATTTTAAGCCTACTTCAATAAGTGGTTTTCACAAAGTTAATTCCATAGTACGTCACTGACCAGAGGCAGTCTCATGTGGCCAAAACAGCCCAGACGAATCCCAACCTGACCCATGCAACATTAAGGCAGTTGTGTGCTCTGGGGTGACCTTCCCTTCTGCCTTTCCCACTGAAAAGTGGAAAAGTCTGTGAGGCGGCAAAATACATTGAGGCTGTTTAGGCCGAAGTTGTTATGGAGAGCAGGGCAAAGGTAGTCAGTAGCGGCTTCATCCTGCACTTGAATAAAAAAACTACCGGTGCTGGGGGTCCAAAGATTCACGTTAGCGACAGCCGAGGTGGAGGATGGGGGAGAGAAATGCAAGCCCAAATTATAGTCGCCCTCGAGTTCCCACTCCCAGTCCCCACCGCCTCAGCGCGCCGGGTCCGCCCGCCCCCGCGTGTCCTGCGGCCTCATCGCTCAGGGCGCTGGCACCTCACCTGCAGGCTTGTCTGCAGCCATCTTCCCGCCTCGGCTCGGGTTCTTCCCCGCAGGTGGCGTGGCCCCGACTCCCGCCGCCGGGCTGGCCGCTGTCCTGGACCTCGAAGAACAACTCTGTGCCCACCCCGGCTCCGGGCCCCCGGGTTCCGGCCTGGGGAGTGGGCAGACGGCGGGCTGAGGAAGTGACGAGGGCTAGTTCTCGTCGTCTAGCAACAGCAACAGCGTCTCCGCCCTAGAAGCACCACAGCCTCCCGCCACACTCGGCTTCCGCCCCGCGGCGTCCGGGTACACACTACTTCCGGGGCCGCGGCCCGCCGCGCCCGCAGCGCCGACGTGGGGCGGGGCCAGCCGCAGTTCCCACGCCGGCGTCCCCTGCGCGCCCCGCCCCCGGCCGGAAGTGTGGTTGCCGGACTCTGGATGTGGGCGGGGTAGTCGCAGAGGGTACTGCGTGCCTGTCCTCGGCTTATTCTGATTAAAATACCAAAATGTCAGAGCCCTTGTCTCTCATTTTACAGAAAATTGCAATGTCACAGCTGACATTTATGTGCTAAGCTCTGAACCCTGCACTTGGCTGTATTATCTCTGATTTCTCACAACCACTTTGTGAGGAAGGCGTTGTCGAGGTTCCCGTTTTTAAAAAAGTTTTTTTGTAAAGAATAGTTTTATATTTGCAGGTAAGTTGCAAAGGAGGCACATAAAATTCCTGTATACTCCTCAACTAGTTTCTCCTATTGTGAGCATCTTAATTATTAAATTACTGTGGTACATTGGTCACATCTAAGAAACCAGTTTGACTGGCGCAGTATTATAAACTAAGCTCCACATCTTATTCAGATTTACTGGTTTTCCGTCAATGTCATTCTTCTGTTCCAAGATCCTGTCCAGGATACCACATTGCTTTTATTCGTCATGTTTTCTTAGGCTATTTTTTGGCTGTGCTGGTTTCTCAGATTTTCCTTGTTTTTGATGACCTTGACTGTTCTGAAGAGTAATGCTAGATTTTTGGAAGGTTGTACCTCAATTTGGGTTTGTCCAGTGTTGTCCTCATGGTTAGACTGGGGTTACTGGTTTTCAGGAGGAAGACCACAGAGGTGACTGGCCATTCTCATCACATCAAATCAAAGGTACATGCTATCAAAATGACACCACCGATTACATTAACTTTGATGACCTCTCTTAGGTAGTGTTTGCCAGTTTTCTCCACAGTAAAATTAGTTACCCCCTTTACTCTTCCACACTACTTTTTGGAAGCAAGTCAATAAGTGCAACTCACAGTCAAGGTGGGAAGGGGGATAGTTAAGCTCTACCTACTGCAGTGGGAAGTGTGTACATAAATTATCTTCTCCAAAGGCGATTTGCCTCTTCTCCTCCATGTAGCTACTTATTCAGTAATATACTTATATCAGTATAGACTCATGGATATTTACTTTATACCTTGGTTGTAATTCAATTATACATTATTTTGTTGCTCAAATTGTCCCAGTTTTGTTAATTGGGAGATTTTTCAAGTTTGCTCCTGTGTCCCTTTGACATGATTGCCTGTTTTTAAAAAATAATCTTTTTAATTCAAGTTAACATATACATAGAAAAGTGCACAAATCATAAGTACAGTTTATTGAATTTTCAACTCAACACACCCTTGTGACTAGCACCCACAAAAAAGACAGAGCATTACCTGTACCTGGAAGTTCCCCTAATGCCTCTTTTTGTTCCCCGACAAAGATAATCATTATGCTGAGGGCTAACATTGTGATTTAGTTTCACCTAGTTTTAAACTTAATGTATATGGGTCATGCAGTATATTTTCTTTAGGGTCTTGCTTCTTTTGCTCAATATTATGAGATTCATCCACTCTGTAAAGTTGTTTGTTTCTCAGTGTTATACATTGTAATATTACATTATGTGAATATTCCATAATTTGTGTATTCATTTTATTGTAGGGCATTTGGATATTTTATCTATTTTGAATAAGGCCAATATGAATATTATAGTATGACTTTTGATGAATATACATTAGAGCCCACCATAAGAAGGCACACCTTATGCCATAAGAAGCACAGTAAGGAGTCTCTTAATAAAAAGGAATTAGGAAGAACCTCTTACAAAATTTGGGCTCATGCTGGAGGGATTAGGAAAGTAGGGGGCCAGATTTGGATTGCATACAGTAAGAAAACAGGCAATTCAGTCTTAATTTTATCTTTTTTTTTGGAGACAGTCTCACTCTGTTGCCCGGGCTAGAGTGCCATGGCATCAGCCTAGCTCACAGCAACTCAAACTCCTGGGCTCAAGCTATCCTCCTGCCTCAACCTCCCGAGTAGCTGGGACTACAGGCATATGCCACCATGCCTGGCTAATTTTTCTATATATATATATTTTTAGCTGTCCATATAATTTCTTTCTATTTTTAGTAGAGATGGGGGTCTCACTCTTGCTCAAGCTGGTCTCGAACTCCTGAGCTCAAACGATCCACTCACCTCCCAGAGTGCTAGGATTACAGGCGTGAGCCACTGCGCCCGGCCTTAATTTTATCTTGAAGCAGGAGGAGCAAAGTAAGCTAGAGCTGTCATTGGTAAAGGGGCAGCTTCACTCATGTTAGAAGAAGGGGGTGTTCCCTAATTTTTGTGGTTGTGGAGAGCCTGTTTCTGTCTTGTCCAAAGCACAATCATCCTGTAACTGTCTCTGAACATCGTTCATATTCTGTGAAGGCTGTTTATGTGCAGTTGGGAACATTCTGCAAGCAGAACTGTTTTTTATTTTCTTAGTCCCATTTCATAGCCCAACTGTGTTGACAAATATATTTTTCACTTTCTCACATGTGGTCATGTATATGTTGGGTCATGTTCCCCATTTCACAGGTAAGGAAACTGAGGCACAGATGTTAACTCACTTTCTTAAGTCACAAGACTAGTAAGTGGCAAATATGTTAACCACTACATTCTAGGTTCTAGAATTTGCCTATATTGAAGACATTTTGGCTCTCTTCTCTCCCCTTTCAATATTGGCAGCTCTACTTCTGTTCATAGCCCGTCTGACATCAATGATAAAGAGTTAATTCAAGAGTGGGAGGTGGCAAAACTCAGTAGGAATCTGCTCTGTCATCAACTATGGTGAGTCCCTTTACCTCTAGCTAACAGTGGTACCACTATCCATTCACAGTTCCTCTAGCTGTATGTGGTCCTTGCTGCTTGTGGAAGACTGTCTCCAGGGAATCACACAACATGTGACCTTTTATGTCCAGCTTCTTTGTTAATAAATCCTTCCATCCCGATATGCACATGCTGCTCCTCTCATCAAGAGGTAGGGTTGAACCCAATGGGCATCATGGTGACTATAGTTAATAATAATGTATTGTATATGTGTACTTCATGTACTCGTAGACCTCATATTCTCACCACATACACATACACACACACACAACAGTGTGACATATCTTAATTAACTTGATTGTGGTAATCATTTCACAATGTATATGTATATCAAAACATCATGTATACACTAAATATATGCAATTTTTATTGGTCAATATTACCTCAATAAAGTTGGAGGAGAAAATAGAGATGGAGTCAACTTCCTCTTCCCTTGAGTCTGGGCTGGTCTTGTTATGTACTCTGACCAATAGAATGCAGCAGAAGGCATGAGACCTTGTCTTAATTCTGGGCCCAGCCCTTAAAAGGCATAACAACTTCCATTTTCCTTCTCTTGGAATTCAGCTGCCATGCTGTAAGGAAGCCCATGTTATCCTGCTGCAGAGAGAGAGAGAGAGAGAGAGAGAAAGAGAGAGAGAGAGAGAGAGAGAGAGAGAGAGAGAGAGAGAAAGAGAGAGAGAGTGACCCCATGTGGAGAAGAACCATAGTGTCCCAGCAACAGCCAGAACCAAGGTTCCAGACATATGAATGATGCCTTCTTGAATCATCCAGCCCAGCCCAGCTGCCAGCTGAATGCAATCACAGGAGTGATCCTAGCTAATACCACATGAAGCAGAAAAACTGCCCAGTCAACTGCCAGACTTGTGAGAAATAATAAACCATTGTTGTTTGGGTTTTTTGTATCTAATTTTTAAAATTGAGATATAACTCATGTACCATGGAATTCTTCTTTTAAAATATATAATTCTGTGAGTTTTAGTATATTCACAAAGTTGTGCAACCATTACCATTATCTAATTCTAGAACATTTTCATCACCCTAGAAAGAATCTCTGTCCCCATTAGCAGTCACTCCCAATTCCTCCCAAACCCCAGCTACTAATGTGCTTCCTGTCTCTATGATTTGCCTATTCTGGACATCTCATATAAAGAGAATCATATAATATGTGACCTTTTATGTTTAACTTCTTTAACTTAGCATGATGTTTTCAGGATTCATCCACATTGTAGCAAGTATGGGTATTTCATTCATTTTTATGGCTGAATAATATACCATTGTTAAGAAACACATTCTGTTTATTCATCAGCTGATGGACATTTGGTTTGTTTCCATTGCTTGGCTATTATGAAAAATGTATAAACATTCATTTACAAGTTTTTGTGTGGACATATGTTTTCATTTCTTTTGGATATATACCTAGGAATGAATTTCTGGGTCATATGTTAACTGTTTAACATTTTGAGGAACTGCCAAACCCTTTTCCAAATCAGCTGTAGCATTTTATGTTCCTGCTAGCAGTGTATGAGAGTTCCTATTTCTCCACATCCTCACCAACACTTGTTATTGTATATTTATTATAGCTATTCTAGTAGAATGTGAAGGGATACCTCATTGTGGTTTTGTTTTGCATTTCCCTGATAGCTAATGACGTTGAGCTTCTCTTCATGTGCTTATTGGCCATTTGTATATTTTCTTTGGAGAAGTATCTGTTCAAGTTCTTTGCTCATTTTTAAATTAAAAAATTTTTTTTTTGGAGACAGGGTCTTGCTATGTTGCCCAGCTGGAGTGCAGTAGTTATTCACAGGTGCAATCATAGCACACTACAGCCTCAAACTCCTGGTCTCAGGCTATCCTCCCACCTCAGCCTCCTGAGTATCTGGGACTACAGTCATGCACCACCACAACTGGTAGATTATTTGTCTTTTCATTGTTGAATTGTAAAGGAATATATTCTGGATATGACTTTTATCAGATACATGATTTGTAAATATTTTCTCCCATCTGAGGATTGTCTTTGCACTTTCTTGATAGTGCCCTTTTGGTGTCATATTTAATAAACCATTGCCTAACTCAAGGTCATGAAGATTTACTCCTATGTTTTCTTTGAAGAGTTATAAAACTATAAAGTTTTAGCTATTACATTTAGGTCTTTGATCCATTTTGAGTTAATTTTTTTATATGGTGTGAGTTAGAAGTCCAACTTTTACACATGGATATCCATGTTGTTCTTTTATACCGCTGTTTTGGGATGCTTTGTTGTGCAGCAATAGGTAACTGAAATAACATCTCCCAAGGCCTCATTTCCCCATCTGGTTCAGCCAACCAACCAAGGTCTGTGGATTCTACCTTCCTAATAGGATGGATCCTTCCATTCCCACTGTCACTCCATTCCCAACCCACAATCCTCTCCAACTGAGACTAGTGCTACTGGTACTGCAACCTTGTCATCTGGTCCCCTTTCCTCCAGAATATCTCCATGTAGCCAGAGTGTTTTTAATGCTAATCTGATCATGTCCATACCCATTTAAAATAATGCATTGCTCTTAGCACCAAGTCCACATGCCTTAAAATGGCTTTTCAGACGCATTCATAATCTGGCTCTGACCTCTAACATCATCTCTCCATGCTTCTCCTGTCAGCCATAATACTTGGCACCATATTTGTTTTTCACATATGCTGAGCACTTGCCCATAATCCCTCTTTAGACTCCGCTCCCCCCGCCCCACACACACCCTGTTTTGTAGCCAATGCCATCTCCTTCCAAGGAAATACGAGCATTATTTTCCCAAGAAGCCTTTCCTGACTGCCAAAGACTGTACTAACACCTTTCAAATCTTCTATTACACTATGGAGACAATCTCTTGGCATGAATTCCCTTGCCATCACCCTGATTGTAATTTCCAAATTCTGCCCTTAAATATAATCATTATTGTATGTCCAGTGACTTGCACAGTGTGTCTGATGCTTAGTAAGCCTTACAATATTTACAATATCTATATCTGTGAGTGCATATCTTTAAGATAATAATTCCTCACTGCATCAGGATGTTTGTCTTCACTTTTGTATGGCCTTTTATGGTTTCATGACAAGTTTATACAATTATTTCCTTTTTGTCCTCAACATTCTCGTAATACAGATATTCATATCCATTTTATGGATGAGGAAACAGGCTTTTTTGATTTCCAAAACGTAAATCAATTTGTTTAGCTAGTTTCAGAACTGGAACTTGAAAAGAGTTCTTTTGACTTGAGATGTGACTCTTTATAGGTCCCTAAGGGTTAAATCAAGGTGTTATTCCCATAACCAAGTTTTAGAAACTACCAATGATTTTGCAACTAATTCATCACAGTGAATAACCAATAAGTACTATAAAAGTGAGAGAGCATAGATTTCTGCCCCTTTTACCAAAGCAGTGACATCTACAGGAACATGAAACCCCTGCCCCAGCTTTGCTTCTCTTTCATTGGCTGTTCAAATCAAGCTTCCAAGGGGGCCGGGCGTGGTGGCTCATGCCTGTAATCCTAGCACTTTGGGAGGCCGAGGCGGGTGGATTGCTCGAGGTCAGGAGTTCGAGACTAGCCTGAGCAACAGCGAGACCCTGTCTCTACTAAAAATAGAAAGAAATTATCTGGCCAACTAAAGTATATATAGAAAAAATTAGCTGGGCATGGTGGCGCATGCCTGTAGTCCCAGCTACTCGGGAGGCTGAGGCAGTAGGATCGCTTAAGCCCAGGAGTGTGAGGTTGCTGTGAGCT
Source organism: Lemur catta (assembly GCF_020740605.2). Lineage (NCBI taxonomy): Eukaryota > Metazoa > Chordata > Mammalia > Primates > Lemuridae > Lemur > Lemur catta. Next base: position 149,036,831 of record NC_059128.1, read on the forward strand.
AGGCTGATGCCATGGCACTCACTCTAGCCTGGGCAACAAAGCGAGACTCTGTCTCAAAAAAAAAAAAAAGCTTCCAAGGGAATGCTAGTTACAAACTTAAAGTGTGGCAATAACTGTTGGACACAAATCTGGTGAATTTCGTGTGACCCTGAAATGGATTCAAATAGTGCTGGGCTCTTGTTTCAGGTACAAAAATTTAAGGAAGCACCAAAAAAATTCAGCAATCAAAACATATAATACATGAATGAAGTATTTTAAAAAATAAAAAATTAATACACAAAAAAAATCCATGATGAACAACATATCGACATTTTGAATAAAGACAGGCTCAGTATTACTGAGTTTTCCTTTTGCTTCAGATTCCAATATGTCTCAGCATGGCACTGTGACTAATCTTGTCATTATTTAAATTTAAATTTTTGGTATTTTGTTTGTCATGAATTTTTTGCATTAATTTTATTTTAAAAAATATCTCATGAAAATATTATTTGTCTTGATTATGGAGTTTTTGGCACCCTGTTTATTTACCACTATAAAAAAAATCTGATAATTAAATTTCTTATCCTTTAGAATTTTTCTTTTATACCTTTTTTTTTTTTTTTTTTTGAGACAGAGTCTCACTGTGTTGCCCGGCCTAGAGTGAGTGCCATGGCATCAGCTTAGCTCACAGCAACCTCAGACTCCTGGGCTTAAGCGATCCTCCTGCCTCAGCCTCCCGGGTAGCTGGGACTACAGGCATGCACCACCATGCCCGGCTAATTTTTTCTATATGTATATTTTAGTTGGCCAGATAATTTCTTTCTATTTTTAGTAGAGACGGGGTCTCGCTCTTGCTGAGGCTGGTCTCCAGCTCCTGACCTCGAGTGATCCACCCACCTCGGCCTCCCAGAGTGCTAGGATTACAGGCATGAGCCACCGCTCCCAGCCTTCTTTTATACTTTTAAAAAGCACTCTTTTAGACTACTTAGAAATAACATTTTTAAAAATTATATATTACTCATAAGTATACAAAACAGGAAAATATAAATGAAATAAATTGGTTATGGTATTTTCAGAAGATCTTCCCACCAAAGCCGTACTCTGATTCACACCTCAATTCAGCTCCTTCTGTGTCTGTGCTTTCCCCACATAATGCTGTTCTCAGTGCCATAAGAAGCATTGGTGGTGTAGCATCTCCTCGCAAAGTGAATCACTGTTGCTTTGAGAAGGCAGTTCTTTTTTTTTTTTTTTTTGAGACGGAGCCTCATTCTGTTGCCCTGGCTAGAGTGCCACGGTTGTCTGCCTAGCTCACAGTAACCTCAAACTCCTGGGCTCAAGCAATTCTACTGCGTCAGGTTCCCAAGTGGCTGGGACTACAGGCATGCACCACCATGCCCAGCTAATTTTTTCTATATATTTTTAGTTGTCCAGATAATTTCTTTCTACTTTCTTAGTACAGAAGGAGTCTCGCTGTTGCTCAGGCTGGTCTCGACCTCCTGAACTCAAAGGATCCACCCGCCTCGGCCTTCCAGAGTGCTAGGATTACAGGCGTGAGCCACCCTGCCTGGCCAGAGAAGGCAGTTTTTAATTCTAGCACTCTCTGGATCTTACCAGAAGATGTTAAAAATGGTACGTTTTCAGTTTGCACACACAAGGAATGACAAACACACCACAACAGCTATCTAGCTGACCAATAGTAACTGTGAGATGCTATCACTTGTGAGAAGCCTGCCAATTTCAGAGCTGAAAGAATGTGTCTTAGAATCAATGAAGTACGGTGACTTTTTCTCAGAAGAAGTCTGTCACCAAAGTTTCCCTCTAGCTCTCATTGGTGAAGTTGGTATCCTCCACAGCTGGATCAACTGCTGGCAAAAAGAAAGGAGATTCCAACACATGCCTTGGACTCATCAACGTGCATCCTCCATGGCTGGGAACATTTTCGTGGGGGATAAAATGAGGATTTTATTAGCCAGGAGAAACAGGGGAATGGGTGCTGATGGGAAAACTTCTTATCATTTTACCTATATATCTATCTCATCTTTCGCTGATGGACATTGAAGTGATTTCCAATTTCCATTTTACGAACACTGCTGCAGAGATCATTCTTGAACATGTGCACAGTTACAAGAGTTTCTCTAGGATACATACTAAAAGGTGGGATTTACCTGCATAACAGTGTAGCCATTTAAAAAAATTTTATTATTGAGAAACTTTCCAAACATACACAAAAGCTGAGAATATAATGTGTCTCAAATGTCCATCCCCCAGCTTCATTTTGCCATATATTAGTTTCATCTACTCCCTCCCCCTTGTTATGTTTTGTGGTTGGAATATTTTAAAGCAAATCTCAGACATCATATCATATGACCTGTAAACATTTCAGTATGCCATTCAAAAGGAAATATGCAAATGTTTTCTTGTATAACCACAATGCCAAAATCTCATCTAACAAAATTTAAAATAAATCCTAAATATCATTTAATATCCAAGCTATACTCAAATTTTGTCTATTGTATAAAAAAAAATCCTTCTTTTTGTAATTTCTGTTTAGAACAGAATCAAACAAGCTCCATTCATTTTACTTGGTTCTGTCTCTCTTGTCTTTTAAGTCTTACAGTTCTCTTACTCTAGAAGAGTTCCCTCCTCTTTTATTTTTCCTTTCATTGACTTGTTGATGAAATTAGAGTCCAATACAAAGTCCCTTCTTTGGATTCAGTGTATTGTTTCCCTGTGAGCTGCATCCTTAAACTCAATACTTTCTGTGGACTAGAGGTCAGTTCTAAAGGCTCTGATTAGATTATGATTCAAAAGAAGTTTTGCCCAAGAATTCCTCCTGGAGGTGCTGTGTACTTTCTGCCTCTCCATCAGGGGGCACAGAGGTTGGTTGTCTCCACTTTTTGTGATGTTAAGATTGATTCTGGAGTTAAGGTAGAGATGGCCTGATTTTGTACCTTTCTCATCTTGTGGTTTTTGAAGCTTTAATAACCATTGCCTGAAACAGTTATTTCACTAATGGCTGAAATGATTTTCCAGTTTGGGCACTCCTGCATTTGTTAACTAGCCTCAAGGCTAAGTAAATGCCTCCTTAAATTGTATACCCTGGACACCTCTTTTGCCTCACCCTTGTCCCAACTCTAGCTAGAATTCTTCCATACTGAAGAATTTCCCTTATCCATATGGACATTTGGTTACACCAAGATTCACTTTATATCAGAAAAACAAGATAAATGTTTAGTTCTTTCCCTGTAATTATCCATTTTCAGAGAAATGAGTTGATGTCTATGCAATCTCCAGGACCACTCTTTTTCTAAAAAATTATTCTGAACTGATGACTTTTTATATATTCATATGTTTTAATCAAATATAGTCCTTAATCTTTTGGTATCAAAATTATTCAATGTGTGCCCCCAGGAACATACAGCCCTAGTGATTGTCCATTATCATGGACAATTTCAATGTCCATTATTATGACAATTTCAATTCTCTAATGTAGTTGCCCTTATCATGTGTTTTCTTTTTTTTTTTTATTTCTCACTAAGACTGTTTATCATGTGTTTTAGATATCCCCTCGTATTCAACAGTTTCTTTGCTCATCCTTGCTTTTTGTTAGCAGCTGTATTGAGATATCATTTATGTACCATACAATTCCCCCTTTCAAATATATAATTTGATGGTTTTTAGTATATTCACAAAGCTCTGCAACCATCATAGCTATCTAATTCTAGAACATTTTTCCCCACCCCATACCATCACTGGTCATTCCCTATTCTTCTCAACCCTTCCTTACCTCCTGGCATTCACTAATCTGCTTTCCTTCTCTATGAATTTGCCTATTATGGACGTCTCAAATAAAGAGAATCAAATAATGTGTGACGTTTTGTGACTCATTTCTTTCACTTAGCATGTTTTTAAGGTTCATCCATGCTGTAGCATGTATCAGTACTTCATCTCTTTTTATGGCTGAATAACATTCTGTTGTACAGATAGCCATATGTTGTTTATCTATTCATGAGGTGACGGCCATTTGGGTTGTTCTCACTGTTTGGCAATTATGAATAATGCAACTGTGACTATTCATCTACAGGTATTTGTGGGGACGTGTTTTCAATTCTCTTAGATATACACCTAGGAGTGGAATTGCCAAGGCAAACTTTATATATATTCTTCTGAGGAACTTTCAAACTGCATCCAAAATGGCTGCACCATTTTACATTTCCACCAGCAGTGTAAGAGGATTCTGATTTTCCCATGTGGTCATCAGTATTTATTATTTAATATATTATAATTGTGGCTTTGATTGTCATATCCCTGAGAACTGAGGACTAATTACGTTGAACATAGTTTCATGTGCTTATTGACCACATGTGTATCATCCTTAGTGGCCAATGCCTGTAATCCCAGCTCTCTGGGAGGACAAGACGGGAGGATTGCTTAAGCCCAGGAGTTCTAGGTTGCAGTGAGCTATGATAGCACCATTGCACTCCAGCCTGGGCAACAAAGTGAGACTCTTTCTCAAAAAAAAAAAAAAAAAGATAAATGTCTATTCAGATGCTTTGTCCATTTTAAAAATGAGTCATGTTTTTATTATTGAGTTGATAAGTTCTTTACATATTTTGGATACAAGTCTTTTGTCTGATATATGATTTGCAAGTCTTTGTGTCAGATATAGGATTTGAAAATATTTTTTCCCATTTTGTGAGTTGCCAGGAGTTTAAGACCAGCCTGGGTAACATAGTGAAATCTGTCTCTGCAAAAAAAATTATAAAATAAATAAATCCAGCCTCACAGATATGTGTGGAAAAGGTAGGGGTATTTTAATAGCTTTTCCAGATAATTGTGGATTTTCTTTTTTGATACTAAAATTTTAGAATTGTTAGGTTTCTTTTAAATTAAAAAAAATTTTAATATAGAAAACAGCGTCTTGCTATGTTGCCCAGGCTGGTCTCAAACTCCTGGCTTCAAGCAATCCTCCTGCCTCAGCCTCCCGAAGTGCTAGGATTATAGGTGTGAGCCACCATGTCAGGCCTTTTGTCTGTTTTTAAATCACATTATTTGTTTTTTTGCTATTGAGTTGTTTGGCTTCCATATATGTATGTGTGTATATATATATATATATATATATATATATATATGTATATATATATATATATTTTTTTTTTGAGACAGAGTCTCACTCTATTGCCTGGGCTAGAGTGCCATGGGATCAGCCTAGCTCACAGCAACCTCAAACTCCTGGACTCAAGCAATCCTCGTGCCTCAGCCTCCCGAGAAGCCAAGCATGCGCCACCATGCTTGGCTAATTTTTTCTATATATATTTTTAGTTGTCCAGCTAATTTCTTTCTATTTTTAGAAGAGATGGGGTCTCGCTCTTGCTCAGGCTGGTCTTGAACTCCTGAGCTCAAACGATCCACTCGCCTCCGCTTCCCAGAGTGCTAGTATTACAGGCGTGAGCCACCGCGCCCAGCCCTAGCTTGCTTCTATGCTGCCATTTTGGAACCAGAAGTCTCTGTGCTATATTTTTATATGACTGGCAACACAGTATGTTTCTTTACACCAGCATCACTACAAAAATGTATGTAATGCATTGCATTAGGACTACAACCCCTATGAGGTCACTAGGTGATAGGAATTTTTCAGTTCCTTTATAATCTTATAGGACTACCATCATATATGCAGCCCATCATTGACTGAAACATTGTTATGCAGCACATGGCTATAATTTTTGTGTTTTTCTCAGCATATTATATTAAGGAGTTTATGATGTTGATATGTCTTCTTACTGGTGATGTTAAGCTGCATCATTTGGCTAAGGTCTTTGAGTAGATAGTATAAGATTATCCAAATATCCTGTTTATCCTTAAATTTTTGCTCACTAATCTTAGCACTTATATTTCGTGCAAGAATCAGTATTGATGTATTTGCCTAATGTTGATTTTTCTATTTCCTTCTTTCCTTCTACATGCATTAATTGGACTTCTTCTGTAAGAATTCTTCTCCATATATTTAGCTATTTAGATTTTATTTATTTATATATTTATTTTATCACATGGGTTATAATTCAACACTATCATAATTTATTTTAGTGCTCAAATTATTCTAACTTTGGCCATTAGGAGCTCTTTCAGGTTGGTGCCTATGTCTTTTTGATAAGTCACCATCCTTTTGTGAATACAGTCAGCCCTCCATCTCTGTGAGTTCCATATCTGTGGATTCAACCAACTGCAGATCAAAAATATTTAGGGAAAAAAATTCCACAAAATTCTGAAAAGCAAAACTTGAATTTTGCTGAGTACTTTGTTGAAGCCACACAAATGAAATGATGTATAGGCATTGTATTACGTATTATAAGTAATCTAGAGATAATTGAAAGTATACAGGAGCATATACATAGATTATATGCAAACACTACGCCATTTTATATAAGGGACTTTAGTCTTTGCAAATTTTGATATCCCAAGGGTGTCCTGGAACCAATCTCCCACAGATAGCTACCCATCCCAACAGCCCTTCATTATCCTAAATCATACAATCCCTGGTTTTAGCTTGGGCATAAACACCTGATTAAACACTTCCATTCTCCCAGTCTCCCTCGTAGCCACATAGCTAAGTTCTTGCCAATGAGGTGCAAAGAGAAGAGTTGTATGGCAGCTTGTGGCAAACTACTTTCAAAGATTGCTGCCGGGCGCGGTGGCTCACGCCTGTAATCCTAGCTCTGGGAGGCCGAGGCGGGTGGATCGCTCGAGGTCAGGAGTTCGAGACCAGCCTGAGCAAGAGTGAGACCCCGTCTCTACTAAAAATAGAAAGAAATTATCTGGCCAACTAAAAATATATATACAAAAAAAAAAATTAGCCGGGCATGGTGGCTCATGCCTGTAGTCCCAGCTACTCGGGAGGCTGAGGCAGTAGGATAGCTTAAGCCCAGGAGTCTGAGGTTGCTGTGAGCCAGGCTGATGCCACGGCACTCACTCTAGCCCGGGCAACAGAGCGAGACTCTGTCTCAAAAAAAAAAAAAAAAAAAAAAAAAAAAAAAAAGATTGCTAGCATATCTTCTTTTTCTGTCTTTTCTCCCAATCTTCCATCCTGCTTCTTGTAATGCAAATATGATGGCTGGGTCTCCAACAGCTATCTTAGACCATGAAGAAAAGAGGCCAAGAGATGGAAGAGTGGAAAGGTTAAAGAGCCTGTGTTTCTGAAGCTCTCTTAGACTCTCCATATCATTTTCAGACTGCATTTGTTTTGTTTGTTTGTTTGTGACAGAGTCTCACTCTGTCGCCCTGGGTAGAGTGCAGTGATGTCATCATAGCTCACTGTAACCTCAGACTCCCGGGCTCAAGCAATCCTCCTGCCTCAGCCTCCTCAGAAGCTGAGACTACAGAGTGGTTGGGACTACAGGCACACACCCCGACACCTGGCTAATTTTTCTATTTTTTTAGTAGAGACAGGGCTTACTCTTGCTCAGGCTGATCTCAAACTCCTGATCTCAAATAATCCTCCCACTCCGGCCTCCCAGAATGCTAGGATTATAGGCGTCAGCCACCACACCCAGCCCAGACTACATTGTGTGTGTGTGTGTGTGTGTGTGTGTGTGTGTATAAAACCTTGTCACCTGCAAGATTTATTCATTGTTAATTTGTGTTTGCTATCACAGGCAGCTGAAACTAATCCTAACTGATTATGGAAATAAAACTAGGCAAACAGATCTGATTTAATGTGTGTATTTGTCTTTTAAATTTATCATTTTCATTATTTACCATTCCATATAAATCCTATAACAGATCAAAATGAAAACAATGAATTTATGTTAAAAACTTTAGTATTATAATACAGTCAGCGCTAATATGTAGTGCAGTTGGTATTCTCGTGCATGGTCTGTTTACAGCTGGCTCCAATACTGAATGAGAAGTGCCCATACAATATTAGTTATTAAATATTTTGAAAACCACCCCAAGTCAGAGTTGCAGTCACTGATTTACATGCTTAACAACTAGCTTGAAATGTGCTGGGCACTGATTCAATAGAGGATGAAAATGAACACAGACCCTGTCCACTTACACACCAATCAGGGTGCAGACATTAATCAAAAGAATTATGTATGTGTATTTGTATACACATTTGAATATATATACACATGCATATAATTTGTTGTTTTGACAAAATGAGAGGCAGAAGGAACATAAAATGCTGTTCTGAGAGTGCATGTTTGAGGGATGTTACCTGTTCAGGAGGTTAGGGAGAGCCTGAGGAAGCTGATTTGAAGGACGGATAGAAGTTTAACAAGGTGAAGGGAGGAGCAGGTGCAAAGGCCCCTTGAGGAGAGGGATCCTGGTGAGTGTGAGAGATGAACATGTGTTCAGTGTGGCTTGGGCAGAGGCAGCAAGGGACAAGGATGAGGCCCGGGAGGCAGGGAGGATCGAGACTGCCTGGCTACACAAGCCACATTAAAGAGTCTTATTTGTTTCCTCTCCCACAAAGATCACTGTCCTTTACAACCTGATGTTCAATATTTTGATAATCATTGTTTTTCATAGATTTTTGCCTTTTAAAAATAGTGTTTACCTTTTCCTTAATGGCTACCTAGTATTCCATGGTATGAATGTGTCTTGATTTATTTCGCCAGTCTTCCACAATGATTAGTGATTGAGATATTTTAAAATTTTTTACTATTTCAAAGAATATTAGAGCCAACATCTTTTTTTTGTTGTTGTTGAGACAGAATCTCACTTTGTTGCCTGGGCTAGAGTGCCGTGGCGTCAGCCTAGCTCACAGCAACCTCAAACTCCTGGGCTTAGGCGATCCTCCTGCCTCAGCCTCCCGAGTAGCTGGGACTATAGGCATGCGCCACCATGCCCAGCTAATTTTTCTATATATATTTTTAGCTGTCCATATAATTTCTTTCTATTTTTAGTAGAGATAGGGTCTCACTCTTGCTCAGGCTGGTCTCGAACTCCTGAACTCAAACAATCCACCAGCCTCGGCCTCCCAGAGTGCTAGGATTAGAGGTGTGAGCCACTGCGCCCAGCCAGCCAACGTCTTTATACATGTAACTTATCTTCCTTTACATGATAACCGTGCAGACACATGTCCACAGAAGGTTCTGACGGAAGAAAAGCCAAATGCAGACATCTTTTAGGTGAATTAAACAGGGTTTCTCTCTTTCATTCATTTATCTTTCCAGAATGTTCTGCCTCTCACTCCAGTCCAGCTTCCTTTGAGAATTTGCAGTTTATTAGGCAGGTCTGTATCTGTCTAAATCCCAATTGTGAATAGTTTTAAGTTCTTTCTTTGCATTTAGGAGTGCTGGGCCATTACAAATTAAGAGGTGAGGTTAAGCAACTGTTTTAAATGTCCCTGGACTGTCAATGATAGTTAAGAATTTCCCTGAACCTTCTATGACAGAGAGAAGGCTGTTCTGTTCAAAGCATACAGGGCCTCTCTGGGAATCTCATTTTCCCATCCTTTGCTTGGCAACTGTATTAATGAATGTCAGTAGTTGACTACAATAGAAGGAAAGCCAAGTCCTGTTACCCCTTCGGGTAAATCAAACAGGTTTGACATACCTTAGGAGTTCCAGAAGGAAATGAGCAGAGTCAGAAAACAGCAAACAGATCAGCAGCATTCTTTGGAATAGAGAGAGGTGCAAGCTTCAGAACCTAAAACATCTTAATAATTGTGTGTGTGCTTGGTGGTGGGGTGACTGTAGATGGTAATGACTGGGCAAGCTAGGGTCACATTAAATCTTCAGGAAGCTCATCTGCCCCCTCCCAGGCCCAGCTTTCTGCGTGTGTGTGTGTGTGTGTGTGTGTGTGTGTGTGTGTGTGTATATATCAGCCTATGGGAAGCAGAGTGGCACAGTGGAAGTGTGCTGGACCCATATAGATCAGCCTGGATATGTGCAGGGCCAGGTGACCCTCATCAAGCCCTGAGTTAAACAATATTCAATAGGACCATGGGGCACCATTCAAGTACCCTCAGCATGAATAGTCTTCACTCATCTCCCTCCCCTACCTCAGGTAAACACAGCCTGGCCCAAAACATTCCTGAACTCAGAGCAGTGGCCCTCGAACAAGGCTCAGTGCTCCCAGAATCTCTGGGATCATTCAAAAGATCCTTGGACCAGCTGAAGGGCCTAGCTATAGGCATCTAGGGTCAAACCCTAGAATCATCTTTCACACTTCCCCTCCACTCTTGGGAAATGCCTCTCACAACCTTTGCCCGTTTCTACAGCCACTGCTGCCACCTGTTCTACATTCAGCCTTGGAGTTGGCCTTGGAGAGGCCCTTCATGGTCCAGGGTTCTCTCCACACCCTCCTGCAAGTTTGGCTTGCATTCCATGTGTATCGAATACCTTTGTGACTTTGTTTATATACTCCTAACTTGAAAACATAAATTCACTATTGACCACTAGGTGGTACCATATCACAAATTATTTTGCATTTAGGGGCGGCATTTTAAGACAGGTTTCTTTGTTTGAGGGTGTCTGATCTGACAAAGATAATATCTCCCTCAAGAGTGTCAATTTAAACATTGGGGGGTCCGGTCCCAACATGAATTTAAAGAACTTGGCTGAACGATATACATAAGTAACCATATAGTGAGACTGGCTGGGTCTCCTACTCTGTTCCTCCATTCGGTTTGTATTTGTTGAATGTCTATTATGGATTAGCCACTGTCTTCTGTAGAAATGTCTCTTCTATACCTTATTTCCATCCATACTACCAGATATCCCTGTGCATGCCAATCTCATGTTTCTCCTCCGCAGTCTAGCCGGCTCAGTCTCAGAACTTTGCCAACTGGGAGTACGCCTTCCGCCTTTGCCTTTTCACTTACCAATAGAACAGGAGTAAGAATGGTAAGACCACAAATCCTTTTCCTTAGGGTGGTACAAGGTGGCCAGGGCCTCACTATTTATGAAAGTAATGAAAATGGAAATAAGCCAAGATATCTTGTCCTGTGGGTAACTTTGATTGTTTTGGCTCTTTGCTACTATTTAGATTCCTTTGGTGATTATAGCCGTATTTCATACAACCTGCAGACAGCTGGACCTTGCTCAACCCCAGCAAATGCTGGGAAATCCAATCCAATTCTCCCTATATCTTGTCACAATGCACTTGCAGACTGACAAGGCTTCTTATCTGACTTCCTGTCATGGTTTTTTGTTTTATTTCAGGTCCCTACAGTTTAAAATTATTTTATTTTTAATTGACAAATATTAATTATATGTTTTTGTAGGGTATGATGGGATGCTATGATACATGACTACATTATGGAATGATTAAATCAGGCTAATTAACATATCCATCACCTTACATACTTATTTCTTTGTAGTGAGAACATTTAAATCCTCCTTATAGCTATTTTGAATTATACAATACACTGTTATTAACTATACTCATCATGCTGTGCCATAGCTCACTAGAACGCATTCCTCTTGTCTAACTGAAATGTTGTACCCTTGACTAACATCTCCCCTTCCCTGCCCACCCCTGCCCCCCACCCCCTAGTGACCACCATTCTACTGTCTGCTTCCATGTGTTCCACTTTTTTAGATTCCACATACAAGTGAGATCATGGGGTGTTTGTCTTTCTGTGCCTGGCTTATTTTGCTTAGCACAGCAGTCCCCAACCTTTCTGGCACCAGGGACTGGTTTCATGGAAGACAATTTTTCCTTGTGACGGGGGTGGGGGAAGTGTGTGGGGTGGTGTGGGACTCTGAGCTCAGGCAGTGATGAGAGTGCCATGGGGAGTGGCTGTGAATACAGATGAAGCTTCGGCTGCTCACCTCCTGCTGTGTGTCCCCCTCTTCCTAAGCTTCATAGAAGATAATTTTTCCACGATTGGGAGTGTGTGGCTGTGGCAGAGCTTTACGGCCTGGTCCCTAACAGTCTGACGATCGGATATTGGGGACCACAGGCTTAGCATAATGTCCTCCACGTTCATCCAAGTTGCCAATTGAATTTTCTTTTCTTTTGGCTGAACAGTATTTCATTGTGTGTGTGTATGTGTATATATATAACATTTTCTTTATCCATTCATCCTTTGATAAAAACCACAAGGAGTTATCACTTCACACCTGGTAGAATGGCTGTTATCAAAAAGACAAAAAATAGCAAGTGTTGGCGAGCATGTGGAGAAAGGGAAGCCTTACACATTGTTGGTGAGAATGTAAATTAACACAGCCATTATGGAAAACAGTATGGTGGTTCTTCAAAAGCCACAAATAAGATTACCATGTGATCCAGCAATCTCACTACTGGGTATATAATTCAAAGGAATCAAAATAAGGCCAGGCACGGTGGCTCAGGCCTGTAATCCTAGCACTCTGGGAGGCTGAGGCGGGCAGATCATTTGAGCTCAGGAGTTTGAGACCAACCTGAGCAAGAGCAAGACTCTGTCTCTACTAAAAAAAAAAAAAAGAAAGAAATTAGCTGAACAACTAAAAATATATAGAAAAAATTAGCTGGGCATGCCTGTACTCTCAGCTACTCGGGAGGCTGAGGCAGGAGGATTGCTTGAGCCCAGGAGTTTGAGGTTGCTGTGAGCTAGACTGATGCCACAGCACTAGCCCGAGCAACAGAGTGAGACTCTGTCTCAAAAACTAAAATAAAATATAACAAAACGAAAATAACATAAAAATAAAGGAATCAAAATCAGTATATTGAGGCCAGGTGTGGTGGCTCACGCCTGTGATCCTGGCACTCTGGGAGGCTGAGGCGGGTGGATCGCTTGAGGTCAGGAGTTCGAGACCAGCCTGAGCAAGAGTGAGACCCTATCTCTACTAAAAATAGAAAGAAATTATCTGGCCAACTAAAATATACATAGAAAAAATTAGCCAGGCATGGTGGTGCATGCCTGTAGTCCCAGCTTCTCGGGAGGCTGAGGCAGTAGGATCGCTTAAGCCCAGGAGTTTGAGGTTGCTGTGAGCTAGGCTGACGCCACAGCACTCACTCTAGCCTGGGCAACAAAGTGAGACTCTGTCTCAAAAAAAAAAAAAAATCAGTATATTGAAGAGATAATCTGCACTTTCATGTTCATTGTAGCATGATTCTCCATAGCCAATATAGGGAAACAACCTACCTATTCTTGACTGGAAGCATTTATCAGCCTCTGTTTGGGTAAAGGACTTTGCCCCTGGCAGAGCATTACACAGTGTAGAGGAATTTAAACTGGGGGTTGGGGAGGGAGAGGTAGACAGTCTGGTTAGCTTCAACAGACATAGCAGAGCCCTGGTACTAATGTGAGAGGTCCCTGCTGATTTGTATTGTTTAATTCTTTTGAGAGAAAATAGAAGGTGAGAAACCAGCACAGTGCATAAAGAAACTTAGTGTAACCTACTTTTGGTTTGTGGGATTAAAAGCAAATCTTGTTCTGTGATCATAAACCTCAGATTTACCTGTGGATAGTAATTTGGATACACACTGCAGAAACTACATAAAAGACTCTGACCTTATTCAGAATTTGGCAAATAAAGTGACAGTGGCTGAAGTTAGCTATGTGGAGAAGTTACCAACCTAGACTGTTACCCTGACCCCAGGTCAGAAGGAGGCTGGCTAACAGATAAAATTAGGAAATGAATAGCAGCAGATCTATAAAAAGAACCACAGTCCATGTGGAAATAAATTTTGAAATGTGGAAATACAATTGAATTCTCTCTCTCCCTGTGGAAAAAGCCAATTTTGCATCAATTTGTAAGTTCATTTCAGCATTAATGACTGCTTATATGTGTGTGTTTCTTCAAAATAGCCTTTGAACCAATTGTAATATCTTATTAGTCCTCTAATTTGTTGACAAGTTAAATAAAATCTTTGAGCTGTTCTTATTTCACATTTGGGAAGAACATGATTATGCCCTCTTTAAAAAAAATTGTCCTTTAACAACAACAGCTCAAAAATCCAGGCCAGCCCGGGGGCTCACGTCTGTAATCTTAGCACTCTGGGAGGCTGAGGTGGGAGGATCGCTTGAGCTCAGGAATTCGAGACCAGCCTGAGCAAGAGCGAGACCCCATCTGCTAAAAATAGAAAGAAATTAGCCAAACAACTAAAAATAGAAAAAATTAGGCCAGGCGAGGTGGCTCAGGCCTGTAATCCTAGCACTCTGGGAGGCCGAGGCAGGAGGATCGCTTGAGCCCAGAAGTTTGAGGTTGCTGTGAGCTAGGCTGATGCCACGGCACTCTAGTCAGGGCAACAGAGTGAGACCTCGTCTCAAAAAAAAAAAAAAAAAAAATTAAGAAAAAATTAGCCAGGCATGGTGGCACGTGCCTGTAGTCCCAGCTGCCCGGGAGGCTGAGGCAGGAGGATCGCTTGAGCCCAGGAGTCTGAGGTTACTGTGAGCTAGGCTGATGCCACGGCACTCTAGTCCAGGCAAGAGAGTGAGACTCTGTCTCAACAACAACAACAAAAAATCCAATGATCACAAAATTATTTGGCCGTAAAACCATAATTTTCTTAATAGAATGCCATGACAAAAGTGATGAGTTGCTTCAAAAATGACTTAACTTAGCCCCTGGTTTTAACTCTACACCGGGAATGCATGGACAGAAAAGATCCAGTACTAGAGCAGTGGGTTTACCAAATACCTCAGGAATAAGCTTTGAGTTATGAAGAAGCTAATGGTTCATGGTGCTTTCTGAACACAAATTTTATTGGCCAGGCTTGTACCTGAGGTTATTCAGAGTTAAGAGACTCTTTCACCAGAGGAAAATGTAACCTCAGCCATTCTTAGATAATGAGCCTTTGTCTGTGCCTGCACTATCTGTGTCCTTGTGGGAGCTTTCTGTTGACAGAGGTGGCTATGGCTCACCACATGTGGGTGGTCTCAACAAGACCACACTGCAAGAAATGATAGTGGGGTGAGATTTGGGGTAGGCAGCCTTGAGAGAAAATGTACACACGGGAGAGGCAATTCTGGAGGGGATATTCACAAATCTGGAATAAACCGTATTCTTTGCCTTTACTATGTTACTTTGGTGAGTTAATCCTATACTCTGGGAGATTAAAAAAAATTTACAAAAGCTAAGTATGAAGATACTTGGTTCCCTTGAAATCAAAGCTTACTATTAAAGTTTGTAAGTTATTTATTTGCAAATGTGATCCAGGTGACATGAGTGAAAACAGGGCTGGAGGAAAAGTTAATACAAGGATGCGTTTTCAAGCAGACTGTCCCTAAAGGCAACTAGCTGCTCAATCTTCTGAGAAGCTTTATGAAATTAACATCAAAACTGTCTAACTTGGGGATGAAAAGAGGAAATATTTATTGACCAGATTCTGTCCCCATTAATCAAAAGCTCTCCAAGGGACATTAGCTTCCCCGACATGTATGTGCAGAATTGCTTTAGAGGGGCCAGGGCATGGAATGAAAAGTGTGGAGAAGTATTTTTTGAAGCCTGTGTGTAAGTGGTCACTGCAGCAGTGACTTAAACAAAAGGTGAGTCCAAGACAGTGACGTGTGAGTAAATGCTTAACCAGCTTTCAAAGAGGGAAATGAAGCCCTGATTTGTAGCATTTGCCAATTTCCATGGTGTCAATACTCCCACCATGGCCAATTTCAAGCAACCAATGTGATGTCACTGAACATAGATGGGGGAATAGATATGCACAATGAGCTCTTATAAGGTGGGAGGAGCCAGCTCCAGCTCACCTCTGGAAGAAGATTTCAAATGGTGCCCAAAACTTGTCCATTATCCGTGGTACACTATTATTCAGGATTTTTATGGTTGCAACTGATAAGCAAAGAGGGAATTTATTGGCTCACATGATATAAAAATGTTCAGACTAGAGCTGACCAGATTTAGTTGCTCAAACAATGTAATTGAGATCATCTCTTCATTGTTTATCTTTTTCCCTGTTGGCTTCATTCCCAAGCAGTCTCTTCTCTGGTTGTGGCAAAATGGACACCAACAACCTCAAGTTTACATGCTACCCGCAAGGCATCTTCAGCAGAGAGCTGCTCCTTCTCTAAGTTTTAGGACTTAGAAAGCAGGAAGGCTAGGGTTTTCCTAGATTGACTAATTAGTGATGACATATGTATATACATATGTACAGTATATTTGAGCCTCTCCCTCTGCATAATGTTGCTCATTCTACACACTTTTCTCCACTTCTCTTTTTTTTGTATGTAACAATTTATCTTAGACATCATTTCATAGCCCTTATGGAAATCTTTCTTATTCCTTTGTATAGCTGCATAGCACTCCACTGTGTGGATATATCACATTTTATCTTATAGACATTGTATGGTTTTTAATCTTTTCTTCTACAATGAGTAGCTATATGTACACCTTTTTAAATTTTTGCCAGACTATTCTAAGATAGTTTCCTAGAAATAAGATTCCTGGGTCAAAAAGTAAATTCATGTATGACTTTGCTGGATATTGACAAATTGCCCTCCATATAGACTTTACTAGTTTGTATTTCCACCAGCGGTGTTTGTCTGTTTCTGTACAGCCTTGCCAAGAGAGTGTATTGTCAAACTTTTGGATTTTGTCAATATGGTAGATGAGAAATTATCAGGATCAGTTTAATTTTCTCTTATTATGAACAAGGTTGAGCATCTTTTCATACAGTTAAAAGCCACTACATTTCTTTTTCTTGTGAAGTGTCTTTTCAAATCTCTAGTCCATTTTTCTATCAGGTTGTTGGTCTTTTTCTTCTCTATGTATAAATATCTCCTAAATCTGCCCTTTGAAAAGGTCTAGAAACAGTGATCAACCCAGTAGAAATGAGCACCCCTAGTACCCTGAGTGTGGTTTTCAAAGACCATTTCACACTGGAAAAATAAGGGCTCTTTGCGGAAAATGGCTGCTTCCAAGTCTGGGATAGAAAATGAAATATGCAAGATAAGCCTGGAACATCTTGTCTTATCAGCTTGCAAGGAAGCTATCAAGGAAGTCAGCGTCAAAAGTACTCAGAAACCAACCTAAAGAGGTTGCACTGGTCAAATGTGAGATAATCTGTTTAAAAATGCAGTGGATTGAAACACATAAAATAAATTTAAATTTATGAGTTTATAGTGTTACTCCAAAAAATTATTTAGTCACTGTTGCAGGATGTTATTGAACAAACTCATTTGGAAATCTTGAAAATAAAGGTAGGGAATCAGGTATGCATGCTGTCTTCCCAGTACCTCTGTTTGGTACTGCACCTCTATGTAACCAAATAGTAGATGAGGGGAAGTGTTCTTTATAGAAGTAGTCCAGCTAATACATGAAGAAGAAATGAAAAAATTAGAATATCACTATATTTAAATCCCTGATGGAATGATGGATCTATTATTGGTGGTTAACAGCTGATCATAAGAGAGACAAACAGTTATGTGCCTCCTGATTGAAGAACACAATATGACCCATAGAGCAAACAAACAAAAAGCCCAAAGCAGATTGAGCCTCTAGATGCAACTACAGGAAATATAGAGGGCAAAGGAACATGTTAAATACACCAAGAGGAATGCAATCAGCAAAATTGAGTCAGCACTATCTAATAGAACTTTCTATAACAATGGAAATATACAATATTTGCACTGTCAAATATGGTAGCCATTAGTCAACATATTGTACAGACCTATTTGTAAGCCAGGTGTGAGCTTTTTTCTTTTTCCAAAGCTGGTCATAGGAGACTCTTCATGAGATGACAGGTGTGGATTGATGGAGAGGCAGCAATGCAGCAGGAGCAGGTGTCAAAGGAGGGGTAGGTGCTGAACAAGTCAGAGCCATCTGCTTATACAACTTGCTTATGCCTTCTAGGCCTGCTTCACTCTAATGTCACCTATACCACGACTATCTGATGATGAGCTGCAGCTGCACATGCCTCACTCACAGCTTGGTGGGTCAGAGAGCTCCCATTTCACAGTGATAGTCCTACATTAGCTTAACAACAGGGATACATTCTGAGAAATGCATTGTTAGACTAGTTTGCCATTGTGTGAACATCATAGATTGCACTTACACAAACCTAGATGGTACAGCCTACTACACACCAAGCCTATATGGTATAGCCTACTGCTCCTAGGCTACAAATCTGGGCACTGTGTTACTATACTGAACACTGTAGGCAATTGTAACACAATGGTAAGTATTTGTGTACCTAAACGTTTCTAAACATAGAAAAGGTACAGTAAAAATACAATATAAAAGATAAAAAATGGGCTGAGCATGGTGGCTTATGCCTGTAATCCTAGCACACTGGGAGACTGAGGCAGGAGGATCACTTGGAGTTTGAGACTAGCCTGAGCAAGAGCAAGACCTCGTCTCTACAAAAAATAGAAAAAGAGGATGTTGGTACTTTGAGATGGGAGTCTTCCAACCTCCTCATTTGCTGGCAAATTAATAAACTTCTCTTTCCTTCTCCTAAAAAAAAAATAAAATAAAAATTAGCCAGAGGCTAATATATAAAGAAGTCTAACAACTGAACAATAAAAAGACAACCCGACTTAATAATGGTCAGAGGATCTAAACAGACATTTCCCTAAAGATATCCAAATGGCCAAAAAACACAAGAAAAGATACTCAACATCATTAGTCATTAGTGAAATGCAAATCAAAATCACAGTGAGATACTGCTTCCCACCCACTACGATGGTTATGATAAAAACGATGGGCCGGGAATAGTGGCTCATGCCTGTAATCCCAGCACTTTGGGAGGCTGAGGCAGGAGGATCGCTTGAAGTAAATCAGTTATGTCTTTCTTTTTTTTTTTTTTTTTTTTGAGACAGAGTCTCACTCTGCTGCCCAGGCTAGAGTGAGTGCCGTGGCATCAGCCTAGCTCACAGCAACCTCAAACTCCTGGGCTCAAGCGATCCTCCTGCCTCAGCTTCCCAAGTAGCTGGGACTACAGGCATGCGCCACCATGCCCAGCTAATTTTTTCTATATATATTTTAGTTGGCCAGATAATTTCTTTCTATTTTTAGTAGAGACGGGGTCTTGCTCTTGCTCAGGCTGGTCTCGAACTCCTGACCTTGAGCTATCCACCTGCCTCGGCCTCCCAGAGTGCTAGGATTACAGGCGTGAGCCAATTATGTCTTTCTTGACATTGACATTTTTGAAGAACATAGGCCAGTTATTCTGTAGAATGTTTTTCAATTTGAATTTATCTGGAACTTCTTCATAATTAGATTCAAGTTAAGCATTTTGGGGCAGAAATGATGTTGTATCTTTCTCAGGGCCTCATTTCTGGAGGCACGTAATGTTGGTCTTCCTGATGTCACTATGTCCTGATACTGGTGATGTTATCTTGGATCGCTTGATAAAGTTACTGTCTGCCAGGTTTGCCACTGTCAAGTTACTATTTTCTCCTTTAAAATTAACACATAATTTGTGGGGAGATACTTCTGTACTAGATAAATAATTTATTCCTCATCAAACTTTCACTCACTAGTTTTAGCATCCATTTATGATTTTCTAAATCCTCTATGGTTTAAAATGACTTGCTTCTACTCAGACTAGAAATGGTTTAAATGTATCTGTGTTTTACAAATAACACTAATGGCTCTACAAAACATATTTTTTAAAAGAAAAATTCCGATACTCTGAATATATATCTCCTGATCAGAAGAGAAGCATCTAGGCTAAGAAAAAGTTTGCCACAAAGAATTAAAAAACAGCAGGGTGGCTTCTCTTTTCTGTTCCCTTTTGTTTTCAAATGTAAGCTCTGTGTCTAGACATGGAAATAAACACACAATTGTTCAGTGTAATTATATCCATTGTTTATGGGGCTGAATTGGTCTGGTGGGGGAGGATTGACTAATGAAGAGGTTAACAGAATTTCCTCCTTCCCCCTCAAACACAGATTGGTACAAGTACAGCTTTGGAAATGTAAAATAATGTTTTCCATGCCTTCATTAAGCACATCACTTGATTTCCTTTTATGTAGTCCTAGTGATGGTGGGTACAGATTTACGGTGAAGCTAGTGGCTCAGGAGACATTCTGGTAATAAAATGCTACATGTGCTTGCTTCAGCAGCATATATACTAAAATTGGAACCATACAGAGAAGATTAGCATGGCCCCTGCACAAGAATTAAAAATTAAAAAGAAAAAAGCTACAGAAGCAAGAGATTGGGTTCCTTTGATTGGTATTCTAGCAGCACAGCTTTCTGGCTACATGCGACCCTAACACCAGCTTTCTAAGCCTCAATTTCCTCACATGAAAAATGGGGAGTAGTAATACTCAACTCATTGTTCAGCAGATTAAATGAGATAATGTGAAGCAGTTGCTATGGGTTTGGCACCTAGTAAATAGGCTGTATCTTTGTTATTATTATTATTATCACTTTTTTTTTTTTTGAGACAGAGTCTCGCTCTGTCGCCCAGGCTAGAGTGCCATGGCATCAGCCTAGCTCACAGTAACCTCAAACTCCTGGGCTCAAGCGATCAGCCTCCTGAGTAGCTGGGACTACTTGGGTACACCACCACGCCTGGCCAAGTTTTTCTATTTTCAGTAGAGATGGGGTCTCACTCTCGCTCAGGGTGTTCTCAAACTCCTGAGCTCAAGTGATCCTCCAGCCTTGGCCTCCCAGAGTGCTAGGATTACAGGTGTGAGCCACCACGCCCAGCCAGCTTTCAGTATTTATATCATTCTTTGGTGCTTCAATTTCCCCATTTCTAAAAGAGGAGTAATTTTTTTTCTTGAGATGTGGTTTTGCTACGCAGCTCAGGCTGCTCTTGAACTCTTGGGCTCAAGCAATCTTCCTGCCTCAGCCCCTGAGGAGTAATGTTAATAATTCTGTAGGGGAGGAAAAGTAATTTTCTCCTCCACCATGCATGAATTCTTGGCTACAACTCCCTGTAGCAAAAGATAGATTAACAAGAAAAAAATAAACAAAAATTAAATAGCATATATACCTCCGGTATATATGAGAGATACTCAGGGAAGTGAGTAAATCTCTAGAGTAGATCTCAAAAGAGTTGTCTTAGACTTCAGGCTTAAATACTATGTTTGCTGAAACAAAGAAGGATGTGGGGAAAGCCTGGTTAGGAGAAGACAGCCAAGAAAAGCACCTTAATTAAGGGTAAGTTTTGTTATGCAAATTTTTTTTTTTTTTTGAGACAGAGTCTTGCTCTGTTGCCCGGGCTAGAGTGAGTGCCGTGGCATCAGCCTAGCTCACAGCAACCTCAAACTCCTGGGCTTAAGCGATCCTACTGCCTCAGCTTCCCCAGTAGCTGGGACTACAGGCATGCGCCACCATGCCCGGCTAATTTTTCTGTATATATTTTTAGCTGTCCATATAATTTCTTTCTATTTTTAATAGAGACGGGGTCTCGCTCCTGCTCAGGCTGGTCTCAAACTCCTGACCTCGAGCGATCCACCCTCCTCGGCCTCCCAGAGTGCTAGGATTACAGGCGTGAGCCACCGCACCCAGCCCTGTTATGCAAATTTAAGTGAAGGCTTTCTCCATTGATAAGAGCCTCTAGTGATGTAGTCACCCTTTTCTTCCTGGCACAGAGAGGGAGACATCTTTACAAATGGAGATTTCCTTTATAAATGTCAGTTTGTCTTACAAACAGGTAAGTTTTTAGAGCTTCTCCTGTGCCTGCAGTTTCTCAAAATAATAGTTATGCCAAAGAGGCATATTTGAGGTGGCACATTCTGGTTTCCTATAGTCCTATTTTGGGGTGGCATGTTCTAAGCCTCATCAATAGTATTTACTATATGTTGCCCTGTGGGGAATTTTAAGAAGGCAACAAGTTTTGGCTTTGTTAAACCTTCATGAGCTAGACGCATACCAGTTTTTCCTCCCACCCAAAGAGGACAGCTGGAGTTGATTCCATGTAGGCACAACATAGAATTGGATTTTTACCAAAGGCTGGTGGTGTTGGTAGAAATAAAGTAGATCTGGGTTATTATAGACTGAGAAGGAGAAATCCCAAGTGGCCTTGGTAATAATGGCCAATATTTTTTGAGCACTTAGTGCCAGGCACTGCTCTAAATACTTAACATGCATTAACTCATTTCATCTTAACCATAAGTCTATGATGTAGGTTATATTAAATATCTATATAAGAAGTAAAATTAAAATCCTAAGCCCCCCAACCAACTGAACAGACTTCCTCTTGGCCAAAGGGAACCATGTTGATAGCCTGTGACTATTAGATATACAACCAATGTGATTAAATGTGCCCTCAACAAAATCATTTAATGTCTAAACATATTTAATATCTCAACATTTTTGTAAACAAAATTGAGAAATGAATTTTAAAGCATAGACCAAGAAGCAATGTCAAAATATAGTTTTACCTATTACTTTTCAACTTGAAAAAACCTACCAAAATAACAATTGTAAGTATTCTAGTAAGACTTGCTATTCTGAACGATGTAACATCTTTAAGTTCTATAAATAAGGCAGAAGTTTTAGAACACACCCTGCTTAAAGATGTTAACTAATTTGACTTTTCTAAAATACCAGTATCCCTAAATATAACTTATTGGCATGGTATCACCTGACTATAGACTGAATAAACCTCTAACATCAATCCTTAGCATCTCAAATAATGGCACAAAGTCATAACATTTTTTAACATAAGGATCAAGATCAAGCTATTTTAAAAACAATTTAACTGGTCTCAAAACATTTTTCTATTTAAGAGCAAATTCAATTACATGTAATACTTCCAAAGAATAGGATTATTTTCATATTCTCTTTGGATTCTAACAATAACCATTTTGTTAATTTTGAAATAAATTACTATACAAAAATTAACAGTTCAAGGATTCTTTTCAAAATTTTTCTAGGAAAAGGCCTTTGCTATGTCAACACAACATTCACATAACAGGCAAGATGCAACCAGTACTCAGAATGAGTGATCAAAATCAAAATATCTTCATAGACAGTTGACCATAAGTTTCTGTTTTTGTGCTATTATTTTCTTAGAGTTTTATTTATTCTAATTTACTTACACTTAAAAACCAGTTTGTTTATCAAAGATTACTAAAGTCACATGAGCTTGAAAAGCATGTGGGCCTATTTATTTAATTTATGAGAGCTCCTTTTATTTACAAGCCAATTTTGTTACCATGTACATACATAAAACACATGTAAACACAGACACACACACACAAAGTTTCACTAGCATTTATCTCATAACTCTAGCCATGAGATCCTCTGAAGTTCCACATAAATCTATCTACAGTATGTTTCCATTCCTCTTTCCCTGTCCAACAGTGGGCATCCCTGCCCGCTGGACAGAATGTCTTTCAATCTCCTAGACCTTAGGATGGAGATGTCTTCTAATCTCCCAGACCTTAGGACAGAGGTGTCTTTTAACTTTTTAGACCTTAGTACCTGCCACAAGAGAAACCACCATTGGAGGTGTCTTTCAACCTCCCAGACCTTGGACTGTGCTCATAATACCATCAACAGCAAATTTAACACAGGCAAAAAGAAAATAGAGACAAAGAGCTTAACAGACTCCACGTTTACACGCTACACACTAATACAGATAAACACTCGACATAAAGAGAAGTTCAAGGTGTTCCAAATAAACAAACTACAGTTTCACCTAATAAGCCCTGGGAGTGTCAAATCGAAACAGTGAGGTTAGTTCCCTGTCTCACAAATGGTTGGGGGCCTATCTAACCCAAAACAAATAGGAATTCCCTTAGAATTCCCCAAATTGAGAGCAGTGTCTCCCTCTGTGTGGTACCTTCAAATAGCACTCACTCACCTGGACGCAAATTTCAAAATCCAAATGCAGAGTTTCTTTCTTTGGAGGCAGCCAGGAAGCAATGACTAAGGTGTTGGAGGTCAGTACGGTGGGGCTGGCGGAGAGTATGGAGCTGCCCTTCAGCACATACGGCCAGGCAGCTGCTAAGAGAAGCTTTTGGTCTCTCCTTGCCCCACAGCCACCTAACCATGAGCAATGCCATCCCAAACAAGGCTGCATAATTGTGGTCGAAACTGCAAAGGGGTTTTGATCTAGGTCCAGTTGCTCCTTGCACAAAAATCCAATTATTGAGACAATGAGGATTGTCAAGGAAGAAAGGAATTTTTTAATAGTATACACATCTTGTTGGGAGAATGGGAGAAGCTGCCTCAAATCCATCTCTCCCACTAAGGGAGATTATGGGCTTTTAGTGGAGGGGCCTGTACCTCGGGTCAGGTCGTGATATGTCTAACAAGGGGGCTACATGCCTTGGAGCAGGTTGGGAGGATGGTGAG
The DNA here is from genome assembly GCF_020740605.2 of Lemur catta. Lineage (NCBI taxonomy): Eukaryota > Metazoa > Chordata > Mammalia > Primates > Lemuridae > Lemur > Lemur catta. The sequence goes on from NC_059128.1 coordinate 149,060,956, forward strand.
TCTTGGCATTAGGAAGTCTGCCCAGGGGTCTTCAGAATCTTAGCTCCTTTGTCTTGCAGAAAATCCATCATTTCTGGGAAACAACTCAAAAATTCAAGGAGTTAGTTAAGGGAGAGGATTATATAGGAGTCACTGGTTACAATAAGATATTCATTGTTGACATTATGAAATGCAAGGACTTCATGTCACATCTTCCAGTTTTTCAGGAGAAGATCAATATTTAAATTTTTGTGTAAAATCTCTTGATTTTAAATGCACATTCCAAATATATGTAACATTGTAAAGATCATTCAGAAGGTTGAATAGGGAAGCAGCCTGGATACAGTAGTTTGTATGATTATTTACACCTAGAAATGGAGGGTATACTGTAATGGAAGGGACTTTTGTTAAATAAGCTTAAAAGTTATAACTGTTTTCTAAGTATTTATATTTTATCAAGTATTTTTATGTATATTATCTCACGCAATCAAGTAGGGAATCCTTGTTTACGGATTAAGTAAAGTAGACTAAAATGCCAAGATAGGCCAGGCCAGGTAACTCTTGTAATCCTAACACTCTGGGAGGCCAAGGTGGAAGGATTGCTTGAACTCAGGAGTTTGAGACCAGCCTGTGCAAGAGTGAGATGCCATCTCTACTAAAAATAGAAAAAATTAGCCAGGCGTGGTGGTGTGTGCCTGTGGTCCCAGCTACTTGGGAGGCTGAGGCAGGAGGATCACTGGAACCTAGGAATTCGAGGTTGCTATGAGCTAGGCTGACGCCATGGCACTCTAGCCTGGGCAACAGAGTGATACTCTGACTCAAAAAAAAAAAAAAAAAAAATTAAAATGCCAAGGTATAAAAGGGAAAATGAGAAAGAAACAGAGCCCTTGGTGCCTCCTGGACCTTCTGGGCCATTTGGGAAGGCTGATACATCTGGCAGACCACAACTCCACAGCCTTCCTGAAGCTGCACTATCTCACCTGTTTGATGGGTTCACAGTACCACCACACCTCTTCTTAAGGTAAAGTATTGGTTGGCTTTTTTGTATTTCTTTTTGTAAATTTTAAACAAATGATTTGTGGTCTGGGAAATGCTCTGATCTTTACTGTGATTTGTTTTTTTATAATTAAAAAAATGATTTAAATAAAAAAAATGCTTCTTTCTTCTTGCTGCAATTCTCTATTTTTTTATTTTTATTTTTTGTTGTTGTTGTTTTTTGAGACAGAGTTTCACTCTGTTGCCCTGAGTAGAGTGCCATGGTGTCAGCCTAGCTCACAGCAACCTCCAACTCCTGGGCTCAAGCAATATGTCTGCCTCAGCCTCTTGAATAGCTAGGACTACAGATACACTCCACCACACCCAACTAATTAAAATTTTCTTTTTGTAGAGATGGGGTGTTACTGTGTTGCCCAGGCTGGTATTCAACTCCTGTCCTAAAACAATCCTCCTGCCTTGGCCTCTCAAAGTGCTGGGATTACAGTCATGAGCCGCCATCCCTGGCCAGCTCCTGATTATTTTTTAATGATTGTGAGAATTGTATGGGTTATCTGTCACTCTGTAACAAATCTCCCAATATGTAGTGGCTTAAAACAACATTTTTACTCTCATGATTCTGTGGATTGACTGGGCTCAGCTGGTGGGTCTCTTGTTCCCATGATATCAGCTGGGGCTGTAGTGGCCCTGGGGCTTATTTGGGCAGGGAAAGTCCAAGTTGGCTCACGTGGCTCACAGCTCCAGGCTGGGGCTCAGCTGGGCCTGTACCATGAAACTCCTGCACATGACCTCTCCATGTGGCTTGAGCTTCTCAGAGCATGTGGCTGGGTTCTGAGAGGTAGTGTCCCAAGAGTGAGGGTTCCAAGAGGGAGGAAGTCCAGAGCTTTTACTGGCCCGGAACTAGCAGAGTCACTTCAGCCACATTCTATTGGTTAAGCAGTCACAGAGACCAGATTTGAGGGAAGGGAAATAAAGTCCACCAAGGAATTTGTGGCCATCTTTAAAATCCTTCAGTAATTAAGCCATTTCCTTCACAGAAAAATATTCTCAATTACATGTACCTGATGGGGCAATTCTTATGTTTCCCTTTTGTTGAATCTCGAGTGTAGAGGGCTCAATTGGTGACATCACTATTAGTTCACGACATTATCACAGGTTCACACAAACCCTTTTGCATTGTATTTATTGATCCCCTTGTTACTCCCATCCCCCTTTCCATTCTCTTCCCACCACTGGCAAATACTCCAAGGCATTTAAAATACATCCTTTTGTTTATAGATGTACTTGAAAAATAAAAATGTGTGCTGATTTGTATGCATGTGTTTTTAGTTAACATAAATGATATTCTTTTTTTTTTTGGAGATAGAGTCTCACTTTGTTGCCTGGGCATGAGGGTAGTGGCATGATCACAGCTCACTGCAACTTCGAACTCTTGGGCTCAGGTGATCTTCTTGCCTCAGCCTCCTGAGTAACTGGTACTACAGGCATGTGCCACTATGCCTGTTTAATTTTTAAAATTTTTTATAGAGGCCGGGCATGGTGGCTCACGCCTGTAATCCTAGAACTCTGGGAGGCCAAGGCGGGTGGATCATTTGAGCTCAAGAGTTCCAGACCAACCTGAGCAAGAATGAGACCCCGTCTCTATCAAAAAAATAGAAAGAAATTATCTGGACAACTAAAAATATACAGAAAAAAAATTAGCTGAGCATGGTGGCGCATGCCTGTAGTCCCAGCTACTCGGGAGGCTGAGGCAGAAGGATCATTTGAGCCCAGGAGTTTGAGGTTGCTGTGAGCTAGGCTGATGCCACAGCACTCTAACTCGGGCAACAGAGCGAGACTCTGTCTCAAAAAAAAAAAAAAAAAATTATAGAGATGGGGTCTCACTATGTTGCTTAGGCTGATTTTGAACTCCTGACCTTAAGTGATCATCCTGCCTTGGCCTCCCAAAGTGCTAGGATTACAGGCATGAGCCACTGCACCAGGCCATAAGTGGTATTCTGATATGCATGTCAGCACATTAAGATTTGTTCATGTTGCTATGTATTTATTCAGTCTAGTTCTTCTAACAGATGCATGATGCTCCCCCACAGTGTGTCTATGACTCCCCCAGTGTGACCACTCAGATTGTATCCAATTACCTGTTAACACAAACTAGACCATGATAAAATCTCTTATCTTTGTCCTCATGTGGGCCAGTATATAAATTCCTTTGGGGTATACAAGGGCTATCAGGAAAGCATCCAGCCATGTAACTGTTCTTGTTATAGTAATAATGGCTGGATACTTTCTGGACAGCCCTCGTATAACCAAGGATGTATGCTGTGTCATAGGGTATGCTCATTCTTAATTTCATTAAGAACTGTCAAGTTGCTTTTGGGGATGGCTATACCGCTCTTACTAGAAGGGCCTGGAGGATCCTATAGACCCAATGCCAGCTAACACTTGCATTGTACATCTGTCTAATTTTTGCCACAGGTGTAAAGTGAAATCTCAGTGCTATTTCATTTTATATTTCTCTGATTATTAATGAGCTTGAGCATACCAGTATATGCTTGTTAGACTGTTTGGTTTTGTCATTTATAAATTGCTAATTTTCCTGTTGGGGTTCCTGTCTTTTTCTTATTGATTTATAAGTGTCTCTTATACATTCTAGGTGTGAGTCTAATTTTGGTACTTATCTGTTAACTTTTTCCATCCTGTTCTTTATTGAACATGAGCAGTTGATCAGATTTATTACATTTTTTCTGTACAGTTCATGCTTTTGAGTTTCATTAAAGTCCTCAACATAAAGTCTCCCACATTTTCTTATTTTAACTTTATATATTTATTTTCACATTTAGGGCTTTAATCTATCTGGAGTTTGTCTTTGCATGTGACATTGAGTATGAATCCAGTTTTATTTTCCCCCAAAATGTGTGAGCCAGTTTTTCTAAGAACTTTTATTAAACAACCAGCTTTTTCTCCATTGTGGTGGCAGAAGATGCCATGTTTGTCATGACTTGGAAAAGCCTTCTTGAGACTATAGACAGGCCAGTAGAAAGCAGAACTGAATAGTGAAGGCAGAGGCAGAGACTCTGTTGTTTGAGTTCTAGATATCTCTAAAGTCAGAAATCCTCCCCTTTGCTTTTGGTTGGATTTTTGTCATTTGCAACTAAAATTACTATTACAACCATGATGCCCTAATCTATCTTCTGTCTACAGCTAATTTCATATCCTGCTGAGATTCAAATGACAATGACAATTCCAGACAACATAATTTATTCTTACTTGTATCAGTTAATTGAATTTATGATATGTTTGGTTAGATCCTTTTGTTCTTTTTTAACGTGAGACAGAGAAATATTATGCAGTTAAAATGTGGCTTTATTCTGAGATAACTCAGAAAGATTTTGAGAAACTGGCAAATTTTGAGAAACTGACAGTTTTTGCTTGTAAAAAGTTCACAGGGAAAACATACGGAAAAAAATATTTTGACCTTGGGTTAGGCAAAGATTTCTTATATACAAAACCAAAAGCATAAACCATAACAAAATTGAAAAATTAGAGTTCCTCAAAAGTAAAATCTTTTTTCTCCTGGAAAGATACTGTTAAGAGAAAGAAAATGCAAGCGATAGATAGCCTGGCAGAAAATGTTTGCAAAGTGCTTATCTGATAAAGAACTTGTGTCTAGAATATACAAAGAACTTTCAAAACTCTGTAAGAAAACAACCTCTCCAGTGAAAAATTGGACAAGAGATTTGAATAGATACTTAAGATGTATAGGCCGGGCGCGGTGGCTCACGCCTATAATCCTAGCACTCTGGGAGGCCGAGGCGGGCGGATTACTTGAGCTCAGGAGTTCGAGACCAGCCTGAGCAAGAGCGAGACCCCGTCTCTACTAAAAATAGAAAGAAATTATCTGGCCAACTAAAATATATATACAGAAAAAATTAGCCGGGCATAGTGGCGCATGCCTGTAGTCCCAGCTACTCGGGAGGCTGAGGCAGTAGGATCGTTTCAGCCCAGGAGTTTGAGGTTGCTGTGAGCTAGGCTGACGCCACGGCACTCACTCTAGCCTGGGCAACAAAGCGAGACTCTGTCTCAAAAAAAAAAAAGAAGATGTATAGATGGAAACTAAGCAAATGAAAATATGCTCAACATCATTAGTCATTAGGGAAATTAAAACCACAATGTAATATTACTACACATTCATTAGAGGAGCTGAAATAAAAAAAGATTGACAATACCAAGTGCTAGTGAAAACATGGAGCAACTAGAATTCTCATATACTATTAGTGTGAGTATAAAATGACCAAACACCTTATTTTATTATTTTGTTTTGTTTTGTTTTTAGAGACAAGGTCTCTATGTTGTCCAGGTTGGCCTCAAGCTCCTGGGCTCAAGGGATCCTCTTGTCTCAGCCTCCCAAGTAGCTGGGATTGTAGGTGTATACCACCATGCCCAGCTAGGAATTCTTAATTTGATTCTTTAAGAAAAGTATATCAATACACATGATTTCTTCAAATGTAGCAAATCTGAAATATCCACTTAGAGTCCCTCAGAAATCAAAATAGGCTCAGGCTATCATTTTTTGAGGCTCTTAGTATTACATGTGTGTGTGTGTGTGTGTGTGTGTGTGTAAGTATACAGAAATGCCCAAACAAGGTGACAAATATTGTGTGATCTGTTATATAATATCATGTTTTTACATTTAATAAATCTAATAATTTTAACATGAAACAATCCCATACAATGTAACCATGCAATTTACTATAGATAATGTCAAAAGTCCCAATGTAGGTCCTTCTGACAATGCCCTATTCTAGATGGTGGGGATACATCAGAGAACAGAATAGACAAAATCCTTGCCCTCAAAGAGTTTGCATTCTAGCTAGTAGGAGATAGACAATCAGAAATAAACATAGGCCGGGCACAGTGGCTCACACCTGTAATCCTAGCATTCTGGGAGGCCGAGGCAGGCGGATCGTTTGAGCTCAGGAGTTCAAGACCAACCTGAGCAAGAGCAAGACCCCGTTTCTACTAAAAATAGAAAGAAATTATATGGACAACTAAAAATATATGGAAAAAATTAGCAGGGCATGGTGGCGCATGCCTGTAGTCCCAGCTACTCGGGAGGCTGAGGCAGAAGGATTGCTTGAGCCCAGGAGTTTGAGGTTGCTGTGAGCTAGGCTGATGCCACAGCACTCTAGCCCGGGCAACAGAGTGAGACTCTGTCTCAAAAATAAATAAATAAATAAATAAATAAACATAATAAGTATGCTAGTTCTATGGTATGGTAGCAGGGATAAGTTACCATGGGTGGGGGGAAGTAGAGTGAGATAAAAGTATTTGGGAGGGCAGGGATGGAATTTTAATGGGGTGGACAGGGTAGTCCTTCTTGAGAAGGTGAAAGTTGAGTGAAAACTAGAAGAAGAAAAGGGAATGAGCCATAGGGATATATGGGGGGAAATCACTTCAAATAGAGGGCACGATGTTGCAAAGGCCCTAAGATGTAGCCATACTGGCATATTTGAGGAATAGCAAGGACAAATGTTTGCAGAGGAGTATGTGTGAGGGAGAGTATTAAATGAATCACAGGGGGTCCAGATTATACAGAGCTTCTTAGGCACTAAGGCCTTTAGCTTCTACTCTGAGGGAAATGGAAAGCCATTGGAGGGATTTGAGCAGAAAAGAGACATGCTCTGACTTCTATTTCACATGCTCACTCTGGCTGGCATGTTGAGAATAGATTGTTAAGAGGCAAGGATGGAAGTAGTGAGACCAGAAAGGAGGCTAATTAAATAACTTGTGTGTGAGATTATAGGAATTTAAAATCAGGATTATAGCAGCAGAAGTGGTAAGAAATGGCTGTGCTTGGATATATTCTGAATGTAGAGCCAGCAGGATTTGCTGACAGGCTGGTATGGGGGTGCTGGTGGTATGAGAGAAAAGGAGAGTCAAGGAAGATGCCAAGCGAAGAACCAAGATGTGAAAGATGGCAGACTGAGTAGGTTTGTGGTAAGAAAATTAGGAGCTCAATTTGAACTCGTTGAGACTGAGATACCCCATTAGTCTCAAATGGAGATATTAGTAGGCAGCTTGGTGCATGGGTCTGGAGTTAAGGGGAGATGTCTGTGCTAGAGATGCTTTTGACAGTCATCAGCATATAGTGGTATTGAAAGCCATAAAATTTGGATGAGTTTGCCGTGATGGTGAGCATAGAAAAGAGGAGAGGTCCAAGATCTGAGCCCTAAAGTCCTCTAACATTAAGAGGTTGGGAAGACGAGGAAGAAACAACAAAGGACCAGGGCCAGAACCAGGGAAGGCAGGAGGAAAATCAGGGCACTGTGGTGTCATAGAAGCCAAGTGAAGCGAGTGTTTCCAGGAGGTGAGTGATCAGCTTGTTTTAATGCTACCAATAGGTAAGAAAGATAAAAACTGAAAACTAGGCTGAGGCGGGTGGATTGCTTGAGGTCAGGAGTTCAAGACCAGCCTGAGCAAGAGTGAGACCCCGTGTCTACTAAATTAGAAAGAAATTAGCTGGCCAACTAAAAATATATAGAAAAAATTAACCAGACATGGTGGCGCATGCCTGTAGTCCCAGCTACTCGGGAGGCTGAGGCAGAAGGATTGCTTGAGCCCAGGAGTTTGAGGTTGCTGTGAGCTAGGCTGACACCACGACACTCTAGCCCGGGCAACAAAGCGAGATTCTGTCTCTCAAAAAAAAAAAAAAAAAAGACTGAAAATTGATCATTGGAATTGACAATGTGGAGGTCAATGTTGACTGTGACAAAGGCAGTTTCTGGGGAATGGTAGGAACAAAAATGACTAAAGTGGATTTAAGAGAGAATGAGCCAGGCTAAGGAAAAAAAGAGAGGACCCAAATTACTAATATCAGAAATTAAAGAGGTTAAATCTCAAAACAGTATAAAAGAAAAGAAAAGGAAAAAAAAAAAGAAACTAAAGAGGTGACATCACTACAGATATCATGGACAATAAAAGGATAAGAAAAGGAATACTATGAACAACTCTTTGATCTCAAATTTTATAGCCTAGATGAAATGGACCAATTCCTTAAAAGACACAAACTGCCAAACTCACACAAGAAGAAATAGATAATCTGAGTAGGACTACATCTATTAAAGCAATCGAATCAATAATTAATAACCTTTCAAAGAGAAAGCACCATGCCTAGATGGGTTCACTGGTGAATTCTACCAAACATTTAAGGAAGAAATTATACCAATTCTCTACAGTCTCTTTCAGAGGATAGAAGCAGAAGTAATACTTCCTAACTCATTCTGTGAGGGCAACATTACCCTAATACCAAAACCAGACAAAAATATTACAAAGAAAGAAAACTATATACCTATATACCAGCATTGAACAAGTGGAATTTGAAATTAAAAGCACAGTATAATTTAATTAGCACCCCCAAAATGAAATACTTAGATATAAATCTAACAATATATGTATAAGATCTATAATGAGGAAAATTGGAAAACTCTAATGAACAAAATCTAAGAAGAACTAAATAAATGGAGAGATAGTCCTTGTTCATGCATAGAAGATTCAATATTGTCAAGATGTCAGTTCTTCCCAACTTAATCTACAGATTCACTGCAATCCCAATCACCATCCCAGGAAGTTATTTTGTGGATATCAACAAACTAATTCCAAAGTTTATATGGAGAGGCAAAAGACGCACAATAGCCAACACAATATTGAAGAAGAACAAAGTTGGAGAACTGACACTACCTGACCTCCAGTCTTAATATAAAGCTGTAGTAATCAAGACAGTGTGGTATTGATGAAGAATGGACAAATAGATCAATAAAACAGAATAGAAAGCCCAGATATAGACCTACATTCATATAATCAACTGATCTCTGACAAAGGAGCAGAGGCAATACAAGGGAGCAAAAATCATCTTTTCAATAAGTGGTACTGGAAAAACTGGACATCCATATGCAAAAAAATGAAGCTATATGTAGATCTTAAACTCTCCACAAAAACTAACTCAAAATGAGTCATAGAACTAAATGTAAAACTCAAAATTTTTAAACTCCTGGAAAATAACATGAGAGAAAACCTAGATGACCTGGGTATGACAAGGACTTTCACTCATAGGGTTATAGTGAGGATTAAGTGAAATAATACTTTAAAACATTTAGAACAGTGCCTGGAATGTTGACTTTGCATAACCCTGTGTTCCCCATTAGCGGTTTTGGTGTGTACAATTATATTTTAATTGTACCACAAAGGCCATTTAGTAAGTCCTTCGGTAAGAGAAATTTTTTAGTGTATGGATAAATTCTCTCTTAACCTATATGTTTCCTTTAAAAACAGACCAAAACAACCCTTTTTTACAATGCCTTCCTAGGAACTATGATGTTTCCTGTCACTAGGTAGCACCTTTAGATTAAAACAGGGAACCTGAACATCATCTGACCTTGTGTCACTCACTGGCTTCCAGATGGATTCATAGATGAGATTAATTTGGCCAGGAAGAAATTCACAACATGTTTTAAAATTTTATTTTCCAACATTTAAAAATCAAGAGTGTTCATATAAAAACTTGATTTCCAGACTCGATAAATTGCAAGCTCTGGCACTCTTGGGCCTGCAGCAGTGCAGCGCAGCCTCCTGTGGTACCCAGTGGAGGCTGCCTCCTTTAGCTGGGCGGGTGTCCTTCAGGGCAACACAGCCCCTCTGCTCCCTGGCCTGCCTGCTTCTCTCAATTTGTTCTTCTTTGGCTCTGGCAGGCACGTGAGTTTGTAACCTCTAATTAATCCAATCCTCCCTTTTTAATTATTTTATTTTATTATTATATTTTTGAGACAGAGTCTTGCTCTGTCGCCCAGGCTAGAGTGCCGTGGTGTCATCATAGCTCACTGCAAACTCAAACTCCTGGGTTCAAGCGATCCTCCTGCCTCAGCCCCCTAAGTAGCTGATACTACAGGTGCGCACCACCATGCCCAGCTAATTTTTCTATTTTTTATAGACACAAGGTCTCACTCTTGCTCAGGCTGGTCTTGAACTCTTAGCCTCAAGGGATCCTCTCACTTTGGCCTCCCAAAATTCTAGGATTACAGGCATGAGCCACCACACCTGGCCTCCACGCATTTCTTATTCCAGGACCTGGGCCGAAGGGACAGTGGCTACCTGGGGCAAATGGCAGAAACACAGGAGGTCACGCCAAATTTCACAAACTCATATAAAATCTCTGGTCAGACATAAGATACATTATTATACATTCACCCACATTCTGCAGGCCAAGCCCAGGGCGAAGGAGGTGCAGAAGCATACTTTATCCATAGTAAACCATGGCAAGGGTGGGGAAGGAAGACCAAATTGTGAAAGAAAAATACTATCTACCACAGTGACAAATCAGGATGGAAGGTAAAATGAAATTTAGACTGAGGAAAACTGTTGAGCCTTATAAATGCAATTTGAACCCTTACCTCTTGAGAACCACAACAGCTTCATCTAGTGTGTCCCCAAAGCCACTTGATGAAGGTTCTTCTCTGATCATACTCACTTTGCCTGTATATTTTATATGCTTTTGCACTTTAGGGTTATGAAGACCTCACCTGGGGTCTGTAAAAATGAGAAAGATTAAACTGCCATATCAATTTTTGAATGTTAAGAGAACTATGTTCTCGTTTTTCTTTCTCTGCCAAAGTTACACTAATCAGCAAATATCTCTGAAATTTCCCTATGAATAAAAACAAAGAGTATGGTTGCCAGGCAACAAATAGAAGGAGAACATTATTTTTATGCTTCTTGGAAGGTGTAGCATCTTGCTCTGTTTCCATGGAGAATCTCAATTGTCATGATTAATCAAGTGCTGGAAAATTGAAATTTATGTAAAGAGACTAGCTTGAGTAAGCAATTACTTATGCTAAGGGGCAACTAGAAGAAATATTTTTAGATGAAACTTCTTACCAAATTAAGCATTATCCCATGGCATCAATTGTCTCAAGTTACCCCTATCTTGTGTGTCAACTGTTTTTCTAAATTTAATGCAATAATGGTTTATCAAAATCACAAATGACATGCACACCATTTCCACTGCAGGATGCTTAGAGTGTATATTATACAGGGGAAAAGTGATATCTTTTACTCACCCGTCACAAGGTTCATGGCTGAGACCCCTATAACAAAAGACAGATTAACAAAAGAAAAGCACACACATTTATTTAATGTAAGTTTTATACGACACAGAAGTTTTCAGAAATGAAGACCCAAAGATTTGGAGAAAACTGTGTCTTTATGGGCAGTTGTGCAGAAGTGTGACTAGGGGACAAAAGCATATGATCTAATAGCAATAAGCTGGGGGGTGGGGGGACTTAGGAAGGCCTGTTGTTCAGAGTCTTCTTGGCCTTTCTGTGTGACATGCCTTCTAGTACAGGGAAGGAAACCCGTCACATGAGGGTCTTCAGGATAGAAAGGTGGGAGGTCAGAGAGTGACCTTCTTAGGTTTAAGTCTGCCTCAGGGAAAAAGGGGACAGTGGAATTCTAGTTTCTATGGCCTGCTTCAGTAGAGAGTGTGGGAGAAGGTCAGAGAGACCTTCCTGCTTCTATGTTTTTCTCAATTTCCTTCAGCTTAAAATACTCAGTGTGCCAAGGTGTCGTATTTTTAGGCAGCGTTTCCTGCACCCCATCAATATGAACTGCGTCGGAATACTGGAAGGCATATCCAAGGAATCGTACACAAAGGTGTCTTTATTTTGTTAACATAGTACTGTTTCAATTCTAAAGTTCTTCCCAAGAAATTAATAAGAGAGAATATTCAAGACAATTCAGAAAAAATAAAGGAAATTGTGGCAAAGTGTAGTTCAGGGAGTAATCCTACCAGATATTAAAACATGTATAAAAGATAAAAAAAACTTGTGGCTCTGAAGAAAGAATATAGACTGTCAAATGGCATAGAATAAATAGGTGTGATAAAGAAGACATAAAAAATACTTGTGGAAAAGAATATAAACAAATGACCAATAAACACAGGAAAAGATGCTCAACATGATTAGCCATGGGGGAAACAAAAACCACAATGAGATAACACCCACACCCACACCCACTAGGATGACTATAATTAAAAAGACAAGCCAGGAGCAGTGGCACATATCTATAGTCCCAGCTACTTGGGAAGCCGAGGTGGGAGGATTGCTTGAGCGCAGGTGTTCAGGTCCAGCCTGGGCAACATAGTGAGACCCTGTTTCTAAAAAGAAAAAAAAAAAGACAGATAATGACAAGAATTAGTGAGGATGTGGAGAAATCACACTGTTAGTGGGAATATAAAATGCTATAGCCACTTTGGAAAACAGTCTGGAAGTTCTTCAAAAGGTTAAACATAGAGTTATCATTTGACCTAGCAATTCCACTCCCGGGTACATATACCCAAAGAATTGAAAACATATGTCCACACTCATACACAAATATTCATAACAACATTACTCATAAAAACCAAAAAGTAGAAACAACTCAAATATCCATCAACTGATGAATGAACAAATATTATTTGGCTATAAAAAGTAATGAAGTATAGACACATGCTACAACATGGATAAACTTTGAAAACATTATGATAAACCTTGAAAACATTATGCTAAGTGAAAGAGGTCAATTACAAAAAAACAGATGAGATATAATTGTTGGAAAAGAAACTAAACTCTGTAAAATAATTTAAAGAGATTTATTCTGAGCCAAATTTGAGGACCATGACCTGGCGCCATGTCCAAGAAGCCTTGAGCAAGTGGACTTGCTGTGGCTGGGTTACAATTTGGTTTTATACATTTCAGGGAGACAGGGATTACAGGTAAATCCATAATCAATACATGGAAGGCACGCCTCGAAAAGGTGGGCCATCTCGAAGAGCGGGGGTGGTTACAGGTTATAGGTGGGTTTAAAGACTCTTTGACTTATAGTTGGCTAAAAAAAAATGAAGCTTTTATCTAAAGGCTTGGAATGTTTTAAGTTAAGATGAGGAAGTCTGTTAATCAGAGACAAGCTACTGGCCGTTTGCTGTGTAAATTGAGGACCTGCAGGTTTGTCTTGCATAGCCTTAGGCCTGTCAATGAGTTACAAAGGATCTCTGCAAGGGAGCGGGGCATGATGAGGCATGTGTGACCTCCCTCTCTTGGCTGGCAACTCAGTTTTAGCGTATTCTTTTGGCTAGGAGGAGGTCCATCCTGTCTGCTGGTGGGGGGCGGGTGCGGGGCGGGGGAGCCTTAAGATTTTATTTTAGTTTGCATAATAAGAAATAAATATTTGATCTTCAACTCTAGTTCCTGACAAGAGTTCCTAAAACTCTTGGAATCTCTGGAGAGATAAGAGTGCCTTTTTGTATGGTAATGAATGACTAGTGGCTGGGAGTCCCTAGATAGCTGCAGGATGGGGGTTATTCACCAAAAAGACCAAGGCAGGATTAAAGGGCTGGAAATTTCAGCCCCACCCTTGACCTTGGGGAGGGTAGAGGGGCAGGAGAATCACCAATGGCCAACAATTTAATCAATCATGCCTAAGTAATGAAAGCTCCACAAAATCCCTAAATGATGGGGTTTGGAGAGTTTCCAAGTGGGTCAACATGTGGAGGGGCTAAGAGGGTGGCACGTTCACAGAGGCCATGGAAGCTCTGTGCCCCTTCTCACCACCTTGCCCTATGCATCTCTTCCATTTGACTATTCCTGGGTTGTATCCTTCATAATAACCTGGTTAATGTAAATAACATGCTTCCATGAATTTTCTCAGCCATTCTTTCAAATTACTGGGCCTGAGTAGGGGCTCATGAGAACCCCTGATTTATAGCTGGTTGGTCAGAGGTAAAGGTGGCAACCTTGAACTTGCAACTGGTGTCTGAAATGGGAACAGTTTTGTGTGACTGTGCCCTTAACTTGGTCTGATGCTAATTCTGGGTAGATAGTGTCAGCATTGAATTGAATTGTTGGACACCTGGAGAGTTGGTCAATTGGTTGACGTTAGGAAAAAACCTGCACATTTTGTGTCAGCAGTATTGTGAGTAAAAATAGCTTACCACATATTGTATGATTCTTATATGAGATATTCAGGATAGACAAATCTATGCAGAGAGAAAGTCGATTAGTTGTTGCCTAAGGTTGGAGTGGTTGGGAGAAAATGGAGGGTGGGTGACTGCTATAAAGGATATGGGGTTTCTTTTGGGGGTGATGAAAATGTTCTAAAATTATTGTGATGATGCCACATTTTGTGAGTATACTATTATTAAAAACCACTGAATTGTACATTCTTTCTAAATGTGTGAATTGTATGGTATGTGAATTATATCTCAATAAAACTGTTATAAAAATAATAATTGGGGAAGGGAATAATATTACTTTGGAAAATGGATTAGCAACTTCAAAATTATTTCCAAATGAGCATGCATTAAATATAAAAACTGAAAACAGGCCAGGCGAGGTGGCTCATGCCTGTAATCCTAGCACTCTGGGAGGCTGAGGTGAGAGGCTTGCTTGAGGTCAGGCATTGGAGACCAGTCTGAGCAAGAGGGAGATCCTGTTTCTACTAAAAATAGAAAAAATTAGCCAGGGTGGTTGCACACACCTGTAGTCCCAGCTACTCGGCAGGCTGAGGCAGGAGGATGGCTTGAGCCCAGGAGTTTGAGGTTGCTGTGAGCTAGGCTGACGCCATGGCATTAGCCTGAGCAACAGAGCAAGACTGTCTCCAAAAAAATAAAAAATAAAAATAAAAAAATAAAGAGTAAAAATAAAACTCTTAGAAAAAAATGGGAAAACTTCATGACATTGGATTTAGCAATGATTTCTTGGATATGACACCAAAAGCATAGTCAATAAAAGAAAAAATGCTGTTGTTATTGTCTGGTTTTCCATAATTAGGATTTATTACTATTTTTAGTCAGAAAAAAGCTATTTACATGTAAATAAATGCATATGTATATACTAAAACATACATATTTAATATACAAAACATACATACTAAACATACAAATAAATAATACGTAAAATACATAGATGTCATGTTTGTATATATATTTCTATATATTTATTTACATAAAAATATACACACATACATACATTTCCATCTTTTTTATGTCTTATCTTGGTCATATGTCAGATCAGAGAAAGAGATTACAAATTTATTTACCTTGTGCCCTGGGAGAATCACAGAGTGATTACCCAATATTCCAGTGGGGTCCAGAATTTTATATACCCTCATTTTAGAGGGGAAAAGGAGATGAAGAATATAGGTAATTCTGTAGAGTGCCAATAAATGGTTACTTGGGTAACTAGGGTTACTTGGATATATTGATATCCAAGTATGAATATATACTTGGGAGAATGAATGGATAGGGAGAAACAGATTGACTTGTGAATGGTTCTCTTTGGAAATTAAATTAACCTGAGAGACAAGTGTTATCTTTAAAATGGGTTGGGCCAGGTCTGGTTGCATTCCCGATCTTCTTTCCTTCAATATATTGAGATTACAGGGAGGGGAAGGAAAGACAATTGTCCTTGATAGGTTCATCTGGTTTTATGCAGACAGAGGGAAAACCCCTTCCAATGCCTGTTGATTTTTAAAGGTCTTTAATTCAAAAGTTTTATACCAAGGAGTCACATTTTGGGGTGAAATCTCCTGAGCTCCTTCAAAAGCAACATCTGAAAACTCCCTTCACCTCTTTTTTGGAGGGAGACAACCCATGCAGACCCAGAGACTCTAATGTTCTTTCAATGTTCACGTAATCTTTACCACAGTGTTTTTTCCTGTCTTCTCTGACTACAACCAGGTAAGCCAGTTCTCCACCCAGAACCATTAGGGAGGAGGCAGCCTGGAGTTATCTATAAAAGAAATAAATATGACTCATCTAAACAAGCTAAATGACTGCCACACTTGCCCCCGGACAAAATATAAGAGAATATGACTTAGATGAGATTAAAAACAAAAGACCAGAATAAGCACATCTTTAATCTCTTTTGAGAATAAGAATTTTGAGCCTCTTCTTGGAACTTAATACTTAGTAACAGAATGCTGCATCAGCCATGTTCTCTTTTCCCAATATTTTATCAGCTATATGTGCATACATTTTTAAAAAAAGTAATATTAAAGGTTCAAAATCACCCCTCCTTGTCCTCCAGTCCCATGCTCTAGAAGTAATTGCATTAAATACTTATATTTTATTCTTTTATTGGTTGTATATTTCTAAATAATGTACTTATTGTGTTAACCTTTTTTTTTTTTTCTGAAACAGAGTCTTACTCTGTTGCCCGGGCTAGAGTGCCATGGCGTCAGCCTAGCTCACAGCAACCTCAAACTCCTGTGCTTAAGCAATCCTCCTGCCTCAGCCTCCCCTACAGGCATACACCACCATGTCCAGCTAATTTTTTCTATATATTTTTAGTTGTCTAGTTAATTTCTTTCTATTTTTTCAGTAGAGACAGGGTCTTGCTCTTGCTCAAGCTGGTTTCGAACTCCTGACCTTGAGCAATCCTCCCACCTTGGCCTACCAGAGTGAGCCACCATGCCCGGCCTATGTTAACTTCTGATTGATCATGTAGATATTGTTTATAGCTTTCTGCATCATTCAACTTCAAGTCAGAGAAATAAAACCCTCACCAGATTATTTAATAGAGAAGATTTAATACAGTTATAAAAGGGTTAGAACTGTAGTTCTCAATTGGAGATGATTTTGCCCCCCCCCAGGGAATATTTGGCAATGTCTGGAGACATTTTTGTTGTCACAACTGGGTGAGTACTACTAGTATCTAGTGGGTAGTCTGTCCAGGAATGCTGCTAATCATCTTATAATACACAGGGCAACTTCCCCAAAACAAAGAATAATTCAGACCAAAATGTCAATAGTGTTGAAGTTGAGAACCCCTGGCTTAGAAGACCTGGAAGAATAACCAGGGAAGGGGACACATCCCTAAGATAAGCAACTGCAAAAAACCACTATTATCTCCAGAGCCAAAGGGGCTCTGCCCAAGGCAGAAAGAATGGGAAGGAGAAACATCCTGGCTTCTCCTTTACTCCCACTCTCTAATCTCCCACCACTACTTCCTATGGCTGAACTCAGCCAAAACTCAGTAATCAAGATCTTGGGGCATGGTACAGCGGTTCATGCCTATAATCCTAGCACTTTGGGAGGCCAAGGAGGGAGGATTTTATAGCAAATAGGCAAATACCCAGCACATCTTCCCATTATGGAAGATGAGGACCAAATTCTATTCAATGGCCTTCCTTTATGTATATATAATGCTGTTAATCATAATGTAATGACTAATGTTGTTTATTCATGTTGTAAATATTGGTAATCCTAGTTACATTTTTTTTTGTACAGCTTCTTGTTTTTCCTAGAATTAACAATAGCCTCTTTTTTTATTGCTTAAATTTCTGCATATATCGATAATTATTCTCAAATTGCCCATTAAATCTGTAAGACTTTTTCAGGCCAGGCATAGTGGCTCACGCCTGTAATCTCAGCATCTTGAGAGGCCAAGGTGAGAGGATTGCTTGAGGCCAGGAGTTTGAGACCAGCCTGGGCAACATAGCAAGACTCTGTCTCTACCAAAAATTTAAAAATTAGCCAGGTGTGGTGGAGCATGCCTGTAGTCCCAGCTACTTGGGAGGCTGAGGCAGGAGGATCTCTTGAGCCTAGGAGTTGGAGGCTGCAGTAAGCTATGATTGTGCCACTGCATTCCAGACTCCAGCCTAGGTGACAGAGAGAGACAAAAATAAAAATAAAAATCGAAAGTATTATTAATTTCATTTTTCTCTGGTGACCTCCTTCCTGGAACCCTCTCTCCTTTAGCCACTGTCTATTGACTCTATCCATAAGTTTCTATATCTTTTTCTTTTAAGGAATATTTACCTCTTTATAGTCTTTTCATCTTTTTATTAATTATATCATTTCCTCCAATGATTCAGCCATATAGTAAATAATCCCTTTCATTTGTTCTGCCCCAGAATTAGTGGTAGTCCTAGGACGCTTGTGCCAGTCTATAGATGGGAAATCCTAGACAGACTTAGTAAATCAAATCCAAGTTCCTTGACTTTATTATTATTATTATTATTATTTTTTTTTTTTTGAGACAGAGTCTCGCTGTGTTGCCTGGGCTAGAGTGAGTGCCGTAGCGTCTGCCTAGCTCACAGCAACCTCAAACTCCTGGGCTTAAGCGATCCTACTGCCTCAGCCTCCCGAGTAGCTGGGACTACAGGCATGTGCCACCATGCCCGGCTAATTTTTTCTATATATATTTTTGGTTGGTCAGATGATTTCTTTCTATTTTTAGTAGAGACGGGGTCTCGCTCTTGCTCAGGCTGGTCTCAAACTCCTGACCTTGAGCGATCCTCCCGCCTCAGCCTCCCAGAGTGCTAGCATTACAGGCGAGCCACTGCACCCGGCCTATTATTATTATTATTAGTTCTTGAGACAGAGTCTCACTCTGTTGCCCGGGCTAGAGTGCCACGATGTCAGCCTAGCTCACAGCAACCTCAAACTCCTGGGCTCAAGCGATCCTCCTGCCTCAGCCTCCTGAGTAGCTGGGACTCCAGGCATGCGCCACCATGCCCGGCTAATTTTTTCTATATATATTTTTAGTTGTCCAGCTAATTTTCTTTCTATTTTTAGTAGAGACGAGGTCTCACTCTTGCTCAGGCTGGTCTCGAACTCCTGAGCTCAAACGATCCTCCCGCTTCAGCCTCCCAGAGTGCTAGGATTACAGGTGTGAGCCACTGCTCCTGGCCCAGGGATGAATTTTTGATATTCTTTTTAGCTTTGTAGCATTCATTCTCCCTTCCTACTAGAACCGGACTTTCCTTTTTGAGAAATACCTTTCTCCCTTTCCCCTCATTGTGCACAGTCTTGATGTGACTGTAAATCGAGGTACCTGCCCTTCCATCATAGAAACTGAAGGAGTTCCCAGAGGCTCCTTCCACTAGACTCTTCCCCTTACTAGAGGCAGGCCCAGGCATGTGGTCTCAACTCAGCCAATTTTACATGCTCTCCAGGGATTATGAGTCTTCAGTGAGTAATACGACATTAGAATAGCTCGGTGAAATTGATTTATTTCAGCAGAGCTCCTGCTGAACCTTTCTTTCTTTCCTTTTCTTTATATTTTAAATTACTATGGGTACATAATAGTTGTATATGTTTATAGGGGACATGTGATGTTTTGATACAGGCATACAATGTGAATTAATCAAATCAGGGTAATTGGGATATACATCACCTCAGGCATTTATCATTTCTTTGTGTTAGGAACATTCCAATTCCACTCTTTTACTTATTTTAAAGTATACCCTAAATTATCATTGGTCAAAAAAAAGAAAAGAAATTTTTTAAAAAATTAAAAAATAAATAAAGTATACCCTAATTTATTGTTCATTATAGTCACTTTGTTGTGCTATCAAAAATTGTTCATTCTATCTAACTATGTAACTATGGGTTTTCACCCATTATCCATTCCCACTTTACACCCCTCACCACCCCCTGCTAACCTTCCCAACCTCTGGTAACTGTCATTCTACTCTCTGGCTCCATGAGATCAAGTGTTTTTAATATTTAGCTCCCATATATGAGTGAGAACATGTGAGATTTGTCTTTCTGTGTTTGGCTTATGTCACTTAACATAATGCTCTCCAGTTCCATCCATGTTCTTGCAAATGGCAGGACTTCATTCTTTTTTGTGGCTATATAATATTCTATTGTGTATATGTACCACAATTTCTTTATCCATTCATTCATTGATGGACAGTTAGGTTGATTCCAAATCTTGGCTATTGTGAATAGTGCTGTAATAAACATGGGAGTGCAGTTATCTTTTTTTTTTTTTTTGAGACAGAGTCTCACTCTGTTGCCCAGGCTAGAGTGCTGTGGCATCAGGCTAGCTCACAGCAACCTCAAACTTCTGGGCTCAAGCCATCCTCTTGCCTCAGCCTCCTGAGTAGCTGGGACTACAGGCACATGCCACCATGCTTGGCTAATTTTTTCTATATATATTTTTAGTTGTCCATATAATTTCTTTCTATTTTAGTGGCTGGTCTCGAACTCCTGAGCTCAAACGATCCTCCCGCCTCGGCCTCCCAGCGTGTAGGATTACAGGCCTGAGCCACCGTGTCCGGCCTGCAGTTATCTTTTTGAGATACTGAATTCCCCTCCTTTGTATATATACCCAGTAGTAGGATTGCTGGGTCATATGGTAGTTCTATATTTAGTTTTTTGAGGAACCTCTATACTATTGGTATAGTGGTTGCACTAATTCACATTCCCACCACCAGTGTATGAGGGTTCCTCTTTCTTCACATCCTCACCAGCATTCATTATTGCCTGTCTTTTTGATAAAAGTTTTAACTGGGTTGAGATGATATCTCATTATAGTTTGATTTGCATTTCTCTCATGACTAATGATGAACATTTTTTTCATATATCTGTTGGCCATTTGTATGTCTTCTTTTGGGAAATGTCTATTCAGATTCTTTGCCCAGTTTTTAATTTGATTTTTTCCTATTTAGTTGTTGGAGCTCAATAGGAAAATTGATTAATATTCTAGTTATTCATCCCTTTTCAGATGGGTAGTTTGCGAATATTTTCTCCCATTCTGTGGGTTGTCTCTTCATTTTGTTGATTATTCCTTTCCTATGCAGAAGCTTTTTAGCTTGATGTGATCCCATTTGTCCAATTTTCCTGCTGGACTTTTCTGTGGTTCCTACTTAACTTTTGAAGCCTTGGTTCCTGCCCATTTCCAAGTTATTTGGTTAACCTTTTGTGAGTCCCTCAAATCCTTCAGTAAATTTCCTTTTACATAAGGTCTCTCAACTCAAGTTCTCTTTGTTATAATCAAAAGAATCATAAGTAATGCAGTTATCTAACTTTTTTTGTCCATGTGCAGAGTAAAAAAAAAAAATCTGGAACCAGATCACTAATTCAGAGGAAGGTAGAGGCTGAGCTCAGGGGCTCATGCCTATAATCCCAGCACTTTGGGAGGTTGAAGCAAGAGGATCACTTGAGGCCAATAGTTCGAAAACAGCACGTGCAATCGTGAGACACTGTCTCTACAAAAAATTTAAAAGTTAGCTGGGCATGGTGGCATGTACCTATAGTTCCAGCTACTTGGGAGGCTGAGGCAGGGGGATTAGTTGAGCCTAGGAGTTCAAGGCTGCAGTAAGCTATGATTGTGCCACTGCACTTTAGCCTGGGCTATAAGAAGATAGACTCAAAGATTCTAATCTTGAAGAGGAAAAGCCTCCCTAGACAGCTTTTCTTGCTTCAGTGAAGCGGTAGTTTACAAAGCTGCTCTCACCTGGGCAAATTATACATTGATTTTATGTGAGATGCTGAACCAGTTTCTTCTCTTAGAAGGCTGGTGTCTGGCTTTCAGCCTCAAAACATATGTCTCCATCTGAAACCTCCTCTCCGTTGGCATTTTTTTCTTTTCTTATATGTTCATGCAACAGCCCTGAAAATGGAGCAACTCAACTGTATGAACACAGCTGCATTTCCTAATAAAAATATCTTCTGAAGGAAAAGAGTCTCTCTTCTCAGTGGAATTTTTCTCTAAAAATTGTTCAGTTTTTGGATTGTAGGAAAGGAAATGAGCTCAACATAAAAACCAAAATAGACACATATGATTCCAGAGGAATCTAAAGACAACCTTCTGGTCTGAGTTACCAGGCAACTGTCTCTCCATGGATGCTGTCATTTTAATTTTATAGAATAATCAGGTACCTGAATTTCTGACTCAAGATGTCTGGGATAATAATGAATTCATCTTTTATGATTTTTAAAAAGTATAAGCAGAAACTTCTCTTGCTTGGAACATATATTTTACTGTTTTTTCTTTCTTAGTATCTTTGTTGTATGTTTTCAAAACAAAAAGGTTTTCATCTGTTTGGGATGTGGATCCTGCTAAGAATGGGGCAGATGGAAGACCACCTATGTGTCAATTTCTAGCTGCTTGCTTCAGATTCTGATCCTATGGTTATTAAGATGTTTTATCCACAAGGAGCAAAAGAAAAAAAATCCATATAAACATCACCTAAAAACAACAATCATGGGAAACTCAGCCTTATGCTTAGAAACAAGGTCACTGCACATAAGAAAACAAAATACATATCTTGTGTATAGAATCTCAATATAGAGTTATAGAAAAAAATCCAGGTTAATTTTCTATATTCTTTTTGTCTTTACAATGATATGTTACTTTTTATTTATTGTTCATTAGTGGAAACCTAATTTGTGCGAGGGTCTCTGGGAGACAAGTTTACGTTAGTGGAAGAGTGCCAGCCTTCAAGGCTTTTAACCTCTAGCGGTGAGCGGGACATGTCAACAACACTTGACCAATGGTATAGGAGTAAAAGCAGTAGGATCTACAGTTTGTGCTATTACAACTGGCTCACTATGTAAGATTTTTTTGTTGTTGTTGTTGAGACAGAGTCTCTGTTTCCCAGACTAGAGTGCTGTGGTGTCAGCCTAGCTCACAGCAACCTCAAACTCCTGGGCTCAAGCGATCCTCCTGCCTCAGCCTCCCGAGTAACTGGGACTACAGGCATGCGCCACCATGCCCGGCTAATTTTTTCTATATATATTTTTAGTTGTCCAGCTAATTTTCTTTCTATTTTTAGTAGAGACAGGGGTCTCGCTCTTGCTCAGGCTGGTCTCGAACTCCTGAGCTCAAACGATCCTCCCGCCTTGGCCTCCCAGAGTGCTAGCATTACAGGCATGAGCCACCATGCCCAGCCTATGTAAGACTTTTTGAAGTTATTTATATATTATTTTCATAGCATGAGGTGTTGTGTGTTATCAGTCAGAGTTCCTGGTTGCAAACAGTGGAAACTATCTAAACAGAAAGGGAATATAAGAGAAGGACGTCGGGGGAATCAAGTCTGTGTGGCTGGGCATGGAAAAGGCACAGCCTGTGAGACTCCATGGGGCAGGCACCGGGATCCCCACAGAGGCCACACCCAGAAGAAGGTAGTCAGCAAGCGGCAGGTGCCTGTAAGGAACAACCTTCAAACCATCCCTACCTCCAGGTGTCACTCACTCCAAATCCAAACTACAGGAGAGAGCACCAGTTGGTGCGGAATGTTCATACTCTTTGACTATGCTGGTGCCGATCAGGAAGATCTATGCTGGGAGTGGGGAACGTTTTCATGTTGGAAGTCCACATTAATTTAGCTGTAATCAAATAAGGCCCCATTTAAAAAAAAAGAAACTTCAGTTAGATATACTTAAAAATGTGCATTATTTTGTAAAAATCTACTATGTGCTTAATAATTTTTAAAAAATGAAAACTATTTGTTAATTTTAAAGTTAACTAACCTTTTAATGACTCTGTTGCGTCTGCTTCTTTTTGTTGGAAAGCATTTGAATATTTGGTTGCACCATGGTGGTCTGAAGTTTCAGTTGATCCCCTAGGTGGGGATCAGTCATTTGTGACCTTAAGAACATCTTGATTTGGGTTAGGTAGGAGAATGTAGATTCGCAGCAATACATGGTTAAAAAGCAAGAAAGTATTTTTTGGGCATGTTGCTGAAGACATGGGTATTCTACTGCATTTTTCCATATTTCAATTGGATCTTTCTTACCATCCAACAATGACTTTAAAATGTGAGAGCTCAATCAATTTTATCTCTAGTTCTTTAGGAGCCTTGGTGATATCAACTAGGTGAGGCTGAAATGCTAATTTGTGTGTGCTGTCATGATTCTCAAAGTCAGTGATGCTTTCATTGTATTCTCTACTTAATAGTCTATAACAGCTGCATATTCTGCAAATGATTTGCATATGTTATCCTGCACATCAGTGACCTTTGCCCTTTGCCAACTGGGGAAAATGTTAATCTGAAATTTTCTTTTCAAGAAGTGTTTTTTTTTTTTTAGAAAGAGTCTCGCTCTGTTGCCACCTGCCTCGGCCTCCCAGAGTGCTAGGATTACAGGCGTGAGCCACCGCGCCCAGGCTGAAGAAGTGTTTTGAAAAAAGATAGCTCTTTTGGAAATGCTTGGGTTTTTTGCCACATATCATATGTACACTTAGTTTTATCTTGCAAAGAAATATTCAAGTCATTTTAATTTGACATGATATCACACAGAAATGCTGCATTCCTACAGAAATCTTTCAATAATTCACATTGCTGATTCTGTTCTTCATAAAATTTAACTATCTGTTCTTGCAGAGATGAAATTTTCACTAACACCTGTCCCTGTGATAGCCAACATACTTTGGAATGATAGGACAAATCCACACTGAATACCTCATCATTCAACTGTAGCATGTTATGAAGCTGACGATGCTGTGTTTTGCATTTACAGGAATATAGTTAACAATACTTATCACTTGTTGCAAAGTGTCACTTAAAATAGTAGCTTTAGCACAGAGATTTTGATGATGCAAGATACAATGAAAAGAAATGAGAGCATCTGGATCTGTTAATACTTCTTTTGTCTGTGCAATAAACCCTTCATGTTTTCCTGTCATAGAAGGTACACAGTCTGTACATACACTCACTAAATTTACCAAATTCAGTCCAGCTTTATGACATTTATCTTGAAAGTTGTTGAAGATATCTGTTCCCCAAGAGTGCCCAAAGCAAGTAACTCTTTGTAGCAAAGAAAATCTTGTTATGACCCAAATGAAGTATAAAATCTACACCAAGTCAGTAGTATCAGTTGATTCATCCAAAGTAATTGAATAATATATATTTTCCTTTTGAAGTACTGTATGAAGTTGTTCTGTCAAGTGGAAGGCTTATTCATGTTGCCTATCAGTTATGGTTCTCCTTGAAAGAGGCAGTTGTTTGTACTTTGAAATGTTATCGGAGTCTAAGCATCCTACAACTTTGACAATGCATTCTTTCACAATTTCTACATCACTGAATAGCTTCTCTTTTTTCCCCAAGTATACAAGCTACTTTATAAGTTGCTTCAGTGGCATTATTTCCAGATCTTATTGCTGCTTGAAAGAATTATCTTTGCTTTTCATCTTTTAGTTTCTGCAGTATGACCTTTTGTGCCTCTCCCTATAATTTAAAATATTTGTGGTCCTTATGAGTGTTATAATGCTGATGGGCATTGAATTTCTTTAATATCGATATTGCAGTATCACAAAGCAAGGAAATCATCTCATCTTTAGCAGAAACAACATAATATTGCAATTCCCAATCCTCATTTAAAAAATCTGTTTTCTTCCTTCAGCATTTTCTTGGTCTTCTTTGACATGATGGGCCATTAAGCAGACAGAATTAAAAAATACTATTGAGCTGTGCATCTATTCACAAATTCCATTTCAAACGGAAACACAGCGCACCATTGTCAGAAGCTGATGAACAGACTGGTGTACTTGACTCCCATACTGACTGGTATACTCGACTCTCGCCAGCCAGCCTCATGCGGTAGTGGCTCTGGTCAGGTGAGGAAGTTAGAACTAAATCATGAACATAACAGCTGTCAATTTAGCCCTTATGACTTACTAATGTTACAATTGTGCTGGTCAATCCGGGAGGATTGTGTCATTGAAACTTATTTTATTCTTTGGTATTTTAAATACATTCATTTTAAAAATAAAATAAAAACATAAAAAATGAAAAAAATGTATTAATAAAAATAAAAGAATTTTTTCTATAAAATTTGGATTCAGTCAAAAGACCGCACTTAAGAACCTAGAAGGCCACATGTTCCCTACCCCTGACTTAGGCCCTTTGGGAAGCTGCCACTGTTTTCCATTAAGACCACATGTGTGTGGGATCTCTAACCCCCAGATAGAGATCAGGGAATAAGAAGGTATGATTAGATTCTAGAAACAAAAAAAAAGAGCCAAGTATCCACTATATGTATTATAATATTTCCCTTTGAATATAAAAATATAGGCATGATCTAGACATAGTGAAAGCAATTCTCAATGTTATTAAAGGAGAAATTATCTACAGAAGATTGGAGGTAAAATCATCTTCCTCCAACCTTTTGTTTGATAGTGTAGGAAACTAATGCCTTATATGACTGAGACTTTGTACTAGTTGGTAGGAGTCTGGGTAACCGTATAGTCTGTCTCACTCTCTGGTTGCCTTGCTCTTCCCTGCATCATGTACAGTTAGCACACACTGGCCTGGCTGTATAGGTTGTTTTTTTTTTTTTTTTGAGACAGAGTCTCACTCTGTTGCCCTGGCTAGAGTGCCATGGCATCAGCCCAGCTCACAGCAACCTCAAACTCCTGGGCTCAAGCAATCCTACTGCCTCAGCCTCCCCTACAGGCATGTGCCACCATGCCCAGCTAATTTTTTCTATATATTTTTAGTTGTCTAGCTAATTTCTTTCTATTTTTTTCAGTAGAGATGGGGGTCTCACTCTTGCTCAGGTTGGTCTCGAACTCCTGACCTCGAGCGATCCTCCTGGCTTGGCCTCCCAGAGTGCTAGGATTACAGGTGTGAGCCACCGTGCCCGGCCTGTATAGGTTGTTAAGATGTTGAAATACTTATGAACCAGTTGGCAAGTGGCCACTGCCCCAATCCCACTCGCACAGACAGTGCTCCATCCTCCATCCCACCTTCTGGGTGGTTTCACCTCCAAAAGTAGCCCTTGCAACAAAATTTAAGGGGGAGGTTAGTTATTTTCCTGGAGTGGTTTGATTTCAGGGTCAGAATTAGAACCTCAAAAATCTATTAATTTCTAGTTTATTGGAATTGCCTAAGTGGAGCCTAGACTAGGTATGCTTTTCATGAGAGTCCTTTTTAGTGGAATAGAAACTTTTCTACGGGTAAGATACTTCAAAAAGAAGGAATCTCAGTTAGAGAAAAATGTTAAAGGATGCTTCCTTCAGCCCCACTCATGAGACTCAAAATTCTACTAGAATAACAACAAAAGTAACCTTCCATGGTTAAGTGCTAATGTTATTTTTTTCTTTATTACATTTTCTAATTACTCTGTAATAAATGCACTAAAAATCATAAAAGTTTAAAAAAGATGGTTTAATTACACCTATTCTAACATTTTTCTCCCTTGAAAGCTTTGAAAAGCAATCCACATAGACACTTGTACCTGAAGGACGGCTAGGGAAGACAGTAATGAAACTACACAATTTCCTTAATCTTGCAAGTAGAAGCATCTGCTTCACTACATTCTCGTGCTGCCAGTCATGTTAAATCACAATTCCAGGGAACAGCAGGGAAAGACTTAGAACTTGCACTCAATAACACGGTAGAAATTTGAGCGCTTCTTTTCATGAAAAGGGAATTATGAGTGTCAAAGTGTCTCTCCAGCCTGAGACGAGTAGCTTTGGTCACAGGCAGCAGAATGAAAGGACCTGAGCGCACTCCAGCACACCCGGTGCTGTGCGCTCAGCTGGAATGCCAAGGGATGTGGCATTAAAACATTCCAAGACTTGGCTGGGCGCGGTGGCTCACGCCTGTAATCCTAGCACTCTGGGAGGCCGAGGTGGGCGGATTGTTTGAGCTGGCAGTTTGAGACCAGCCTGAGCAAGAGCAAGACCCTGTCTCTACTAAAAATAGAAAGAAATTATATGGACAGCTAAAAATATATATAGAAAAAATTAGCCGGGCATGGTGGCGCATGCCTGTAGTCCCAGCTACTCGGGAGGCTGAGGCAGAAGGATTGCTTGAGCTCAGGAGTTTGAGGTTGCTGTGAGCTAGGCTGACGCCATGGCACTCTAGCCCAGGCAAAAGAGTGAGACTCTGCCTCAAAGAAAAGAAAAAAAAAAAGGAAAAAACATTCCAAGACTATTCTAGAACCAAGTCTTTTGTTGAATTTTGAAGTTGGGGAAAACCTGGGCGTCATTATTCTACTCTAAACTCTGTCCCGGTTCAGAAACTTAGTCCATAACATGCTGCGCAGATACTCATCTTGCATCAGTGTAAACACTTAAAGCATGAAGAAAACAAGCTAAATAATTAGACATTAACAATTAACACTTACAACCTTTAACAAGTTAATATTAAGGTATCATAAAAAATTAGAATCTGGAGGACCACCTGGGAGTATTCAATTGAGAGTAAGGACTTCCAAGAATCCAGGGAAATTATGCCTTCTCTTTCTTTCCCAGTTGTGTTGAGTTTCATCAACGTTGCTTGAGAATGTGGTCTCTGGAGGAAAAATGAATTTACACTCCTTTTGCTTTTGTTTACGCTTATTCTTCATCAAGGTTTCTCCTCTGTTAATTAGCTTATCTCATGGCCTATCTTTGTTTCCTAAATGTAAAACACTTAGTATTCTAATTAGTGTTAATAGCTTTAAGGTTTAAAAAAAAAAAAAAAAACCACTTAGGCTGGGTGTGGTGGCTCACATCTATAATTCTAGCACTTTAGGAGGCCGAGGCTGAAGGATTGCCCGAGCTCAGGAGTTCGAAACCAGCCTGAGCAAGAGTGAGACCCCCGTCTCTACTAAAAATTGAAAAATTAGCCAGGTGTGGTGGTGTGGTGCCTGTAGTCCCAGCTACTCAGGATGCTGAGGCAGGAGGATCACTTGAACCCAGGAGTTTGCGGTTACAGTGAGCTAGATGAGGCCACTGCACTCTAGCCCTGCCTGGCCTGGCAACAGAGGAAGATCCTGTCTCAAACTAAACAAAACAACTCAAAAAACAAAACTTAACTTGAATGTAGGAGGTCTTTAAAATACAAACCCGGTTGGTTAATACAGTTCCACAGCTAGTGAAGTAAACCATTTGGGCACTATCTTTGATTTCCTCAAGTCACTATTCAGTCTTACTGTATTTATATCTTTTCTTCTGTGACTCTGTACTCCCACTGCCCCTTTGGTCTCTTAAGTTAGAAATTGTAGCAATTGCACTTTAGGAATTTTGCTAAATTTTGCTTTATTTTGCTAAATGAAGAGAAGATGACTGTGCTCATGATAGTCTTTTTTAAACTGCTAAAATGAACCAGTCCTATAAGTAAGGAGAAACAACTTTGGAGATATGGTAATGAACTAATCACACATGCTGTTGCTACAACTCTTCCCAAGCATCTTGAGAGAGGAAGCCAAGTTTCACCTCCAGAAATCAGGTTGCTGTCATCATCGCAGAAAATTAGGCCAGCAGAAGAGTGTTCTAGGCACAAAACAACTGGTTTTGCTGGTGGCAGCTTCTGCTGAATCATCAGTAAAATTTAAACAACATGTGGGAGTAAATTGCAAGAGTCAAAACAGGCAGAAACCCAGAGGAAAAAGTGGAGTAGTCCTACCTCCTGTTTGTCAGCAGAGCAGGCTGTAGTTATTTTAAAGTAATTCGAAAGTTCAGGCAAACAGAATAAATCCTTTAAAAGATTTGCAGGTATTGCAGCTTAGCTAGGAAGTCTGGGAAAGCCAGCAACCGAGGAAGGAAGCACATGTACCCAAAGAACATGGTTCTGTGTGTGTGAGAGAAGACAACTGACTTGGATCCATAAGCAAGGTGAAATGTTTTCATTTTTCTGCTGTTTGAGAAGGATCTGTGACAAGGCTGTTGCATGAACTTAATAACAGAAAACAATCTACAAAAAAACACTTAAATATCTGAGGGTGTGACAGCTAATGAGAAAGAGGCCTTTTCTTCAGGCTTTCAAAGCATTACATCATTTTGCCCTAGGGTGGCTAGAATATAGGAGCACACCCGCTAACATTCCTGTTTATTAACTTTGAGGGACCTGTGAAAACAAAGCCACAGCCTCACTCTGAACCTGGAAAAGCTGAGGATAGCGAGCACTTGCTTAGGTCTCTGGATTCCATCTTCTTTTTTTTTGAGACAAGAGTCTCGCTCTGTTGCCCAGGCTAGAGTGCTGTGTCGTCAGCCTAGCTCACAGCAACCTCAAACTCCTGGGCTCAAGCAATCCTCCTGCCTCAGCCTCCCGAGTAGCTGGGACTACAGGCTCATGCTGCCACGCCTGGCAAATTTTTCTAGTTTTAGTACAGACGGGGTCTCACTCTTCCTCAGGCTGGTCTCAAACTCCTAAGCTCAAGCTATCCTCCCACCTCGGTCCCCCCATAGTGCTAGGATTACAGGCATGAGCCACCGTGCCCCGCCTGGATTCCATCCTTGCAATAGCAAGATGTGGCACCATTTGTGGAGGCTCACTACGTGCCAGGCATTCTGCTAGGCCATGATACTCACTGTGGCACAAAATCTCCTGGACAATTCAGTGAAACAGGTATTATTCTCATTCTCTTTTTTTACATGAGGAAACTGAGTCTCAGAGAGGCCAAATGACTCTCCCAAGAGCACACACTGAGTGAAAAGCAGATTGGAACACAGCTCTGTCTGACCCTAAAGCCCATGCTCTTTGCTGCTAGGAGACGCCTGGGAAAATTGAGAGTTATTTGCTGCCTCTCAGAGTTGCAGGAGGCTGTCCATAGCCTGTCCCGTCGTTTCCTTACTACTTAGTAGCATTTCCTTGCTAAGTGTGATGGTTAGTTTTACATGTCAACTTGACTGGGCTAAGAGATGCCCAGATAGCTGGGCATTATTTCTGGGTGTGTCTGTGAGACTGCATCTGGAAGAGATTAGCATTTGAATCAGGAGACTGAATAAAGAAGATCCACCCCCACCAATGTGGGCAGGCATCATTCAATCTGTTGAGGCCTGAATAGAACCAAAGGCAGAGGAAGAACAAATTCTCTCTCTTCTTGAGCTAGGGCATCCATCTCCTCCTGCTCTCAGACCTCTGAGTGCCTGGTTCTTGGGGCCTTCCGCCTTCCTGGGTCTCCAGCTTGCAGATTGTGGGACTTCTTGGCCTCCATAATTCCATAAGCCAATTCTCATAACAAATATCCTCTCATATAAATATTTGTATAAATGTGTGTGTGTATATATATACATACACATACATATACAGCAGAACTTCAAATAACATTGTTTAGTTCAAATTTGTCTTGTTGTAACATTGATGAGAAAAATGTTAATGAGCAGTCAATTCCCAGGGAGCCACTGTGCGGAGTTTGCACGTTCTCCCCATGCCCGCATGGGTTTTCTGTAGGTACCCTGATTTCCTCCCACATCCCAAAGATGTGAAAATTAAATGAATTGGAGTGTCCAAATTGTCCCAGTATGAGTGAGTGTGGGTGTGTGGGTGAGTGTGCCCTGCGATGGAATGGCCTCTCCAGGGTGGTTCTCGCCTTGTGCCCTGAGCTGCTGCGATAGGCTCTGGCCGACCTGAGCCTGAACTAGAATAATTGGGTAAATAATTATATTACTTGTTTTTTATTAATCACATTTATTTCAATGTCTAGTATTAGAAGTGTTTTGGGTCATTATTTGGTGATGCATTTGAGACTGGACATATGCAGTGGGAACTTAACTTTTGCTTATATTAATTATTCAGACTATGGTAAAACTGGTTTTGTTATATGTCATTTTGCTTAAAGTTGCAGTTTCCAAAAACCTATCAATAACATTAAATGAAGACTTACTGTGAGTGTGTGTGTGTGTGTGTGTGTGTGAGTGTATCTACGTGTGTGTGTGTGTGTGTGTGTGTGTGTGTGTATAAATGTATGTATCCTATTGGTTCTATTTCTCTAGGGAACCCTGACTAAACACACCAGATGGGATTCCCAGACCACCAGCAACAGCATCTCCTGGAAGCTTCTTAGACATGCAGAAACTCAGGCCCCACCCCAGACCTACCAGAATCTACTCTTTCGAGCTGGAGTAGCACTGATCACCTTGCTCATTGGTACGTTTATTACAGGCCCTTCATAAAATGCTAATTATCCTATGACAGACAGCAACTCTGAGAAACCGGTTCCTGTGCCCTTCGTTAAGTCTTTGACTTTGAGAGGAGCAGTCATTTCTACTCGCCCCCGGCCACATCAGAAATCCACATCAAACAAGCAAGGGGGAAAAAGCAAGGAAGCGTTTCTGAAGGTTTTGCTGATGAGGCTTCAGGCAGCTGGCCTCCCTGGCACCTGGGTAGTACAAGGTAGAGCTAATATTAACACCTAAGAAGATTAGCACAGATTGCAGGAGGATTCTGACTGGGTTAAGGGTCACTTGCTCACAAATCTCTTCAGTTCAAGGGAGCCTCAAACGGTCCTGGGGGAGGCGCCTCATAGTGGGAGTGGCAAAGCAGGAGGCCAGGGAGAAGGAAAGGGTTCTAGTGATCTCCTGGGGGTGTATCCTCGACTTCTGTATCCTCGACTTAGGCGATGACCACTTATGGGGACTCTTCCAGAGAGGAAGATGGACGAACCTGGGAAGGGCTTCCTGAGGATCCAGATTTCAGGGTAGAACAAGGGGTTTCTAGGCAGAGGAAATTATACAATAAGAGATAAGAAGAGGAAGAAGAAACCTAAAATTGTGCCAAGAAGTTGGCAAAGAGATGAAAAAAAGTAAAGATGGAGGACAAAGAAAGAAGAAATTCTGCACTCCTGCAACCACAAAAGCCACTAAGTTTTGGATAGTTTATTATGTAGCAACAGCCAAGAAAAACACACATGGCTGTCCTGTGACGAGGAGAAAGAATGAGGAGCTCCTGACGTCCCTGAACAACGGGGAAGGAGAGTGGGGCTAAGAGAGGGTTAAGCAGGATTGCGTGGGTGGACTGCAGGGTGGAGAGAGAAGGAAAAGGATGTACAATTATGCAGTCCTCTAAGCAGGGGAAACGAGAAGTAACAGAATTTTTAACCTTAGGTCAAACACCTTTGCTAGGCAGCATTTCTGGCTGGGCGCAAATCCTCATGATAGAATTAATGGAAGGAAAAGGAAAGGAAAGATACAGAATTATCTTTTCTGAATGATTTCAATGAGAAGATAATGTACCAAATGTTTACAGTGGCTATCTCTAGGTGGTGGGATTACAAATAATGCTTTGTTAGTTTTGCATTCTTTTCCAGTATTTCCACATTTTCTACGATGATCTTTTTAAACTTAATTTTTCAAAATTTTAATATCAAAGAAATAAAAGTACATGGATTTTAAAAATTGTTATACATACAAGTGCCACAGAAAAGCACTAACCCTCTGTTCCATTTTTCCTGTCCCCATCTTGCATCCCCACAGGTAATCCCTTAAAATTATTTCTGGTTTTAGTTCTTGAGTGGTTAAGTCCACACCTCTAAAAATGTACTTATTCTTCTGTTACTTGGTTTATTAACTGGAGGAATCTGTTGGGTCCCTGCTACGAAATTCTTATTACTTTATTCAATATGTTTATTCACCGACTGTGTACAGGGACCGTTCAGGTACTGGGGAGAGGGCAGAGAATAACAGAGAGGGTTTCTGCCATTTTAGGGCACATATGCTAATAAAGGGAGGTGGCTCATCAAAAGCAAAGAAATAGATAAGATAATATCCAGTAGTAAAAAGTTCTATGGAAAAAACAAAATGGGATATGGGATGGAATGGTTGATAGAATGGACTCAAACAGTCCTCTTCTACATGAGAGAGAACAAGATTTTCTGTCATTTAAAGGACTGCTAATTTTTTCACCTGCTTTATGTGCCTGAACCTAACTGTAACTGTCACAATTTGGCTTCTGCTTGTCAGCCTGGGATCCTTCTCCACTGTAGTCCTCATTTATGTTTATCCTGAGTTGCTTCCTTTTCTCTATTTCATCTGTGGGAATTCCAGCAGGCTTTGAAAATATCTTCCATGTCTCTTCCTAACATGGTCAGTCTTTCCTCTAGTTCTTTGAACATATGGAATACAGTTATAGTAGTGGTTTTAATGTGCTTGCCTGTTAATTCTAACATCTGGATCAGTTTGTGTCTACTACACTAACTGGTTTCTCACATCACGGTTTCCTATGATTATTTTCAAAGGGCTACATTGTCTTGGTTCCCCAAGAAGCAGACCCTGGCACAAGGATGTGAGTTGGGAGTGATGCCAGGAAGGATTGGTAGAGGAGTAAGAAAGAGAGATGGGGAAGGAAAGTGGACCAATGCAAGGTATGTTAATGAGCAGGTTACTGCTGCGGACTTCTAGGGCCCACTCCCACTGGGGCTCTCTTTGAGACAGTATAGAGCAAACAGCAAATCAAAGGGGGCCAGGAAACAGGGACATTGAAACACCAAGTCCTGTTGGTCATTGGTTGATGTTTGCTCCAGGGGATGATGTCTTCCTGCACATCTAGCCACCAGTCCAGATGTGCATCTTGTCTTCCTGTGCACCCAGCCTGCCTGCCCAGATGTGCTTGAGCAAGGATCCCGCAGCCAGAGAAAGCCCTCAGGCAAAACTTCTCAGGCGCTTGCAGTAGGAAGTAGTTGGTATTTTTGGAAATGGTACATGCTGAGGGAATATGAGCAAGGGCTCTGACAATGTCTGCAAAATACATCCCGTACCTGGGCGCCCAAGCCTCCATACAACACATAAGGAAAGAACTAGCCGCTCTCACAAAAGTGCTTAGCCTTTCCCATGTGGGTTTTATTGGCTCAATCTGACACAGTGGCCTGTTCCTCCTGAAGGTTTATTTTTGCTTCTAGGCACTCCACCAAACCTCGTGGTTCTTCCAAATGTAGGAAGAGATAGTTTATCTTATTATGTTTAGTCAGCTGATGAGGAAGGAGGTACCCTTTCAGGTTCCCAAGAACCAGAACATAGCCTACCTTCTGGCTGGGCAGCCAGCTGTCTGGCCATTCTATCTTCTATGTCATGACGTCATTTAATTTCTAAAAACAACCTAAGTCCAGAGTGTGAGGGCCTGGCCAAGTCTGGTCCATCTGTGCTGCTCTCAGAGAGGCTTGTCAAGGGCTTACATGTGTGCCCAGAAGTGGCAGATAATTGCCAAGAATTGCAAGTGACTAAACCTTTTTGAAATTCAGTTTTCTTATCTGAAAAACATTGGGAGGCAGGAGAGATAATCTCTAGAGTTTCTGCAAGCTCCAGGATGCTGATTGTGTATGTTGACAGAACTGGCCTACAACTCCACGGCCAAGGAGAATCATCTCGTATGTCCAGATTTCCACTGGAGACCACGGGTAGGAGGAAATGGGCCCTTATAACTCAGTCCCCAGACTTTTGTCCTTATTATCTTTTCACTCTGTAATCCCACACCTGAGAGTACATCCCGACAAAATACCCAGATGTCAAGTGGTCAACACAAAAGTATTCATTATGGCTATTGTAAATGGAAATTCACAGAAGAATGACTAAGTGGTTTATGGCACATCCAGGTGATGAAATATGATTCTGACAATACAAATACTTCAAATAATTTTCAATGACATACAGAATCATACAGCCTATTGTATGTTATGTGAAAAACAGGATATAAAATGATATATTGTATGTAGAAGGATTCCCAACTGGTTCCAATATATAATTATATTATAAAAGATCTAAATTAACTTATATATTTTAAAATTTATATGTTTTGTTTATATATTTATAAAAGGTAATAAAATGGAATTATAGTTTTTTCCTGTTTTTATTTTTTTCTGCATTTTTTGTTTTCTATAATTATCAGAAATACGTATTATTTTTATAAACAAAAAGAAAACGGGCAGGGTGCAGTGGCTTAGAAAGTACCTGTGACAAATATGCCTATTAACTCTGCTCCTTTCACAGCAAAATGTATATTCATAAGCTTCCTACAGAGCAGCCAGTGGTAGATCTTGTCTCAAACAAAAAGTGCCATCAGGCTGGGTGCAGTAGCCCACGCCTGTAATCCTAGCATTCTGGGAGGCCGAGGCAGAAGGATCACTTGAGCTCAGGAGTTCTCGACCAGCCTAAGCAAGAGCGAGACCCCATCTCTACTAAAAATAGACAAATTAGCCAGGTGTCGTGACTCATGCCTGTAGTCCCAGCTACTTGGGAGAATGAGGCAGGAGGATTGCCTGAACCCAGGAGTTTGAGGTTGCAGTGAACTGTGACAATGCCACTGCACTGTAGCCTGGGCAACAGAGCATGACTCTCTCAAAAAATAAAAATCCCAAGAAACAAAAATGTTTTTTCTTTTCAGAAGAATTAAAATTGTATATATGTGGGCCTTCCTATTTGTCTGCAAGAGCTGCAATGTGGGCACCAGGACATCTTTTACTCATTGGATTTATTTACTGGATTTAATTGTCATGGCTGTCACAGGTAATTAACATTGCTACCTGCATTGTCTAGATATAATGATGGAGTCTGAGCCCTGTTCTTTGCTGTATCTTGCAAATGCTGCTGTCTCAGTTTTCGTGTGTCAACGGTGTCATCTTTTGCCCAGACTTGTGCTGACTCTGTAGAGAGAGGGTGACCTCATTTACTCTGAGTACCTTTGGAATTGGGGAATGGAAATTACAAATGGTGAGGGCTTGGATTCCAAATTGCTTTTGCTCCATAGTCAAGGGCTACAGCTGGACTTTCTGCTACTTTACTTAAAGGCAAAGAGAAATTGCAAGGCAAAAATGGTTTTGCAAAAGACCATACGATATATTTTATTTGTTTTTGTTTTGTTTTTGTTCTTGTTTTTTTTTTCTAAGTGATCTCATTGAAGATATTATACCACATATTTTAAGTGAGGAATACATAGTTCATTTATGAACCTGACTTTGATCCTTGTAGCAAATGCTGACAGTGCCCCACCCATATGTCCTTTGCCTACTTGGAGGACTTCCTGTATCCCTCTGTGTCAGGACATTCTCTGACCTGGGGTGGAGGTGGTTCAGTCTACTTCAGAGTAGGCCAGAAGCATCAGATTGTTAATGCCCAAGAGCAATCCTCAATCACTGAGAGACACTAGTTGGTGTATAAATACCCCAACTCTCTCAGTCTACAGTGGGACAGTTTTGAGTCATGTTCCAGCAGACTCTCAGAGACCCCTCATCAGGATTAAGCCCCAGTTGCCCACAACAGAAATCAGCTCATTAACATATGCTTTCTTGGCTTTCCTCCCTTGCTTGTCTCCCTTACCCACTCTCATAGTGGTTCTGAATAAACTACTTGCACCAAAATCCTTCCCTCATCGTCCGATTTTGGGGGACTATAAACTAAGAGAAAGTCATTCCATATGTATCTGACAATATTCTGAGCCATTTGCTCACCTTTATCTCCAAAAAACTAAGGTAAAATTAGGAATATTAAGTTTCTCTTAATAAACAAAGGCCATGAAGCAGGAAGGTGTCCTAAATTCCAATGGTTTGAAACTAAATTGGGTATGTTTAGCACCAGTTTTCCAGTTTTTTAAAACCCTCAGTGCAAGTAAGCTGTGAATCTTTTCATGTTACTACAAAGAATGAACTCATTCTGGACGCTGGGTGGAAAAGAAAAGAGAGAATCCACTTCATTTCTCTAAAGGGTTGAAGACATTTCCCCACAGGCCAGCAAGGGCTTTTAAATTATTGTGCCCTAAAAATAACATTTTCATTCCTGAATGGGTTATAAAAACTGAAATGGTGGGTTATTTCCATCCACCTCCAGAGCAGCTGCTCAGGCACTCTGAGTGTGAGAGGGGATTATGCAATGACTTGGTGCTGTCTTTGCCTTGGCAAAGCGAAGCATTGTTCTCCTGCGGTGGGCTTTCAAGGTCATGCAATAGGATGTTTAGGGATCTATGCCAGGAGGGAAGGAAAGGGGTGAAGAGTGGGAAAAATAAAGAGAGAATTAGAAAGTCTGATAGGATGTACTAAAGATCTAAAGTATGAGACCTATAGTTAATAAAATTGTATTGTATTAGGGATTTTTATTAGATAGGTAGATTTTAGCTGCTCTTGTTGCAAAAAAAGTAACTATGTGAAATGGTAGATATGTTAATTTGCTTCACTATAGTAACTATTTTATTTTATTTTATTTTAGACAGGGTCTCCCTCTGTTGCCCAGGCTGGAGTGCAGTGGCATGATTATAGCTCATTGCAACCTCGAACTCGCAAGCTCAAGCGATCCTCAGCCTTCCAAGTAGCTGGGAGACC
Organism: Lemur catta; assembly: GCF_020740605.2. Classification (NCBI taxonomy): domain Eukaryota; kingdom Metazoa; phylum Chordata; class Mammalia; order Primates; family Lemuridae; genus Lemur; species Lemur catta. The sequence goes on from NC_059128.1 coordinate 149,098,694, forward strand.
TGGCTAGTTTTTTAATTTTTTGTAAAGACAAGATCTTACTATGTTTCTCAGGCTCCATTTTACTATCTATATGTATCCTGTAACATCATGCTATAAATCTCAAATATATACAATAAAATTTTGTGGGGGTAGGGGTGTAGGAGGGAAAGGATACTTTACTTTCTTTCTGCAAGAACAACCCTAAAAATTGTCTGTGGTAATAAGTGGTCAGGGCCGTGTGTTCTTGTCATACAGAGCAAGAACAAGTAGGGGCATCCAGGGCCCAGGGCATATTGCTTCTCCCAACAACATACTGAATCGAAGTCTGCATTTTAACAAGATCCCTTGATGATTTGTTTGCACGTTAAAGTTTGAGAAGTGCTTCTCTAGACTGCTTGTCCAGAATATCTGTCGTGGCTGAGCGCAGTGGCTCACACCTGTAATCCTAGCACTCTGGGAGGCTGAGGCGGGAGGATCACTTGAGCTCAGGAATTTGAGACCAACCTGAGCAAGAGTGAGACCCTGAGTCTACTAAAAATAGAAAAATTAGCCTGGTGTGGTGGCACGTGCCTGTAGTCCCAGCTACTCGGGAGGCTGAGGCAGGAGGCTCTCTTGAGTCCAGGAGTTTGAGGCTGCAGTGAGCTATCATGATGCCACTGCACTCTACCCAGGGTGATCAGGGTGATAGAGTGAGACTCTGTCTCAAAAAAAAAAAAAAAAAAAAAGGAAATTGTACCCCCTTCTCACTCCCCCCCATATAAAAAAAAAGAGTACAAATTAAGCCATTCATATTCACACAGTCAACCTAGGATTCATCACCATTACTAGAATTTGCCTCTTGTCCTGTCACACACCTATTCATTATCATTAGACCTGATTTAATAGTGTAACAATGCTGGGGAAGGTGGAGGGAGAAGAGTACAGAGTGGAGAAGAAGAAGAGAAGCTCATACAATGAGTCCCAAATAAGGGACTATTTTCCTCATATAACAAGATGTCTAGAGGTAGTGATTGGAGACTATTACAGCAAATCTACAATGCCATTAGGAACCCAGATTTCTTCCATCCTTCTGCTCTTCCATCCTTAGCATTTGGCTCTCCTCTTCACGACTGCAAATCCACTACTGCACCTCCAGATATCACATCTGTATTCAAAGCAGGAAGGCACAAGAGTAAAATCCGTAAGTCAGAAGTCTGTCCCTTTCTATCATTAAAATAATAATTTTGCTGAAGCCCCATCCAGTGGACTTTTGTCCGGGAATGGGTCACATGGTCCATACCAAGCTATAAGGGAGGCTACTTATTTTAATTGGTACCTTGTCCCTGAAACAAAAGTACAGTTTTGTTAGTGAGGAAGAAGAGAGGGGTGGATATTGGGTAGACAATTAGTATTATAGCTCACATTATAGAGTCTGCCCATGCACACTAGGAGTGGGAAGAGAGGGTGGGTGTCTGGTTCCAAAGCCTCCCAAAGCTTATCACAGAGAGCAAAGAGGACCATTGCCCTTGGCCTCACAGTCACAAAGGGCCTCGAATGTAGTCTTTTAACCTCATATATATTTAAGTCATTGCATTTTGTATACATATTACAATTATATATTTATTAAAAGTAAATATTTAAAATACATAGCACATTTTTTAATAATTCTCTTTTGGCCTTTTTTCAATAAAAATAATAAATTTTCCAGGAGTTTAATATATATTAGAAGTCTATGTGGAGCTGCAGATTTGTATCTTTATTCAGCAGGATGGGGTTTGTTAAAGTTGTCAAGAATAAGGCCTACTTTAAGAGATACCAAGTGAAATTTAGAAGACGACAAGAGGGTAAAACTGATTATCATGCTTGGAAACACCTGGTGATACAGGATAAAAATAAGTACAACACACCCAAATACAGAACGATGGCTCGTGTAACTGACATAGCATTTGTCAGGTTGCTTGTGCCCATGTAGAAGAGGACATGAGAGTCTGTGCAGCTTATGCACATGAGCTATCAAAATATGGTGTGAAGGTTGGCCTACAAATCATGCTGCAGCGTGTTGTACTGTTCTGCTGCTGGCCCACAGCCTTCTCAGTAGGTTTGGCACGGACAAGCTCTATGAAGGCCAAGTGGAGGAGGCTGGAGATGAACACAATGTGGAAACCACTGACAGCCAGCGTGGTGCTTTCATGTGCTATTTGGATGCGGGCCTTGCCAGAACGACCACTGGCAATGAAGTTTTTGGGGCCCCAACGGGAGCTGGGATGGAGGCTTGCCTATCATTCACAGTACCAAACGATTCCCTGGTTATGGTTCTGCAAGCAAGGAATTTAATGCTGAAGTACATCGGAAGCACATCATGGGTCAGAACGTTGCAGGTTATATGTGTTATCTAATGGAGGAAGATGAAGATGCTTACAAGAAACAGTTCTCTCAGTACAGAAAGAATGTTACTCCAGACACGATGGAGGAGATGTATAACCAAGCTCATGCTGCTATACGAGATAGTCCAGTCTATGAGAGGAAGCCCAAGAAAGAAGTTAAAAAGAAGAGATGGAACCATCCCAAAATGTCTCTTACCCAGAAGAAAGATTGGGTAGCTCAAAAGAAGGAAAGCTTCCTCAGAGTTCAGGAGTGGGCTGCTGAAAGCTAAACCAAACAGCAACTTTGTGTGAGGATTTTTCAGATAAAGACAATAACCTTATTGACTAGGCAGCTAAAACAAAAGTGTGTATATATATATATATTAGTAGCCCAGATCTCTTTTATTATGTGGTCCTGTTGTAATGGCTTAACTAGAAAAACTGGACAGTTGATGGAAATGTGGGCTTCCACCAACATCAAAAAGAATTACCCTCTGTGATCTGGAATTGGGCTAAGTAGGAGCAGGGCAAAGAAAGAGATGGGTGATGTTGTCCTTTTGGCTTTTTCCATGGGTGGTAGAAGGTGGATATCTTGGGGCCAGGGCCTATTTTAATGTCCTTAGGTTATACCCAAGGGACTTGCATAGGCACTTCCCAAGGGAGTACAAAATTAAATTCCTGCCTCAGTTTAGCCAAAGTCTGTTCTCTTAGGCAGGACAACAGGCTGAATTCTGAGTCAAGATCATGACACCCAAGGTGGCTATCTTCCCCTAACTGCTTCTCACTCCTCCCTCTTTCTCCACTCGACTTTAGGGAATTTCAATCAGTCTGCACACAGGGCAGGTGCTGTGAGAGGAAAAGTTGCTGTAGTAGGTTCAGCTGGAGCAAACTGTGCATTAAGCTTTACCTAGTCTGTACTCACTCCAAACCAGGCACCCCCAGCCCGTGGATGCCCATGCAATAGTCTGGCTGCATCAGCTATTTCCCTCTGATTGTTAGAGAAAGCACCAATAGTGTCGGGAATGATGCTTTAGTCCCTTCTACTCAAAATATGATCCACAGGCCAGCATTATCTGGGAGCTTGTTAGAAATGCAGAATCTCAGTTCTGATGTCTGATATTCTGAATCACTATCTGCATTTTAACAAGATCCCCAGTGATTCACGTGCACCTTGAAGATTGAGAAGCCCAGCCTTGACTGTTAGCTCTTTAAACCACAAATCTGACTCTCTTTGCCATTCAATCAGCCACCTTATGATTATGATTTGGCTGCTGCAGCAGAAATGCCTACCTCAATAGCCTTTCCCTTCCCTTCTGAATAACAGTGTCAATTTTAACTGGGGTAGCAAAGTGACTGGCTGAAAGACTACACTTCCCAACTGCCCTTGCAGCTAAATGTGGCTATGAGACTAGATTCTCATCAGTGAAATGTAAGTGGAAATGTTTGTGGGGCTAATGGGAAGTCTCTTGAAAAACAGATGGTATATCTTTCTTTCTTCTTTCCTTATTACTGTTGCCTGGGATGTGGACATCAGAACTGATCTCTAGCAGTCATCTTGGATCATGAGGTGACCTTGAAAAAGGAAGCCACAGGCTGAGGATGGCAGGGTAGAAAGATAAAGCTTACATCCCAGATGATACATCAAAATATCTATGTCAGTCTAGACTTCTTTTATAGAAAAAAGAAACTTCTATCTTGTTTGGGCCACTATAATTTGGGTTTTCTGTTTATATAGCTGTTATTTGCATAAGTGTCTAGAACTTACTGGCAAAAAAGTGCAAATATTCAGCCCCTCAGCAGTTAAGGCTCTCCTTGCAAATTAATAAAATAGGATTCTGGGGAGAGGAGAGAAGGGGATGGGTTAATTCACACCTAATGGGTACAATATACACTGGGTGATGGACACACTTATAACTTTGACTCAAACTATACAAAAGTAATTCATGTAACCAAAACCTTTGTGCCCACATAATATTCTGAAATAAAAATAGATAGATAAATAGAAACTAAAAGAGGATTCTGCTTTATACATCAGTCTCTTTGAATTCTGCTACTGTGAATCTGTCCTTGAGAGATGACCTGGTGACTAAGTGCTGGGGGGAGGGCAATAAGGGTGCCAGCCAAGGAGGACCACTTGGGTGGCCAGCTGGTCCTTTCTCAGGCAGCATACCTCTCTCTTGCTTTTTATTTTCTTCTGACCTTAATATGTGCAATTAGCAACAGAAAGAAAGAGAAATAAAAGGCCTAAGTAATTTCAGATAGAATAATCCATTGTTCAATCTCTAAGAATCAATTTATTTATAAACTATTTTCTGAGTTATAAAGAGTTCATTGGTCTTTATACATTCATGGTATGTCTTGGAATGCTCTAGACAGAATATTCATCTCTTTTGAAGGCTATTGTTCTATTATTATTAAGCATGGAGAATTTCACTGTAATTCTGACATCTTTAATCACTTTCCAAGCTACAGTGATGAATGTTAATAATTAATATTTGAGGCTGGGCACAGTGGCTCATGCCTGTAACCGTAGCACTTCGGGAGGCTGAGGTGGGAGGATTGCTCAAGGGCAGGAGTTCGAGAACACCCTGGGCAACATAGTGAGACCTAGTCACTACAAAAAATTTAAAAATTAGCTGTGTGTGGTGACATGCACCTATAGCCCCAACTACTCAGCAGGCTGAGGCAGGAGGATTGCTTGAGCCCAGGAGTTTGAGGTTGCAGTGAGCTATCATGATGCCACTGCACTCTAGTCTGGGCAACAGAGTGATGAGACTCTGTTTCAAAAAAACAAAACAATATTAGAGTTATTCTTTTTTCCTTATGAACCCCTTTCATGTACTTAGTTTACTTAATCTTCTACATCCCTGTGAGTAGATGTTCAACCTATCCATCTATTGATGAAGAAACTAAGTCTCACAGAAGTTAAGTAATGTGCCCAAAGACACACAGCTCAGAAATGGTAGAGTTATCCTTCCAATCTCCTTGCCACCATGCCATACTACTCTAACCCTATGCAGAAACTCACATAATGGGGCCAGAGGACACATGGAGGCGACATATCGGGGAGGTAGCACATAGCATCTTTTTCAATCACAGCGTATGATGTTGCATATTTACAACTTTTTACAACTGCAGATTACTCACTGGCTGTAAGTTGGTTTAATTTTTCTCTTCTGAAGAGCTAGAAGGGACATGATATTATCCACTATAACCCCTTCATCCCTCAGATGAAGATGCCAAAGCCTAGAGAAGTGAAATGATTTATCCAATATAGATTGTACCCCCCAAACCCCTTAACTCCATGAAAGTGAATGTGCCTTCTAAAACATCACCAGGATTCTCAGTAAATTCTGAGCAAATCATGATTATCACAGCAATGAAGTATCCCTGGCTTAGTGTATCAAGATGCAACTCTGGTCTCTACTAAAATCTGGCCCAGTCTTCCAGCGGTTAACACCAAAATGAATCATGGGCTGTTCTGGGACACACGTATTAGTACAGGAATAAGCCCACTTGGAAGCCACAGCTTGCACAGTAGGTATTGTCTTAAATTGGCACATAATTACCTTTGAAATATTTTGAATGTATATTGAAAAAAACCTGAAATCAATCACAAGATAGCTTAAGACATACATATGATTATAGGGAACTATAGACACAAAACTGGCTTTCTCTGTGAACTCAGAACAGTCAACTTTTCTTCAGAGGCAGGAACAGCTAGCTCTTTCTTAGACTGAGCACCAGATGAAATAGTTGACTTACAAGGAAGCTTCGTGTTGTATGAAAAAATCCGTACCTTTAGTCACTAAAAGCATAATATGCAGTGTGTCAAAATGTCCCCTCCACAAGAGGCAGGGGAGGAGTGACGTGCTGGTAAGCCAGCTCCCTGACATAAATCATCCTGATTTGCAGCATTTGCCAATATCCGTGATGTAAATATTCCCACCATGGCCAATTTCAGACTCCCAATGTGATGTCACTGAGCACAGCACTGGGAGGATCTGTGCTCTTAACTCCAGCACTCTGCTGAGACTGACGTGGGGATCTGCAGATTCATAGCCCCACTCTCTCTTTCCAGGGCATATGCTTCTTGTCCAGAATATAAGACAGAATGGCTACACTGTTTAGTACTTTTTTGTTCTCTTTTTGTGTTTGGTTTTTTGGTGCAATCCATAAAATTGAGTCAATATTAATGAATTGTACATCTGATCCTTCTCTCCCTTATTTTGGAACAGGCAAAATCCTTTACGTCATCATTCTCAAATCACAGTGATTATTTAGATGATATTCAGCCAAGTCACTTGGGAGCCAAAGTGTTTTTGTGATGTCCAGGTTGAATTTATAAAACACAGAAGAACATGTTCTGCTATTTCCACCTCTGCAATGCTCCAAGATTCCTTACTGCCTTGGTCTCTCCAGGTGAACAGAATGAGGAGTTAAGTTCATATTGGCAGCAATTTTAATATCCCATAGTTGCACCAATGTGTGGATGCTAAAACTTTATTTTCCATCCCTTTGTATTATGTTGATGGATATTATTTATACAAGGCAATAAAAAATTATATTAGCTGTTATCACACTAAAAATAAAAATTACAATTAGTATAAAAGCATTTTAGTTCCGTTTTTGGCAAGAAGCATATTTTCTTGACCTTTCTATTAAGGTTAATTTGCATATATCAAAGTGTGTAATATACATTAATCTTAAATGTACAGCTTGATGAATTTTTACCTAGTATACACATTTAACAACCATCCATTTCAAGAATAGAACATTTTCAGAATCCCAGAAGGCATCCTCATGCCCCTTCCCAGTTAATATATGGCTTCCTCCTGAAGTATTTTAATATTTGTTTATTTTAAAAATAGTTCTTTGTTTGGTTGGCTGGTTTTTGTTTGCCCAGGCTAGAGTGCTCTGGCATCAGCCTAGCTCAGAGCAACCTTAAACTCCTGGGCTCAAGTGATCCTCCTGCCTCAGCCTCCCAAGTAGCTGAGACTACAGGCGTGCACCACCACCCCGGCTAATTTTTTCTATTTTTAGCAGAGATGGGGTTTCACTCTTGCTCAGGCTGGTCTCAAACTCCTGAGCTCAAGCCATCTTCCTGCCTTGGCCTCCCAGAGTGCTAGGATTACAGGTGTGAGCCACTGCACCCAACCTAAAAATAGTTCTTAATCATAAATTCATAAAATGGTAGAACTAGTCTAAAACGCTTATTGTTCTGGTGAAGTAATGGAAACCCAGAGGTTAAGTGACCCATCCACACCTAGTTTGTTGTCTGAGCTGTCTAGGACTCAAGACCTAATTCTATCAATGGTTCAGTGATTCTTAAAGTGTGGTCCCCAAACCAGCAGCCTCAGTATCACATGGGAGCTCATTAGAAATGCAAAACTCTGCTAGGCATGGTGGCAAGTGCCTGTTATCCCAGCTACTAAGGAGGATTGCTTGAGCCCAAGGAGTTCAAAGCTGCAGTGAGCTGATTGCGCCACTGCACTCCAGCTTCCAGCCTGGACAACAGAGAAAGAGCCCATCTCTTAAAAAAAAAAAAATGCAAATTCATCCCTACCCACCCCAGAACTAATGAATTAGAAATTCTTGGGTGGGACTCAGCAATCTGTGTTCCAACAAACCCTCCAGCTGATTCTAACACTTGCTCAAGTTTGAGAACCACTGGACAACAAAGTCTATACAAATATTGGAGTTAACAGAATTCTTGTTTCATTGTGAGATTTTATTTAATATAAGACATAAATAGTTTTAAGGAGTGCTTAGGAAGCATGGGTGTCCATCTATATCATTCAGTTAATAAAAAAAACCCACTAGTAGCGTGGTGTGGAAAAAGCATACGGACTTAGTTCTGCCATTCATTGGCTGTGTAACTTGTGCAAGACACTTAATCGCTTCAAGCCTCAGTTTTTTTCCAGTGATAAAATAATTACTCTAGCATGACAGCACCTGGGTGAAGACTAGACTGCACTTGTATTTGGATTGATCTGCCCAGAGGTTACTCTGGTTTGTCTGTTTATTTTGAATTAATTGCTATGGCAGTGGCAGGTAGTGGTCATCAAATATCCAACTGCTCCCCTTAATTTCTCTGCCTTCTCTGGAATCAAGCAACTTCATCCCATCAATGGACTGTGAGTTGAAATAATTGTGTGTCATTTCCTGGCCAAGGCACTTAAGAGCTGGTGTGCATCTTCCACCTCTTTCTTCCCCTGTGGTGTGACCTTGGAACCATATGTCAAGGTAGCATCACAAGATAAAGGGGTCCTGGTTCCCTGAGTTGCCAGTTGAAGGAGAGCCCTGCCGACCTCCATCATGCTTTGTATGATATGCTGAACCAACGATATTTTTGAGTTTATACAGTATAGCCTAGTTAGTCTATGCTGACTAACATAGTTGGTGACATTTAAAAATGGGAAATTTTACATGAAAGAAATCTGGGTTCCTGACTTGTCTTGAGAAAGAGAAGATCTAGCAATGCTGGGCTTGAATTCCTAACTGACGATGATTGTCTGGAGCTGAGTGATGCTTCCCCCTCCAGGGTGGTCATGTATTCTCTACTTCACCACAGTCCTTATCATTCCTGGTATAAACCCCAGGCAGCACAGCTGAGTGTCAGTTGTCATTTGTCATCACTCTTGTGTAGTTGTTTTCTTATAACCAAGAGGAAAATGAAGCATCTCTGTATGCGTGTCCCTAACAAGAGTGGGAAAATTAAATATAGATCAGGAGGGATACATATTTAAAGGATATTGTGAGACAGCAGTGTTCTTTGTGGAAAAGAATATTTCTAAATGTTTAATGTGCAAAGTGTGTCTATGTCTAAAGAAGATAATGTAACATACTATTCTAAAGTGTTCCATACGAAGAGCTATAGTGGGTTTGGAGAAAAGATGCCTGATGAAAAATTATTAACTGAAAAATGGGGCTTAAATTTCAACAGGGGTTTCTTGGATTGAGAATAAAATAAGCGGTACTGCTGTGAAATGCAGTTATGTATGAAGTGAGAAAATTATATCCCACTCACTTCACTCATTTGCCTGCCTAGTTCCAGAGGCATTTGAGTTTCTGAGGACTCAAAGAGAAAATTCACGAAGAATACCTAACATCGTATCAAGAATATCTAGCATGGTGCTTGACATGCCTGCAGTTGACTCCAAAATGTTAGTTTCCTTTCACTTTGTCTATTCATCTTGATCCCAGAAAAGGATATTGGAATCTATTTCCAACTTTATCCTGAAGCCCAACACCTCAAGAGGACATATAAACAAGAAAGCCAACGAAAGGGTCACGTCTAACAAAGGTGAGGAGACCACAGAGAAAAGCCATGTAGGAAGGGGAAGATTGAGAAAAAGACTGGGATTCTTTTTTTTTTTTTTTTTTTAAAGACAGACGGGGTCTCGCTCTTGCTCAGGCTGGTCTCGAACTCCTAAGCTCAAATGATCCTCCTGCCTTGGCCTCCCAGAGTGCAAGGATTACAGGCGTGAGCCACCGCGTCCAGCCATGACTGGGATTCTTTATTCTGAAAAAACAAAGGCTGAAAAGAGACATGATCAAAACTACAATCTTAGATAGAGGTGTAGAAAGATTTTTGTTCAGTGTATAACTACCCCTTGCCCTCCTGACCTCCATGGGCAAATAGTGCTTCCCTGGTCCCATGGACATAGGGCTTGGCCATGAGGCTTGCTTTGGACAAGGAAGGTGGGTAGAACTGACAATGTGTCAGTTTTGTAGCCAGGCTTATGGGAGCTACTGACGTCCACCAGAAGAACATGGCCTAGGCAGTCACTGACCCTCAGCCTGGACCACAGAACCAACCACATGGAGCAGATCCATGGTTGGGAGCCAATTCCAGCTGAGCAGCAGACACATAGCAATAAATACATGCTTAGTGTTGCATGTCTCTGAGTTTTGGGGTGCTTTGCTATGCAGTGTTATTGCAGCAAGAGCTATGGAAGCTGCATGGAGAACTCCAATATATGATAAAGAACTTGAATTTCCCAAATGCTGGAACGAGGCATGTAAACATTGTTCTATGCAAAACTTCAAAAGAGCAAATTCTTCTCTTTTGAAACCTTTTCTTTCAAACCCCCATCCTTATCTGGATGTCCCTTCCTTCATTGCCTCCATTGTTTCGTTTCAGCCATACACTGTGTGTAGATTTTCCGTATCTCATTATTCTTGCAAAATGAGTTGTCCTTTGGACCATTTCTTTAGGGTTTTGCTTTCTCTTTAAGGATAATAATAATTAAGGCTGATATTAAATAACACTTTCTACAGGGCAGGCACTGTTCTAAGTGCTTGGCATTTAGTATGCACAGCTACCCTATGTTCTAAGTAATGTCTCCATTTTACAGATAAAAAATTGAGGCACACATGGGTAAAGTAACAGTCTCAAATAACACAGAATTGGGAAGTGACAGAGCGGGGATTTAACCCAGGTGGTTTGACCCTATACTCCAAGATCTTCTCCTACTATCTTCTCCTTGATAGCACTGGGTTAAATAGATAAACTAATCTACATTAACATTAATTTATTATCCAATACATGCATTAGTTTATTATTCCCTCAGCTAACATAAGGCCATAACTCATTCTATGTGTAGAGGGCTCATAGGAAATGAATCTAATGATGAAATTAGGCCTTGTGACAAACCACTGAGGAGATAATTGGAAAGGAGTAATCTTTTCGTGTCCCTCAGATTACAAACACTCTAATTTCAAGGAAGGCCAAAGAATTAGCAAAGTCAAAACTTGAAAGAATAAATTTTAGGAAAAAAGTAAGGGAACCTTGCCTTTTGAAAGTGTGTACTACATATGGGGAATATTCAAATCAGATGGCTGTTGATGAAAACCCAAATATCACTTGAGGGCTTTCCTGCACTTAGAATTTAGGAAACTTGGCTTGAATCACGCTTCCCAAGGCTGGGTAGCCCAGTGCCTCTGCAGGATTCCGGATTCTACTTCTTTACGCTTGTTAGGATCCTAGCCCCAGTAACCACAAGGCTGCTTTAGTTCTAAGTCTGTGCATCATATACATCATATACAAAGCTACACCTCCTCGTGGTTCCTGAAAAAATATCAGTGAGACCAAGCACGTGATTATTTTCCATTTTTACTGAAAACATGTTATAACATAGAGGAGGGGGTCACATTACAGATTATGCAGCCATCTGCCATCTCATGGAGCCCCTAACTAGATCCTCATGCTATACCTTTTCAAAAGCTCTTATACCCTCTATACATGAAGCTCTGAGTGGGCAGCCCTCCAGCTCTGGCTGCCTCTTTCAAGAGAAGCAATCCCACCAGGCCATCTGTTACTCTACCTTACAGCCACCTCTTCTCCTAAAATTCTGATAAATCCAAATTACTCTATCTGGTTATAGTAAAAAATATTAAGAAGATGGTGAGCTTGATAATCCAATTACCGTTCTCCCACAAGAAAATCTATTTATAGGTAAGCTATCAGAATGAATAAAATAGTTCAGCAAAATTGACAAATGTGGGATCAATATACAAACATCAATCTCATGTCGATACACCAGTATATTTGCAAAGATACCATTTAGCCTAGTTGTGAAAATTACAGGATACTGGCCGGGTGTGGTGGCTCATGCCTGTAATCCTAGCACTCTGGGAGGCCCAGGTGGGAGGATCTCTTGAGCTCAGGAGTTTGAGACCAGCCTGACCAAGAGCAAGACCCATCTCTACAAAAAAAAGAAAAATTAGCCAGTTGTGGTGGCATGTTCCTGTAGTCCCAGCTACTCAGGAGGCTGAGGCAAGAGGATTGCTTGAGTCCAGGAGTTGGAGGTTGCAGTGAGCTATGATAATGCCACTGTACTCTAGCCGGGGCAACAGAATAAGACCCTGTCTCAAAGAAAACAAAAACAAAAAATAAAACCAAAAAAATACCACAGGATATCTAGTGATAAGTCTAACAGAATTGTCTAATAGAACAACCTAACTGTTCCTATGAAGGAGAGTGGATTAAATGAACTATGATTTATACTTCTATTTAGCAATTAAAATGAATGATCTCAGATTCATCTATATATCCATATGGCTCAATCTTTTCTTTCTTTCTTTTTTTTTTTTTTTAGAGATGGGGTGTACGCCACCTTGCCCAGCCCAAATGGCTCATCTTGAAAACATAATATTAAGTAAAAGAAGCAAATTATAAAATGTACACACCATGTATGTAAAACTTTAAAACATACGAAACGATTGAGTGTATGAATGTACACCTACATGAGAATGAAATTCACCTATTTTTAAGATAAAGATTACCTCTAAGGAAGAAGAGATTGAAAAAGGATGGCAGCAGAGTGTGCTTTCTTTTAAAAAATTTAAGAAAGAAAGACTTTCTATAATTACATTACATTTATTTTGTACAGTGTATATATTAATATATTGATAAGTGTGTATTACCTTATTTTGGTATTTGTCTATTTGAAACATTTGGCAATTAAAAGTTGAAATGGAAATTCTATATGAGTTCAAGAAGGATTTCAGTGAGATAACACTGAAAAGCCTTTCATCTTCTTTAATAACTTTTTGCTCAAAATGCGTATTTCAAAATATCTGAGAAGAAAACCAAAAGGTTTAGTCTTTAGCAGGATGACCAAATGTTGTAAAATAAGAGATGAAACTCCTTGATTGAAATTTTCCCACACAGAAAGGTCCAGTTAGACACATGATAATCTGGCTTTATTTTGAGAGGTTTTTAGGTAATTATGAGGCAGGGCAAACGACTTAACACTCCTGCTCCTTGTTTTTTTCCCAGTGGCTGAACTATGACGTCTTTCCCAGGTCTAATGTTTTCTGAGATCCAAGAACTCTAAGCTCTTTGTGAGCGCTTAGAACTCAGATCAGCTTGCCAGGAGTGTCCTGTTCCTGGCAAAAGTCAAAAGCAGTTTCTTTCTGTCAGTTAGAGATAGTAAGCCAAGAAAGGCTCAGAATGCAGAGGACAATGTTGAGGATACAATCGACACCTGCAGTTGGCGGACCAATCAGAAACCAGCTGGAGTGGTTAGAGGGGAGATGCTGAGAATGTCAGTGTTGCTGCTACCGCGACTGGTCTGCCCTCTCTGATAAGAGCAAGTGTACAGGGAACAAGTGTGTTTGCTCTGTTCTTAAGTGTTGGGCTATTTTGAGTTCTGCTTTAACATGCATATCTTATTGCCTATAGTAAAACTGGATAGTAATTAAAATATATGCTATAAATTCAAGTTACATTTTTGTTTAAAATGAATAATTATAATGGTATTATGGTTATTTTTTTAAAGGAAAAGAGTGTTTATCTTTAAAAGATAAGTATTCAATCGCTCGAGGTCAGGAGTTCGAGACCAGCCTGAGTGAGACTCCGTCTCTACTAAAAATAGAAATAAAAATTATCTGGACAACTAAAAAAAATATATATATAGAAAAAATTAGCCAGGCATGGTGGCGCATGCCTGTAGGCCCAGCTACTCGGGAGGCTGAGGCAGTAGGATTGCTTAAGCCCAGGAGTTTGAGGTTGCTGTGAGCTAGGCTGACGCTACGGCACTCACTCTAGCCCGGGCAACAAAAGCGCGAGACTCTGTCTCAAAAAAAAAAAAAAAAAAAAAAAGATAAGTATTGAAATAATTATTGATGACATGCAATGTCTTGGATTTGCTTTAAAATGATACAGAGATGGAGGAAGAGGGAGAGAGTCAAACTTAAATAAGATTGGCTGTGTGCTGGCAACTACTGACACTGAATGTGGGGTTCCTTACACCATTCTCTCTGCTTTGACATATGTTTAAAATTTTCCATAATAAAGAGGTAAAATAAAATAATACTAAAATAAAATGCTTTAGAGCTAGCTTATTGTCTCATTTATCTGTGCTTACAGAAATTATACTCTGACTCAAAGTCCCATTGTTTGCCTGGGACATCTTCTCAATCTGTTTGCACAGCACATGGTATGAACTGAGTTGCTTGCCATGTAATGACAAACTTTTAAACCAGTGTTGAAGTTGATTTCATCATAATAGAATTCTAAGAAGTTTTCAAAGGAAATTGGAATTTTCAGCTCTTTTAGGAATGGAAACTATCATAGTCCCCCATACTGGACAGACCAGTAAAACATTTCTCATAGAAAAACTGAACTTAGATTTGTTAAGCACCTACAGTATGCTAGGTACTCTTTGAGTACACTACTTTTTTGCTTAATGAAAATTGATTTAATTAGAAATACATATTATTATCCCCATCTTGGAGATGAGGTAGTCTGACCTTGCCAAGGTCATATAGCTAACATATTAGGAGTCAGGATTCCAGACCATGAATGGATAAATCCAAAGCCTGTGTTCTTTCTACAGCATAACCTTGGTTTGCAGTCCAGAGGCATGGATATCCAGCTGGAAGCTTGTTAGAGATGAAGAATCTCAGGCCTCAGCCCAGTCCTGCTGAATCAGAATAGGCATTTTAATGAAGCACCCGCAGGATTTGTGTGCACATTAAAACCATTTAAACATTGAGAAACTGTGCTCTACAAAACAGCCTTAAAAATTTATCTCAAATAAGAATAACAATAAACATTTCTGCTAACATTTATTCATTCTTCTCTGTGTCGCATTTTTTGTTTTTTCCTCACAATGACCCTATTAGAGTTAAGGAAACAGGCTTCATTTTATTTTATTTTATTTTTATTTTTATTTTTTTGAGAAAGAATCTCGCTCTGTTGCCCAGGCTAGAGTGAGTGCCGTGGCGTCAGCCTAGCTCACAGCAACCTCAAACTCCTGGGCTTAAGTGATCCTCCTGCCTCAGCCTCCCCAGTAGCTGGGACTACTGGGGCATGTGCCACCATGCCCGGCTAATTTTTTCTGTATATATTTTAGTTGGCCAGATAATTTCTTTCTATTTTTAGTAGAGACGGGATCTCACTCTTGCTCAGGCTGGTCTCGAACTCCTGACCTCGAGCGATCCACCCGCCTCGGCCTCCCAGAGTGCTAGGATTACAGGCGTGAGCCACAGCACCCGGCCTCATTTTATTTTTATTTTATTTTTTATTTCAGAATATTATGGGGGCACAAATGTCTAGGTTACCTATATTGACTTTGTACCACCTGAGTCAGAGCTACAAGTGTGCCTATGCCCCAGAAAGTGTGCACTGCACCCATTAGGTGTGAATTTCTCCATCCCTTCCTTCCCCCTCCCATCTGCCCAGCACTTGATGAATGTTACTTCCATATGTGTACATAAGTGTTGGTCAGTTAGTGCCAATTTAATGGTGAGTACATTGGTGCTTTTTTTTCATTCTTGTGATACTTTACTTTGAAGAATGGGCTCCAGCTCCATCCAGGATAATACCAGAGGTATTAGTTCACTATTGTTTCTATGGCTGAGTAGTACACCATGGTATACATATACCACATTTTATTAATCCACTCATGTATTGATGGGCACCTGTTTCCACATCTTTATAATTGTGAATTGTGCTGCTATAAACATTCTAGTGCAGATGTCTTTATTCTATAGAATGTCTTCTTTTCCTTTGGGTAGATACCCAGTAGTAGGATTGCTGGATCAAACAGTAGTTCTACTTTTTTAGTTCTTTGAGTTATCTCCATATTACTTTCCATAGAGGTTGTTCTAGTTTGCAGTCCCACCAGCAGTGGATGAGTGTTACTATCTCTTTGCATCCATGCCAACATTTGTTGTTTTGGGACTTTTTGATAAAAGTCATTCTCACTGGAGTTAAGTGATATCTCATTGTGGTTTTGATTTGCATTTCCTTGATGATTAGAGATGTTGAGCAATTTTTCATGTTTCTTGGCCATAAGCCTGTCCTTTTTTTTTTTTTTTTTGAGACAGAGTCTCGCTCTGTTGCCCGGGCTAGAGTGAGTGCCGTGGCGTCAGCCTAGCTCACAGCAACCTCAAACTCCTGGGCTTAAGCAATCCTACTGCCTCGGCCTCCCGAGTAGCTGGGACTACAGGCATGCGCCACCATGCCCGGCTAATTTTTTCTCTATATATTTTTAGTTGGCCAGATAATTTCTTTCTATTTTTTTTTTTTTTTTTAGTAGAGACGAGGTCTCACTCTTGCTCAGGCTGGTCTTGAACTCCTGACCTCGAGCGATCCACCTGCCTCGGCCTCCCAGAGTGCTAGGATTACAAGCGTGAGCCACCACGCCTGGCCATAAGCCTGTCTTATTTTGAAAAGTTTCTGTTCATGTCCTTTGCCCACTTTTAATGGGGTTGTTTGATTTTTTCTTGTTAATTTTCCTGAGTTCTATATAGATTCTAGTTATTAGCCCTTTATTGGATGTGTAGCATGCAAATATTTTCTCCCATTCTGTAGGTTGTCTGTTCACTCTAGTGATCATTTCCTTGGCTGTGCAGAAGCTTTTAAATTTGATCAGGTTCCATGTATTTATTTTTGTTGCTGCTGTGATTGTTTTTGGGGTCTTCCTCATAAATCTTTGCCTAGGCCGATGTCTGTAAGAGTTTTTCGAACATTTTCTTCTAAAATTCTTATGGTTTCATGCCTTAGGTTTAAGTCTGTTATCCATCATGAGTTGATTTTTATGAGAGGTGAGAGGTGCAAATCCTGTTTCAGTCTTCTACATATGGCTATCTAATTTTCCCAGCACCATTTATTGAATAGGGATTCTTCTCCCCAGTGTATGTTTTTGTCTGCCTTGTCAAAGATCAAATGACAATATGAGGATGGTTTTATACCAGGATTCTCAATCCTGATCCATTGGTCTATGTCTCCGTACTTGTGCCAGTACCATACTGTTTTGGTTACTATAGCCTTGTAGTATAGCTTGAAGTCTGATAGATTGATACCTTCCAATTTGTTCTTTTTGCTTAAGGTTGCTTTGGCTTTATGGGGTCTTCTCAGCATAGAATTATTTCTTCCAGATCTGTGAAAAATGATGTTGGTATTTTAATGGGGATTGCATTGAATCTGTAGATCACTTTGGGTAGTATAAACATTTTAACAATATTGATTCTGTTGATCCATGAGCATGGTATGGTTTTCCATCTGTTTACATCCTCTGCAATTTCTTTTCTCAGTGGGAAACAAGCTTCAGAGTTTAAACAACTTCAAGATCACGAAGCTAGTAAGTGGCAGAGTTGGGACTTGAACTCACATTCGTCTGATTCTGGAACCTGAACTGTAACCAATTACCCCATGCAACTCACTCCAAAGATTGAATCCAAATATTTTGTTTCATCTAAATGATGCAAATTAGCTGTCCATCATTAACGCTGTTTGATTCAATACTTGTTAAGAATTGAATATTTTTCCTTTCAAGAAGTGGTTCAAAGCCTGGAAGAAGTGGCAGTCAGCTGGTGCAAAGTCTGGTGAATATGGTGGGTGACAGAAAGTTTTCAAGTCCAGCCTCTGTAGTTTGAGCAGCATTATTTGTGCAACATGTGGTTGAGCATTGTCTTACAAGAAGATTTGCCTGTTCCTATTGACCAATCTAGGCTGCTTAATCACAAGCATGCTCATCATTTTGTCCAGTTGGTTGTAGTAGATATCCTCTGTAATCGATTGACTAGGTTTCATGAAGCTGTAGCGGATAATACCAGCGCTGGACCACCAGACAGAAACCATTAGCTTTTTTTGATGAATATTTGGCTTTGGACTGTGTTTTGGCATTTCATCTTCATCCAACCATTGTGCCAAATGCTTGCTATTGTCAAAAAGAATCCATGTTTCATCACACGTAACAATGCAGTCTAGAAATGTTCGCCTTTATGTTGTGACAGCGAAGAAAGGCAAGCTTCGAGATGATTTCTCTTTTGATGCTCATTTAATTCATGTGGTACACATCTATTCAGCTTCTTTACCTTGCCCATTTGTTTCAAATAGTCCAATATTGTTGGAATAGTAACATCAAACCTCGCTGCTAATTCACACACAGGTTGAGATAGATTCACTTCCACTACAACTTTCAGGTCATCATTATCCACCTTGGTCTCAGGTTTCCTATGTGGCTCATTTTCAAGATTAAAATCACCAGAATGGAACTTCTCAAACTATTGGTGCACTGTGCATTCATTGGCCACATCCTTCCCAAACACTTCACTGATATTTTGAGCTGCCTGTGTAGCACTGGAACTCATATTCAAAAATAACACAAATTTTTGACTTGTCCACGGTTTCACAAAAATTGTTCTAAAAAAAAACTTTCAAAAATAATCACAAACTAAACCATGCATTTGAAAGAATGAAGATGTACCTTCATGATAAAAATTAAAAAAGAAGTGTCAAAGTGAAATGTCAGAGATACCAACTGTCAAACTTAGAATTTACGGAAAGCGGACATTTCATACTTAATAACCTAATACTTGGGAAGCTGAGGCAGGACGGATTGCTTAAACCCAGTAGTTTGGGGCTGTAGTGCGCTATGATTGTTACTGTGAATAGCCACTGCACTCTAGCCTAGATAACATAGTCAGACCCTGTCTCTAAAAGAAAAAAAGGGCTGAGGAGGCAAATAAAATAGAATAAAGTTTAGTATCATTAGAATCTCTTTAAAATATCTTCCAATAAAACAACTCTTTTATCTCATATGATGTAAAATAATTCATTTTTCTTCTAAAAAATTTCCCACTGAGCAACACTTGCATCCTCTTTCCTGTGAGGAAAAAAGAAACATACATCCTTTTCCCATGTGAGGAAAAAAGAAACATACATAATATTTTTGTTGGTGGAGAATATAATAGATTATAATTCTAGGCTTACTTTTAGTAAGAGCAACAGGAAACCATAATTAGCTCTAGACTAAAGTAGGCTAAATTGGTATGAATATGAAATCACCTACAGTTACAAAAGATAGCACATATCTAAAAATACCAGAAATTTTCATATTTTTTCCATTTGGCCTAACACAGAGCCCCTAAAGCTGATAAGCTTAATTATCTTGTGACCTAGTGTTGGCAAATCGCTATATAATTAGTTATCAGAAATCTTCTCCTTCAGGAAGCAAAGAAGGTGGCAGAATGTAACACTGGAAATCTAAGAAGTGGCATTAAAATCACTATCTGAAAAAAAACGTAATGGACTTGAATGTCAGAATATTTGATTACAAGACTATGAGATCCTCCAAACAGATATATAATAAATGTCCAGTTAATATACCAATCAGTGAACCTTTTTTCTTTTCAGCGGTAAAGAACAGATTAAAACAATAACAACTAAGTATCCTAAAAATCCTACGTGTTCTGTATTGAAAAATATGTAAGTAGATAGTTAAAACACATAGATGAGCTGGGCGAGGTGGCTCATGCCTATAATCCCAGGGCTTTGGGAGGCCAAGGTGGAAGGATCGCTTGAACCCAGGAGTTCAAGGTTACAGTGAGCTATGACCATGCCACTGCACTCTAGCCTGGGCAACACAGTGAGACTCTGTCTCAAAAACAATAACAACAAAACCCCAAAAAACAAAAACCACATACATGAAGAATAAACATTCTTCTGGTCTAAAAGATAAGTCTCTTTGTTTTCCCTGTGCGCTTCATTGATTGTCCATTCAAGCTGCTGTGAATGTGTTGATTTTACAGGTTGTTACCCTTCCATTCATTACCCACTTTCCAGGAAGACGGACATGGATATTGTGGTGAGGAGCTCAGTCTGAAAGGAAAGACAATTCCAATTATAATCTTATCCTGCAATTTAGAAAAATACTCAGAGGGGATTATTTCTCAATACATTTCTAAGCCAATAAAATTTTTTTTCTTTGTAAAATTGAATCCTAGAGTATACTTGTACCCAGACACACAGATGCTCACACAAATACTTATTTTTTTAAAAAAAAGAACGGGGAATTTCACTTTAGACAAAAAAAACCCCCCAAAATTGAAGAGATACTCTTTCTAGTGTTTTCTATGAAGAAAAAAAAACCTACCAAGAAAGTCTGTTTCTTTCTCCTGTCTGGTATTTCCCCATCTCTTTGTGCTAGTATCTGTGAGGACTTGCCTAATACAAATCCCTAGGTGAGTAGCAGGAGAGAGGTTCAGTCTAAAATTAGAGGGACTGGTGACTGAAAAATGAATTAGATACCCATCATTTCATTCATTCTAAGGAGGTTCTTAGAATGAGACAAACATGACTCAAAGGAAAACAAAAATAAGCAACTTTGGGTGTCTGCTTTCCCTCTAATTGGATCCTTGGTTGGGTCTGCCAATTCTAGCATTACCATTTTGTTTCAAACGTCAGGAATGTTACCAAAAAAAGAAAAAGATTCATACATTCTGTAGGTGATGGCATCTTTAAACTCTGAAGTCCTTTTTAACACTCTTTTGTTATTTGAGTTGCTCATAGAGTCAAACTTGAAGGGTCGACTCATCTTGCTTACTTCCTTTTTTCTTTTGGTTTTGGTTTTTCAGCCAGCATTTATGTCAACTGTGACTGCCAGCATTTGGCACAGTGGGTGAAGCAAGTCTTATTTGAAAACGTGCCCAAGACAGCCTGTGGAAGCTGCTACAACAGGAAGCAGCTCCACTGGTGGTTGCCTTGTCCAGGTTCCCAAACACAGAGGGAGGCATCCCCAACAGAAAGAGGAAGTGGTTCTGTATCCCTCACCTCCAGACCCACAAAAAGTTCCCCTCCCCGTCGAACTAGTTTTCTCCAGAGCCCTGGTGCCTGTCAAATGGTCACTGTTCTTGAGATATAGAAATACCTAATGAGGCCTCAAGGAAGCTGGTGAGTAAGCAGAGGATGCTGGTCAGCAGAGAGAAAAGACAGAAGAGAGACAAACAGAAAGGAGAGACACCATAGCTCCTGGGAGACAGAAAGCTGGAGAGAGGATGGAGCTGTCTCTCTTCTGGCTAGTGTTCCATTTCCCACTTCCAGGCCTTGAGGCTCAGCTGGAACCAAACTAAAAAGCAAAGTCAGCTTGGATACACCCAGGCTATCCCAGTAGGACCTGAGCACTTCTCCAATATAACAACAGGTTATTATTGATAAGCCTAAGGAAGCCCAGAGCCTTCAAGAAAAAGTAATCTATATTTACATAACTTGTTAAAATAGCAAGGGAGGGAAGAGTATAATACATTTTAGAAGATTTATATTTTTAAAATAATTAAAATATTGTAAAATGAGCTCCTGCTTTTGGCTGTTGGAATGAAGAATTTCTCTTAAAACACACACACACAAACACATCATCCTGAAATTTTAGAACCCCAGTGACAAGGAGTAGATTCATTCAGTTATTCATTACTTCAATGAATCTTTACTGAATGCCTGTTATGTTCCTGGTGCTAACAGCTTGGGGTACATTACTGAAGAACACAAAGATATTTGTCCTCTCAGAGTTTAAGTTCTAACAAATAAGTAAATTCTATACCATGTTAGAAGGGCCTATAAAAAGCAAAAAGGCAAGCAAGGTAAGGAGAATCTGGAATTCCAGAGGTGAAGGGCCAGGTTGCAGTGTTAAATGGAGTGATCAGGATAGACCTCATTGAAAAACTAAGAACCAAGCAAACACATTGCAAGAGGAGGGGGAGTTTGTCATGTGGCTATCTGGGGAAAGATATTGGCTTGGACACCTCCTCACCTCATCCAAGGCAAAGGGAACAGCTAGAGTGAAGGCCTCAACAGGTTGGAACAGCAACAGGGCTAATGTATCTGGAAGGGAGAAATCCAGGGCAGAGTAGAACAGCAAAGATCAGAGAGGCAATGGGGGCCAGATCCTGTATAGCCTTGTGGGTCATTGTAAGGACTTTGACTTTTACTCTGCTTAAACTGAGGAGCCTCCGTAGGGTTTTGAGCAAAGGAATGATGTTGTTTGACATATTTTTAAAGGATCATTCTAGATGTCATGTTGAAGAGCCTTTTATAGTAATTCAGGCAAGAGATGATAGCTCAGACCAAGAGGGTATCAGTGGACAAATAAGAAGTTGGATTGTAGGTATATTTTGATGGTACAGATAACAGGATTCCTCATGGATTTGGTGTAGGGTATGAAAGAAATAGAGAAGCCAAGAATGACTCAGGTTTTCTGCTTGAGCAACAAGGAATTGGTATCTACTGGAGAAGGCAGTAGGTAGAGGAGTTTTTGTGAGGGAAGGTCAGAAGTTCAGTTTGGGACATGTTGAGATTGAGATGCCTATTAGATATCCAAGTGGAGATGTGGAATAGGCAGTTGGATGTATTAATTTGGAGTTCCAGATGGAGCTTCGGGCTAGAGAGATAAATTTAGAAGTCTTTATCATATAGAGGGAATTTAAAGTACTGAGACTGTGTATTCTGGAACTTGGGGAGCAAAAAGGAAAAAAAAAGTACTGATACTGGATGACATCACCAAGAGAGTAAGTACAGATAGGGAAGAGGAACAAAGACTGAGCCCTGGAGTCTTCCAACATTAGCAGTCAGGAAAATGAGAAAACAGCAAAGGAGATTGAGAAGGAGGAGCTAGTGAGGAAGGGAAAAACAAAAACAAAAACACGAGAACATGGTGACCTGGAAGGCAGGTGAAGAAGGATACCCGGAAGGAACGAGCAACAGTATCATGTGCTGTTGCTAGGTCAAGAAAGACAAGGATAGAGAATGTACCATTGCATTGAGCAAGAAGGAGGTCATTGACAAGGGTAAGAGCAGTTTCTATGGAGTCACAGGGCTAAAAAGCTGATTGAAGTGGCTCATAAGGGTAAGGGGGAAGAGGAATTTAAGACAGTAAACAGAGACAACTCTTTTCTTTTTTTTGAGACAGAGTGTCACTTTGTTGCCCTGGCTAGAGTGAGTGCCATGGCGTCAGCCTAGCTCACAGCAACCTCAAACTCTTGGGCTTAAGCGATCCTACTGCCTCAGCCTCCCGAGTAGCTGGGACTACAGACATGCGCCACCATGCCCTGCTAATTTTTTCTCTATATATTTTTAGTTGGCCAGATAATTTCTTTCTATTTTTAATAGAGACGGGGGTCTCACTCTTGCTCAGGCTGGTCTTGAACTCCTGACCTCAAGCGATCCACCCACCTCGGCCTCCCAGAGTGCTAGGATTACAGGCGTGAGCCACCACGCCCGGCCCAGAGACAACTCTTTTTAAAGAGCTTTGCTGTTAAGGAGAGAAAAGAAATATAGCAGTAGCTGGTGAAGGAGTAGGGTTCAGAGAAATTTCTTTTTTTTAAAGATAGAATTAAAAATATGTATAGTACAAATGTCATTATACTAATGGCAATGATATAGTGGAAATAAAAAATGATTATTTAGAGAAAGGTGGTGGGGTGGGGAGAATTGTTGGAACAACGTCCTTGAGGACAGGAGATAGACTCTAGTGCATAGAGATTGCTTTAGTATAAGAGTATGGATTATTCTTTTGATACTTGGTAGGAAGGAAAAGTATGAAAGATGCAGATATTGGAAGACGGGTAGATGTGTTAGTGGGAATCTGTGGAAGTTGTAAAGGCTTCCAAGGAGGAAAAACAAAGAACACATAGCAAGGGATTAGGAATCAAAATGGTTTCAGATTTCTTAATGGCAACATTGGAATCTAGCAGACACAGGATCAAGGCCTTTAAAAACCTAAGGGAAGATAATCTGTAACCTAAAAATTCTATACTTAGCCAAACTATTATTAAATGAGGGTAGATTGAATGCATTTTCCTTTCTTTTTTTTTTGGAGACAGAGTCTCGCTCCTTTGCCCTGGCTAGAGTGCCATGGTGTCAGCCTAACTCAGCAACCTCAAACTCCTGGGCTCAAGCGATCCTCCTGCCTCAGCCTCCCGAGTAGCTGGGACTACAGGCATGTGCCACCATGCCCGGCTAATTTTTTTTTCTATATATATTTTTAGCTGTCCAGATAATTTCTTTCTATTTTTAGTAGAGACGGGGTCTCGCTCTTGCTCAGGTTGGTCTTGAACTCCTGACCTTGAGCGATCCACCTGCTTCGGCCTCCCAGAGTGCTAGGATTACAGGTGTGAGCCACTGTGCCTGGCCTAAATGCATTTTCAAATGTACAAGATGTGTTGGATATCCTGTTTGCCCCTCCAGATCCTTCTCCACTTCTCACTTTGTGCTCAGGGAGGTAGACCTGCGTAGGTTGCTTCACCTGGGTCCTCTTGCCTGTCACAATGAGATAATGGCAAGAGACCAGGGGGTAGAAAGAGAGAAGTCAGTGCTGTGTTCCTGCACTTAAGGCTACAAATTTTGTTGAGCAACTCTTTCCTATAGCTGTAGGTCTCTTTGGAGTCTGGTAAACACTCCTTCCTCTTTCCCCTTCAGGCCTAAGGGTTCCTGTTATTACTAGTTCTTTCACTTAACACTTTGTACCTTTGTAAATAGTCCCTTCATTAAGTTTTCATCTAGTGCCCTCTTAAAGATGAAATTTTTTTCCTGGCTGGTTCCTGACCGGATACTCCAAAAATTTACCCATGCACATTTTCTTATAAAACTATTGGAGGAAGTTCTCTATTAAAATAGGAAGTAAGAAAGAAGACACAGGATTGAGGTAAAGGGAATCCCCTGAACAATGGTGAAAGATCACAGGATGACAGCTGTGTATTACGTTTACAGAACAACCAATTCAGGTTGGAGCAGGCCAGAAGGTTCTTAAAGGTGTCCTCAAGAAACTGAAATTGTTAGGATATCTAATAAGGAGTTTTACATAACTGGGACAAGAACTTAAGACTGAATTAGAGATAAGGACATAGAAGTCTAAGCAAATGAAAAACAGATGGTTATTAATTTTAGATGTAACAAAAAATTGGGCAATAAAGAAAAAGTAATCATAGTATAGAAAATAGCTCAATTGTAAATAGCACTTATGCAACAAAAAGTCCAAGGGACTGCTCAATTATTCCCTTTTATAGATTTCCTTACAATACATAGGTTCCCTATTCTTGTAATGTAGAGATTTTCACAGAAGGCATTTACCATAATCTCACCTAAAGCTGCCAGGACATTTATTTTAACATGATTTCACCTAGGCAATTTGACAGAGTGAAAAGTCAAAAATCTCAGATTATCTATAAACCTCTGGTCTGTGTGACCTGGGGTAGCTGATCCTTTACAAAGTATGAGGACTACAAATCACAACACGCAGTGTCTGGTACATAGTATGCATCCATAAATGGCCACTTTTGTCAGCCACCTTAATGAAAGAATGCTGGATAGGGATATTATAAAACCACAAGGAATACAACTTTGACTTCAATTTAAGAGGGTAGCTGAGCAACTGGAAGTCACAGGGTGTTAAAAAACTGACATTATTATAAAAGTGAATACTTCTCAGACTAGACAAATACGATCTGGAACTGACAACTCTGTTTATAAACAAAATTGAGGGAAAAGTGTTCTGAGGAAAAAATACGTCTAAAAGAATAAAGTACAGAGAGAGTGAATGGATTCTGAGAGGTGCCAAGAGGAGTATACAGCTCTCTTTTGGAAGAGTGAACTAAATACTTAGTTTCTCCTGGAGGGTCCCCGTCCTGCTTGGTGCCACAGAAAGCCTGGGAGGGCTCTGGTTCCTTCCCTAACCACATAAACAACAAAGTGGGCAAGACTCTTTGGCTCACACCTATAATCCTAGCACATGGGGAGGATGGCTTAAGGCTGGGAGTTCAAGACCAGCCTGAGTAACATGGCAAGACTCTGTCTCTATAAAAAATTTTAAAAATTAGCCTAGCCTGTCTCATAGGAAAAAAAAGGGGGGGGGAATCTGTCATTAATAATAATTAACACGGGCGTGCTACAGACTTGCTAGTTGCTGTTCTAAGTCATTTTACATGAATTATCCCATTTGATCTTCGTAACAACTCTAGGTCCTTTTATCCCCATCTTACAGATAAAGAAACGGAGACTTAGGTTAAGTAAATTGCCTAAGGTTACATACTTAGTAACCTGGTAGAGCTAGACCTGAACTCAGATTTGCCAGCCTCCAAAGCCTTCTTAACTGTGGTGTTAATATATACCAAATACAGTCTTTGGTTGTGGACTTTCTCACTAGTGTAACAGCATTGATCAGCAAGTGACCTTCAAATGTGAAATGATAGCGATAATAAACAAAGGCCAGAAGATTTTAAGCAACTGCTTTTATGAGGTGTACTAGTGTAGAGTCTTAAAACCATTGACTGTGGACGTGGGGCTCAGACATTCAAATACATTTTACCAGCAAATTTCTAATAGAAAGGGAGTTATTTTGAGGCTTTTTATTTTGAGGCTTTTAAAGATTATTTCTTTTCTATCCGTGTATTCCCAGTGCCAACTGCAAATAAACGTAAGTGTGGAATAAACGCCTGGTGACTGGTTAGATGATTCCCGTAGTGGGTCTTTTCAAATTTCACACACTGCGTCTCATACAAAATATCAAGACCATTAACGCAAGCCCTGTCAATACTTTTTTTGTCACGCAGCTGCTTCGAGGGTGGGAGAACATGCTCCTGATGTAGGTCCAGTTTGAGGAACATATTGCTACTTTAGAATGCAAACAAGAAAGCCCAGAAATCCAGGACTACAGTAATACTCCAGCCTGGGCTGCAAAACAGCTTCTTTACCAGCGGGGCGGGCCGTTCTGTTTTGGCGCCGGTGAAACGCCGGTGTAGGCGGGGGACCAGTGCTAGCCTGAATAGCGGGTGGGCCGGCAATGACAGTGCAGAAATTCCGCGCCGGCTGGGGGGTTCCCGGACCTGACCCAAGAGTAGAAGGGAGCGGCACTGTTCACCTGACACACTCAACCCGCACTTCCCCGCGGCAGCCCCCGGCTGCAGGTGCGCGGGAAGAAAGCGCTTCAACATGATGCGATCAGAGAACCTGAGGTTGCAGCACAGCAGTCCGATGCCTCGCCCGCGCAAGCGCAGCATCTCTACGCCGGCTGCCCGCAGCGCATGCGCAGTCCGGCCTCGCTCCCTTCGTCAGTCCCGGCAGGGCCCGGGCCCCGCCCCCGCAGGCTCCGCCCTGCTCCCGTGCGCTGAACGCCCCATATCCGGGTTCCCGCCGCCTTCGCCGCCGCGGTCTTCGCTGCCTCGCTCATTCAGCCTTGCCGGGAGAGGAGTGATTCCCGAGCAAGATGGCGGCCATGGGGCGAGTCGGCTCCTTCGGTTCCTCTCCGCCGGGATTAGCCTCGACTTACACGGGCGGTTCCTTGGCCAACGAACTAGCGTCGGGCAACGGCGGCGCCGCAGCAGGCGACGACGAGGACGGGCAGAACCTTTGGTAACGACCCCACCCCTCCCTGAGCCCCCGCTGGCTCTCCCGGCCTTGCGGACGCCTCGGGATCCCGTGCCCGCCAGAGCTCGGCGCGGGGCCCGGCCACCGCGTTCTCGGCAGCCCCTGCCTAGGCGCGCCGAGGCCGGGTCTGTCCCTCCCGCGCTGCGGCTCCGGCCCCCGGCCCCCGGCCTCAGCGTGCGCCTTGCTCCCGGTTAGGTCCTGCATCCTCAGCGAGGTCTCCACCCGCTCGCGCTCCAAGCTCCCCGCGGGGAAGAACGTGCTGCTGCTGGGTAAGTGTCCCCCGCCTCGCCCCACCCCGTCCGGTCCCCACCCCGGCTGTGGTCCAGGTCCGCCTGCCAGCTCGCTCGCTCTTTGTGCGGACAGCCGTGCCCGGCCCCGCCCCGTGTACCGACCTGTCGCTGACCGGTGAGGGAGAAGGGACACCCCAGACCCCTACCCCGGACCTGCGGGCACCCGCCTTCCCTCAGGTCCCTCCTCCTCCTCCCCGGGATGTGGAGGTGGCCCTGTCAGCCTCCCCTGGGAAGGAAAGAATAGGATAGCTCATCTGAGGGATTCTAGTGGGCTGGGGTTTACCCAGAAAATAAAAACATCTTTTCTTTCATAACAAAAATTGGTAGCAGAAGGCTCTTTTTAAGAGCTCTAGTGCAAATGGCATGCCATTAATATTTAATAGCTGCCTCTTTGTATAATTGACAGAGAAGCTAGAACTGAGACCTGGTGATAAATGTTTTGGATTCAGCGTTCTTGAATCCAGTGTGCTCATGTTGCAGCTGCCTTTTTAACTGTCACTTATAATTCTGCAATTTGTAAAGGGCAATAGAATAACACCTTTGTAGTTCAGTCCCTTTGGCCAAATGGATATAATAAGGAGAAATAGTCTGATGTTTCAGTTCTCCTGATTGTTCTGTATTTCCTCGTTTCTCTGTAAGTTGGGTATTTTGTTTCTTTAGTGACTGGGTAGGAGTAGAGGATTGAGGGAGAACAATTAGTAGGTTCTGATTTTTGCAGGCTTAGCTCCTGAATCATTTACAGGAGAGATTTCTTCCATACTCTTTATATGGGAGATATTAAAGTTTGGCTTCTAAGGTGGTGATTAAATTTTAAAACTTTGATATTGGTGTCTCAAGACCTTATTATGTACATCTAAAAATAAAAGGAAACAAAGAAGTCAAATGTAACTTGATAGGGTCCCTGGTTAAATATGAATGTTTAGATAGAAAAAAATTAATTTTTTAAACGAACTGCAGCCAAGCTAGAATACGTGATTCTTGACATTCTTTAAAGTTAGATGGAACTAATTGAAAAATTAGTTTTTACCTTTGTTTTTTAATGTGACTGAAAGTACCTACTGCCTATTGGCCTAAAATCATAGCCCTGTCACATACAAGCCCTGTGGTCTTAAGTTGCTTCACAGCTATAAACCTCAGTTTCTTCATCTCTAAAATGGATGTTATAGAAATAATAATTCCTCCCTGCTAGGGTTTTGGGGAAGATTGAATAAGATAATGTTTGTAAAGTGGTAACAGCATAGTGACTTTTTGTGATGGATTTATCTTAACTAGAAAATATTGTGATCAGAACTGTCTTTGTAGAAATCTAGTTAGTGTTGACATAAGTGATATTGATAGGGCAGAGATGAGTTAGGGTCCAAAAGCAAAAAGAATTCAAAAAGTGTTTTTAATTTACCCATTCAAACAATTTACTACTAATTATTAAACTAAAATGGATTTCAGGTCATTGAAATGGATATTTTAATTACTCTAAGTTAAATAAGGTTTTTCAAATACTGCCATTATAAAGATAAGATTCTTGAATTTTCATTTTACAAATTCCCTCCAGTTATTCCTGTATATTAGATGTTACATAGGTGGTTCTGTTTGTGGTGAAACAAAAGTGACAGTTTTGTTCATTTCTTGTTGTACCTAATTTGCACTGAGGTTGTGCTTTTTTTTTTTTTTTTTTAACCTTTCTTTTGACACTGGAACAGTGCATGAGACTGAGTGTTCTTAGAGATCCCAGATTCCACCACTCCTTCATACTAAAATAGATTAAATTTCCTTTTTTTTTTTGAATGCTCTTCAGTGATATAAATTTCCTTTTTTTAATGAGCTTAATAGTTCATAAAGTGCCATCTGGTATCAGGTTTTATGAGCTTAAAATTTAATATTTTTCTTTCAATACTATTGGGATTTTTGTTCAAGTCCTTTTCAGCTCTGGTAGAAGCTAACAACTAAATTTTATACTGATTACATAAATAAGATTAATTGTCTAAAATATCTCTAAAGATATTTCACCATTATATATTATGGCAGCATTTCAGTCTTTGTTGGTGGAGGAAAGAAATATACAAATAGGGATTGTGGTTTTCTTTGTCATGAGTTTGAGGGTGCCAGGCAGGAGGATGTTTGGCCCTAACATGTTTTTCCTGACTTGAAGTGGTCTCTGGAGTCCCGTACTTAAAAAACCAAATCCGAGGCTATAATAAGGCTTTATATTTCCAGAAACCTAGAATAGGAGTGATGGTAAAGGACTATGTACCACTACTACCACCCTCCCAAACACACACACATACACAAATTACAATTTAACCGTAGCTTGCTACAGGACTTCTCCTAATAGGAGAAAGGGGTCAGGACTAGAAATGTGTGTATGTGTAAGGGCCATTCTGAAAGCATTTTCATAGAAAACTTATTTTACCTCCCCTCCTCAATCTGGAATGTGGATGTTAGTACCAATTTATAGATGAGGTAATGAATTTTTAGAGACCTGTTAACTGAATTTTCCAAGGTCACCCAGCTGTAAGATTCCTGTGTTCTGTGACTCTGGCTGGCATGGCTTTGCAACTTGATAGAAGTCCCTGCAAGGGAGAAAGTGCCAGGTACAAAACTTTTCCTGCTCAAAGGCTGTCTTTGAACAAAAGTACTGGTAATTATTGTGAAGGAAATCTTTAATTTTTGTTTAGGCAATCATCTAATCTGTATAGGCCAGACTCCTAGTAAAATCCAGAAAGACTATGACATTAGTGCTTGAAAGATTTTGAACATAGGTTTCAGTAAAGTTTGTTTTTAATATTAAAAGTGGGACTTGTGCATGTATTTTAAGTAGCATCTAACTTACAATTATCCTTTTAAGAACTATTTTTTCTTCTTTACCCTTTATATTTAATCACTTTTTATTATAATTGATTATAATTATATTTTAATAGTTGCCTTTAAGGGCAATTTCTCCATATCTTGATTACTTTTCCATGTTTTGATAAGAAAACTCCCTAAGGAAAATAACAATAATAATACCTCACATTGAGCACTTGCATGTGCTAATCAGGTAAGGATTATTTACATACTCTGATTATTCCCTTAAAGATCAGGAAACAGACTCAGAACTGTTAAGTAAATTGCTCTAAGGTTACAGAGCCAGAAAGAGACAAAATAAAGATTCAAAATGTGCAGTCTGGCTCCCAGAGCCAGTACTCTTAATCTGTATACTGAACTATCCCCCTATGGGAAAAGAGCTTTCTTTATAGGAAAAGTAAGAGGATACCTAGCAGCTATTAAGGAATTTTATCTGATTCTCTTGAGTGTATCTTTTTCAGTGCAAAAAATCTCATTGATTTAGATTACTGAATTCAGCAAAGATATATATGTAATCCTTGTCCCCAGCACAATGCCTGACTTTAGGATTTGCTGTCAGTGTAAATTAATAAAAACTAGCTGACACGTTACCAAGTCATTTAAGCCTCATCTTTCTCATCTGCAAATTAACCTATTAGAATTTAGTGATCTCCTAAGTCTTATCTGATCTAACATTGTATAATTTTTTGTTCTATTAAATCTTTTGAGTTATTAAATATTTTTAAAGAAATGTTTTAAGGCATATTGCAGCTGAGTTTTAATTAATTAACATAGACATAGGCTATTTAATTCTACCCAGGGAAGAAATCTAGAGTCACTATATTGTTTATTTCCTGAAGTCATTAATACAGGGTACTGTGTAGCCAAAAAAGTTCTATGAAACATCATCAAGAAGTATATGTGAAGATCTTTTTTTTTTTTTTCTTTTAAACTCAAGATCAAAACTCTGGCCTGTGTTATGCTTGAGTTATTGCAAGTAGGAAACCTCAAGATATACACAATGGAACTAGTAAGTAACTTACAACAGTCAGGGGAGTGTTTCTAAGGGCTTTCTATGAGAGGGCTGATTTTAAAAATAATTAGCGTTCATTTTGGAACTGTTAATCTTGTGAGGAGCTGGGATTAAAGATCCATGACTTATGGGAAACAGATTTTAATTAGTTGAAGTATTTTAATGCTATCTTCTGGCATGAATGATTATGAGAATAAGATGCAAAGAATAGAATGTAACCATATATATGATACTGAATTGGTGATTTTTGAAGGATTAACATAAAATTGTTTATTATGTGTTACAACTACTGAAAATATACCAAATGTAAAATGTTTTGAGAGTAAGATGGCGTATTAGAATCTTAAAATGGTTGGGATCTGCAAACTTTTCTGTGCAGGGCCGGATTGTAAATAGTTTAGGCATTGTTTGAGTCATATGGTCTCTGTTGCAACTACTCAACTCTGCTCTTACAGTCCCAAAACAGCCATAGACAATACAGGATGAATGAGCATGGCAGAATTTCAATAAAACTTTATTTACAAAAAACAGGCAGCAGACCAGTTTTGACCTACAGCCTGAAGTTTGTGAGCCTCTGTGTTAGGTTATTATGGGAATCAATTTTATCAATAAAATCACAGATGCCAGTTAATAGAGGTTTCTGGTTAGTGGGATGTGGTGTTGGCACACAATAGGTGCTAGTGAATGTGTATTGAATGAATGACAAACAGCTTTTTCTTAAAATATCATTGTTATTCCAGGTAGCAGTATAGTTTAAACATAGGTTTAAGAATTGTTTAGAGGAGTTCATATAATATTTCCCCCAGTGCTATTGTCAAAAACAGAAAATAGAGCTGGAAAATCACAAATGTAAGGCAGTAGAGCAGTAATGCAACTAGTATGAAGTCCATGTGGGAGAAAATGTCAGCAAAAGCACTTAGAAAATGCAAGACAGAAAGGAGCCTTGAATTAGGAAAAAGAAAAGACCAACATTTGGCATGCTCTGTCACTAATAAGTGGGTGACCCCAGGTTAACCTTTTTGGGCCTTATTTTCTTTATTTGTATAGTAAAATCAATGTAGTGGCTGTTAGAAGGACCTCACAGATTACCTCTTTGTTCATCAAATATTTATTAGAGGCATGCTCTGCATAAAACACTTTGCTAAGTCACCTGGGGTAAGTAGGGGTAAGTAGGGCTAAGACTCGATTCCTGCCCTCCAGGAGCTTATAAACTCCTTTGGGGAACTTAAAGTAAGCCAGGTGTCGTGACACATACATGTAGTCCAAGCTACTCAGGAGGCTGAGGTGGGAAGATCCTTTGAGCCCAAGAATTGGAATCCAGCCTGGGCAACATAGTGAGACCCCTGCCTCTTTAAAAAAAAAAAAAAAAAAGACTTAAAAATGTTAAAAATCAAAATCAAATATGTTGGTGTGAAATAATTGCTAAATAGGTTATGAAAGATTTTGTGGAAAAGGTGGTATCTGAGTAAAATTTTGCTAAATAGGTTTGAGAGGAGAACAGGGTCTAGAACCTGGTGAAAAGGACCGAGGTAGTGCAGGTATGGTAGAAGGAATCTTGACCTAGAAGCACAAAATCTGGAGTTAGCCCTTCCCGCCATTTGATACTGTGGAATTGTGGGCAAATTATAACCGCCTGACCTGTAAACTGAGATTATTTCATACTGCATGGGATTAAAAGCACCAAAAGAAATTATGTTAAGACACCTTCCCAAAATTGGAACTCACTGTTTTAAATTATAAAAGTAATGCAGGCTGGGAGGGGTGACTCATGCCTGTAACCCTAGCACTTTGGGAGGTAGAGGCGGGAGGATCGCTTGAGGCCAGGCATTCAAGACCAGCCTGAGCAACATGGCAAGACCTCCATCTCTAAAAAGTTAGCCAGGCTCGGTAGTGTGCACCTGTAGTACCAGCTACTCGGGAGGCTGAAACAGGAGGATCCCTTGAGCCCAGGAGTTTGAGGCAGCCTAATAGATCACCCCGTTACTTAAAGAAGTAATAGTAGTAAAGGGTGATAATAGTTGTAGAATTTTAAATCCATCACCCTAGAGATGGTCTGATCTTACTCCCCTCCATTTAGAAGTTGGGGCACAAACGGAATTACTTGACTTGCCCGCAGCTAATGATGACAGTGTTGCAGTTAGAAATCACATCCTCTAAATCTTCACATTTTTAATTTGTTAATTGTTATTATAAAATTGGTAGATATTTCATCCTGTTGTTGAATTAGAGATCTGTCAGGCAGATAAAACAGTAACATGAGTACACCTTTACCTTTATCCATATACTGTTCAGTGATTTTTGTATGGTGTTTGAGTTTTTTTGTTTGTTTGAAGAGACAGAGTTTTACTCTGTCACATAGGCTAAAGTACAGTGGCACTGTCATAGCTCACTGCAGCTTTGAACTCCTGGGCTCAAGCAATCCTCCTACCTCAGCCTCCTGAGTAGCTAGGACTATAAGTGTGCACCACCACACACAGCCAATTTGTTCATTTTTTGTAGAGACAGGGTCTCATTATGCTGCCCAGGCTGGTCTCAAACTCCTGGGCTCAAGAGATCCTCCCACCTGGCCTCCCAAAGTACTGGGATTACTGGTATGAGCAGTTGAAATTTTCTTTTGTAATCAATTTGGTCTTCAAATTTGAGCTGATAAGGTGAAAATTGATGGCCATTGTCACTTTATGGTAAAACTGAATTTCTGTTAAGTACTTATACTTGGCTGACAGAGAGTGACTTATTTGGACAGGATTTAGATGAATAATTTGGAAAACAGGCTTATTTACTGTGGAGAATTTCACTATAGCTTTATCAACAAACTTTTCCTCCTTTGGTCTATCCAGTAGGACAAGATTTGGCCCACTGGCTATTTTTGAGTGGCCAGCAAGCTAAGAATGGTTTTTTTTGTTTTGTTTTGTTTTGTTTTTACATTTTTAAAGAGTTAGGGACAACAAAACAAAGATGAATATGTGACAGAGACCTGTGTGGCCTGGTAAAGCTTAAAATATTTACTGTCTGGTCCTTTACAGAATAAGTTTCCTAGCACCTGCATGTAGACATGAAAATAGCTTTATTATTGTAGTATCAAGCTAATGAAATATTTTGGTTTATTTTAAAAATACCTTTAAAATGTGCCCTCTTTAAGAAAATCTAATAAGTAAAAATACATATTTAGCTACAATATTTTGAGAATAAATTTAACATCATCACCTAAAGCGTTCTTTACAGAAGAGCTTTCAATCTAGTCTGTTTAAACAGGAACTCTCTGCTTGTGTAAGTGTATGTTTACAGATCATTAACTGTTTGGCTGGCAGACTTAAAGCTGGTGTGTCTCTTTCACTGCCAGCTGAAGGCCAAGGAAAGGAAGATAGACAGATGACTTTTTTCAGCATAGTTTGAAGCCACACAAGTCCCATTGCTGTACTTGCCACTTTGAAGGTATATTGTCTGGAATAAAGTACATATGTAATTAATTAATTAATTAATTAATTATTTTTTGAGACAGAGTCTCGCTCTGTTGCCTGGGCTAGAGTGAGTGCCGTGGCATCAGCCTAGCTCACAGCAACCTCAAACTCCTGGGCTTAAGCAATCCTTCTGCCTCAGCCTCTTGAGTAGCTAGGACTACAGGCATGCGACACCATGCCCGGCTAATTTTTTCTATATATATTTTTAGTTGGCCAGATAATTTCTTTCTATTTTTAGTAGAGATGGGGGTCTCGCTCTTGGTCAGGCTGGTCTTGAACTCCTGACCTCGAGCGATCCACCCGCCTCGGCCACCCAGAGTGCTAGGATTACAGACGTGAGCCACCGCGCCCAGCCCGTAATTATTTATTTTTATTTTGTTTTATTTTACTCCTCAGACTATTAGGCTCCATGGTTTTTTCTCCACCCAAAATAACTTATAATTTAGTGGCTTTTGTTTCTTGAATGATTTGCAATTAAAGATTATTTTTAAATGTCCATCAATGCCAAAATACAGCCATCCTGAATTTTAACATTTTTTAATCCTTCTAATTGCATAGTAGAATAAAGAGAAAGGGTTAATGGTGGACTTTTTAATATCTTCAAACATAATCCAGTTTGGTCATGGTAAGGCAGCTAAGGACCAACAACTCAGTTCAATGACTGGAACAAGTTTCCCTAAGTTTAGTGAAGGAGAAATGTATTTAGAGCTTACACTATTAATCTGTCATTGATGAGAGGTGGCCACTTGAGTTTTATAGATATGAGTAATGAATAATTTTAATAGATTGTGGTAAAGGCCCAGGACAAGCCGTTACAGATGAGGTACATTATGAAAATGGAACCTGTGGTTGTGATTAAAGATATGAACATTGATAAAGGATTTTCTATGCATAAGGCATGGTTTCTATTTTTGGTGAGCAAGCAGGAACAGTGCCTGTTAGAGAAGAACAGGACAATTTCTTGTCTGTGATCTCCTTAAAAGCAAAGACTTTATATCCTGCTTACTGTTAAGAGAACCTGCCCACAGAGTATTTGTTGAATGAAGGGGACAGATTTAAATACATTTACAATCTATTGGAGGAAACACACAAAATAAGATGACCCTCTACAGTGCTATATCCTAGATGTGCAATATGCTATTGGGAGTACAGAGGAGGGTACTTAAATTTGTGGAGTCAAAAGAAAGCTTCCTAAAAACCAGAAGGATAAGCTAGGGTTCTCCCAGGTGAGGGGAAGAGAAGGCTATTTGAGAGAGAAGTGACAGCGTATATGAAGATTTAGGGTTGGGAGAGAATGAGGCCTCTGCTACACTAGAAAAAGTTGCTGAAAGAAATTACGGGTGTCTAGAACCTACCATGTGGGGCATGGGACATGGTGAAAGTTAAGCTGGAAAGGTAAGGGGGCCTTTGTAAGAAATGTTGACTTTTACATTTTGCTCTTTGCCCACAAGAACAGTAAGAAAACCCTGAATGTTTTTTTCTCACGTTATAAAATTTCCAAACATACAGAAAAGTTGAAGGAACTAAACAGTTAATAGTCATATATCCCAGCCTAGATTCTACCATTAACATTTAAATACACTTGCTTTATCACATGTGCCCTACTTAGTGACCCATTTTTTTAATGCATTTCAAAGTAAGTTGCAGATATCAGTACACTTCCCTGTAAATACTTCAGCATGCATATCATTAACTAGAATCCCCTGAAAGGTCTTAAGAGGGAAAGTGGCATAACGAGATTGTTTCTCAGGAAGTTTCTCAGGAAGGTCGCTTAGCTGCAGGATGGGAATGCATTGGAGGGTGGTATGCACTTAGTGAATGCTCACTTTTAAGTAGTGTGGGTCTTTTTTGTTTGTTTTTGTTTTCTTTGAGACAGGATCTTGCTCTGTTGCCCAGGCTAGAGTGCAGTGGCATTGTCGTAGCTCACAGCAACCTCAAACTCCTGGGCTCAAGCAATCCTGCCTTG
Organism: Lemur catta; assembly: GCF_020740605.2. Taxonomy (NCBI): domain Eukaryota; kingdom Metazoa; phylum Chordata; class Mammalia; order Primates; family Lemuridae; genus Lemur; species Lemur catta. Next base: position 149,135,732 of record NC_059128.1, read on the forward strand.
GCCTCCTGAGTAGCTGGGACTACAGGCACATGCCACCACATCCAGTTAATTTTTCTGTTTTTTGTAGAGCCAGGGTTTATCTCTTGCTCAGGCTGATCTCAAACTCCTGGCCTCAAGCAGTCCTCCTGCCTTGGCCTCCCAAAGTGCTAGGATTACAGCCATGAGCCAAGTGGTATGTTTATAGAGTGAGAAGAGAACTGGGAGGAAGCCATGGGCTAACAAGCTTTTTGCCTAAAGACATAAAAAGAGAAAAATAGTCTAACAAATAATATGATTGGAAGATGTGTATAACTGTATAACAAGACTGCATCTTTGCAAATACCTCAAGTGAGATTCCTGGCAGTAGTAGGTAAAAAATAAGATTTTGTTTACAGAATCTTTGTCTTTGTTGGCCTTTTAAACCTTTTATGAAATAGGTCTATTTTTCAGATGTGTACGTTTGCCATCAAGACAGATCTTGTCAGAGTGTGTTTAGGTATAGAGAAAGTGTGAGCTGCAGAGAATAGTCATTATAATTCAGGCTTAAGACTTATGAAAAGAAATAGGCTTAAAATGTATATAGAATACGAATTTTCAATTTTCAACTAACTATAAGTTCCAGGTGTTTAAAGTTCATAAATGGTAGAGGGAGAAGAGTAGTTGATAGAAATTTTGCGCCCACAAGGATTTTGTTTCACCAAGTTGAAGTACTTACTCAAACATTTTGAGAACCTTCTCTGTGCCAAGCACTGAGTCAGGTGGTTAGGATATTCTTGTAAGTAAGTTATTCTTCCATTTTTTTCTTATTCTGTTTACTCTAAGAGGTAAGGGGAGTTGAGCTCTTGAGGAGGTTGATTTGTATTCTTTTGGGAGGCTTGGGTTAGTCCATGTTACCACTAATCTTTGTGACTGTGACTTTGGCCTCAGTTTCCTCATCTGTAAGAAGAGAGGATTTCATTAGAGTTCCTTATAGTTTTCATTAGAGTTCCTTCCAAATGCTATAAGGAAGTGTTTATGAAATGTTTTTTATTCCTAAGTGACCCCTTCTAATTTGTTCCCAAAAATGAGAAATTCTGATATCACAGGGTGGGAAAAAATCTTAAACTACCTTGCTTAACATACTTACTTGATCATACGTTCTTTTCTTTTTCAAATTTTATGTTGTAAAGTTTATCTTAAAATACATTTACAAGATCTAAATGTTAAGAGGCACAGCTATCATTATTTATTCCAGTAGAGAAGAAATTATCAGTATACTAAAACAAACTTTACTCTCAGTACTTTGAGGTAGACTCAGAATAGGAACATATCCACCCATCATTCAGAGGAAGCCCATAGAGAAGAATGTATTAAATCATTTTTCTTTCTCTTCTGAAAATAGCAGTGACCTCTAGAAGCAGAAATACCTTTTTTCTTCAGTAAGTCATAATATAAAAAAAAACAACAGCACTGTTTTATATTAGGAATAGTGTGCTTTTCAGTTAAATTCATGTGACTTTGGATCCTGGCTCTGTCATTTGCTACCTGTGTGATTTTGGATAAGGTACTTAATTTTAACAGTTTGAGCCCTGGTATCTTCATCTGCCAAATGGGAATTAACCATCTCCCCTTAGGATTGTGGTTGTGCTAGAGTTAACTATTGGCAGGATGCACATGGTAGGTACTCTGTTGCTGTGTGCTGTTACTGATGCCATTGACTGGGGTATGGGCAAAGGGAGGTAAATTGTAGTCATTTAACTTCTGTTGTATGGAAGCACGTTGACATACTTGAAATTCCATCCTTCTGTCCTAGTTTTTTAGGCTTTTGCATTTCAAACCCATTAATACACAATAAAGTTTTAAAATACTCCCAATAGGGGGACAACATTTGTATCTTTCATTCAGGAATTTGTGAAACTCAGATTATTTTTTGGCTATAACTGAATTGATGGCACTTTTTGTTTGAGAGATGATCTGTCACTGGCTGCTCTGTAGGAGGCTTATAAATACACATTTTGCTGTGAAGGGAGCAGAGTTAATATCTGTCACAGGTACTTTCTAAGAATTAGGGATGCCTGCAGCAGTGAACAAAACAGACAAAATTGCCTGTCCTTCTGGAGCTTGCTTTTGAGGATGGGGGAGACTAAGTAGAATACATACTATGTAAGTTCAATGGAGGAAAATAAAACAAGAAGGAATAAGGAATGTTGAGAGGTTGTAATTTTAAGTGAGGTAGTCAGGGAGGCCTGAGGAGATGGTATTTGAGGAAAGGCAAGAAGGTTAGGCAACATGCAGATTTCTGAAGAGAGTGTGTTCCAGGTAGAGAGAATGGCGGATGTAAAGTCCTTAAGGTTGGAATCTTATATTAATATTTATGTAAGTGAATGTTTTGGGGGAAGTGGCAAGATAATATTGCTTTGGGTATATTGAAATGTGAGGTATCCAAGTAGTAATGATCAGTAGGCAGTTCAGGAGAGGCTAAGGCTGGAAGGAAATCTATACAGCTCATCAGATTTTAGGTGGAATTGTAGTCATGGATTATGCAGATTGTGAATTTACATATAGAGTGAGAAAAGAGTAGGAACCCTGGGCAACACAAATGTTGGGTGGAGATAGTAGAGCAGCCTCAAAGACGACTTAGGACCAACCACCTCAGAGGTAGGTGGTAGGAGAGTGGTGTTACTCATGTTGTGGCAAGGCAGTCTTTTCTGACTTCTGTGTCTTCCTCTTCTGCCAACTCCTAACCAAATCAGTCTTTGAGTACAGCTGTCTCCCCTGGCCACTATGCTTTAGTTCAGGCCTGCCTCATTTCTTGCTTGGATTCCAGTAATAGTCTATTGTCTAGCTCCTTCCTCCTAAACTTATTCCACACTTTTGCCATAGCAGTCTTTCTACGATACCAGAACTCTGCCAGTGGCTCCCCGTCATCTTCAGGATGAAGTCTGACCTCCTCAGCATGGCATAAGACGCTCTTCATGATCTGGCCTCTTCTGTTTGTTTTCACCTTCTGCTTCCTTTCCACCTGACATCCTAAACTTAATGAATTCAAATTATTTGTCCTTTCTAAAAGGACACTTCTGTGCCTCCAGGTCTCTCTGTACGTGCTTTCCTTACTCTCTGGAATGACTAGCTCTCCATGGTTCATTAACCCTGTAAGATTTGACTGAAGTGTTACCTTCTCTGCAAAGCCGTCTGACTTCCAAGCAAAACCAGGCTCTTCCTTCCCTCTGGGCTGACTTCCTAATTTGTTACTCATCTCTGGTGTGGTCCTAATGACAGTATCTTGAAATTGTCTCCAATTTCCTTCTCCAATTTATGGACTCCTAAAGGACAGCAACTTTGACACAGAGATCTTTGTTTCCTAGTGTTTAGCCTAGTGTAGTAAGTGTGTAATGCAGTGCTTCTCAAAGTGTGTTCCCTATACCAGCAGCCTCAGCATCACTGGGAACTTGTTAGAAATGCAGATTCTCAGGCCCCACCCCAGACTTACTGAATTAGAAACTCTGGAGTGGGGCCCAGCAATCTGTATTTTAACAAGCTCCCCCGGTGATTCTGATACATGTTTGAGAACTGTTAATTAGTTCAACGAAATGAATGAATGACGGCATTCACTGAGAGGAGTCAACTCCTGTCTCATGATAAGAGGAGAACTATTCCACTCGTATTCAGTCCTTAGAAAAAGGAGATAACCATGCTCTATGATGGCTGCAAGAACTTAAAATAGTGAGCATATGTAGTTAAGATTGACAATATTTTTGATGTCTTAAATGCAGGCTCAGAATCTGTTCTGAGTCTGCTGACTTAAGCCTTTAAAGTTATGGATTAGATAAACTGAAAGGAAGAGACACAATCTTGTTACTTTAAAAATCACCCATAACATCACCATCAGAGATAACCAACTTAGCAATGATTGTTTCTAAGTGATATTATGATTTTTTAAAGTTTTGCTTATGCTTGAGATTTTCTACAAGTATATATTTTTTATTCAGAAAGCTTTATATTTAAGTAATTGGAAACACTAAGATATATATTGAAATAAATTCATCTGAATTTTTTGACCCTTATGAAGGTATCTTTTTACTTTCCTTTATAAAATGACAAATAAAAATTGTATATATTTATTGTATACAACATGATGTTTTGAAATATGTATACATTGTGGAATGGTTCAATCAAGCTAGTATTTTTTCAATTTCTAACATTTAAAGTGGAAATTAAAGAAATAACATAAACCCTGGTCATATTAAATATAGTTTTATCTGACTACTGCCTATTTTAGTGGATCTATATATACTTTATAAAATACTTATTGAACATTGTATTATTGATTAAAGCTTCACTTATAAGGCTGGGCACTAGGTTTTTACTTACAATACATAATGTCGTTTCTGTGGGATGATCAGAGTTCAGTTGGTATCATTTTAACTTATATATAGGACTTCTTTCTGGAGAATATCTTGTCAAAAGTAAAGACTACAAGAAATCTTGATTGTTTTCATTCTAGTTCTAGAACAGATTCAGTCTCCTTTTAAAAGAAAGTTTTCATAGATCTCCTCATATGGTGATTTAAATCCCCCCACACACAGAGTCTCACTCTCTTGCCCCAGGCAGAGTACAGTGGCATTATTTATCATAGTTCACAGCAACCTCAAACTCCTGGGCTCAAGCAATCCTCTTGCCTCAGCCTCCTGGGTAGCTGGGACTGTAGGTGCACACCAGCACACCCGGCTAATATTTTCTGGTTTTGGTAGAGACAGGGTCTTGCTCTTGCTCAGTCTGGTCTAGAACCCCTGACCTCAAGCAATCCTCCCTTGTTGGCCTCCCAGAGTGCTAGGATTACAGGTGTGAGCCACCGCACCCCAGCCTAAATTATTTTTATTATAAAGTCTAGTGCCCATGGCCGCTGAGGTGAGTAGATATAATTTTTTTTTGCTTGTAGTTCCCGAACAACTACAAAATCAAAAATTATAAATTAGATATCATAAAAGCTATGGAACTGATAAAATTCAAATTAGCAACATTAATATAAGACTGACGTTTTGGTGAAATTAAATGCCAGTGTTGGGTTTAATAGTAGACAGAAATATTTATATATTTTACTTTTTACTGATTATTATTTCTATTTTAAGCATGATCAACATGGGATTCATTGTCATTATCATAGACATTACTGTTTTTAACCTAATCTCGTTTTGATGAGCCAGTTAATAGTATTGTAAAATTAGTACTGAAAAATACTCATTTAATGTCAAGTTCTTTTTTTGGATAAAATTGTATATATTTTTCATGTACAATATGATGTTTTGACATATATATACACATTGTGGAATCACTAAATCAAGCTAATTAACATGTATCACCTCACATTGTTCATTTTTGTGGTGAGAACACTTAAAATCTACTCTAGCATTTTTCAAGAATGCAATATATTGTTAACCATAGTCACCATGTTATACAGTAGATCTCTTGAACTTATCCCCCTATCTAACTGAAATTTTATAGCCTATTACCATCATTTCCCCAACCCCCTCCCCAACCACCACCCCAGCTCCTGGTAATCGCTATTATACTATCTACTTCTATGAGATTAACTTATTTAGATTTCTACATGTGAGTAAGATCATGCAGTGTGTCTTTCTGTGTCTGCTTTATTTCACTTAATGTCCTCCAGGTTGCTCCATGTTGTCAAAAATGATAGGATTTCCTGAATAGTATTCCATTGTGTATATGTACCACATTTTCTTTATTCATCTGTTAGTGGACACTTAGGTTGGTTCTATATCTTTTTTTTTTTTTTTTTTTTTTTGAGACAGAGTCTCACTCTGTTGCCCGGACTAGAGTGCCGTGGCGTCAGCCTAGCTCACAGCAACCTCAAACTCCTGGGCTCAAGCAATCCTCCTGCCTCAGCCTCCCGAGTAGCTGGGACTATAGGCATGCGCCACTATGTCCGGCTAATTTTTTCTGTATATATTTTTAGTTGTCCATATAATTTCTTTCTATTTTTAGTAGAGACAGGGTCTCACTCTTGCTCAGTGCTGGTCTCGAACTCCTGAGCTCAAATGATCCACCCGCCTCAGCCTCCCAGAGTGCTAGGATTACAGGCGTGAGCCACCATGCCCAGCCAATTCTATATCTTGACTATTGTGAATAATGCTGCAGTGAACATAGGAGTGCAGATATCTATTTAATATACTGATTTCATTTCCTTTGGATATCTTAATGTCAAATTCTTTACTGCCTGTTAAGGTTACACTTATTGCTATGAAGTATTGGAAAATGGTTCATAAAAAAACCAGTGTAGCCGGGTGCTATGGCATGTGTCTATAGTCTCAACTACTCAGGAGGCAGAGGCAGGAGGATCTCTTGAGCTCACTCAGTAGTTTGAATCTAGCCTGGGCACCATAACAAGACCCTGTCTCTTTAAAAAAAAAAAAAAAAAAACCAATTTGCCCAATACAATTGAATATGGTATTGACTGCTCTGGGAAACTTTGAGTTTGGCATGCCTGTGTGCCCATTCTCTCCTCTGTTTTGCTCATATCATTGGCCTCAACTTGGCACCAGTAGGATTATAAACACCAGTGCAGAGATGGACCCTGCAGTCAGAGTTGGCAGCATTCAGATATAAAGATGGCCATTCAGAATACATAAGACATATGTGTATATTTTTAGCTTAACATGAAAATGAAAACAGTTTTTAAATTCTTAGAGAACTCATGGATCTCCAGGAATAAGTTGTTAGATCCAAGAAACTCAGTTTTATATCTGTAAATATTATTAATGCAATACTGAGTCGATGAAACAATAACATGTAGCATTTACATGTTCACGGTTTAAAAAGGCCTTCACCAAAACATCAAATAGCTAGCCTAGTTTTAAATTTTTTATACTTGTGCCAAGTTTAAATCACATGATGAATTGTCATTAATGTTTGGAAGTCTTTTTTTTTTTTTTTTTTGGTCTCTTGTACATTCCCTCTACCCTTTTTCTTGCTCAACTTACTATCCTCATCTTCTCCTCCTCTCTCCTGCTACATATTTCTTATGGTGTCATGATTCTGGTGAGGGTCACAGTTCACTGTCCTGGTCAGTCTTGATGTATCATCCATCCTCCATGATTGGCCCATGGCTGAGAGCACATGACTTAATACCAGGCCAATTAAGAGTCTTTACCTAAAATTCTTCATACTGAAAGCCAAGAGCTCCCTCTTTTGTCTTTTGTTCCTCATAGATTAAACTGGGTTGGCATGAGAGTAGAGCTTGCTGAAACTATGGTGTCTCACTTTACCTCCCCCTGAAAATTACCCACAGAGGAAGCAATCTGTAATGGGATAGAATAAGACTTAACAAGAGGAGCAGTGCTACTGGGAGAGAGAATCCTGGTAGTGATGGAGTCTTTATCTTCCATTCTATAACTGCCTGGTTATCTTCCATCAAATTACCGTTTTGGTTGAAGCTAGTTCCAGTTGGGTTTTTCACTTAGCTCCAGAAAGCATCCTTCAATAATCCATATTATAATTAAAAGACATACATATCCTTTTTTATATGTCTCTAGGTGAAGATGGAGCTGGAAAAACAAGCTTGATAAGAAAAATTCAGGGAATCGAGGAGTACAAGAAAGGAAGAGGATTGGAATATTTGTACTTAAATGTGCATGATGAAGACAGAGATGGTGAGTGTCAATTATGTGTAACATAAGTTTCCTGAAGTCTGTTCTGAAGTGCACTGCTCCTCACGTTAGTCTTTGACTTTTCATGGTTTGTCATCTTTTATTACAATATCATGCTGGTTGGTAAATAGTTATGTTTAGGCATACTTTTATTAATTTGCGATTGGGGTTCATACAGTGATATTCTAAGCATCTTAGGATATTCTAGGGTGCAGACATTAGCCTTCTTGCCGTCCTTAAAGAATCTGTTTTTCAGTTCATCCTCTCTCAGTGATTTTTGCTGACTCCCATTTCATCTTTTCATTTTCTGATGAAAATGTGATCTTTTCAGCTTTTTCCATTTGGTGAGCCATTTTTTCTTGTATAGATCCCTTGCCTGTCATTTTTGCATATAATATCTTGCATATGCATCGCTCTCTCTGCTTAGGGTAAAATTATAAACATGTCCAGTTTCTGGTTTCAGATTAAGAAATATAAAGTAAAGGATGCTGCTACTTTTGTTGGCAGTCAAGTCATTTTAGGCCCTTACTAAATTGGTAGATGTGACCTAAATAGTTGAACTTTGTCAAAGCCAGACATCTCCTACGGAGACAAACTAAAATAACAGGTAGTTTTGTTTCTTGGATGATGAAATGACTTAACCTTGTTGCCTTGGTAACTTTCTTTTTCTGTTGTAGATCAAACAAGATGTAATGTGTGGATCTTAGATGGAGACCCGTATCACAAAGGCCTCCTTAAATTTTCACTGGATGCCATTTCCCTGAAGGACACTCTAGTTATGCTTGTTGTTGATATGTCAAAGCCTTGGACTGCTTTGGATTCTTTACAGAAATGGGCAAGTGTTGTTAGAGAACATGTTGACAAATTGAAAATCCCTCCTGAAGAAATGAAAGAAATGGAACAAAAGCGTGAGTAGTCTAGAAATTATTGATACAGGTTTCATTTACAAAATGTCTTGGCTGACTCTAATAATTACTAGGAATTTTTGACTATGAATCATGTTTAATGAAGGAACCATTAATGTGACTATTGTTTTTGAAGTTCAGTTTGAGTGACACCCTAGGTTTTAATATACTTTCATATTAGAAACCTATATATAGGCATAAACACTTTTGTAGAGATACCTTTTCTCCTTGCCAAAAGGCAGTGTGTGTTCATTTTGGAAAGCAGTTTTTCAAGGTGAAAAAAACTTAAGTCTTTCTTTAGCTGCTCATTTTCAGCAGTTTCATTTCTTAATTAGTAGAGTAATCTTATCAATCTTGTCAAAATGAAATATGCCTGAAAAGATGTTAACAATGTAAATATAAAGATGATAAGCTGGTTTTATGATTTACAAAGTACACAGTATATTTTATACATGCCCATGTGAATGGGACAGTTTCATGGGAATTATGAAAATGATGTGGATCATTTATAACAGGTTGTAAGCCAGTGACATTTCTTCATTTCACTGAGAGCCCTTCCTTTGCCAGTGTTATACTTTGCCTAAGAAAACACATAGATGAAATGCTTTGTTGTTAGCTGGTAATAACTTTCAGGGGAAAATTGACAACTTACTGGAATTTATATGTAAGGAAACAGTAAAAACTTAAGAGAATGTATGTCCTAAATCATTGAAAAAGATGTCTAGGGGAGGGAGAGGGAAAAGAAAAAAGAAAAAAAAAATTAGAAAAAGATGTCTAAATGCTTTTATTCTGTAATTTTTCCCCTGCTGGCCATTGCCTGTGGTCTAAATTTATACTAAAGCAGTGATTCTTAACGTGTGGTGCCTGGACCAGCAGCGTCATTATCAATCAGCACAGCTGGGAACTTGTCAAAAAATACATATTTTCACTCCCCACACAGACTACTGAATCAGAAACTCTTGAGGGTGGAGCCAGTAATCTGTGATTTAACAAGTCCTCTGGGTGATTCTGGTACATGATAACATAGGATAGCCAATGTTAGATTTCAGTCTCTAATCTTAAGGGTGGTAGCCACCAGAGCTGCTGAGGATACATACATGCCCCTGTGTTCCTGGAGGAACTGCACTCAACTCTTCAGGATTCTCTCTTCCTTGACTCCATGTATAAAATTAGAATAATTTTCCTTCATACAAGTCAGTCTTCATGATCCAAAGAGGAAGTGGCTCATAACTACTTTTTTAAAAAAATAAGTAGCTTTTTTTCTAATTAAGTAATATACATCTTTGTTTTTAAAAATTGAAAATATCCTTTGGTGTGTTTTTCCCAGTATTTTTTTATTTCTAAGCTAGAATCATACTTTGGTTTTTTTTCTTTCTCTCTCTCTCTTAATGTTATTATTTTCCTACGGCATTAAATATTTGAAAACTTGACATTTTATAGCTCTGTATAATATTCCCTCACATGCCATTTTAATCCTATGCTGTGGACAGTTTGTTTTCAGATTTGTTGTTTTGCTTTTAAACATGAAAAATAGTATTATGTGTAAATCCCTGTGTGTACATCCCTGATTGTGTCCTTGAGAATTCCTATAAGGGTAATTACTGAGTCACAATAAACATTATTAATGCTTTTGGTATGTTGCATGTGCTTTTTCTTTTTTAGTGATGATTTTGACAATCTTGCAAATCACTTCTAAAAATTTATCAGCATTAGCATTTTCTCATTAAGTTGTACTAGTTTTACAGAATGAATATGGCCCAAGATTGAGCCTAGGTAAAAAGACCTGAGTAAAGAGTTTAGAGAAAGGAATTTAGTGTTAGAAAGTTTTCTAGGAGTGTCGTTAAATTGTGGGATTTTTTTGCCCTTTTTTTATTATTTATTATTCCTTCAGTGCCCTTTGTGAATTAGAGAGGGTAGAGACAAAGCTATTACAGATTGTGACTTGCCCAAAATATTTTGCACAGACTGAACCAGATCTAGATTCTGCCTGATAATTATTAATGTGGGTCTAGTGTTTGAATATTGTTTGAAACAAATTTCTCAAACTTTTTCCTTCTTTTACACAAGACTAAGTATAAACTCAAGAAAATATATATATTTAGATTATGGCAGAAAAAGCTACCTGCTGAAATAAAGCAATTTCTAAACTGTGTTTACTTTGATTTTCAGTGATTAGAGACTTCCAAGAATATGTAGAACCAGGAGAAGACTTCCCAGCTTCTCCACAGAGAAGAAATACCACATCACAGGAAGACAAAGATGACAGTGTAGTTTTACCTCTGGGTGCGGATACGCTTACACATAACTTGGGCATTCCAGTACTAGTAGTTTGCACAAAGGTTAGTTTGCTTCTTAGATATTCTGCTACTTATGTTCACCAAGGAAGAATAACTGTTTTGTTTTCCAGGTTTTTTTGGAGTTAACATGTTAGTTTTCCTAGATAATTTTTGTTAACAGATAGAAATAATAGTTTAAAATATCAAATGATACTCACATGTTGCTTTTGTGATCTTAATCATGTTTCCTCGAAGGAAAATGTATCAAATATTCTGTTTGTGGTTGAATTTCATTTTCATATCCAATTAAACTTCATTGTACCATCAGTTCAGTAGAAATAATTATAGGTAAAATGATAGTTTATTAATTTTTATAAAATGAAATATTTTTCAACATTAAATTTTGATATATTAATTTCTTAATACCAGATTATGTACTTAAAATTGAATAGACTTTTTAACACTAACTGCCATGTGAGTTGTATTTAACACACGGTAGATTTAAGCCTGGAGCCTCATGAAGCAAAACCCTGCAGTTGATTTGTGAAAATGTTAATGTTCTTATTGTTACAGTTAATATTGACAATTTAATTCTAAAAATGTGGATTGCATTGCATGTAACTCATACATACAAAACAATTGAAAATAAATTTTTCATTAAATTAGAAAGGATCATTTTGTTTTCAAAGTTTTTATTCTATTTTCATAATAAAACACCATGGCCCCAAGGAAAAATTTTTTTTCCTAGGGTGGCAGTCAATGTGTTAAAACACCTCCAGCATTCATTGTGTAAAGTTGATGTGCAGTTATCAAGGATTTCTTATTTATTTATTAAAGGGGTTCTGATAGGATCGATATCAAAATTCTGTTAACTTAGTTCTTACACTGTGTACATTTTATAATAAAATCAAATTTCCTTTAAAAATAATTCATAGATACAAGTTCTTTTTCTCCCCACTTGGTCCTAAGTAGTATGTTTTTACTGTTGTTAAGTCATGGAATAGTTAAGAAAGTGACAGAACATAAATTTTTTCGAAACCTAAGACTAATATTTTTTGTAATATGTAAAATTTGCACATATAATTAAAGGAGAGTACAGAATTTATTCATCATTGGAATAAAATAGGTTAAAAAAATTTAAAACCTAGTTTAGGTTTTACTTTAAGTGTTACAAAAATTATCAATAACAAAGGAATGTAGTGGCAGGATTTAAAATAATTAAGTTAAAGTCTGCTGTCTGTTTTTCAAATGGTGACTTTGCTATAGTTAATTGTTACTTATACCTTTTCTGTAAAACAATTATTTAAAAGCTGACACTGGAATCCTTGTTGTGTGGTTTGTTCTGTTTTATCTGGCAAAGAGCTGTTTATTGGCAGATGTTTCCCTGTTTTATACCGCCACAACTTGCCTTGTGAAAAGCAGCCTTATTTTCCAAAGGAAAAATGTTAAGCTTAAATAAGGGTCCTGAATCAGTATAAATGAGTCATAGATTCATAGAATTTTCAAGCCAGAGAGACCATCTACTATATTTCATAAAATCAGATGTACTTCAGTTGATGAACTTTTAAAATGTGTAGGGGCATGGGAGAATGTGTGTCTCCTAATGGAGGAAGTATGGTGGTTCAATTCCATCAGTTTAAAGACTCTGGAAACGGAGATTCTGAAAAACAAAGTTTCTTGCCTTAAGTCCAGATTCTCTGATTTCGGTTAAAATCTCTTTACTAAACTACACTTCACCAAAAGTACCATTAAGTCAACAGTATAATAATTTTTAATCATTTGAAATATCACTCTCAGGGCCAGGCACAGTGGCTCACGCCCGTAATCCTAGCACTCTGGGAGGCCGAGGCGGGCGGATTGTTTGAGCTCGGGAGTTTGAGGTTGCTGTGAGCTAGGCTGACGCCACGGCACTCTAGCCTGGGCAACAGGGTGAGACTCTGTCTCAAAAAAAAAGAAACATCATTCTTTTGTAAATATCATTCTTGTGTAAAATGGGCAAATCAAGTGCTCATCATAATTACATAAGGAGCCTCTGTTCTATTATATATATATCCATGGAGCAAAAAAAATTACATACCAGATTTAACCTCAAACTAATATTAGGTATAATGAAGATTATGAAATGTTTGTTTATTTTTATATATCACACCTTTAATTTGGAACAGTTTTGGTGAAGTTATTTGCATGTCACAATGTTTGAACATGCCTTCTTTGTATTTTCCATAACGTTTTTCTGTAGCAAGCAGAATTCAGAATTGTTTCATTGATTGTACAGGTGGCATTTCAAAAATCACCTGTGATTCCCTTATTTTGTGATTGGTGAGGTTGTAGTAAGAGTGAATAAAAGCACCAGAAAAGAAATGAAGATCAATTGGAATAAGTAGAGACTCCTTGCATATACAGAAGTGTTTTATAGAACTAGAATACATTTTATTAATTAATTAATTAATTAATTAATTAATGAGACAGAGTCTCACTCTGTTGCCCAGGCTAGAGGGCTGTGGCGTCAGCCTAGCTCACAGCAACCTCAAACTCCTGGGCTCAAGCAATCCTCCTGCCTCAGCCTCCGGAGTAGCTGGGACTACAGGCATGCCCCACCATGCCAGGCTAATTTTTGTTCTATATATATTTTTAGATGTTCATATAATTTCTTTCTATTTTTAGTAGAAACGGGGTCTCGCTCTTGCTCAGGCTGGTCTCGAATTCCTGAGCTCAAAGGATCCACCTGCCTCGACCTCCCAGAGTGCTAGGATTATAGGCATGAGCCACTGCGACCAGCCTATAATACATTTTAGATCTTTTTCCTAGAATATAAGTAGTTGTATGAGCCAGTATGACCACTTAGGGTAAGCTTGGCTTGTTATTCCTTATTCCTTTCTGTACTAAAACTTTCTCTGTGGTGTTCTGGCCAGATTAAATATAATGTAGAAGTCAGTACATTTTCTAAAGAAATTAAAATTATTCATTATTTTAAAAGTCTGTAGAGTAGTTGATATTCTGAGTCCTATTGCTTACTCACTACATCAGGGTGGTGGGTTTGTGATGTTCTTCCATCTAAAATTGAAGTTTGAATTATTATATTTAGTTCTGATTTTTTAAAGTTAATGTTGTATTATTTTAATTCAACAGTGTGATGCCATTAGTGTTTTGGAGAAAGAACATGACTACAGGGATGAACATTTTGATTTCATTCAGTCACATATCCGGAAGTTTTGTTTACAGTGTATCCTTTTAATATATTTATTGATGCAATGTGCCTTACCTGTTTTTATTTGTTTTTTTAAAGTAAAAGAATTAAACTGATGGGCTTATTCTGTAAACATTTTTCCTTCTGCCTCTAGTTGGAAATTCCATTTTAATTCCCAAATCATTTGTATCTGGATATTTTGAGATTAAAAACAAGCATTGAAATACATAACATTGATGTGCTGTGTTTAAGTACTATGCTTAAGAAAATAATTATTGATTGTACGTGGATAATTCTAATGGGTTGACTTGAACATGTCTGATTAATAAACTGTATTCATATATTGGTGGTAAGTTATAGGTCAAGATAAATCTTTAGTCTTGTGTATTTTCATTTTTAATTTGTTTAGTATGTTATCTTCTCTGTGTATAGACTAACATGGTGGTTTCAGAATCTGGCTTGTGCCTATCTAATATCTATGGGATTGGAACATTCCAAGGTGAGGCTGTAAAATCTGTACTTTAAAAAGCTTACACCAGAAGGATATCAAGATCACCAAGAATAATTTGGAGGTTGTCAAGGATTTATTTAAAAGTGTTTTCAAGTCCAACCGAGAACTCTGACATTTAGGGGAAAAAAAAAAGAGAAAGAAAAAAAGCTTTACATGGGTTATTTTGATGATCACTGGGTTGGAAAACCTTCTCTAGATTGTAAGGATTAGGTGAGACAGTGAATAATATGTACAACTAAAAGAGAAAATGAAGATTGTAAGTGAATGCTTTTAAAAGAATTTACAGTTGAAAACTTACACTTTAAGTACACCTGCCCTTTTGGATCAAATACCTTGCAATTACATTCTCCATACAAAGTTTTTTGAGTCTGAAAGGTAATGAAATGATATTAGGAGTAGATAGTAGTAAGTAACACACACATGTTTTTAGTGTCTGCAATTTACAAATTATTCTCACTAGGGAGCGTTTAATTTAAAGACTCACTCACAGGAACCCGAGCTGAATAAGATTATTGCTAATTTCCCTTTCCCTCTTTTCCTTCAGTTCTTTCTCCTTTTCGTGGGCCTTTCTCTCCTCATGTCACCTAAGTTAAGGGTTGACTTAAAGGGCACTTGTCTACATAGTGTCTTTAAAAAGAAAACAAAAGTGTTACAGCTCTTTTTGCATTTGTCTAGCAAGTTTTCCAGAAACTGGAAAACCACCCCCAAAAAAGAAAAAGAAAACAAAAGGTGTTTGTTTTCAATTGAAGTAGTTGTCTATAGCCCTTTTTTTGTTATCTTTGAAGATTAGAAAATTTAAGAACAGTTTCTTTAAACATTTATTTAATGCTGTACTTAAATGTAAATATAGAGATGTAATCAGAAAGGAAGCTGTCCACTAAAATAGAGACCTTTATAGCCAGTTTATTTTAAAAGAATACAAAAAAGAATACAAAATGCTGTTATTTGAAGATGAGGTATGTGTTTATCAGTGAGTGAGGTGACAGTTTAAAATCATCTTTATGTAAAAGTTGTTTAAGCCAGGCATAGTGGCTCCCAGCACTTTGGGAGGCTGAAGCAAGAGGGTAGCTTGAGCCCAGGAGTTTGAGACCATCTTAGGCACCATAGTGAGACCCTGTCTCTACAAAAAATAAAAAAGATTAGCTAGGTATGGTGGTGTGCACCTATAGCCAGCTACGTGGGAGGATCGCTTGAGCCCAGGAATTGAAGGCTACAGTGAGCTATGACCATGACATTGCAGTCCAGCCTGGGTGACAGCAAGATCACATTTCTACCCCCCCAAAAAATATATATATATATTTAATTGCAATGCAAATCTTTCAGTTATAGAAATCTAAATGATCATAAATTGATTCTTATTGTGGAGAAGATCATTAATGCAAAGTTCACACAATTAAACATTTGTTTAAGATTGTTTCTACCAAGTAAAGTTTCATACCAAATTAAGTTATATTTAGCAATATTACTTTTAGATTTATAAGCCTCGGGCCATGGCCTAGAAAATATGAGTATTCCAGTCAAACAGTTAGACACTCTCCCAGCATTTCTTCTTAGCCTAAGTCACTATCTCTCTTGGGGACACAATGGTCAGTGCTAGAGCACAGCCCTAAGGGGTGATCGTAGAATTTCTAATGGACACTCTGAACACATCATCTGTCAGTAGTCACATTGCCCCTTCTACAGGCCTCTTGCTGTTTTGATCCACCATGTCTTTTGGATAAAAGATGAAAGTTAGAAACTGCTTCAGTTAATACATCCTCATATGTTATTTCAAGTTTCGGTCATGAAATCTACTTTTGCCTTGGGTCATGCCTGAAAGCCTCCTGATGATACTGTCTGGCTCACCTTCTCTCAATAATGGGTCTTTTGTGCCCTCTTCAGTAAGTCTCCTAAGCTTTGTCTATGAAGTCTTAATTCCTAGGATTGGTAAAAGAAATTCCTGAGATTAGTAAAAACAACAAGAGAAAGTAGTGCAAATTATTTTTGTTGAAAAGGTACAAACAAAGCAGTTGTTGATAAAATTTCCACTTTCATGAAGTTTAGGAAGGTTAAAAACAAAAACAAAAAAATTGTCTTTTCATGTGCTTTAAATATAGAGGTAGTAGTGGTGTTAGTATTACTAAATTTAGTCTTGGTTTAAGGAGACCTCTACCCTCCTAAATTCAACTGATTATGCAAAGATTTTTTAATTTATACTTTAGCTCATGTTTATACTTTAGAAATTCTTATTTACTGTATAATACACCTTTGGAAGTTATTTTTGAAACATATGTATATAGATGTAAATGGTAAGCTGAGAACACAGAATTTTATGGTACCTGTTCATGGAATTTGCCCAGAATTTTCTTTAATGATATTATTCAGATGGTGCAGCACTTATTTACACTTCAGTAAAAGAAAATAAAAATATAGACTTAGTATATAAATACATTGTTCAGAAACTATATGGATTTCCCTATAAGATTCCTGCTGTTGTTGTGGAAAAGGATGCAGTATTTATGTAAGTATACTCTTAAGTATATTATTTTGTTATGTATTGTTGCTGCTGTTTGATTAATCATCTTCAGTTTTGAGATGGGACCAGTAAACCTTTCCATGATAAATAGATGAGAATCTATTCCTAGACTGTTGTATTTATTACCCACCTTGATCTATTTATCATTGCCTATGAGATTTACTGCTGGCCTGAGCCCTTTTTTGAAAGGCCTCTGCCATTATAGCTAAACTGTCTAATGGGTGCATGTATTAGTGTATTGTATCTACTTATTCTTTAATTGATTTTGATACATAAATGACTCAATGTGTAATCTAGACATGCTTTTGAAAAGTTCCCTGAATAAAATTGGGAGGTAATAATTACTTCCCACACCAAGAAAAAAATGTAATGGACATTTTTTAAGATCAGGAATGTTTATAATCATTTTAAGTAGAAATTATTAAAACATAACATGGACATTATAATAAAAAGCTAATTAGTTTTCCTTAATTGGTCAAATTGACATCATAAAAATGTTCCTTTTACATGATTATGTGGTAAATGAAAAATGGCTATATAAATGCTTGAGAATTCATCATGTGCATTTCTTTCCAGTCCAGCAGGGTGGGATAATGATAAAAAAATAGGAATATTACATGAAAATTTTCAAACATTAAAAGCAGAAGATAATTTTGAAGACATTATAACTAAACCTCCTGTCCGAAAGGTAACAGTTTTAAGTAGTTTCAGTATGTAGGCTTTTAAACTGAAGGGTACTTCCATAACTTTAAGATTGTAGGTAGAAAGACAAGGATACTCTTTTCTATGGGGGGGTGGTTTCTAAGTGTAATTTGGCTTTTTCTAATGTACAATTCACATAATGATTTGTTTTAGCAAAATACAAATCAACTAGTTACTGAATCTTAGCCTTTGGCATAACAATATTAGCAAGTATTAGTACAGAATCCATATTCTGATTTAGTGCCTTGGAAATCATGGATTGGCATGAGTGTATATGTTGATCTTAAACAGTTTGAATGGGTAGAAGCTGTGAAATTTCTAACCTAGATCTTGGCCAAAAGCCACAAAAACAATGCTGGAATAATTTTCTTAGTTCTACCTATTGAGGCAGATCTTGGATCTTCTCTACAGGTATTAGTTATCCACTTTAGTGCACAGCTATCCAGGAGCTTCCAGTTTTCTATATTCAATTTTGGTCTGGACTGTAACATGTCATTCTATAACTATTAAATCATAGTAAACAGTGTATGATGTTCTATGTTAGATATATAGATGTTTCTGAAAAGTTCTATAAAAATGAACGTTTCCACATACAGATTGAGTATTCCTGATCTGAAATCTGAAATGCTCCAGAGTCCAAAACTTTTTGATGTGGTGCTCAAAGGAAATGCTTATTAGAGCATTTTGGATTTTGGATTTTCAGATTAGGAATGCTGAACTGGTAAGTATAATGCAAATATTCTGAAATCCAAAATACTTCTGGTCCCAAGCATTTCAGATAAGGGACACTCAACCTGTAATACTTCTCACTGGCTTGCTTTTAGTTTGGACATGTATTTCAGGAAAAAATAATTTTGATTTAACATATATTGAGTCTTAAGAATCCAGACATTCACAATATAAAGCATTCATCTTCTGTTTGTGGGTCAGTAGTAATAAGATCAAATGAAAAATCAATTGATGTGGTATTTGGTTGGGTTGTCTGTTAAAGGAAATACACATACAAAAATGAAACAGCAAAAATGTTTCCCATTCTTTTTACCAACAAAATGCTTTCTTTAGGTTTTCTTTTTCTTTTATTCATTCCACAAATATTTATTGAGCACTGTTTAGGTGCTAGGTGCTAAATAGGAAGGAGGGTGATGCAAATGATGAAGCAATACAGAGACCATCTGCCAAGTGGTGATTAAGTGCTATGGAAGTAAAGCAGGATGTGGAGAGAGTGAGTGAGAGGACTGAGCCTGGAGAAATTCTGTTTTAGGTGGAGGGAAGGTCTCTGATAAGAGGGGAGAATGTTGAAGGCCAGGGAACTGCAAGTGCACACACTCAGACAGGAACATGTGAAGAAGGCAGAGAGGCTGGAAAGAGCTGTGCAGAGGGCCAGAGTGGTAGGAGATGAGAGGCAGAGTTCAGTTATTGTGGGACCTTAAGGCTACAGTAAGAACCTTGGATTTCATTCTGAGTTAGATGGAAAGTAATTGGAGAGTTTGAGCAGAGGAATGATGTAATCTGACAACCTTTTAAAAGGATCACTCTGGCTCCTGGGAAGAACACAGACTCAGTGTGTGTGGTATAGCAAGAGTAGAAGCAGGAAACTTGCAATTCCTTTTCCTAATTATTCAGGTGATAGAAGAGCCATTATATTCTTACTTCAGGGAAACCAGGAACAAGTTTCATTTCACTCAACTGAGATATTACTGGCCCTTTTAAAACACTAAACTGTTGTTGAGCAAATTTTGTTGACATGATTAATATGCCCATGGCTCTAGAGTTGTGATGTTCAGTAGAGTAGCCACTGGCCACCTGCAGCTTTTAAATGTAAATTAAAATAAAATATCAGTTGCTCTGTCACATTAGCCACATTTCAGTAGCCACTGGTGGCTAGTGGCTACCATGTTAAATAGTACATATACAGAACAATTACATCATTGTAGGTAGTAATGGACAGCTCTACTATAGGGCTTGGATAGGGCAGTTCACTCATGTAAATATAAATATAGGTAATGTTTATATTCATGAATTGTTTTTTAATTAGTCTAATCTAGAGAGTAAGTTATCAAGAGTATTGGCATAGTATATTAAGCTTGCTCACTTACGTATTGCTCATTTCAGTTTGTGCATGAGAAGGAAATTATGGCAGAAGATGACCAAGTGTTTCTTATGAAGCTTCAGGTATGAAATTACATCACAAACACATTTAGTATGGTTAATGGGTAAACTGTTCTTGTATATATTTTCTTTGAAAATACAGTAATACATGCTGCGAATGTCTAAACTGGGATTCTTTTGTTTCTTCTCAGTCCCTTTTAGCAAAGCAACCACCAACTGCAGCTGGAAGGCCTGTGGTCAGTATTACAGATTTTAATAAAAGTATTAAAATGCAGTATATACTGTTCTTTTTAAAAAATCATATATATATCTCATATGGGTGTGCTTTGATATAAACTTGAATTCAGAATGCTTCTGGAATTTGTGAGATTTTAAAAGAAGCTTCACTTTCTTTTAGAATATTTATATCATATAAAGATCTATTTTGCAGTGTTTGTTGTGTATTGGTGACTGTACTGAGTCATTTATGTGTTGTCATTTTACATATCTTCACAATAACAGTATGAGACAGGTACTCTTCTTACCCCCATTTTGCAGATGGAGAAATGAAGGCTTTAGTGAGGATGTTGTGGCTTGCCTGAGGTTATACAGCTAGTAGGATACAAATCCAGATTGGAACCCAAATCTGACTCCCAAGCTTATACTCATAACTATTCCTCATTATTCAATAAGTTCTTCCTTTTCCATTGAAGGAAAAATTAGTATTCATTTTTTAAAAATTTATTTGTATGTTTTTAAGAGATGAGTTCTCACTATGTTGCCCAGTGAGAGTGCAGTGACTGTTCACATTTCACAGGCGTGATCATAGTGCATTGCTTCCTCAAACTCCTAGACTCAAGCAATCATTGCACCTCAGCTTCCCGAGTACCTGGGACTATAGGTGCATGCCATTGTACCCAGCTATTGAAAGAAAAATTAGTATTTTTATAGTTGGAGTTGGAAACGAAAAGAAAAAGAAAAATTAGTATTTTAAAGTATGATGGGGGCCAGGTACAGTGGCTCGTGCCTGTGATCCTAGCACTTTGAGAAGCTGAGGCAGGGGAATTGCTTGAGGTCAGGAGTTCTAGACCAGCCTGAACAAGAGCCTGACCTCATCTCTACAAAATATAGAAAAATTATCCTGGTGTGGTGGCATGCAGCCTGTAGTCCCAGCTACTTGGGAGGCTGAGGCAGGAGGATCACGTGAGCCCTTGAGCCCAGAAGTTTGAGGTTGCAGTGAGCTTTGATGATGACACTGCACTCTAGCCCCAGCGACGGAGTGAGACCCTGTCTCAAAAAAAAAAAAAAAAAAGTGATGGGCTGGGCTTCTGATATTTTCTAAATGAAGACAGGATTACTAACAATTTTGTCAGTGGCTTGCAGTGTAAAAGTACCAGTAAAATTAGATGGGGGATAATTGTAAAGTAATTTTTTTTCATAACAATAACTTTTGTGGGCTGCGTGTGGTGGCTCACACCTGTAATCCTAGCACTCTGGGAGGCCGAGGCGGGAGGATCACTCGAGGTCAGGAGTTCAAGACCAGCCTGAGCAAGAGCAAGACCCTGTCTCTACTAAAAAACAGAAAGAAATTTAGTGGACAACTAAAAAAAAATAATATATATATATATATATATATATATATATATATATATATATATATATATAAAAATTAGCCGGGCATGGTGGCGCATGCCTGTAGTCCCAGCTACTTGGGAGGCTGAGGCAGGAGGATCACCTGAGCCCAGGAGTTTGAGGTTGCTATGAGCTAGGCTGACGCCACGGCACTCTAGCCCAGGCAACAGAGTGAGACTCTGTCTCAAAAAAAGTAATTAAGAAAAATAAATAAATAACTTTTGTGATGGTAAAAGTTTAGTGTTTTTATAATTGTGGTTTTTCTATTTTTACATAGGATGCCTCACCAAGAGTCCCAGGAGGCTCCCCTCGAACACCAAACAGATCTGTGTCATCCAATGTTGCCAGTGTGTCACCTATTCCTGCTGGGTCAAAAAAAATTGATCCAAACATGAAAGGTATCTCCCTCCCTCTCCTCGGTCTGCCCACCCCAAGAAAACAGCACAGTACATTTGTTTTACAATGGAGAGAAATCTACCTAGAATTCTACCTTTTACCATTACTATTTTCATTTTTGTGTAATACCTTCTAAGCTTTGTCTCTAGAGACATAATCTCATAGTTAATCATATTGTAAACCATGTTACAGTGTATGCTTAATGTATCATCATTTCCATGATGAAAGTTTTGTTATATTTAATCATTGTCCTATGGTAGATCATTGAAGAAATTCATATTTATACTATAATAGGTAACCTGCAATTAACATGACAAAACTATATGTGTAATAGTTATTTCTGCAGGAATAATTGCCATGATGGCATTAGTGGGTTAAAGAGTTTGTACATTTTTATGGCTTTTAATAATGCTTTTTCAAATAGATTGTTCAACTTTACATGTTATCCACATTGAGTGTTGAAATTTTACCACAACCTAATTAGCATTCTTTAAATACTAAGAAGGACTTTTCCCATAATATTTCTCTTCTATTTATTTTCCGCTTTTGTGAATTGTTTATTGCTATCCTTTACCCATTTGTCTGTCAGAACTTTTACTGGTTTTCATGTAGGATTAGGTAACTTATTGTAATACTTCAGGCAAGTATTTCTCAACAGTTCTATTTTTGAAGAACCCCTTTCAAAGGGGAGATATACATTAGCATCTAACATCTTTTTGTTTAAAATGCTTTTGGCCTTTTAAAAATAACATTCTAATTTTTAGGTAAATCTTATACTTTTAAAGTTTACTCGTTTTGTTTTATATATGAAAAGAATAGTTAGCCTCAAAAGATCAAACGACTTAAATTTGAAATTTATAGCTCTTAAATTTTATTATTTGTTTTCTATGTGTGATTAATATAATAATAATTTATGGAAAAACCTAATGTTTTGAGTAAAAGTTTTTTGTTTTTTTTTATAGCTGGAGCTACAAGTGAAGGCGTCCTGGCAAATTTCTTCAACAGCTTGTTGAGTAAAAAGACTGGTTCTCCAGGAGGCCCTGGTGTTGGTGGTGGTAGCCCTGGAGGCGGGGCTGGAGGTGGAAGCAGTGGTTTACCATCTGCCAAAAAGTCAGGTACAATTACCTGGAGCAAGTCACTTTTCTTAAAAAACAGCTTTATTGAGATATAATTTACATACCATTTAAAGTGTATAAGTCAGTGGTTTTGATATCTTTATGGAGTTATGCAGACCATCACCATAATCTAATTTTAGAACATTTTTATCTCCCCAAAAAGAAACCTTGAACCCTCTTCCTTTCTGTTCCCCCAGAGCTTAGGCAATGATTAATCTGCTTTCTGTCTTTATGGATTTGCCTTTCTGGACATTTTGTATAAATAGAATCATACAATGTATGTCTTTAACAAAATGTTTTTGAGGTTCATCCATGTTGTAGGATGTATCAATATTTCATTTCTTTTTATTGCTGAATAATATTTCGTTGTATAGATATCCCACATATTGTTTATCCATTCATTGGTTAGTGGACATTTGAGTTGTTACCACTTTTTGACTATCATGAATAATGTTACTGTGAAATTCATTTTTGTGTGGACACGAGTTTTTAATTCTCCTAGGCAAATACCTAAGAGTGCAGTTACTGGGTCACATGGTAACTTAAGTTTTTGAAAAACTGCCAAAATATTTTCCAAAATGCTGTACCATTTTACATTTCCCTCATCAGGTTATGAGGGTTCCAGTTTATCCATATCCACACTACATTTGTTATTGTCCATCTATTGTTACCATTCATCTTCTTTCCAGATTCTGAAATTTTGTTGATATTTTCTGTTTTACCATTCTTGTTGTCCTATACCTTTTCTTTAAAAGGCCCTTATGGCATTAAATGATAGGTGCCAGTTTTACCTCCATTTGGTAACTGATCCCACAATTTAAAATGAGGGAATTTATTTTTAAATTAAGGATGTTTATGTAACATAATATGCTAAAGTTGGTGGAAGTGTTAGCATTTTTTTTTCCACAGAAGCAACCACCACTGCTGTTCCTTTTTTTTTTTTTTTAAAGAGATGGGGTCTTGCTCTGTGTCTCAGGCTGGAGTGCAGTGGTGGGATCATAGCTCACTGCAACCTTGAAAACCCCTTGGCTCAGCAATTTTCCTACCTTCGCTTCCTGAGTAGCTGGGACTACAAGTGTGCAACCACTTTTTTTTTTTTTTTTTTTTGGAGACGGGATCTCACTATGTTTTTTGGGCTGTTCTTGAACTTCTGGCCTCAAGCAATCCTCCTATCTCAGCCTCCCAAGTAGCTGGAATTACAAGTGCTAGCCACCATGCCCAGTCCACTGTTCCTATTTTGGTGTCTTTCCTTACAGCTTTTTAAAAAATTAATTAATTAATTTAGAGATGGACTCTTGCTATGTTGACCAGGTGGTCTTGAACTCCAAATGATCTTCCCACTTTAGCTTCCTGAGTAGCTGGGACTACAGGAATGTGCCCCCACACCTGGCACATTAACAATTTTTAAATGAAGAGACGTTAGTGCAAAGAGTACTTTGACTTATATCTAAATCTTATTTCTTTTCTTTCCTTCAATGTAGGTCAGAAGCCTGTTCTAGATGTTCATGCAGAACTAGACAGAATTACACGAAAACCAGTTACAGTTTCTCCTACAACACCTACATCTCCTACGGAAGGGGAAGCTTCCTGAAGATACCAAATAAAGCCATTTATTCAGTTTTCTGGGATGATATAAACTTGCCTCTGCCTTTTCCTTCAAAAGTGGAATTAGGGAGCTGGAGTGCTTTTTCAGATGGACTAAATTTATGTTTTTTTTGTGTGTGTATATGGTTGCCCATTTTTATAAAAGGAGCTATACAGAAGAAAATTATTCTACATTATGTAGGATTGCATTGATAATTTTGCATTGCCATTTTGCCTAAGGGAGTAATTTTGGATTTTGAAAATCTCAGAATTTATAGATCTGAAATGCAACCATGTGATCATATTCTAACAGCTGTTTAAAACATGTAGGAGGGTTTAGGGAATGGCAGAAAACATGTAATTTGGGCCTTTGCTGAGTTGGAAGTCCAAACTTAGTTAAGACTATTAAAATCATTTTTTAAAAAATTGTTTCACTGAAAAGGAAGAAAATGATCAATTGTCACATTTTGCACACCAACATACATGTACCACCACACATGTTAATATGCTGAGAAAACTATCAGATAGCATTTGATACACTAGTCATTGTCTCAATCACTGATCCTATAAGTTGTCTTCAAAATACAATTTAGAAATATTGGCGAAGATGTTTATTTAATAGAGAAGAAAAGAAAGCACACTGCCTGAATGTGTAAAAGAAAAATGCAGAGGTTATTAAAATGTAAAGAGGTAACAGTCTTTGGATTTGTCTATACATATATATATATGGCTTTGCCTTAATATACCCCTTTTTTTGTTTGTGACTTTCATCTGTAATCAGTTAATAAAGTATTTATTCTCTGCATTCAGGTTCAAATAACTTGTTGCATTCCCTTATATTTAAATTTGTATTTGTCAGCTAATAAGATTTGTTAGTATAGTCATCACTTGGTATCTGTGCATAATTGGTTCCAGGACCTCCCTTGGGTACCAAAATCTATGGATGTTCAAGTCCCTGATACAAAATGGGTGTAGAATTAATATTTGCATATAACCTATGCACATCCTCCTGTATGCTTTAAGTCATCTCTAGATTAGTTATAATACCTAATTCAGTGTAAATGCTATATAAATTGTTGTTATACTGTATTGTTTAAGGGAAAATGGCAAGAAAAAATGTCTGTATATGTTCAGTACAGATGCAGTTTTTTCCCCAAATAGTTTCAATCTACAATTGGTTGAATCCTCGGATGTGGAACCCATGAATACAGAGGGTGGACTGTAGTTTGAAATGTTTGACTTACTAGAATTCTTAAACATTCTGATCTTCTTCCTAAGAGACATAAGAGTACATAAGATTCACTATCCCATAAGTTTCTTTAATTTGGGTGTTTGCCTTGATCAACACATCTTCCCCACAGGCATGTCTTGAACTGTAAAATATTATTTCAGCATTCCTGGTAGATAAAGATATAGCTGTTTGTCATCATTCAATGGCAAGAAGCTGTTTTAAAAGCTTGGCAGATGTATTAACGCATAGCTACTCACCGGTGGTAACACCTGGTATTAATTGCACGTTTTCAATACTCAGCTTTCATTGCTTCATAAGAACAAGTTGGTTTTTTTATTGAGGTTCACCTAGAGAATACATCTACATTTGACCTATTGAGTCATTTCAGATAGTTGGGACCAAAATGGTTACTGCCCTTTAAATTGGTCTTTGTTACTACTTTAAAAATATATATTCCAAAGGTTTTTTTCACTAAAGTATTTGAAGATAATACCTCTATTCTCTAGCACAATCCTTTCATTAAAACTATAAAATCTGTTTAGTTTTATAATAGTATTTGACACCTTTATAATTTAATGTCAAAAATATATGAGAGGGCAACAATTGTTTCCATGTGGGAAAAACAGGGTGTTCCTAGGCATAGAAAAATTAATTTGTAAGAACATTTGGTTTCATAAAATATTTGAGATAAAAAATGCCATTGATAAAATATTTCATCCAGAAAGGGTTTTGCAATTAGGACAGTGTAGATTTTCTCTCTAAATTAGTATTTGATGAAATAAGTGGAACTAACGAAAAAAAGAATGCAGACTGTGTATTGTGGTACATTTTGATATATCAGCTACGGTGTTTGCATGCATAAACCAACTCATTTTGTGTGTGTGATGTTGAGCATGTACTAGAAAAATCTTTGGAATTGAGTTGTTACCTAAGATTACTGTAAATTGTACACTGTATCTGGGATTTAGTTTTAACTAAAGCCTAGCGTTTACCATGTTTAAACTTTGAACCTATTTTTGTACCAGTTTTTGCAAGGAAGTTTGTTTTACAACTTCATTTTTTGTTTTTAAGCTAACTTCTTTTTAATCCTCCTTTGAATACATTTTTCCCAAAATCCTTAAAGTTTTTATTGAAATATACAATACAGAAGTGTACAAATTACAAGCGTACAGTTCGAAACATCACAGTGACCACATATAGCCAGCACCAAAATAAGAAAGATTACTGGCACCCTCAGAAGCTTCCAGTGTGCCCCCTCAAATCAGTACCCCCACCCACCATCACTGCCTCACAAAGTCATAGATAAATTTTGCTTATTTTTTAAGCTTTATGTAAGTGGAATCTTAAGAATTTATATTCTTTTTGTGCCAGGCATCTTTCAATATAGGGCTGTGGTTCAACCTTTTTTTTTTTTTTTTTGCATGTAGCAATAGTTACTCTCATTGCAGTATGATATTCCCTTGAGCAAATATAGCCAGTGGGCCAGTGAGGTGGCTCGTGCCTATGCCTATAATCCCAGTGCTTTGGGAGGCCAGGGTGGAAGGATCACATGAGGCCAGGAGTTTGAGACCAGCCTGGGCAACATAGCAAGTTGCAGTGTCTACAAAAAATTTAAATATATATATATAGATATTATACTATTGATGAGTGTATATTAGTTTCCTATCGTTGCTGTAGTAGATTACCACAAATTTATTATCTTAACCATTCTGGAGTTCAAAATCAGTCTTACTGGGCTAAAGTTAAGGTGTCAGCAGGGCTGGTTTCTTTTGGAGCTTTCAGAGGAGCATGTATTGTTTTCCTTTCTAACTTCTAGAGGCTGCCTGCATTCCTCTGCTCTTGGCCCCTTCTCCAAAGCCAGCTGCACAGCATATTCACTCTCTCTGCATCCATCACCTCACCTCATTCTGACTTTCCTGCCTCCCTCACCCAAGTGATTAAATTGGGCCCTCCTGAATAATCCAGTATAATCTCCCTCAATGCTCTAAATATTTCACTCCACTCGCTTGCATGGTTTCTTTTTTTTTTTTTTTTTGAGACAGAGTCTCACTCTTTTGCCGGGGCTAGAGTGCCCTGGCATCAGCCTAGCTGACAGCAACCTCAAACTCCTGGGCTCAAGCAATCCTACTGCCTCAGCTTCCTAAGTAACTGGGACTACAGGCATGCGCCACCATGCCCAGCTAATTTATATATATATATATATATATATATATATATATATATATATATATATATATATATTTTTTTTTTTTTTTAGTTGTCCAGCTAATTTCTTTCTATTTTTTTAGGAGAGATGGGGTCTTGCTGTTGCTCAGGCTGGTCTCAAACTCCTGAGCTCAAACGATCCACCCGCCTCGGCCTCCCAGAGTGCTAGGATTATAGGTGTGAGCCACCATGCCGGGCCTGCTTGCATGGTTTCTGAAGAGAAGTCAAGTGTAATTCTTATCTTTGTTCCTCTATAGGTGTTTTTCCCCTCTGGTTTTTTTCAACTTCTTCCTTTTTCCTTTTCTTTTTGTTTAAATTGAGACAGGGTCTTGCTCTGTTGTCCAGGCTGGAGTACAGTAGCACAGTCGTAGCTCACTGCAACCTCGAACTCCTGGGCTCAATCAATCCAACTGCCTCAGCCTCCCAAGTAGCCTGGAGTACAGGCAGGTGCCACCACACCTGGCTAGTTTTTCTATTTTTAGTAGAGATGGGGGTCTCACTATGTTGCTCAGGCTGGTCTCGAACTCCTGGCCTCAAGCGATCCCACCTCAGCAACCCACAGTGCTAGGATTATAGGCATGAGCCACCGTGCCCAGCCTAAGATTTTTTTTCTTTAAAGTTTTCTGCAGTTGGCATGTAATATGCCTAGGTGTAGTTTTTTGAGGTTTTGTGGGGTTTTGGGGCATTTATCCTGCTTAATGCTCCCTGAACTTCCTGGATCTGTGGTTTGGTATCTGACATTAATTTGGAGGAAATTCTCAAGTCATTGCTTCAAATACTCCTTTTGTTCCTTTGTCTTTCTTCTATTGGTTTACCCAGTTATCCCACAGTTCTTGGATATTTTGTTCCTTTTTTGTCTTTTTTCTCTGTGTTTCAGTTTCAGAAGTTTCTACTGTTGTATCCTCCAGCTCAGAGATTCCTGCCTCGGTCCAGTCTACTAGTGAGCCCATCAAAGGCATTCCTCTATTAGGTTTTTTTTTTTTATCTCTAGCATTGCATTTTAATATGTTTTGGATTTCTGTCTTTCTGCTTACATTACTCATCTGTTCTTGCGTGTTGTCTCCTTTTTCTGTGAGAGTCCTTAGCATATTAATTATAGTTGTTTTATATTTATGGTCTCGTAATTCCAACATCCCTGCCATGTCTGATTCTGGTTCTGTTGCTTCCTCTGTCTCTTCAAACTGTGTTTTTAGTATGCCGTGTAATTTTTTGTTAATAGCAGGACATGGTGTACGGTAAAAGTAACTCCAGTACATAGGCCTTTAGTGATGTGGTGAGGTGTGGGGCGAGGGGAAGCGTTCTGTAGCCCTGTGATTAGGTCTCAGTTTTAGTGAGCCTGTGCTCCTGCGTTGTGAAGACTTCACCAGTGCTTCTCAGTTCCCCCCACCCCCTTGAGGTGGCACAGGATATCTAGAGGGGGCTAGAGTTGAGTATTTCCCGACCATGACTGCCCTGATGGTAGGGAAATAGACTCTGGTAAAAGAGTTTATCTTAAGGGCAGGCCTTGTTAGGAGAACAGAATGCCCTGGCATATTTCAGAATGGTTACTTTCTCTCTCCTCCTGCCAGAAGCTTGAGAGGATTTTTCTCTGATCTTCCCTGTGAGAACCTGGTAGAGCTGGACGTAAAACTCACAAAAGTGTGAGAACCCTCTTATAACTGGGTCCCTGTGGTATTCTCAACTCCCAGGCTTGTCCGCACTGAACCTCCAGTAATTCATCAATTGCAGTTCAGATTCTCCTGCCCCAGTACTGGTTTCCATGGAGGTCTCTACCCATGAATGTCTACCTGGTAAGGCGATTCTCTGCCTGTCTGTCTCCAATTTTGAGGCAGTGGTTTGCTCTGTGACCTCAGTTCTCTGACAGATGCAAGAATTCTTTTTCATTTGTTCAGCTTTTTACTTGTTAGGATAAAATGATGACTTCCAAAGTCCTTACGTGCTGGACCAGAAACTGGAAGTCTTATTTCCTCCCTCTCAAGATCCTTAATCATATCTGCAAAGTCCCTTTGCCAAGTCAGGTAATATTTGCAGGTTCTAGCAATTAGAATGTGGACATCTTCTGGAGTTTATTGTTCAGCAAACATCCAAACAGGATGTTTGGGTGGTTTTCAGTTTTTCAGTTGCTATTATGAATAGGGCTATTAAGAACACTCTTGAATGTGTCTTGTGGAAAACATGTTATCATTTCGGTTCGGTGTATTTGTAGAAGTGGATTGTTGGGTCCGTAGGCTATGTATGTATTCAACTTTAGTAGATAAAGCCAAATAGTTTTTCCAAAGTGGTTATGAGGATTTCCATTCCTGGGAGAAAATATTTGCAAGAAATGTCTGATAAGGGCCTCCTGTTCAAAATATATAAAGAATATTTACAATTCAATAATATGACAAATAACCTAATTTAAAAATTGGCCAAGGATTTGAATAGACAGTTTCTCCAAAGAAGATATACAAATGGCAAATAAGCACATGAAAGGATGCTTAACATCTTTAGAGCTTGGGGATATGTAAATCAAAACCATAATGAAACACTAATTAGTCAGCCATAAAAAGGAATGAACTATTGACTGAGGTATGCTATAACATGAATGAACATTGAAAACATTATGTTAAGTGAAAGGAGCCAGTCACAAAAAGCCACATTATAGGATTCCATTTATATGAAATGTCCAGAATAAACAAACCCGTTGAGACAGAAAGTAGATTAGCAATGGCTAGGCGGAAGGGAAAATAGGAAGTGGGGTTTCGTTTTGGGGTGATGAAAATGTTCCGGAATTATATGGTGGTGAATATACTAAAAACTACTGACTTACGCACTTCAAAAAGGTGAATGTTATGGTATGTGAATTAATATACCATTTTCTTAAAAGAATTCCTCTTATTATCAGCAACATGAGAGTTCCAGTTGTTCAGCATCCTTGTCTACATTTGCTATTGTCTGTTTTTAGTTTTAGATATTCTGGCCGATAGATGGTAGGATCTCATGGTTTTAATTGTATTTTGTTGATAACAAGAGTTAGTTAATTAGAGTTAAGCATATTTCATGTTTATTGGACTTTTGGATATCCTTTTTTGTAAAATGCCTGTTTAAGAGTCTTGTCCTTTTTTGTGGTGGGTAGGGGTTGGGGGAGAAGGCTGTATGACTTTTTCTTACTGACTTGTTTACTAGTCCTTGTCAGATCTGTATTGCAAATAACTTCTTGCGCTCTCTGGTTTGCCTTTTCACTCTCTTATTGGTGTCTTTTCATGAGTAGAACTTACTGATTTTAATTTAGTCCAGTTTTTCTTTATGGTTTTCTTACCTATTTTTAAGAAGTGTTTGCCTCCCCACAAGGTCATGAAGATGTTCTACTATAATTTCTTTTTTTAAGAAGCTTTACTGTTTTACTTTCTTACAATCTACGTGGAATTGAGTTCTATCCATAATTTCTTAAAATATGAGTGTTCAATTAATCCAATACTACTATTGGAAAAAAATCGTTTTTACAACACTGCAGTGCTACCTTGGTCATATGCTACCTTGGTCATAATTCCACTGTCCATTTATGCACACAACTATTTCTGGGCTTTCTAGTCTCTTCCAATTGCCAGTTTGCTTATCCTCATGTGGATACTACAGGCTCAATTTCTGTAGGTTTTTTGTAAAGCCTTTATTTGGTCACCTAAGCCGTTTAGTATTATTTTTCCTTATGTTGTTTTTGCTATTCTTGTCCCTTTGCATTTCCATATAAACTTTAGAACCAACTGGTCACTTGTCACAAAAACCTGGCATTTTCATTAGGATTGTATTGAATTTACAGATCAATTTGGGGATAACTGTCATCTTTACAACATCTGAAAACTATGAACAGGACTATCCTTCTGTGTTTATATAGGTCTTCAATTTCTCTTAGCAATGTTTGTAGTTTTTTTTCTTTTTTTAAAATTAAAAAAAAATTTTTTTAGGCTGGGCTCGGTGGCTCACACCTGTAATCCTAGCACTCTGGGAGGCCGAGGCGGGAGGATCGCTCAAGGTCAGGAGTTCGACACCAGCCTGAGCAAGAGCGAGACCCCATCTCTACTAAAAATAGAAAAAAATTATATGGACAGCTAAAAAAATATATATAGAAAAATTAGCTGGGCATGGTGGCGCATGCCTGTAGTCCCAGCTACTTGGGAGGCTGAAGCAGTAGGATTGCTTGAGCCCAGGAGTTTGAGGTTGCTGTGAGCTAGGCTGATGCCACAGCACTCTAGCCAGGGCAACAGAGTGAGACTCTGTCTCAAAACATAAATAAATAAATAAATATTTTTTTAAACTATTGATTTTTTTTTTTTTTTTCTGGAGACAGAGTCTCACTCTGTTGCCACGGGTAGAGTGCAGTGAGTGGTGTCATCGAAGCTTATTGCCACCTCAAACTCCTGGTCTCAAGCCATCATCCTGCCTCGGCCTCCCGAGTAGCTGGTGTGCACCACCACACCCAGCTGATTTTTCTGGTTTTTTGTAGAGATAGGGTCTTGCTCTTGCTCAGGCTGGTCTTGAGCTCCTGGTCAAGAGATCCTCCTGTCTCAGCCTCTCAGAGTGCTAGGATTATGGGCGTGAGCCACCGCTCCCAGCCTGTTTGTAGTGGTTTTGCATCTCCTGTTCGTAGTTTTTTTGCAGAGTATTTGTTTTTGATGCTATTATAAATGCCATCCTTTTAAAATTTCATTTCACTTTGTTGCTGATATATATAAATACATCTTCTTCATGTTAATTTCATCTAGCATCCTTACCTAATACAGTTATTAATGTAATAGTTCACCTGTTATTTGTTTTTGATTTTTTTCTACATACAGTTGTGTTATCTGCCAATATCTTGCTATATTATACCTGCACTCCAATACAGAATAGTATAAAACTGGTAAGAGGAAGCATCTTTAATTTTTGCCCATATAAGAGTGAAACTTTCAATATTTCACCATTAAGTGTATTTGCTGCATGCTTTTTATAGACACTCTATCAAAGAAAGTACTCTTCTAGTCACTTTATTAGCATAAGTTTTATCATGAATGGGTGTTGAATTTTATCAAATGCTTGTTTTCTTCATCTATTGAGATTATTCCTTTTCTTTTTTTTTCTGTTAATGGTATGAGTGACCTTACCTTTTAAAAATTAAGCCAACTTTGTATTCCTGGAATAAACCTAACTGGATCTTAATGTATTAGTTTTATTATATTGCTGGATTTCATTTGCTAATATTTTGTGAGAATTTTTGCATTATGCTCTTGAGAAAGACTGGCCTGTAATCTTCATTTCTCATAATGTTCTGTCAGTACTTGATAGGAAGATTATGTTGACTTCCTAAAACAATTTGGGAAGTATTCCCTCTTCATGGTTTTGTAAAGAGTTCATGTAAGACTGGTGTAATGCTTGTCAATTTTGTTGTTTTAAAACTATCAGATATCAATTTTTAAGGCTCTTCATGGAACAGAAGAATGACTCAAATGGTAATATCCATTACAGTTTTCTTATTTGGGGACTTTCATTTATATAAAAATTATTTGCTTTTAAACTGGCAAAATTCCAGACTATGGGAATTCTTCCTTCATGTTACACCTTACTAATGTCCTTACTAAAAAAGTGTTCCCCATGCTGAAATAGGATTGTACACAATGATGGCAGGGAATTTTTGCTGAATGTGTAAGACTTTTCCTATGATCATGATCATTTTAGGAAATTATAGGAAAAATGAGTTAACCTCTTATTCCAATAGGTTAAAGTTTAATAAACCCAAGGGAGAAACTTAAGCTATATATAGTATAGGATAATTTACTAGAATTCTTATCTCTTTTTTCTTGAGCTATGCTGTGGCCTAGAAAATGGCCAAGACATATGAATACCTATTTGGAAACATCCTGTCATATAACTCTTGATTGATTATATGTGTTTGGTTTGGTTTTGTAGAAGAGAATCATGGATATTAACGTTTAGACAGGCCCCGAAGCCTCATTTATTATAGTTTAAACCAACAGGTAGAAAAAATGGCTTAAATGAGGAAATATTTAAAGCATTTGGGCAAGTCTTGTGTGAAATAGGGACAATGTTTGAAAAATAAAAGAAAGTGTACTTGTTCATTGCCTAGCAAGTTCTTGGCCACCCTGTACCAAGAAATGCCAGGAATAGCTGGCATTTTATTCTCTTAAATATGTAATAGGGAGAAAATCACCACCCACTTTTGGTTTTACTGTTTTACATTGTAATCTATAGATATAATGAAAAATATGTGGTTATTAATGCGAAGAGATACATGGAATTCAAAAAAAATTTTTTTTTTTTTTTTGAGACAGAGTCTCACTCCGTTGCCCTGGCTAGAGTGCCATGGCATCAGCCTAGCTCACAGCAACCTCAAACTCCTGGGGTTAAGCAATCCTACTGCCTCAGCCTCCGGCGTAGCTGGGACTACAGGCATGCGCCACCATGCCCGGCTAATTTTTCTATATATATATTTTAGCTGTCCATATAATTTCTTTCTATTTTTAGTAGAGACAGGGTCTCGCTCTTGCTCAGGCTGGTCTCGAACTCCTGAGCTCAAACAATCCGCTCACCTCGGCCTCCCAGAGTGCTGGGATTACAGGCGTGAGGCACCGCGCCTGGCCTCAAAAATATTTTTAAAAGTATTTCTCAATAAGATATAAATAATTGGAGAATGGAAAACCATAGTAATACTGTGAGAAAGTGGAGGTATATATGTACACACAGAGATAAAGGGAGAGAAGGAGTAAATACACACACACACACACACACACACACGCGCGCACACACACATTTGGGGTAGAATAGTACCTCGATCCACTGTATAACCAAAATCTTTTTAGAATTAGTTGGTGACAATTCCTTTCTGTCTTATCTTGGGTTAAGAATTTTTTCTAAAATGTAAATACAGGTCAGGTGTGGTGGTCCATACTTGTACACTATATTGCCCGGGCTGGTCTCCAACTCCTGGCCTCAAGTGATCCTTCCACCTCAGCCTCCCAGAGTGCTAGGATTACAGGTGTGAGCCACCATGCCCTGCCACAAGTGTTAGGTTTTTGTTTTCTGTTTTTTAAATTTATTCTTTACTTTAACTTTTTTTTTGTTTTAATGGGTTGGAGGTTGTGAGGAGGGGTGCTCAGTTGCCTTGGTTTTTTTGTTATTGTTGAGACACAGTCTCACTCTGTCGCCCTGGGTAGAGTACAATGGCATCATTGTAGCTCACTGCAACCTCTAACTCCTGGGCTCTAAGTGATCCTTCTGCCTCAGCCTCCCAGATATCTGGGACTACAGGCACGTACCCCCAACGCCTGGCTGGATTTTTTTTTTCTTTTCTTTTTGGTAGAGACAGGGTCTCACTCTTGCTCAGGCTAGTCTCAAACTCCTGAGCTCAAGCAGTCCTGCCTTGGCCTCCCAAAGTGCTAGGATTACAGGCAAGAGCCACCGCACCTAGCTTCATACAAGTTCTAAAAGAAAACATGGGTAAATTCTGTTGTACCTGAGTGGGGAAAGGCTTTCTAACTTTAATTCAATCCACATGCAATAAGAGAAAAATTTTAATTTCAACCACATAAAAATAATTTTAGAAAACAAGATGGCAAAAAGCGCCATAAGCAAATGTAACATATCACAGATAAAGAGCTCATATTCCTAATATATAAAGAAGTCTTTAAAAATAGAGGTTGGGGGCTGAGTGTTTCACATATCAATATATCCTGGGAGTTACTTCATATCAGTTCATAGAAATCAACTTCATTAAAAGAAAAATTGAAGTACTCTATCATGTGGCTATACCACAGTTTATTTAGCCAATTTCCTGAGCGACACTTCTCTAAACTTTTTTGTATGTTTTTACTTCTGGAACTTTTATCAGTGTTTTAACATTTTGAAAAAATAAAACCAATAATGAGGAAAGAACTCTGAGATGGATTCTATGACCTGTAATGGCACTTAGTATCAGGCAAGGCTTGTACTGAGGGTGCATGGTGATGCCTGATACTCCCTACAATCCAAATTCCAAACTAGACCCCACCGTCTCCCTTCCCCAGGGACTCAGAAACTTCCACCTTCCTTTATCGCAGCTCTCATTCAAGTGATCAAACTGTCCTGGACTAAAGTACCCAAATGATGATGGCAGCAAGGAAGCTAAGTGACCCACAGTCCTTTTATCCCCTAATCCCACTTAGGAATTAACTCTGCCCCGTGCGTGCCTTAGAACCAAAGACATTATTAGCATTCCTTTGCCTTTGCGGCCCTCTGCTGGTATAAAGAAAATGTGGAAGCTGATGATACTTGTTTATCTTCTAGTCTAGTTTTGTTGGGAGAGGAGCTTTGATAAGCTATCATCCCTAGAATATGTCTGATCCAAACTTGGCTTATCTGGCCCCTTGCCCACTCTACAGTTTGGAAGTACTGATGAAACAGAAGACTTTGCCTTTGACTGCACAACACGTCTTCCTGCGTTCTCCTCCCCTTTCTTACCCTGGCTGCTCCTCACCTTCTCTCCCACTCCCTCCAGAGTTCTGGCCTAAATCCTTTTCTTTCTATAGGTTCATCCCTTTAACATTTTAATGGCTCTAACTATTCAGTGCTACAACTATTTTCCAAGTGTTTATTTGCTCCAATGCTCCAGATCCATGTTTGAAACTATGTACCACAAACTCCACTTGGTGCCCTCTGGTACCTCAATTTCAGTGTGCCCTGAATCTGAGTTCTTCATCTTCCCTTTGTTGAAACAAATGACCCCAAAACTGTAAATAAGGTGAGAGAATTACTGACTGCCCTTTCAGTGTCATACGAGATCAGTGGTTCTCAAAGTGTGGTCCATGGACCAGCAGCATCAGCATCACCTGCGAACTGGTCAGAAGTACAAATTCTCAGGCTCCACCCAAGGTCTACTGTCAGAAATTTGGGGGTGGGACCCAGAGCAATCTGTGGTTTAACAAACCCTCCAAGCCAGGCACAGTAGCTCACGCTTGTAATCCTAGCACTCTGGGAGGCCAAGGCAGGAGGATCACTTGAGGTCAGGAGTTTGAGACCAGCCTGAGCAAGAGTGAGACCTCGTCTCTACTAAAAATAGAAAAAAAAAATTAGCCAGGCATGGTGGCTTGTGCCTGTAGTCCCAGCTACTTGGGAGGCTGAGGCAGGAGGATCACTTAGAGCCCAGGAGTTTGAGGTTGCTGGGAGCTAGGCTGACGCCACGGCACTCTAGCCTGGGCAACAGAGCCAGACTCCCTTAAAAAAAAAAAAAAAAAGAAGCCTCCCAGGTGACTCTGATGATCACTCAAGTTTGAGAACCGCTGAACTAGAGCAGGGGTCAGCAAACTATGGCTTGTGGGCCAAATTGAGCCCACTGCCTTGTTTTTATGAAGTTTTACTGGGATGCAGACACACCCATTTGTTTATGTATCATCTATGGCTGCTTTCATTTCACAACAACAGAATTGAGTTGAACAGTTGTGACAGAGACCATGAGGCCCTCATAGCCTAAAATATTTACTATTCGGACCTTTAAAGAAAAAGTTTGCTCACCTCTGGACTACAGTACTGTCTACAAAACCCTCCGAAGGGTTATCTGATGATAGGGAAAGATAATTTTATGTAAGTTGCTATTTATTATGAGTTGGGCCCAGAGTCTGTAACTAAGGAATTTTTTTTCTTTGAAACAGAGTCTCACTCTGTTGCCCCGGCTAGAGTGCCATGGCATCAGCCTAGCTCACAGCAACCTCAAACTCCTGGGCTCGAGCGATCCTCCTGCCTCAGCCTCCCGAGTAGCTGGGACTACAGGCATACGCCACCATAGCCAGCTAATTTTTTTCTATATATATCTTTAGCTGTCCAGATCATTTCTTTCTATTTTTAGTAGAGACGGGGTCTCGCTCTTGCTCAGGCTGATCTCGAACTCCTGACTTCAAGCAATCCTCCCGCCTCAGCCTCCCAGAGTGCTAGGATTACAGGCGTGAGCCACTGCGCCCGGCCTGTAACTAAGGTATTAATTATAGAAAACTGATAAATTGGAAATGATTTTTGTCTAATAGAAGTGAAAATGATTTCTCTCTGGTACAGTTAATTACAAAGCTAACAATTTTATTCTCCTGTACACTATTAATCAGTTTTGGATCTAACCCAGCAGTCTTATCCCAGCATACTTTTTTTCTTTTATTGAATACACACATGCGCGCGCGCACACACACACACACACACACACACACACACACACACACACACACACACACCATGGTCTCTCATATCCTCCTGAGAACCAGTTTTACATTACTCTGATTACTAATAAGTTAGATAAATCTTTCAAGCATGCTCACTACATACTTGTATGAAAGTCACCTTTTTAATTTTTTGAAATTTATGCTTTGACATCAATAAGAGTTAATTCCTCTTATATTCCCTGTCTGTGTCCTTATACTCCCCCTATCTCCCAGTTACATGATTTGAAACCTGTCCCAATTTTCCCTTACTCTCCAAACAAATCAGTCTCCGAATCTCACTAATTTTACCTCCCAGGTTCTCTTGGAGCCAGCCCATGACTACTTGTCAGAGTTGAAGCCCCTATTCCCTTGCTCCTGAACTTTCACAACAGCCCCTCCCTGGATCTTTGTAATCAATCCAGTCTGCTCAAGGATGCTAGAAAAACACCCCCAAAGAGAAGCTCCAATCATTTCACTCCCCTGCCACAAACCCTCTGGTTGTTCCTCATTGGGCAACAATAATGGAAAAGTCCAGTTCCTTAGCCTGATTTCTAAGGCCCTCCGAAACTTGCCCTGAAGCTCATCTTCCTTGACTACTCTTTGTCCACCCAGCCCTCCCTCCATTCACTGTGCCTGGGGGCACTTTTTTTGCCTTCCTTCATATTGCCCTTCTGCCTGAATACCCTCTGCCCCATTTCTGCATGTCCAAACCCAAGTGTCGTTTAACCCCAGCTTGAAGCGCCACCATACTAATCCTTTTAACCAAAAGTCATTTCTCTCTGCTCTTAATCCCAACACATTTAATTTGTATCTCTTTTATAGCACATATGACCTATTTTGTGACATGGTCCTTTCGGTTGACATTTCTGTGGCCTTATTTTAGGTCAGCATCTATGATCCAACATTGTATCCACATTATTGCCTAACTGTGCTAACACAGATACAAGTGACAAGTTTTGAGTAGGACCTGCTGAAAAATTAAACTCTCAACTGAAAAAGTAGCACCACATTATTTTTTGAATGTCTAAAATCCCATCATGTTTTCCCGAACAATCTGTCTCTTCTTTTGAATGTTTTCTTTCTTTCACTTGAAAAATATTAAATATTAAAGGAGAAAAGTGAATACTCTTCAAAACCTAAGTTAAATGCACCTTCTCTCTCTCTCTCTTTTTTTTTTTTTGGTGTATCTTTTCAGCATAAACAAGGTTTCTCGTTTCAGTAAACTATTCCAATTTGTTTATTCATTAATGAGGGTGACAATTTTCTGTGTGGATATGCCCGTCAAAAGGGCTTCCTCTACAAGTATGTGCTCTTGAAGCACTAAAATCTTTATTTGGTCTTTTGATTTATGAAGAAACATAAGGGATGCACGCTTCTTTAATTGGGAGGGATATTAGTCTCTAAATCCTGGGCACCCCCAAATCAACTGGGGCAAAGGAAGTATGGCATGTCTGCTCTTTACTACATAACTGGCTTTCACTTTTATCACATTATAAGACAGTGTTCCTCCAAGTGGATGGATTTCTTATCAGACTCACCTGAAGAGCTTATTACAAAAGTATATTCCCAAACCCCATCCAAATTCAGAATCTCTGAGGCTAGATCTCCAAAAATCTTTATTTTTAATTAACCTCCCAGATGATTCTTATGCACCCTAGAGTTTGTGAATCACAGGCTAAATTCATATCTTTTCAAAACGTAAAGAGAAGCAGAGACCCCTAGAGAATTGTCCAAGGGCACCCTAAACAAACCAAGAGGGTTAAGAAAGTCTGTTCATCTTTTCTCCTGTATCAAAGTGTCCTTGCTTCTTTGTAACTTCCCCCAATATTTTACTTTGAAAGTGCTCAAACATAGAGAAATATTAAAACAATTGTACAGGGGACACCCATATACTTCACCTAGATTCTACCATTAACATGTTACTGCAGTTGCTTTATCACAAGTCTATCCTTTTGTCTTTTCAGTCATCAAACCATCTTATTTTGGGGGGGTGGATTTCTAAGGAAATTTTAGACATCAGTAGTGTCCAGTTTGGGATAATGGTGGTGACCTGAAGAATAAAAGGGCAGTGAATCCTTGTCGCCCTGGTGAAAATTCAGTGGCCTCCTTTTATTGGACAGAATTTGTTGGTTGCTTGGCCTCGGGAAGATGTTTAGAATGCATTTAATCAGTCAGAAGGATAGTTGGCTGGCTATAGATAGCCCCCACGGAATAGTATCTACTTGTCTCCATTCATTTGAATGGGAGCTTTTCTCTTGTTATTGGAAGAAGAAAAGGGAGGTTTGGAATCATGGAAAAGAGATGATAAATGTGGCAGCAGTAACCCCTCCCCTCTTCCATGGGTGTTGAGACCTTACTGAAGAAATGAGGCTGAAGTTTGCTGGGTTAGTGGTTAGTCAGCAGCAAGATGTGAGTCAGACTGCCCAGGCCTATACTCTGGCTGCTCCTGGCTGTTTGACCTTGGATATGATACTCAACCTCTTGGCCTCAGTTTTCTCATCTGCAAAATGAAGATAATAATAGTATCTATTTTACATTGTTGTAGAGAAAATAGGTGTGCAGCCTGACGTGTAACTCAATCATCTTCAGTTGGCTAAAATATAATAACATTGCTTCGTGAGTTTTCTAAGTTCACATAAAAAGAACAGATGTGAGTATAGAATCTGGTGACCAAGAAAGAGACAAATAAACTACATGATTTTGACAAGTGAGCCTAAAAGGAATTCCGAGAGGCAGGAGGGAGCAATCCCAAAAGTCCTCCCAATTTATTATATATAAAATGATATCCAAATTCTTCCCTTGGTCTGCAAGGCTGCTCTCCATTATCTGACCTTTGCCTGCATCTCCAACTTCATTTCCTCTCCTCCTTCCTACTTTGCCCTAGCAACACTGGTCATTTGGCCTGCAGGACATTTGCACTTGCTGTCCCCTCTGCATGAAAATCTCTTCCCAGATCTTTACAAGCCTGTCTTCTTCTCATACTTCAGTCTCATTCAACTCAAATAGGAAGATTCTCAGAGATGCCTTTCCTAACTACACAGTGGCCTGTTCGGCACCCAGCTCTCCATCACATCACATTATTTTCATGTCACTTATCACTATCTGAAATTATTAATCTGTTAACTTGTTTATTGTCTGTCTCTCCTACTAGGAGGTAGCACGGAGAGGGCAGGTGCCCTGTGTCCTTGGCTTACGTGTCTGTAATCCCAGCACCTAGAACACGGTTCTTGCACACTGTAAGTGCTCAAAAACATTGATTGAATGAATATCTGGAAGATGGAAGATTGAGGGAGATGAGAAATAAATCAAAAGCCCACAGAAAGAACTCAAATCTTGGGCAAAAGCCAGAATCCCAAGAGTTAACAGACAAGTTTGAGGAGGGGTTAAGGTCGGGGGCGAAGGAGGGCTGGGAGGGGAGGTGGGTAGGGAGAGCGGGGCGGGCGGGGGGGGGGTGGAACGCGGGAGGGCGGGGGAGGGGACGCGGCGAGGGAGGGCGGGGCGGGGGGGGGGCGGTGAACGCGGGAGGGCGGGGGAGGGGACGCGGCGAGGGAGGGCGGGGCGAGGGCGGGGCCGGCAGGAAGCTGGGGAGGGGGCCCCGGAAGTGACGGCTTTCTGCGCTCCCGGGGATTTCTGGAGTTCGTGAAGTCCGCGAAGTCAGTGACGCTGCTGCTGCGGCCGTCGCGTTCCCCGGCCCTGGGCGATGGAGAACGGAGAGGTGTACAGAGCCACCACGGAGGCGGCCCCGGGCCCCGTGAGAGGCCCCCGGGGCGGCCTCGCTGCCTACTTCTTCCTGGGCCGGCTCCCTTGGTACCGGCGAGTTCTCAAAGGCTTGCAGCTGGTGAGTCCGCGGCCCGGGAGGGCGAGCCCGGGCTGGGGAGGAGAGTCTGCCCGGGCGCCGTCGGCCTGCGGGCTTGGGAGGCTGCCGAGCGGCCTCTTCTCAGCCTGGTGGTTCAGTAAGCGACCGTTTCCACATCCCCCGTCCCCTCCGTCTCCGCCTGGGGCAGGGGGCGTTACCTTCCGCCCTCCCCACCCCGCTTCCGCCGTGCGGCCCCCTGTCCCCTGGTCTTTCCCCACCAGAGTCCCCGAAGACGACTAGGGCCAGCGAGCAAGTTAGGCGGGTCCAGGAAATGCGTCGGAGGAGCCCCACATCGGCCACTTAGACTTCTTTCGCTCATCCTCAGTAACTACCTTCCTCTCTTCTCCCCGCTGAAACTCTGCATTATCACCCCAAGTGCCTGTATTTAGGCTGTATTTAGTACTTTCTGTTTATCTTTCTCTGGCTCTTGCGGTTTTCCTGTTGCGAGCCCATGGAAACAGTTTAACTTGGACAAGCGCTTCCGATATCACGCATGGCTTTGAGATGTGTGTGTATATCCAGTAAATTGTCTTTCAGAAGTTTTGTATTCATTGGAAAAGAATTATTTCTGAGTGAGCAAGATGTGTGTTCCAGGTAGAAAGTCAGAAGGACAGCTCTTTGTGTGGATAGCATAACCAAGGCATGCTATGCTTCTCTTTCCATTTCTTTGA
The DNA here is from genome assembly GCF_020740605.2 of Lemur catta. NCBI lineage: Eukaryota > Metazoa > Chordata > Mammalia > Primates > Lemuridae > Lemur > Lemur catta. Next base: position 149,178,418 of record NC_059128.1, read on the forward strand.
GTTTCAGTTTAAGCAATTCAAGTGCCGTATACCTTTTAGAGGAAATATCAAAGCGTCTTTGACATTTAAATTATAATTCTGTTTACATTCGTGTTGAGCTACTATTGTTATACTGTTTCAACCAGTGATAAGCAGCATTTTCTACAAGAGGACCAGTTTGGGAAAAATCAGAATGCTTAGAATGTTTATGGGTCTTGTGTCATTTATTTATTTAATTTATTTTTTGAGACAGGGTCTCACTCTGTTGCTCAGGCTAGAGTGCAGTAGCATCATTGTAGCTCACCACAATCTCAGACTTCTGGGCTTAAGCCATCCTCCTGCCTCAGTGTCCGGAGGAGTAGCAGGGACTACAGGAAGGCGCCATCATGCCCAGCTGATTTTTCTATATTTTGTATAAATGAGGTCTAGTTATGTTGTTCAGGCTGATCTTGAACCCCTGGCCTCAAGTGATCCTCCTGCCTTGGCCTCCCAAAGTGCCAGGGTTACGGGGGTGAGCCACCGTGTCTGGCCGGTTTTGTTTTTTAACCATCCCAAGCAAAAAAAAAAATAGCTCATTGGTTTCCTTGGGAAGAACTTAAATTCTTACAACTCAAATGATCAGAACTTAAATTCTTAGGCACTCAGATGACCTACTTTTATTGAATAGGAAACAGAAACCTGGCACTGGTTTATAGCCACCAAAATGACCGTATCTGGGGGTGACTGGAAAATTACTTGGAGGCAAGTGATAATATAGCCTATGGAACCCAAGAGGGTCTGGTCCTGTCACTTTTCAGCCACCCTCTAGATAGTTCCACACCAGCCACCTTTATTTTTTTTATTTTTTGTTTATTTATTTATTTTTGAGGCAGCATCTTACTCTGTGTTCCGGGCTAGAGTGCAGTGGCCTCATCTAGCTCACTGCAACCTCCGACTCCTGAGCTCAAGTGATCCTCCTGCCTCAGCTAAGATTATAGGGGTGAGCCACTTCGCCCAGCCTCTACCTTTAATTTCTTACCAGGCATCAGGGGTTCCCTCCTGCCACTGTTCCTTTGCACAAGCTGTTACTTCTACCCAGAAGTCCTTCCTTCTGCTCTTCTTGTCAGCTCTCACAGGATTTTTATCAGCTATATTTGTCTGCATTAAAGCTAAAATGTTTCTACATGAATGAGTAGTAGAACTCTTCAGAACAGAATATTCATCTGAAGCATTCTTGCAGCTCAGAAGACATCATCTGTATTGGTTTGTTACCCATGAAATCTCATATTTTAAGTTGCTTTTATTCTTTCTAATCAAAAGTGGCAAAGCTAAAGTAAAATTTCTCATTACCTTATAGTTTAATAAACTGTAGTTCCATATCTTCGGAATAGAACGAAACCAGATTCCTTCCTTATTGCCAGAAAAAAAGAACACTACCAGAAATTTTGGTGGTAGATGTTATACTTGGACACAGCAGGGAAGATGAATTTGCCTTGAAAAGATTGTTAGACTATTCCTGTTTGTTCTCTGTCATTCAAAAGGAGAAATGGGGAAAGAATAATGTCTCTTCATGAAATCCATTTATTTATGGGAAGCTTATTACAAGAATGCCTTCTTTAATATGGAGTTTTAAACATCTTTTTTCATTATTACCTTTCACTTTAATGATTACCTTTTTGTCCTTGCTTTATCTGTTTTAATAATGTCTTATCTCTTCACAATCACATTATATTACAAGAGTTACCTGGAAAGTCCCAAGGAAGTTATATATGAAGTCAGTAAAAGCTGTCATCCACTCTGGGGCAGTTGGCAGGGTCTTCTTTGCCTTAACTCAAACTGCCTTTAGGTTGGTTGTTTTACTTTAGATGTTTCATTTTTAAAAACTAAGTAGAATTGCAGAGCTCCAAGAAGGAGATAACTGTAATGGAGAAACCCATAATCAGAAGAGGAGGTGTTTTAACAACAGACCTGCAAATCCTGTGAAAAAAATTTTTTTCCACGTCAGATGAGTAATGTGCTGACGTCTTACCAAAGTTTGAGGGAGGCACATCTCACACAGGGGTGTGAAAACCCAGGCATCATGCTTCTGAACTACAAAAAGATGCCCTGTGAAATTATATTCAAAATGTTGTACATTTATATGTTTGGGTACATTATTCTGGACCCACGAATCTTAGCAGATTCTCAAAGATCCCAAAAGAGAAAGGAAGACTTCTCTGAAACTAAAAACCAGACAGTGTGTATGTGCTTAGGAAATTCTTAGAGTCCTAGGAAGTTGAATTGGATTACCTCTGAGGTTCTTTTCACTCCTAAGATTTTTTTTTTTTTTTTCAAATCTCTGAGGCTCCATGGGGTTTGCTGTAACAGAACTGAACACCGATGGGGTAGAGAGTGGAGCCTGCCCACACACAGGAGGAGATGTAATTATATAGCTTTACCTGCCATTCAGATATGACCTGAATTTTGTCAAAACTTAAGCATCCCCTAACTACCATGCACCCTTCCAGAGCTAAAGAAGAAATACTCAGTTAAGAATTCAATGTAAGGAGTTACTAGAGTCCTAAATGTATGCAATCAGTTTTTCAATTTATTCTATCCTTAGATCTGACCTGATGCTTATATATTTTTTTTTTTGAGGGAGTTTTTGTTTTAAGGGGAGAATTGACATTTGGTAACCTAATTGCTTGCTAACAAGCTGGTGCAATGACCTAAATATATTAATTTTCTCCCTGCAACAAGCTCACCATTGTGTCTGTGGTATCAGTTGAATGTCCTTATGGCTGCACAGTACTGGGATTATGGTCATTCTTCAGGCAAGCAGTTTTAGGATTCACCAGTGATTTCAGTATATTACATTTTAAATAATGTTATTCTGAAAGTACCAAGAAATAAATCACTTAGAAGCAATTTCTTATGTTGATGCTCTTTTCATTATTTCAGTGTGAAAATTGATATGTGCTAAATCGAAATGTTCTATTTTTTCCTTGAAGAAGATCCATAATGTCAGCAAATTATGTCTTTGAACCTTTGTAAATAAATATTTGCCTAAGGCAAGGGAAACCTAATCTATTTCTTCAAACTGACAGATGTTTTTATTTGAACCTTACTATAACTACAAGGTTTTTAATAGTAAGTTCATTAATTTATAAATTCATATAATTTTGAGGGTAGAGTCTTATAATTAATGACAAACATTAAAAAGTTTTTTATAAAAAAGTTTGAAGTAGTAGACTGTAAAGATAAATGATAGAGAATTAGTATTTAATATAATGACTGTTAATATTAAGGAAGAGTTGAATTTTCAGAAAAGGCAGTGAAACTGAAATGGAGAAAGATACAGGATACTTATCTGAATGTTTAAATCACCAGAGCTGTGAGTAAGACCATCTTTTAGTCACTGAGACTTCCCAAATGTGTTGACCCTAGCAAATTGCTTTTAATGCATGATTTAATAGCACAAAGGGAAATATACAAAACTGTGGCTGTAACTTCAAAAACCCAATCTAAAGGGAAAGCCTATACAAAAATGCATAATTACAAAATGAACCTAATAAATGGTGTTTCGTGGGGAGAATAATACAGAGTGGGTGTCAGGAGATGTAGGTTCTTTTGTCTATGCCTGGATAACTTGGGGCTTAACCTGTCAGAAACTTGCTTCCTGTAAACATGGAAGTAGGAGACTCTGCTTTCCAAGGGCCCTCCCAACTCTGAAAGCTTGATAATTTCCTTAATTATATTTGGGTAAAATTTTATTTCATTAGAAGGAGCTACATTGAGTATACAGTTGATAGGTACTTAGCATAATATTCAGTAAGCAGTATTTAGCGTGATGACTTCATGCTATTGAGAACAAAACTGTTTACCAAAAATGGTAATTGAGCCTTTTTACTCATGGGTTACATTTACCATTAACTTCTTACCTAATTCAGTGATATTTTCACTCTTCCTATTCTTGACCACTTCAGTATTTAATGCTGGTGACCACCTATTTCTTGAAATTCTTCCTTCCCTTAACTTTCACACTTTTTTCTTTTTTAATACAAGAAAAGTCTGCTTACTCAAAAAATCAACTAAAAGATATGATTAAAATAAAAGAAGCCACTCTCCCACCCTCACACTCCCACTCTCCCAGGCATTACTGCTTTATTAACAGTTTTGAGTATGTTTACTTGCTTTTTAAGGAGTTTTACTAGGTTTTTTTTTTTTTTTAAACACTTCCTGTGACTTGTCCTGTGCCAGTTGCCTTTTCCCTCCTACCCTTGAACTGTAGAATTCCTCAGGCCCCACCCAATCCTCTGCTCCTCCTGTCTTCTAACCTACCAAACCACGCAGATATTCCTGCTACCTTCATCTAGAAGTCCCTGTTCCCTTGCATAGTTATTACATAAACACACCCAACTCCTTAACCATTTTTTTCCATCATCCCCGTCCAGTTAGGTCAGTTGCCTTATTATCTTTTGGACTTGCCACTGCAAATTCTTGCTTTTATGAACCTGTTATTTTTCATCCCCCACCTGGAATGTCCTCTGCCTATCCAGATTCTGTATGTCTCTCGACCCTGGTTTGAGTCCTGCTTTTCCATTCATCCTTCTGCTACTCTGAACATTTTCCTGAGATTTTCTAAACTTATGTACAAGGAATGCTCAATTATGTGGTGTAAAATATATTGTTTTTTTATTGTTTCTTGTACATTGTTCTTGTTACTCCATCATTACTTGTTCTCATACATATTACAGTGTTGGATATATAATATTCAAATATATTTTGTACTAGTGCTATTGTCCCCAATCCCTGGGCCATGGACTGGTACCAGTCCATGGCCTGTTAGGAACCAGGCTGCACAGCAGGAGGTAAGCGGCAGGCAAGCTAGGGAAGCTTCATCTGTATTTACAGCCACTCCCCATCACTTGCGTCATTGCCTGAGCTCTGACTCCTGTCAGATCGGCATTAGATTCTGCATTATGGTGAGTTGTATAATTATTTCATTATATATTGCAGTATAATAATAGAAATAAAGTGCACAATAAATGTAATGTGCTTGAGTCATCCCGAAACCATCCCACCACCTCCTCCCCCGTTCCCCTTCACTTCCCCAGCCCCCATGCATGGAAAAATTGTTTTCCATGAAACTGGTTCCTGGACCACTGTACTAGCAATTGTAGTGCTGTGGGAGATTATAAAGGAAGGTTAGTAGCCTCAGGGATGAGGAAGCAGGAGAGAATTTCATATTGCATATAGCTTATGGTGGTAATTTCTTGGCTTTTAACTGGGGATAGGAACTGGTAAATGTCCAAGCTTAATATTGTACTCCTTCATTCTCTTAGGATGTCCAGGCAGAACCTGCCTTTTAATACTTCTCTGAGGCTGGAGGTCAGTAAGAAGGACTCCTGTTAGAACAGGACTTGTAATGACTTGACACTGTTTCTGGACAAGCTAGATCCTGTCCCTTTCTTACTGAGACTAGACAAGCAGTCTATGTTTCTACTACAGATAAGATTTTATTGTCATGTAATCTTCACAGATGAATGTTCCTGATAATCTAATTATTGTAATAAGAATGATTCAGGCGGTGGCTCACACCTGTAATCCTAGCATTCTGGGAGGCCAAGGTGGGAGGATCGCTTGAGCTCAGGAGTTCAAGACCAGCCTGAGCAAGATGAGACTTTGTCTCTACAAAAAATAGGAAAAACAATTAGCTGGGCATGTTGGCATGTGCCTGTAGTCCTCCCCCCCCACCCCCCCGCCCGCCAAAACAAAAGTTCAAGATCAACTATTCTCAAACCCCGATTTAGAGTTTTAGGCTGGCATCTATTCACAGTTAATTGACTTTATATACCTGAGGTATATTTTGCAAATTTCTCATAGAGAAACTCTTAAAACTTGGATAAGATTTAACGTAGAGGCAAGAATAAAGCAAGTGGAATATTAGACATTTAGTATTTTATTATGCTGTAGTAATGTAAAAACTCATCCTGTAATTATAATTATAGGAGATTAAGGAAGTACCTCTACACAGTGACCTGGGATTTGTCTTGTCACTTTATATCTTATGGGGCAATGGTTGGGAATGTCTCATCTAACATGTTTGAGGGAAGTTACTTGGGATGTGCTGGGCTATTTCATGCCTCACTAACTTATGGGAAACCAGAGGGATAGGAGCCATTTTCATCCTTATATAAATTCTTTTAAGTTGCAGTTGTGGGGATATATATGAATTTTTTTTTTTTTTTTCCTTGAGACAGAGTCTCACTCTGTTGCCTAGGCTAGAGGACAGTGGTGTCAGCCTAGCTCACAGCAACCTCAAACTCCTGGGCTCAAGCAATCCTTCTGCCTCAGCCTCCCGAGTAGCTGAGACCACAGGCATGCACCACTATGCCCAGCTAATTTTTTTCTATATATATTTTTAGCTGTCCAGATCATTTATTTCTATTTTTTTTAGTAGAGACAGGGTCTTGTTCTTGTTCAGGCTGGTCTCGAACTCCTGACCTCGAGCGATCCTCCTGCCTTGGCCTCCCAAAGTTGTAGGATTACAGGCGTGAGCCACCACGCCCAGCCTATATGAATTTTTTATTGCCAGCAGGAGGAGGGGAAAATCCCTTAGAGGTTTTGGATGCCAATTTAGATATGACTGCTTTTTTTTTGCTTTTTTTTTTTTTTACTTTTTATTTTGAAATAATTATAGATTCACCAGAAGCTGTAAAAAAATGTACAGGAAGATCCATCCCATGCACTTGTGTGTGTGTGTGTGTGTGTGTGTGTGTGTGTGTGTGTGTTTCTTTCTGTGCAGTTTTATCCCGTGTATAGCTTCCTGTAATCATCAATATGATCAAGATACTGAACTGTTGTATCCACACAGGGCTTCCTTGTGCTACCCATTTATAGCCACACCTTCCCACTTTTCCCTGGCCACCACCAGCTTGTTCACCATGGCTATAATTTTTGTTATTCAAAGAATGCTGTATAATTGGATTCATGCAGTATGTAACCTTTTGAGATTGGATTTTTTTTTTTACTTTGCATGATTCTCTGGAGATTTATGTAGGTCATTGTGTGTTAGGTTTGTTCCTTTTTATTGCTAATATTCCATGGTGTGGTGGATGTACCATAGTTTAAAAATTAAAGGACATCTGGGTTGTTTCTAGTTTGGGGCCATCATGAATAAAATTGTTATAAACATTCATGTACTAGTTTTGGCACAAACATAGTTTTCATTTCTCTGGGATACATGCCCAAGAGTGCAGTTGCTGGCTCATATGGTAGATGCATGCTTAGTTTTTTAAGAAACTGCTAAACTTTTCCGGAGTGGCTGTATCATTGACTTCTTCCTGAAAATGTTTTGTAGGATAAGATATTTATTATATACTGTGAAGTCTATCTGTTAATTTTGTTAGAAATCTTGTTGCCATTTGGCCTGCCTGGGGTGAGATGGTATTTCCCTTTAGCCATTGACTTGGGTCATCAGTCATTTTGATGGTTTTGGCACTCAGAAGGAAATTCCCTCAACTTCCACAAAACCCACACAAACTGCCCAAATGAACCACTCTCTTCTCTCCTATTTCTAGAGAAGAGTTAGCCCCAAACCTGAGCCCTGAATCCTACCTTTAGAAAGCCTTTTTCTTCTACTTCTGTCTTTAGACCCACTCATCATACTAGTTTCTACCTAAGCATTTAAACATGCTCAGTTCTCTCCCATCATGAAATTCCTTTTTCTTTGACACCATCCACTGCTACACTGTCTGGCCACTCTCTCCCAGCCACTCTTCTTGACTGTGCTATCTCTGTTCCACTGCCTTGTCCTCCCCTTCTTTCCCAATATACAGTACTGTAATCTTACGTTCTCTACCTGACTATGCTGGAATTTTTCTTGCTGATGTCACCAGCAACCTTCTCATAGCTCAGTCTAATGTAGGTGTTCAGTGTTCTTACTTGACCTCTAAGTAACATTTAGCACTCTCTCTTGATCACTCTCTTTTTGTGGAAATACTTTTTTCTTGTCTGCTACCCCTTTGGCTTGCTGTTCCTGGTTATTCTTTGCTGGTGTTTCCTCCTCTGTATAGCCCTTAAATCTTGGCATTCCTCTGAGTTCTGCATAAGGCCAACTTTCTTTATTTTGGGTGATCTCATCATTTTACTTGGCTGCCTCCCACATCTGTATCTGCATCTCAAACTGCTCCCCTGAGCCCTGAGCTCCAGACCTATATATTCATTTGCCTCCTAGCTACATTTCTATCTAACTCTTCTGCCTGTCTCCTCAGTCACAGCACATTTACAATGAAATTTGTTCTCTCTCCGGCACCCTTGCCTATTAAAAAGAAAAAGAAAAAAACCTGATTCTTTCTTCATGAGGACCACTATCTTAATACCACATATACATCAGTGAGAGTGTTGTTAAAACCCATCTGCATTTAATTGAGTTGCCTGTTAACCAGAGTTAACATTGTCCATTCACCTCGCTAAGCATCCTTCCCCCACACCTGACACCCACAGCCTGTCATGGCCAGCAGGTGCCTCCTTAGCCCTCCAGCACTCTTGCTTCTGTCATCAGTTGAGTGGTGGTATTCCCATAGTGATTTATGCTAACTACAGTTTTATGGTCAAGCATTTAATTAAATATTACGCAAACTAAAATTGAGTGTGAAAAGGAATTGTTTCTATGGAAGCTAAATTGAATGCTTTGGAAAGACTGAAAGATAAGTTACTGAAATATTTATCTGCTGTGGAATTAAATAAGAGCAAGGCAACTATACAAGGCTAGTAAAACTAGACTGACTCTAGAAAGGTTATGCACTCTGTTTCTCAAGTGTCCAGGATCTCACTCTACTTCAAATCACATCTGTCTGGAAGTGGTAGATGATGTTGAAAATGATTAAGGCAGAATGCATGATGTGGAATTCCAATCAGTAGACCCACTTCAAAAGATTGGTGAATAAATGTGCCTTTTTCTTTTATGTGAAATAAAGTGTTTAAAGTACGTATGTATTATCTCATGTCCCACTTTATTTGTACTTATCCTGTCTGATAAGAGCTTCTACTGCATCTCTCAGTGATTAACTACTCTTCTTCATTACTACTGCCCTGGCCGCTATGTTTTCCCGGATTTCCTACATCAGCTTCCCAGCTGGATGTCTGTCCCAAGTTTTCCCCTACCTGCGTTTCCTTCGTATCGTAGCCAGCAAGAACTACTAAAAGCATAAACCTGATCATGTCGTTCCTTTACTTTACAACTTTTAAAATCCAGATTCCTTAAACTAGTTAATGAGGACATTTAGATCTGGCTTCAGCTTACCTCTGTAGCCTCATATAATAATTTTTATTCTGCTATTCCCGTCCCTCAAACCTCTACACTTTAGCCATGTTGATTTGACTCACTTTCACAGTTCAGTTGGGGTGGTAGTGGGGTGTGTGTGGGTATGTGTGCGTGAGAGAGTGCTGTGCTGTCTTACCTCTGGGCCTTTCTATGTACTGCTTCTCTGCCGGGTACTTCTCTCCCTATCTTTCACCTCCAAAACTGACCCTACCTCCTTCAGGTCTCAGCTTTCCTTTAGGAAGCCTTTCCTGACCACCAGTTCGAGTGCCTCCCCTGTGTGCTTTTATAGCAACACCCTCTATTTCCCGTGTTTTGGCATTTAGCACACAATAGTTAATTATTTGTTTACCTGTGTTTCCGTCAAGGCAGCCAGACTGTAAATTCTGTGTAGATAGGGTTTATTCATTAATCTTGTTTGCCATAGTTTCCATTTTATAAACATTTGAGTACACGGATGCTGTGTGAATTCTATAGGTTCTTTAAAAAACACTTAAGTATAATGTCTTGCTGCTTTTGTAGTTGCTGTCTCTGCTGGCCTTTATCTGTGAAGAAGTTGTATCACAGTGCACTATGTGTGGAGGACTTTACATTTTTGAATTTGTAAGCTGCAGTGCCTTTCTTCTGAGTCTCCTTATGGTGGTGGTGTATTGCACTCCTGCTTATGACAGAATTGATGCCAACAAAGTAAAATTATCGGTAAGTGTGGGAAAATGTAGTCCCTATATTAAGTGCATAACTATTTTATAATCTTGTATAGTTTTATTGTTCAAAGTAGTAATGTTTTCAAAACTCAGCAACACAAAAAAGATGCTATTCCGTTGTTCCAACTCTCTGCCTCTAAGCAACTCAGTTTTTCCTGCCAAGGGGATGATAGGGAAAGTGAGATTGGAATAAGAGTGACAAACACTGGCAATAATTCACAATTATTGGGGGTTTAATTTAATTCACATTCAACTGTAAAAAAAAAAAAACCTAGGACTTTGTCACTTTTGATTTCTCACATTTCAGAATGTCGCTCATTGGTTTTACAATTATTGATTGTATGCCTATTACATGCCAAGCATTATACTAGATACTGGAGATAGAGAAATGAACTAATGTGAGATATTTCTGGAGCTTCTAAATAAAACAACAGCTCTACCTATATTTTGCTTTGATTTGATTATGAAAAATTTTTCTGTAAGTAAATTAAGAATGCATTTGTTGAATTCATTGTTCAGAAATTTCCTTATGATAAAATTGTACTTGTCTAGATGCTTAACTTTCTAAAGACTTAGTCTGCTGACCCTATGTTTTTATTTGAATGTGGTTTGGATTTGTGGGGTGACAGATGAAATAATTAACATGATTTTTTAAGTTGAAAAATTAAAAAATAAAAGTTGATGCCAAATAGTTAAAAAGAACTTTGAAAAACAAATGGAGTCTGAGAGTCTGAATCAAATCCATCAAGCATTTGATGAGAACATACACACAGTTCTTGATATGGCCATTTGTGGAACATTTACCATATGCCTGGCACTGATGTATGTACCTTCCGTGGATTAACTCTAATCTTTAGAATCACTTTATGAAGAACATAGTTTTATTATTCCCATTTTGCAGGTAAAGAAATGGCATAGAGACGTGAAGTAACTAGTTGAAAGTCACATAATTAGGATGTGGTAGAGGTGGGAATTACAGTCAGGTAGTCTGGCTCTAGAACACCATGTTTATTGAGCACTGCATTATTCTGTCTCAAAATGATTGTCTTGTTTAAATATCTCCTTCAGTGTACTCCAAATATTAGGGAATAGAGTTTTATTTTTGTATGTAACAGATTTGAAATAATAAAAAAAATAAAAAATGGAGAAGGTACCACAGGAAAACATCTCTTCTAGAAGCAAAGAAAAAACAACTTAAATTTTTTGTAAGTGTTAAGTGAATGATTGACTATATAGGAATTCTATGTTGGATAGTTTTATTGATATTAGGTTTAGTGGAGGTTGTGTTTCAGAAAACTCAGAAAGTGTCAGACTTAAAACACTTTGAAGTGGCTCTCATTTTACCAGTTTCCCCCTCTGAGTTAAGTGTGTATGTCAGTGACTGTTTTCAGTTAGCATGTGAGAGCTTTATGAAGTAATGCCTGTGAGAGCACTTGGAAACCCATGAAGCATCTCAGGGTTGTAAGCTGCATTATGATGAGATATGGTAGCTTTTTTGTAGTAGATAAGCTCATCATACAAGCTCATTTTGGATTACCCACTTGGAACACTTGAAGGCAATATATTATTCCAGGAAGCTTACGTGTCTAGAAAACGCTATTGGCATATTTGTATTTAATTAATGACTTTGAGTGATTTTTTTTTTGATTCTCTCTTTTCCAAACTGCTTTCAGAACATGGAAGTACTCTCGGGCTAGCATAGAATACTTTGTAAGGAAAGAAAAATGCTTTTTCTGCTGAAAGTAAGATGGAACTGTAATAAATGCTTTGGCTTTGATAATTTATGACCTTTTGGAGGACTGTTTTTATTAAAAGATTATTTTGTAACGTGCTCTCTCAATATGCCCAGCTCAAAGTGTAGATGGTGTTTCTTTACAGAGTATGTATTGAATGCCCAAAAGTTAGAAGTTGGAGTATGTAAGTTTGGGTTGTGTCAAGAGAAAAAGTTATTGAAGCCTTTTAAAATTAAACCGTTTGTTTCCATGAATCTAACCATACTGTATTCCTTATGTGTTTTATATGTATGCATAGGATTTTTACATTACTTTGGCAACAGGATGTTTATTTTTGCTGGCATCCATCATTTTTGTTTCTACGCATGACAGGACCGCAGCTGAATATGCTGCAATTGTAAGTACTTTGTATTTTTAACTCTGCTTATTTTTGCTTATTTAGAAATATGGAATTTGGAAAGTACTTGACAAGTTATACAGCATGTTGTCTTTCAACTTATTTTTTAGTGTAATTTTGAATAGAAGACCTAAAAGCAAATAAATACGACAGCCTTAAAAACCTAGAACTGGACTAGAATTTGAGTTTTGTTAACAAAAATCCATTTACTCAACATATAAACATGTTACTGCTCATGGAAGTAGTAAAATTGACTTTATTATTTTACATTTCTCTACTTTTCAGTTCAAACAAAAGCACACCCACATGCCAGGTGCTGTTCCAGGTATAGAAAATATATAGGAGAGCCTGGAGCATTGGCACGTCTGCAGTCCCAGCTACTAGGGAGGCTGAGGTGGGAGAATCACTTGAGCCCAGCAGTTTCAAGCTGTAGTGGGCTATGATTGCACCTGTGACTAGCCACTACACTTCAGCCTGGGCAACATAGCAAAACCCCATCTTTATTAAAAAACGAGAGAGAGAATGCATAGGAAAAATGACTCAAAGGTTGAGTCTAGTAAAGGAGATAGGTAAATAAATTGTAATGGAGTATGTTAAATGAACCAGTAAAAGTTGGTCTAGACAGCATTTTCAGTGGGTAGTTCATCAAGACTTTCCAAGGAGTACTAGGAGGGATACTTTTTGAGGAAATCAGTTTCCAGCTTTTTAATCTCCGTATGTAGTCTGTCTTAAAACTAGTACGTCTGAGAATTCATCTTGGTGGAAGAGTCTCGCCAGTTCTTTCCCATGTTCCCTTTCACAGTCACCACCTGCCCCACCCCCCAAAAAATAAAAGAAGAAAAATGTGTTTGCTTGTCCGATATCTTACTATGGTACATTGCCCTGAGTTGTAAAACAAAACAAAACAAAACACCCTTGAGTACAACAAAGGGAAAATAAAGATTCAGTTTTTATCTGAAATCCTTGGGGACAGATTTTTTTTTTTCTTTAGAATTCAGAACATCCTGGATTTGGAAAGGTAATGCTGTGCATTTACAATGTTACACAATACCAGTTGAGGGCTTGGGGCAGACCCTGTAATCCAACATATTTCTGAAGGAAATATTTACAGTAAAAGGGATAAATGAAGATGGTAAAATAGTCTTACTTCATGTCAATTTTGAGTCAAATAAATCATGAAAACTTTGAGGTTTTTGTAGCTTTTTGGGTTTCAGAATTGCAAATCAAGGATCATGGACTTGGAGTGGTATCAGTGTTGTGAACTTGAACTAACAACTGGATAACAAATCCTCTTGTAAGTCAGGTGGTTTCCAATTAATGCTTTGTTCTTAACAAAATTGAAGTTGTAATTAATAGAACCATTCAAACTACTTTTGTGATAGGACAACTCAAAAGGAGTTGAGAGATTACATGGCTATAATATATCTTCCTATTCACGTGACTACATTTTCTTAGCGCTTACATGTGTTGAAAACAAAACATAGCAGTAACATCAATGCTAAACCTTGATTCATTCTAGCCATAAGTAGTATTTATCCATGGGTACATAAACCAGTTGAAGAGAAAAGTCAAAGTTTTAATAAGGTCTTATGGTTAATTTCAGTTTATACACATATTTTTGTTGCAGAGGAGTATGATACAGTGATTGATACAATAGGAGTATAAAAATATATTATTATAAAATTCTGTGGGGGAAGTGAAATGAAGTTGAAGAAAAATTAGTTCTAGGGGAAAAAATTCCCAGCTATTAGAAGAAGAGTTTATTTATATGTTTTAATTAGATAATGTTTTTAGATTGTTACAGTATTTAGATTTCATTGGATGTATTTAATAGTTAATGATAGTTTAAAAAGTCAGTATTCATTATATGCTAGAAATTACCCTTTCCAACTACTTAAATTATGAAAAATTTTATAGACTTAAAGGAGCGAGGGAGTTCTCTTTTCAAAAAAAATTGGGACGTATGTGAGCAAAAGAGCTGGAAGATGTCTTGTCTGGGTTGTGTGGTATAGAGGGCCCTGTATGGACCTGGGCTCTCTGAGCCGGTGACAGCCTCACAGACAGGGTCTGCATTTAAAGTATTCAAGAAGTTGGCTAGAAAAATAAGGGGATAGATGCTGTCAAGCCCAAGTAAAGACTCTACAGGGGAGAAAGACTTCAGTTTTGAGGGTGAATTGATAATTAAATTTAGGCTGGGTATGCTGGGGACATCCAGGTGAATTCATGAATTTGGAGCTCAGTTTACTATATGGTGAAATGAGGCAGAATGCATATTCTTTGGGGGAAGGGAGAGGAGAACGGTCAGGAAACTGCAACAGACTGTAACAGAATGTTAAAAATCATGGAGGTGGATGTCAGAGTTGGAAGAGACTTGAGCTATCACCTACATCTGTTTTCTTTACAGAGCACTTCTTTGGCTCCCATTTTCTTAAGGGTTTTGCTAGTGAAGTAGCTAAATTTGAAACATGGTCTTCTGCCTCTTGACAGAATTCTCAGAATGTTTGATCATATGTCAGAAGAGTAAATGAGGAAGTGATTTAAGGAAGAGGAAGTAGGTAGTAGTGTCATGTCACTGTGTCATTACAATGTGACAATTAACTGGAAAATGTATTTTAGGTAATTTAACCCAATAGTATCTTCAAGATGAAATTTCTTTTTGTCCATTCACCTAGGCTGAGTTGCCTACTCACACATTTCCGGTATCACATCTGTGGGTCATTCTAACTGTTGCTAATAATCCTGTGTTTTGTATCATTTTATAGGATTTAATTTTCATCTACTAATATTTGTCATAGATTAGCATTCTGTACATACACATGCACATATTTGTATTTTGTGAGACTTTGACTAATAGCCATTATTCTGGAAGTTTTTCTTTTGTAACTTTCCATTTTTTGATGACTTTAAAACATTTTTTTACCATTAAAATTAAAAGTAGTGTAAGATAAAATTGATGAACATCTTGCTTTTATGAAGCGCTCTCAGGGCCAAGTAGAACATGTGAGATTATATTCCAAAATTCCTCATAAAACCTTTCCCCCTTTTTCCTCAGGTGTTTGGATTTATAGCAAGTTTTGTGTTCCTGCTTGACTTTCTTGTTATGCTCATTGAAAGACGACGGGAGTCCCAGAGGAGAAAACCTGAGAATGCCACTAGGACAGAACCCCTCACTGAACCACTTAATGCTTAAAGACCCTGGAAAGCAGTTGTTATGTAAGATAGTGGTTTTGTGTTGTGATGCCTGAGCCCTGGCAGAAGCTCTTGTAGAATTTGTGTAATTGTTGAAACCACTTCTTTTGGAGAACAAGAGGAAAGGCAGGAAGGCAGTTTTATCAACATGTGTCAGTCACCACAAATTAGGCCAGAGGGTTTAAAAAATAATTTTAATTAAAATAATGGTTAAAATATAAATCCAGTGGAGATTTGGGGGTGGGTGGGAGGTGGAAGACAATTGTTTTTTTAAATGACACAGGTCAACTGATGATAAATGATTCTGTCATTCTGTTATAGAGCATTCTGTTACTAGGCTGAGCTTCCAAATTACGCTTTATGGTTGTATAAACAGCATGATTATATTCATCATTTAGAAATTTTTATTTTTAAATTAATTTGCTTAGCTATTGGTTTGTTTTAATGATTAGATTATGTTCTATTAATGGGACTTTAATGTATATTTAAGAGACTAGTATTTTAAATATTGGTCTAGGTATTTTTCTTTAATATGTAACACCTGGCTTTACTGTATCTTGCTCAGCCTTGAAGTTATATTGTGATGGTTTAGGATAATTATTAACTCTTTTGGATGCTTTTGTATAGCCTAATATAAAATGTATGGAAGATGTTGATATTGAATGTATATAAAAGCAACAATATCAGCAACCTCATGTTTATACTGCACTTTGGTTATTGATGTAAAGTAAAAGAAAAAAAAGAATTATTATGTAACACATAAAAAAATTGAAGAAACTAATATCACTCCTAAGGACCAAAGATAAGAAAGATAGACTTTTTGGCCAAGATAATGAAAGGAATTATAAAAACAGGCTTTTGACCACTTACCCAGTATCTGAAGGGATGAGTTAGAAAATGGTCCATTCCCTTGTTGGTTAGAAAATGGTCCATTCCCTTGTTGGTATATGATTATTTTTACTAAAATTAATACAGCTCTGCAGGCTTCTTTAGTGTTTTCTTTGGAGCCAGTCGTCTTTTTAGAACCCCAGCCTTTGATTTTTCATCTATTCAAGATATTCCCTTTTCTGTCTCCTTATCAGACAGAAATGGAGCCGTGTGCAGCTTCATCATCTGGCAGAGGTGGGCCCCTGGCTCTGAGTTTTTCTTGTTGTCAGTTGTCTTTAGGTGGTCCAGAATCTTGGGCCCTTTTAACTGTGAAGGGTGTATAGCAGGATCTTTAGGGTTCTGTTTCCACATAGGCACTGCTCTAGTTTCTCTTTGCAGGAGAGTGTCTTAACAAAATGAATATGCAGAGAACCCTGCCCAGATTAATACTGTTGGTGGTATAAGGGATTAATAGACCATTCTCAAGAGTTACTTTATAAGCAGTTCTGATAATTTGGAAGAATAATCTGCTGCTGGCAGCTGTCTTAGAGCCAGACAGATACAGCACTTGAAATAGGACCTTTCTGTCCGAGTGGTTCACAAACTAGACCTTTATTGCCCTTCTGCTAGAGTTTTGACTTGAGTCTCTAGTGTTAAGGTGATAAGCCCGTATGTCAGGTCCTTTTGTACTTTGGTGGAAGTCTCCTGGGATAGGTTTTCTGTCTGAAACAGTGGAATCATGTTTCCAGTGATAACATTTTAATGACCCTATCCTTTTTAGTTTCTCATCTGCCATTTATGTGCTGTGAATGGGTTTCAGTTGCATGAATGTGGCTGATGTGATTCTCAGGAATTGGTCAGTATGGCCAGACATAACTTCTGCTCCGTCTCACTGATGGAGTACCTTACCTATTTATATCAGAGTTTGGATGCTAGTGTTAGTGATGGTGTCACCACTATCTATTTGGGAGATAATGAAACCAATCATGGATGCTGTTTTTATTGGGTGTGTCATCTAACAGAGGAGAAATAGCAAGGTCTTGGGTTTACGAATAAAGACCGATTCAGACAACCAGTATATGGTAAGCAGATTGTAGAATTTCGTATCAGACTGTACCATTGTCATTTTAAGTGTCATCTGTACCCATTTAGAATTCATAGCAAATCATCTGGGCTACCTCAGAGTCACCACCCATGCATTGGGTGTAATCAAGATGGAGAGACATATTCTCAGCTGGCCTCACATACGTAGCATGTTGGCATCTGAGCTTCAGCTCTGCCTGTTCTGAGATTTCACCTCCATTTGTTTCATTGGTGCAGAAATGGGTCTCTTAGTTGGCCACTTAATTCTTTCCTGTTCAGAAAGATACATTCACTGGTATTTTGGGTCATTCTTGGAACCTTCCTTCACATTGGTTTTCTGTGAAACCCATGAATGGTTAGCCTCTCTCTTCTATTATGGAAGGAAATAAGGGAGTAAAAAGACCGTTGTACAACGTGAATAAGTTCAAGGAGAACTTGGGACCAGAAACCACTATTACGTACAGAAAAGGGTAAGCTCAATAAACTCAAACTTAAAATAATTTTTTATTAATAGCTATGATAAATTTCATTTGTTACATTTTATACAAATAAATTGTTTAGAATGGTTTTAATTATAAGGGAAATGCATTTACAGTACAAAAGTTTTATAATTACTGTACTTAAATTATGTTGTGTTTGAGGACCGGGAAATGTATTTTTACATTGTTTATAGCCATTTTTCTATTTGTCAGTTTAAATCCTGTGGGTCTTTTTTGATCTCTCTTAATGTCAAATTTTGTAGTCTTCTTTTTAAATAAATCCATTTAATTAAAATGTTCATATCTTTGTCATCGTTTATTACAGAAGCATAATGTTTAGATGAAAGCTTTCTCTATAGTTTTGAAAGTTGGCTTTATAACCTTGTTGAGTACCTATATAGAATACTAGATTGTGGATCTACCCAGGTGTGACTCTACTAAGGCTAGAAAAGAAACAAATCCATTTCCTATCCATGAGCTGTCCTGCTCATTGAAAAGTTAGAATATACATTTAAACATTTTTAGGGAGTCACAGAATGCCTTTAAATACTTCCAAAGAAGCAAATTTAGACTCTCCATCACATTTCTAGATGTGGCAAATAATGCTAAAAACAAAATAGACATATTCTCTAACAGACTGTTCAATGGTTAGGAAAAGCATGAAGCAAAACTAGGGTGGTTCTTGTAAAGCTACAGCTATTTGTATAGTTTGCAAAATTCCTGCCTCCAGCCTGTATGAGAATAACAAGGTCTTTATAGTCTTCAAGAACTCACTGGAATTTGTACATTCTTCAGGGTTTTGTGTTTTATTTTGATAAAGAGCATTGTATCAATGTGCAGTATGCTGAAAGGAGCAGAAGACCTGCATTAGATGTGTCTTAAACAGTAAGGAAAACTTACTTAACAAGAAGTCTGGGTAGGGCAATTCCACCACTGGTAAATTTGTGGCTAAATTATAATTCTAAAAGTACAGTAATATGTATCATAGCAAATTGGTGTAATAAAAGGTGGGAAGTATTGTCTTTCCCCCAACATTTTTACATTTGGCTGGTTTTATTTTTAATTTTTGAAATATTTCAAGCCCTGCAAGTACAGAGGATAACGACCGTTACAGACACTAACCAGCTTTAGTAAATTATAACTTTTTGCCAAATTTGCTTCAAGGTCCCTTGTTTAAAAAAGAAAATAAAGTTATACTTTTAAAGTACTACCCCCTCTAATCTTATTCTTCCTTTTCCAAAAGTAAACACTATATTGAATTTGGTAGGTATCCTTCCTGTCTGTTTTTATTGTCTGTAGTATATGTACAGATGTATCCATAAACAATGTCTAACATGGTATTTGTGCTATATGTATTTTTTCATAGCTTCCTTTTTAAATTAGTATTTTGAAATTTATCTAATATACATAACTCTGGTTCATTCATTATAGATGCTATTTGATATTTCATTGTGTAAATATGTCACAATTTACATATTTCTCAACAGAAAAATTTTAACATTTTTAGTTTTTGATCATTTCAGCGTTACAATGAACAAACATATTTGAACATCTCTTCTTGTGCACATATATGAGAGTTTATATGTTGCATAAGTACTTAGAAGTAAAATTGTTGGGTCAGAAGGTATGTGTGATTTCAACATGGCTAAATATTTCCAAATGGGTTTCCAAAATGGTAGACCCAGGGCTGGGCACGGTGGCTCACTCCTGTAATCCTAGCACTCTGGGAGGTGGAGGCAGGAGAATTGCTTGAGCTCAGGAGTTTGAGAAGATCCTGAGCAAGAGCGAGACCCCGCTTCTACTAAAAATAGAAAAATTAGCCTGGCATCATGGCACGAGCCTGTAATCCCCATTGCATTCTACCTGGGGTGAATGAGTGAGACTCTGTCTCACCAAAAAAAAAAGTAGCCCCAGTTTATGTTTCTATCAGCTGTGTATGGGAGTGCTTGTTTCCCCACTCTTGTCCTGCCCGTAATATTAATTCAGCTTAACATTTTTGCTGGTCTGGAACTGAAATGGTGCCTCAATTTATTTTATGTTTCTCATATTACCAGTGAATCTGATCTGATCATCTTTTCATTTGTTTGTTGACCTTTTAGGTTTCCACACTTCCATGAGTTGTTTGTTTATATCCTTTGCCTTTTTTTAAATTGAGGTTTTTTTTTTCCCCCTCATGAAAAAACTAAGTTTTTTTCTTTTTCTCTTTTTTTTTTTTTTTTTGCGACAAAGTCTTACTCTGTTGCCCTGGGTAGAGTACAGTGGTGTCATCGAAGCTCACTGTAACCTCAAACTCCTGGGCTCAAGTGATCCTCTTGCCTCAGCCTCCCGAGTAGCTGGAACTATAGGCCGGCGCCATGATGCACAGCTTATTTTTTTAGTTTTAGTAGAGATGCTGTCTCTCTCTTGCTCAGGCTGGTCTCAAACTTCTGAGCTTAAGCAATCCTCCTGTCTCGCTTGGACTCCCAGAGTGCTAGGATTACAGGTGTGAGCCACCATGCCCAGGCTGAAGTTTTTTTCTGTATTTGAGAGTTCTTGACATATTATGGATGTTATCTTTTGTTAGAAATAACCCTTGGAAATATCTTCTTGCAGTCTGTGTTTATATTTTAACTCTGTTTCTGTAGTTACCTCAAGGATAGAAATGTTCTCTTATGCTTTCTAAACTGTTTAAAGATTTATATTTTATATTTAGTACTTGATCAGGCCAGTATCCTTGATGCAAATATACACAAAAATCCTCAACAAAACAGCAGCAAACCGAATTCAGCAACACATTAAAAAGATATTTCATTGTGATCAAGTGGGATTCATCCCAGGGATGCAAAGATGGTTCAACATATGCAAATCAATAAATATGACACATCACATTAACAGACTCAAGGACAAAAGGTGTATTAGATGCTGAAAAAACATTCAATAAAATTTTATATCCCTTCATGATAAAAACTTTCAACAAATTGGGTATAGAAGGAGCATACCTCAAAACAATAAAGACAATACATGACATACCCACAGCTAACATCATATTGATGTTGGGAAAAGTTGATTATTTAGGGGAAAGGTTGAACTCTTTTCTGCTAAGATCTGGAACAAGACAAGGATACCTACTTTCTTCACTTTTATTCAACACATTGCTGGAAGTTCCAGCCAGAGCAATTAGGCAAGAGAAAGAAACAAAGAGCATTCAGATTGGAAAGGAGGAAACCAAATTGTTCCTGTTTACAGACATGGTCATATATATAGAAAACCCTCAATACACCACTAAAAAACTGTTAGAATTAATAAATACATTTAATAAAGTTATTGGATACAAAATCAACATACAAAAATCACTTTCTGTATGCCAACAGTGAACTATCTGAAAAAGAATCAAGAAAACAATTCTATTTTTTTCCTTAGAACAACTCAAGACATGTAACCAACTAAAATAGCTACACAAAAAAATAACCCAGGAATAAACTTAGTCAAGGATGTGGAAGATCTCTACAATAAAAACTATAAAACATTGATGAAAGAAATTGAAGAGGACAGAAATGGAAAGATATACCATGTTTATGAAAGAATTAATATTGTTAAAATGTCCGTATTACCCAAAGCAATCTACAGATTGAATGTATTCCCTATCAAAATAACCAGTGACTGACACACTTCACAGAAATAGAAAAAACAATCTCAGAATTCATATGGAAATGCAAAAGTCCCCAGATAGCCAAAGCAATATTGAGCAAAAAGAACAAAACTGGAGACCTTACACTACCTTACTTCAAAATATACTACCAAAGCTATATTAACCAAAACAGCGTGGTACTGGCATAAAAACAGACACATAGACCAATGGAACAGAAAAGAGAACCGAGAAATCCATGCCTTTACAGCGAACTGATTTTTTACAAAGGCGCCAAGAAACACACAGTGGGAAAAAGACAGTTTCTTCAATAGATGGTGCTGGGTGCTCACTTTGGCAGCACATATACTAAAATTGGAATGATACAGAGAAGAGTCACATGGCCCCTGTGCAAGCATGACATGCAAATTCATGAAGTGTTCCATATCTTTTTTTTTAAAAATGTTGCTGGGAAAACTGGATATCCACAGAGGACTAAAACTAGACCACTATCTCTCACCATGTACAAAAATCAACTTAGGCTGGGCATGGCAGCTCATGCCTGTAGTCCTAGTTCCAGACCAGCCTGAGCAAGAGCAAGACCCTGTCTCTACAAAAAATAGAAAAATTAGCTGGGCATGGTGGTGTGCACCTGTAGTCCCAGCTACTCAGGAGGCTGAGGCAGGAATATGCTTGAGCCCAGTTTGAGGTTGCAGTGAGCTATGATGATGCCACTGCCCTCTAGCCCGGGCAACAGCGAGAACATGTCTCAAAAAAACAAAAACAAAAACTAAAAATGGATTAAAGACTAAATGTAAGACCCAAAACTATGAAACTAGTAGAAGAAAATATAGAGGAAATGCTTCATGAAATTGGACTGGGTAATAATTTTTTTTAATAAGATCTCAACAGCACAGGCAACCAAAGCAGAAATAGACAAATGGGATTACATAAAACTAAAAAGTTTCTGCATAGCAAAGGGAATGATCAATAGAGTGAAAAGACAACCTACAGGCTGGACATAGTGGCTCACGCCTGTAATCCTAGCACTCTGGGAGGCCAAGGCAGGAGGATCACTTGAGGTCAGGAGTTCAAGACCAGCCTCAGCAAGAGCAAGATCCCGTCTCTACTATAAATAGAAAGAAATTAGCTGGACAACTAAAAATATAGAAAAAATTAGCTGGGCGTGGTGGCGCATGCTTGTAGTCCCAGCTACTTGGGAGGCTGAGGCAGAAGGATCACTTGAGCCCAGGAATTTGAGGTTACTGTGAGCTAGGCTGACACCACTGCACTCTAGCCTGGGCAACAGAGTGAGACTGCCTCAAAAAAACAAAACAAATAAAACAAACAAACAAACAAAACCCCCCCAAAACCGAGAAGACAACCTACAGAATGGGAGAAAGTATTTGCAAACTATGCATCTGATAAGGGGTTAATATCCAGAATATACAAGGAACTCAAACAGCTCAATAGCAAAAAGCCAAATAGTCCGATTAAAAAATGGGCAAAAGACCTGAATAGACATTTCTCAAAAGAAGACATTCAAGTGGCCAACAGATACATGAAAAAAATCTTAACATCACTGATCATCAGAGAAATGTAAATCAAAACTACATTGAAATACCATTTCACTCCAGTCAGAATGGCTATTATCAAAAAGACAAAAAACAAATGCTGGCAAGTATATGGAGAAAGGTAAACTCTTCACCATTGGTGGGAATATAAATTAGCATAGCCACTATGGAAAATAGTATGAAGTTTCCTCAAAAAGTTAAAAATAGAACTACCATGTGACCCAGCAATCCAAGTATTAGGTATATATCCACAGGAAATGAAAACAGTGTGTCAAGGAGATACCTGCACTCCCATGTTTATTGCAGTGCTATTCGCAATAGCCAAGATGGAATCAATCTAAATGTCCATCCGTAGATGAATGGACAAAGAAAATGTGGTACACACACATACAGACACAATGGAATACTGTTCAGCCATAACATAATGAAATCCTGTCGTTAGCGGCAACGTGGATGAACCTGGAGGACATTATGTTAACTGAAATAAGCCAGGCACAGAAAGACAAAACACTGCGTGATCTCATTCATGTAGAATCTAAAAAAGTTCATTTCATAGAAGTAGGGAGTAGAATAGTGGTTACCAGAGGCTGGGGAGGGTGGTGGGGAGGTGGGGACAGGGAGAGGTTGGTCAATGGGTACAATAGTTAGATAGAGAGAATGAATTTTGGTGTTGTATTATACAATAGGGTGACCATAGCAAATAAAGTAGTGTGTATTTCAAGATAGCTAGAAGACTTTGACTATTATCCCCACAAAGAAATATCTAAAGTGGTAGATATGGTAATTACCCCAATTTGATCATTATACAATCTATACATACATTGAAACATCACGCTGTACCCTATTTATACAATTAATATGTGTCAATTATAAATAATTTTTTTTAAAAGTCCTTTACTTTCTAAACTGTTTAAAGATTTGCATTTCATATATATATATACTTGATTCTACCTTGATCTTAGTATAGTGATTACTTCAATGAGTGATCCCTTCTCTGACACACAAAGGTTGTTGTTTACCAAGTTTGTGTATATGAATGGATCTGTTGCTGGCTTTCTTAGGCTGTTTTTAAATACTTAATGCTAATATTATAGACTTGATAAAATCTTAATAGCTGATAGTGCAAGTTCAAAATTGTTCTATTCTAGCCTTGGTACTTTACTTTTTATTATAAATTTTAAGATGGGTTTGGCAAGTTCCATTAAAAACCCTTGGTTTTTTCTTGGAATTGCATTGAATTTAAAGATTAATTTGGGAGGAAAATGACATCTTACTGGTTGGATTCTATGGATGAACATAGAATATCCACTGACATTAGTCTCTTACTGTTTTTTTGTGAAGTTTTATGCTTTTCTTTATAAAGGTCTTACATATCTTTTGTCAGATTTATCCTAGATACCTTATTTTTATAGCTATTCAGAATAGGATCTTTATAAAAAATTTCACCTTCTGATTAGCATATTGGAATAGGAATGCAGTTGATTTTTGATTATTGATCTTATATTCAACAACCTTGCTGATATCTTCTGTTACCTCTAATAATTTGTTTATGAATTCCTGCTGGACATCTTCTGGATTTATCTGTTTGTGTTAAGTTATTTAACTTACTCTTCTGTTTCCAGTATTTCTTGTAAATGGAAAGATAGCTCTAAAGGTGTGCTTTTAAATTCAGGTTAACCTTTTTCTTTTTTCAAGGTTTTCTTGTAGGGGGTGCTCTGTACTTCAGGAGGTCAGTCCTCTCTGGTAATAGCACATTTAATGCACACTTAGTGGGTTCAGGTGCTGAGAGTGTGTTCCTTCTCGCTGTAAAGTTTCCCATCAACTTTTTAGCTAAAAGGTTTCATCCATTGATCTTTGCCTAAATATTAGTTTGTTAGGGGTTGCAAAATGGTGATTTCATGATTCTGTCATTCCTGCCACTTTTGTTAGCTAGAATTCTTTAGTAATACCTTTTTAGCATGGATAATTGACTTTGCAAAGATTTATAAAGTCAATTAGTACTCCCGCCCATCTCCTGAATAATACTGAGAACTTAGAATTAATGGCCACTAATTATTCCCATCTACTGTGGTGTTATTACCTAGTATTTTGTTTTTTATTTTATTTTTTTGAGACAGAGTCTTGCTCTGTTGCCCCGGGTAGAGTGCAGCAGCATCATCGTAGCTCACTGCAACATCAAACTCCTGGGCTCAAGTGATTCTCCTGCCTCAGCCTTCCGAGTAGCTGGGACTATAGGCATGTACTACAATGCCTGGCTAATTTTTCTTTCTATTTTTAGTAGAGACAGGGTCTCACTCCTGCTCAGGCTGGTCTCCAACTCTTGAGCTCAAGCAATCCTCCTGCCTTGGCCTCCCAGAGTGCTAGGATTACAGGAGTGAACCACCACACCGGGCCCAGATTGTCCTTTTTCTGGACCCACAAGTTGCCATTACCGTAGCAGACAGGAGCAGGGGAAGGTGGCCATAGAACATCTGAGACAAAGTACCCAAGTTAGTCTAGCCACACAGAACTGACCAAAATGCACCATCCATCTGCTTACCCATTGAGGTCAAAGCAGGTGCCAAAGCCTAGGAGCTCAGGTAAGCAGAGGAGATTATTAGCTTCGGAATAGATGAAGATAGACCAGCTGTCCCTGTAGAAGTCATTAAAGTCTGGTATATGTGGCAAATAATACATCTTTGCAGTTAAGAGTGGTTTCCATAATTCCTCATTGGGCATCTCAATTCTTTGTGGTGGTTCCATGCCTACAGTGGACTTGAACACAGGTTCATTGGTCTGTAGTGGAGATGATGGCCACGTAAGTTTGATTGGCTTTTTCAGTTTAAATGCTTTTCTCTACAGGTGGTTGCTTCATATAACCATATCTGTAACAAATATTGGCTTTGTAAGTAAAGTTTTATGTTTCCTAGGTGCGGGCACTCAATATATGATATGTCATTGCTAGTTCAGTCCTGGTTGGTGCAAATATCTGACCATACAGCTAGGCCATTAGCGACTGCCCATGAGATATTGTTTAATAAGTCCTAGAGTAGTGCAGTCTGTGGCTAGAAGTTCCATCTGACATTCAGCCCATTGCACAGAGTGTCCACAGCTATGAGCCATCAGCCATTTACCATCACTGGATGGCTGTAGCATTCCAAAGGACCTCCTCGCCTCAGAGGCGGGCTCTTTCATCAGTGATGCTTTCTTATCAGGTGGCCTGTTTTGTAGGTGAAACCTTCATTAAAGCAGCAGTTTGGCTAAAACAGTAGGAAAGACACTTTCTGTCTAATGGGTGGGCCACCACCTGTTTGTGGAGATGACTAAAGGCTGAGGGGCTGGGTTGGCCCTTAATTGGAAGATCCGTTTTCTTCTCATAATGGGACATTCTGGAGCTTGTCCCACCTATGGAATTCAGTTCAGGTTTGCAGGATGAGGCCAGGTGTGGTGGGTCACGCCTGTAATCCCAGCATTATGGGAGGACAAAGTGGGAGGATTGCTTGAGGCCAGGAGTTTGAGATCAGTCTGGGCAACATAGCAAGACCCTGCCTCTACAAAAAAATTTTAAAAAATAATTGCAGGATGAAAATGTCAAGTTGAAGACTGGTTTTATTAGGGCTCAGTAATGCTAGCAATTATCTGTCAGCGGCAGGAGGAAGTCATCAAGTTCAAAGACCTAGGGAGTTTGCTTTGCCAAAGGTCCTAATCAACTGTGCAGTTAGTCATAGACACCTGTAGTTCCTTGAGGTCTGAAGGACATAGAGGCTCTAGGGGAAGGCTTCTTTTATCTCTGCCTGGACTGCTTCTAATTTGTTGTTGGGGCCCTCACTCAAATGTGGCCACATCTGATGACTTGGGATGGAGGCTGTAGGAAGTTTCCCAGGTTTGGGGTATACTGTGTCCAATAGCCAACAGCCAAAGCAGCGAATTTTGTTGTGGGGCCACTTTTTTTTTTTTAATTGGTGGCTACTATTAATACACAGTTTGTCCTTATTTGATTGTGAAGTATCTGTTTGAGCTGCGACACAGCTCCCAAGATGGTCACTTGGAAGGCAGAGCACTTGGATTTTGTCCTTGCTCAGGGCCCATCTGTCTTTCATCAGTAGCGCTTGGGTGGCATGTAATACAGTGAAAGCAGTTTTCTCTGTTCAGCCATTACGGAAATGCACATCCACCGATATTTCACATCGTACTAGGTTTGTCCAACACACTGATGACATATCACTGGAGAATTCAGGGCAACAAAAGTGTGCTGTATGCTGTGCCAGGTGAAAGCATGATGATTCTGTCCCCCCAGAGCAATCTAAAATACAAGGTGTCCCAAAAGTCATCATACACAAGGAAAATGAGAAATTGTAGCTAAATGTACATTTATTTACAAAATATTCATTACAAAATTTTTTCTTTGTATGGAAACTTTTAGGACACCCTGCATAAAGCATTAGCTATATCCTAGGCTGCCAACCAAGTACCAGGTATGATGGCAACAACACGTTCATTCACATTTATGATGTCAAGCACAATGGAAACGAAGGTGGCATGTTCTTGGTTAAGCTTCCACAGCCCACAATAAAGCTCCCAGCATCCGTTGGCCAGACAGGGATGTTCAACTTACAGGAAGCTTTGCACAGCACCCCTGTCACTGGCATGAAATGGACACGCCCTTGCGGGACTGGCACTGGATGGTGCTGGATCAAGAGACCGGTGAGGCCAAAAGGATATAAAGTGTTGCGTAATGGTAAGTGAATAAAGTCCCGAAAGATTACAGACAGTGTGGTATCCTTTTCATGTACACACTACCATGATAATATGCACTTTTAGAGCAATAGATATAGCTGCCATAGAACTATATAATAAGAACAGCAAATACGTGATGAATGTGTGGGATTCAGGTTGTTACCTTGGCAGGGGATAGGCGGGAGGGCGATGAGATGGGGAAGCCCACAGTTACAGTCCAGTGTAAGTGGTTGTCACGATTCTAGCTTCAGTGCTGACTACATGATAAAAAACAAGAAGGAAGGGAGGGTGGGCCAATGATCGAAGAGCGCAAAAGTGCTGTGAACCCAGAACTAGATTAATCGGTGTATCCGCGGTCCAAGTACAACGTGCAGGTTGGTGCTTCTAGGCTGAACCCTGAATTCGGGCGAACTGGCGACGCGTCCCGCTGGCCGCCAGAGGGCGGGCGCCGCCAGGGGTGGGCGCGTGGCGCCGGCCTCGGGCCGCCACCCGCGCTGTGGCTTTGTTTTTGCCGCAGGAGAGCTGCGCCCAGCTGGGAGGGGTGTCGGCGGCAGCAGGCGGGCGCAGCTGTTGGCAGGGGACCCCGGGGCTCCCCGGGGAGGGCTCCGCCCTGCCGCTGCCCCCGGGTTTCGGGAAGAGGCAGCCGCCCGCGCCCGTCCCCGCCTTCCGCCCAGGCTCAGCCGGCGTCCTCGGCGCGCCCGGCCCTGGAGCGTCCCCGGGCAGGGGCGCAGGCTGGGGGCCGCTGCTGCACCTCGCCCCGCGACAGGTTCTGCTCGGCCTGAGTGTATCTTTGAAAAGTTTATTTGGCAGCATTTAAAAATCGGGAAATATGGCCGGGCTCGGTGGCCGTAATCCTAGCAGTCTGGGGGCGGGGGTGGGAGGATCGCTCGAGCTCAGGAGTTGGAGACCCGCCTGCCCAACATAGTGAGACCCCTGTTTCTACAAAAGGTAGAAAGATTAGCCGGGCGTGGTGGTGCGCACCTGGAGTCCCGGCTACTCGGGAGGTTCAGGAGCCCGGGAGTTTGAGGTTGCTGTGAGCTATGACGACGCCACTGCACATTAGCTGGGGCGACAGAGAGAGACTGTGTCTCAAAAGAAATCGGGAAATGTTTAGCCTGAAAATGCAGGTTTCCATTTCTCTGGGTCACTCGGGGCCTCTGGCAACACTGAGCTGCTGTCCTGCCCGGCAGCGCTTGGCCGGCTGCCCCTCCACACCTGCCTGGCTGACCAGGTTTGTCACAGTTCAGGTCAGATCAGTATTCAGAACTGAGCAGGTGGCACACTTCATGCCATGATAACATTTCCTTTTTTGCACAATCTAGGTGGAGTTAATTATGGTCTTTTTTTTTTTTTTTTGCAGTTTTCTATGTACATAGAAAGTGACAATAAAACCCTAACAATCCACCAGTTGTCTCAGTCTCCGTAGGAGGCCCAGAGGCACCAGGTATTCTCCCCGTTGTCTTCATGCAGAAATCCCTCTGGCTGTCCCTGCACCTCCTACAGCCTGGCCTGGAGGCGGCTGGCAGCTTCCTTCCTCTCAGTGGTTTTCACACGGTTTTTTAAAGCAGAGAAATTCCCTTTTTCAATCTAAATCATACACAAAACTCCATTATATAAAAGAGGAAATATGATGTGAATATCAATTACTAAATTGTATTTATAACATTTATTTATTATAAAGTCAGTCCATAAGAACAATGGGATTAATCTGCAGAGCCCACAGTTTGGAGTAAGGAGCTCGCTGCCGCTGCTGTCTTGCTTGTGCAGGGTGGGGACGTCAGCTGTCCAGACAGGGAGCGGCGGGGTCTGCAGCTGAGGGAGGTGGCACAAGGTGAGTCACCCCGTGTGGGAGGCACGTGGCCCGCAGTATTCGCGGTCAGTGTTTGCTGTTGCCGCCCTGAGCCGTGCGTTTGGAGATGTTAGCGTGTATATATATATATCCTACACATACAATCATAAAACCCGCTGTCCGTGAGCCTCCTGAAGCCCCTCTGAGAGTTCACAGGATGTTCAGAAAGTGCCACAAAGGGGGGAAGTGGTGTTTGCTGAGGAGGGGCCCCACAGACCTGTTGTGTTTCCATGGTGACAGAAGTTTGCTTTTCATGCTAGCAAAGGCCTGGGAGGTGGTGGCCCAGGGAATGGGCTGGCTCTGGATCTGTCTTCCCTCACCGTGGGCCTCTGTAGTGGCCTGGCTGGAGGCCCAGGCTGAGGGCCTGGGAGAGAGGCCTCCAGCACACGGCTGCCTCAGGCCTGGGCCTCCCTGGGAGACACACTTGGCCTGTCTGCAGACATCAGGGCCAACTGCCTGTGAAAGAAGGCCGTTGGCACAGGCCAGCAGCCCTGCGTGCCATCCCGGAGGGCGGAGGGGTCAGGGCCAGGCCCAGCAGACAGCCAGGCCTGGGCTCAAAGCCCGGCTCCATCACAACCTCATTTCCGCTGTTTTCTCCTTGGGCCTCCCTGCTACACTGCCGGTGCCTGCAGGGTAGGTGCGCTCCCGTGGGCAGTTCTGTTGTCACAGGCCACATTGCTATAGAGAGACCCACACATGCCATCTTCCAGAGCCTCACTGAGCAGCCGTCTTTCTGTCAGCCCACAGGTGCAGAGCTTGCCAGCGGGATGGCACCACCTTCCATCCCTTCCTCCCCCAAGGTCTAGGCCAGGCGGGGGGAGGCTCTGCGGCCGGGAACCGGCTGCTTGTGTTGGGGGATGTGGGCCTCATCTCCCAGCGCCCCTGTAGCCAGCCACAGGTGCCAGCACCTTTTCCCAGGGGCTCCAGCTGCCACGAGCCCGGCTCTCTGCCCTTCCCCCATGGGCCCAGTCTCCCCTCCTTTCTCATCTTCGCCTGCACCTGCTTGGCTGTGACTGCTGTGGGAACTGGGGTGGTGGGCGTGAAGTTTGGGCTGTGCAAGGGCACTGTCCCTGGAGAGGGCTTGGTCTAGGGAAGACACGTGCACTCCAGAACTGCTGTTCTCCAAGATCCATATGCTTAGCTGTTAGAACACAGTGTTGGGCTCCGTGGGCTGTGGTTTGCTGCTTTGGGTTGGGTGTAATTTTTCCTCTGTCAGCTACTTAGGAGCTCAGACAGAAAGTCCTATATTGCTGTTTATCTATTTATTTATTTCTGAGACACGGTCTCACTCTGTCACCCAGGCTGGAGTACAGTAGCATGATCACAGCTCACTGCAACCTCGAACTCCTGGGCTCAAGCGATC
This sequence comes from Lemur catta, assembly GCF_020740605.2. Lineage (NCBI taxonomy): Eukaryota > Metazoa > Chordata > Mammalia > Primates > Lemuridae > Lemur > Lemur catta. The sequence goes on from NC_059128.1 coordinate 149,209,238, forward strand.
CTCCTGCCTTAGCTTCCCAAGTAGCTGGGACCACAGGTGTGTGCTGCCACACCCAGCTAATTTAAAAACTTTTTTTTTGTAAAGATAGGGTCTTGTTATATTGCCCAGGCTGGTCTCGAACTCCTGGCCTCAAGTGATCCTCCTGCCTCAGCCTCCCAAAGTGCTGGGATTACAGGCATGAGGCACCACACTCAGCCCTGTATTGGTTTTTTTAAAAAAATTGTGGTAAAATAAACATAAAATTTACCACCTTTACCATTTTTATGTCTATAGATCAGTGGCATTAAGTACATTTACATAGTTGTGCAACCACCACCACCATCCATCTCCAGAACTTTTTCATCTTTCAAAACTGAAACCCTGTACCCATTAAACACTAACTCCCCGTTCCCCCTCCCCCAGCCCTGGCGACCACAGTTCTGTTTCCTGTTTCTATGAATTTGACTACTCTGGGCACTTCGTATTAGTGGAATCACACAGTATTTGTCCTTCCGTGTCTGGCTTATTTCACTCACCACAATGTCTTCCAGGTTCATCCACGTTGTAGCAAGTGTCAGCACTTCCTTCCCTTTGAAGGCTGCCTGTGCTGCTTTTGAGTACTGCTTTTTGTCTTGTGTGAACAGTCCTGGCTTCTACCCTTCATGTAAATCTTGAGAGGCCAGTATCCTGTGTCCTCTCCTGTCCTCACCTCTAGCGGGGCACACAAGCTCGGTGGGACCCAGGGAGCATCAAGCATCCCCTCACTCAGGGAGCCGCTCTGCCCTGGGGCGGCAGGAGCTCCGGCCCCCTCCTTCCAATGAGCCCCCTCTTCCTCATTTACAAAGCACAGTGACATCTGGCCTCAGCTTGAGGGGAGTGGAGCAGGTCAGGTGCTCCCCGGCCCCCTGGGGCTGGGGGTGCCATTCTACATGACTTGTCCCAGGATCCACGGACAGTTCTGCTCCCCATACCCTCTGCTCTGCCTCCAGGTGCCCCTGGGGCACAGTGGGGCAGGGGCCTCAGAGGGCTGAAGCCAGAGCACGGGAAGGGTCAAGGGGTTTGAAAATGCCAAGACAGGAGGCAGTGGGGGTGCTTCTTAAAAAGCATCTTTCTTCCAGTGTAGCTGTGGATCCAGCGACAGGAAATAGATTTTACTTCAGACACCTGCCAAGCAACACCCTTTCTCATCTCCCTCCCCTAGTGAAATCAACCTCAGATTTGCACCCAACCTAGAGCATCTTTGATCCAACAGTGCTTCACCCACACCGGCGTGCATCCACCACTGGGAGCTGGTTACGCTGAGGAAGACTCTGCTTCAGTCAGTCTCCGTGGGGCCTGGATCCTGCATTTCCAACCTGCTCCTGGTTGACGCCACGTGGCCGAACCACTTTGCGAGCAAGGCTTGGGAGATCCCTGGCTCCCAACTCTGACCTACAGCATCTGAGTTTCTTGGAAGAAGGTTGTTCAGCTCTCCCAGGGCACGCTGAACTGTGACGAATTAATGCCTGAGTTTGGAGTTTACTCCTCCACAGGGACAGCTGAACGGCATTGCCACACTGGCTTGGGGTTGAAGCTGTAGCCCAGGGGCAGTGAGTCACCACTGGGAAAACACAGGGTTCCTTCTCCCTACTGTCCACAGCATCCTCAGTTGCCAATGGAGAGCCAGCTGCCAAGATGACAAGGATTCCCAGGTGCTGGCCCTGTTGGCGGAATGTCCCTCAGTGGCTGGAGAGCCACCAGGGACAAAAGAGCTGGAGGAACAGAGGGTCTGAAAAATCACTGCCACACTTTGCAAGTGAAAAGCCAACGTCCCCTTCCCCAGGTTAGGTGGAGTTAGCAGGCCTCCGGCAGGGGCGACCCCCACGACCCAGCTCAGGGGCGGCTGCTGCGTATGCGTTAACCCGCCTGGTGTCCTGCAGGTGTGTTCTCCAGCCCCGCATCCACAACAGCCCCCGGAGTCCTGCTGAAAACTGCCCTCCGCCCCCAAGCCTGACTTTAAAAGAATTTAAGGCCCAGGAAACTAAAAGCGAAGATGTTTTCCAGCAGTGTAACTCCCCACGCCCCTCAGCAGCATTAACTGGCTCGTTTCCTGTCATTTTGGTACCTCTTTGGGCATTAAGACCAGAAAGATAACTATAATATAAGCACGTTGCTATGTTATTGAATTCCAGGAGGGTCCAGGATGGGCTTATTCTCTCCATTATACGAATGAGGAACAAAGGCTCAGAGAGGTAGTCGGTACAATGTCAGGGGCTAGCATGGCATGGCAGAGCTGGGCCCCAAACCCAGGACTTCTGACTCCAACCTGATTTCTTCCCACCACCCTTAGCTCTGTTTACTGAAACAATTACTCCCTGGTGCTGGGGTGTGTGGCCAGTTTCTAAAAAGGCCCTGTGGCTTCAAGCAGTCACCTCTGCCCCTACCTCCCACCTCAACACTCTGGTCAAGCAGCTGCCTCTTCAGCCAAGGCCACTGCTCGTCGTCTGAGGATATCTCATCTGCTCTGCGCTCTTCTTCCTCACTGAGCAGGCTCTGGCTCTCACCATTTGGCCATCGCACTGTCCCTACCCTCCTCTGTCCTCCTGAGGGGAGACCCGAATGGTCACGCCGGCTCCTGGTTCCGTGGTGAGGCCTGCATCGTCACCACACAGGCGGGGACCTCTGGGCCCTGCTGCCTCACCTGGACAGCGCCCTCCTCAGCCAAGCGCCGCCATCCTGTGCTGAGGAGCTGGTCAACACAGGGCTGCCCAGCCGTGTTCCCGCTCCAGCCCACCTGAGACACGGGATGCCCTCCCGTCAGCAGCCACATCACGGTGCCGCTGCCCTAGATGATTCCAGACAGACCTCGCTCTCCTGAGCTGCCCAGCAACAAGGAGAGCAGCCCAAGAGCCCATCTCACAGCCCGGTGGGGGCTGCCTCCATTTCAGGGCACACGGTGCAGAGGCAGGCATGGGGGAGGGAGTCAGGCACACCTAGATTCTAAGCCCAGTCCCTGCTGGCTTGCCCTGTGCCTTGGGAAGGGAGGCCTGATTTCCCCATCTCTAAAAAAGGTGTTCCTAAGGCCTGCCCAGAACGCTGCCACCACTAATAGACGTGGTCATGAATGTTACATGCTGACACACAGGATGGCTCAACTTTGTTCCACTCCCCCTTCCTCTTTTTAGCCAACTAAGCAGCCCATGACCGGGAAAGTGGTAAACATAAGATAAGAAGGTTAACTGTCATAGTGTAAACACAACCACTTAGCTTCCTTCAAAGCCCCCTCCCCCTTTTTTTCCTGAGACAGAGTCTGTCTCCCAGGCTGGAGGAAGAACAGTGGTGTCATGGTAGCTCACGGCAACCTCAAACTCCTGGGCTCTAGGGATCTTCCTGCTTCAGCCTCCCAAGTAGCCAGGACTATAGATATGCGCCACGATGCATGGTCAGTTTTTCTATATTTAGTAGAGACAGGATCTCGCTCTTGCTAAGGCTGGTCTTGAACTCCTGAGCAATCTGCCCGCCTCGGCCTCCCAGAGTGCTAGGATTACAGGCGTGAGCCATCGCACCCAGCCGAAAGCCCTTTCTAAATTGAGCAAATCGATACTGCAGAAGGACCTAAATATAAACTAAGACCTGTACATGTTTACCCAAAACCTAAAATTCAACCTATTAACATCACCCAAAGTGGAGCGAAAAACAGAAGTCTAGCAGTTTAGCAAGGAGTCTAGACAGAGCAATCTGCCAGACACAAACTCAAATGCAAACTGTTTCAGGCCATTTTACAGACTTCTAGTTCATTAAGAAATCCTTGTACAATTGGTCAAGTCAATATTTTATTAAAAAAACACACGCACATACACACACAATGGTAACAAAGGCAGAGACAGGGAAAGGAGACATGAGATCTCCTATTTGGGAACAGGCACAACTCACTGTCAGAAAGAGGAGATCTCAGAGACCAGACTGACAAACTAGATAAATTAGGAGGAGGCTTCGTTTTTGGAAGAGGACTTAAGGCAGCATCACCCCCCTGAGGAATGTGAAGTTGAAGCAGATTGATGTAGGAGTATTCACAAAGCCCCACCGTGAGTCAAGTGGGGCCATCAGTACCTGAGCTGGTTCTAAAAGCAGGAAGTGAGGGACCAGATTTCCCCTGAGGCTGCCTTCCTTTGGCAGAAGGGGAGGAATGTTCTCCAGGGAAGACCGGAAAGAGAGGCTCTGGCCAGCTCAGGAGCTCAGGGAACCACCTCCTGCAAAGGCGGGAGGAAAGTGCGGGCCCTTCCTTGTGCCCGCCAGCGGTGCAGGCCTTTGGCACAGGAACACAGGTGCAGAAGCTGTGCCTCGGGTCACTGGTCCTCCGGTCTGCAGGGCTCCCTGGGGGCCCGAAGGCTGTGGCCTGGTCAGACAGCTGCATCTTGGGAAGGAAACGGCAAAGTCAGGACAGCTTTCCAGGGACGGAGCCCGCCAGGAAGCCACACACTGCTGGCCCGACCCCAAGGTCAGCTCTGGTGGAGGACAGAAGAGTCCTCCACCCAGTGCTAACTTTCATTGGGATTATTTTATTCTTTTTAAATACACTTCTAAGAAAGAAAAAAATTTCAATAGTGCAGACAGGGTACTCCTCCCACCTCCCTCCTCCTCAGAGATAAGCCCCTGTGACGCCCTTAGCTGTTTCTTTTGGTGATTTCTCCATCATTTTAAGTAATATATTTATATCAATATTTATAGATTTATCACCATTAGACATTATTAACTTTTCTTCTACATTCTCCACTTTTTTTTATCATTCATTTTTCTTTTTTCCTTAAACAGCTGTACTGGGATATAATTCACACACCATACAATTCACCCATCTAAAGTGTACAATTCAATGGTTTTCAGTATGCAGGATTGTACAGCCACCGCCACAATTTTAGAACATTTTCATCACCTCAAAGAGAAACCCCATCCCCATTAGCGGTCCCTCCTGAGTGCCCCCTGCCCCCGGCCCAAGGCCACTACTGTCTGGGTCTCTGTGGATTTGCCTGTTCCGGACATTTCTTACAAATGGAACCCTACGCCCCCGGGGCTTCGGTGCCTGGCTCCTTTCGCAAAGCTCTGCCGTGACTGCCTTTCTGCAGCCGTTCAGACAACGTGAGGGGCACGCTTGGACATCTCTAATGTGTTTTTTTAAAAGAAAGAAAAAAGATAAAGAAAGGAAGTGATGGCTCAAAGGAAAAAGTGGATTCGTCAAAATAGTGGCTTCAAGCTTTCAGCCATTCTACTCCTAAGAATTTATTCTAAAGAAAAAAAATGTTAAGGCTGCATATAGGGATTTGTTGGTAAGGATGTTCATGACAGCACTGTTTAGTCACAAAGAATTTTTTCAAGCCCCCTGAAACCTTAATGCCCTCAAAAAGGAGACAAGTTAAATAAGAGGCAGCACAGTTGTGCAATGAGTCGCTGCGACACCACAGAGCCGGTGAGAGCGACAGAGAGGGATTCCTAATGCCGCTGGGAAAACGTCTGATAGGTGGCTAAGTAGGAGGGAAAAACAGGTTTCAAAGTAGCACATAAAGTCTGATCCTTTTAATAAAAGCAACAGGGATATATATTTTCAAAGAGGAAATACTGGGAACATAGACACCCAGGTGCTATTTCTGGGTAGTGTGATGACAGATGGTTTTTATTTAATTTTTTTACCTTTATCTGTATTTTCTAAAACCTCCACATTTCTATTTTCATCATTAAGAAACTTATATAAAGAAAATGATCTGCCTTCAGAGGCTGAAATGTTAGGGCGTCCCTGGGCGTGTGGGTATGGGGGCAAGAGCAGAGATAATGGGGTTACCCCTGCTCTCCTGGCGGCCCCAGTGCTCTAACACCACTTCGCAGGTCCCCTTGGGATACAGCCTTCTCGGCAGCAGGGTCATTCCCGATTGCTGACGTCAAGAATAAGCTGTCCTCCTGTTGCCAAGAGGCGGGGACTTTGAAAGATCCTCTGTGTACACATACCCAGAACTCACCTGTGGACTGGGTCACACACGAGATCTTGTAGGACAGCCATATGCTTGCCAGGCAGAGGAAGGTGGCCAAGAAACCGAAGATCTGCAGTGGAGAGAGGACGGGATGTTCACAGGCGTGGGCCAATCCCTTGGCAATCCTGTCTGTTTCTCACCTCTGTGCTCGTCCCCTGGACCAGCTGTGGCCAGAAAGGGGCTTGGGGAGTCACCTGACCCGACCTCCTTGTCCTTGCTCAGGTGCACACATGAAGCCCAGAGAGACCCAGTCACCGGCCCCAGGTCCCCTAGGTTGGGCCCAGGTCGGGTCTGGCAGCCAGGCCTCTGGTCTCCACCCCCTGCCCTTCTCACTCTAGGCAACTTCAGGGCCCCCGTTTGGGTTCATATTTATAACCAACTTGGGGCCAAGCCACTGGACTTTGATTATCCTGGATGAATGAATAAGTAAGGTGAAATTATACATTTTAATTTGGGTTTAAAATTTTTTATTTTATTTCACAATATTACGGGGTACAAATGCTTGGGTTTAAAAATTTGAAATGTTCAAATGGATTTTATTGGTGTGGTGGCATTGTTTGCATTTCATTTGTCATGGCTTTCTGTTCTGTTCTGGCTTTATAGCCATGCAAGAGCCAGAAGCTGAGGCCTTTCTATCCAGTTTGCACATATTAAATAATACTAGATTGAAACAAGGGCAGTGTACTCTTCCTTTCTCAAGGTCCATCTAGTCTGACCTAGCCCAGCCCAACCCCTCACTTGCAGATGGGGAACAGCTGCCCGGGGAAGAAGGGGCCTTGGGGGAGGCTCCTCAGAGGGTTCAGGGAGAAGGCAGGCACAAACCCTGGTGTCTTTGGAACTCTGACAGCTGTAGCCATTTTCCTTCCTTGTGAACACACTGGCAGCTGTAGCAGCTAAAACTTACTGACCACCTACTATGTACCTGCCGGGGCACTAAGCCCTTTGTGTGGATCCCATTAACACAACTCTATGCAGTGGGTGCTAGTATTACCTGCCTTCATCCCCCCCATTTTACAGCCACAGAAAGGGAGGTAGAGGAGGTCAACTATTTTGCATAAGGTTACAGAGCCAGCAAGGGCCAGACACGGGGCGTGAGCCCAGGGAGTCTGGCTCCAGAGTCCACGCTGTGCTAGTCTGGCCACACAGGTGTTCTCAGACCAGTCAAAGGCCTCGGGCTCACCGTGCCACCACTAGTGCACAGCTGAAATCACCAGCTGACGTCCAACAGGAATGGTCTGGGAGCAGCCAGGTGAAGGGTAGGATTTTCAACAAGGTTTGGTTTTCTTTTCAAGCCCAGCTGCTGGTTTACATAAACAGCTGCCACCACCAGCCCACACTCACTACTTCCTCCAGTGCCTTTTCCTTGGCTCTGTTTGTACCAATTGTTTGTAGCGCATAATTAGCCTATTAGTGCCTGTCCTGGCCTCTCATTGTCTGTTCTGCACAATTAGCAGATTATATACCATCCCAGTCTCCAACTGTCTGCACTGCATAATTGAACAGTTTATTATATCGCTACATAATACCATTCTAGATGACAATGCCTTGTTTGCTAATTGTTTCATGTGCCTTGTCATCATCTCCTAAGCTAAATTGCCACTTTCTCATAAGCAAGGATCATATTTTTAAAATTTCTTCTGGCTTCCCCGTGGCCTAGGTTTGGTCCTGGGCACAACGACAGTGTATGATAAACGTTGGATACTGGGACTCCAGGGCTAACACGGTTACGTGCAGCCTGAATTATCAAACCCAGCTGGCATCTCCCTGTGTGGGCCCTGAAACACAGAGGGGTACATTTCCTCCTGCCTCTTCCACCAGCCCACACTGCAGCTGGCCAGGTGGTGAGCTGCAAGTGGCAACCACCCCCTCCTCAGAGACTGCGCAGGGGTAGGGTTGTGGGAGGGGGTGCTGAGGGAGGCACAGATGGCCATCAGTGTTTAGGGCCACCCTCTGCAGTGACGTTCTGCCCCCATGCTGACCTTTGGAGGAGAGACTCCATCTCTCAGTGGAATTCCAGGAGCCAACCCACTCCCAGGCCAAAGCCTGGAGAATTTTGGTAACGTGTGTAAGTCAGTGAATGTTACACACAGAGAGAGCTGTTTATTCTTTTCTTCTTCTTCTTCTTCTTTTTTTTTTTTTAAAGAGATGGGGTCTCCCTATGTTGTTCAGGCTGGACTTGAACTCCTAGGCTCAAGCGATCCTCTTGCCTCAGCCTCCTGAGTAGCTGAGACTACAAGTGCATGCCACCACGCCTGGCTTGACAGAGTTTTTCTTAAAACTCATTTGAAAAATCTTGCCTTTTAATCAGTGAAGCAAATCAGTACCGTAAACAGCTAAATCAGAAATCAGATGACAGGAATCTATGGATCGCATAGGGGTGTTATTTCCTGCACCGAATCCTGTTAAGAATCAGGAATGGCAAAGCTAAGACTCACGGCAGATTCACTAACTGATCATAGTATCCTGTCGCATGGGCCCACAAAAGGCCCTAAAATCTTTCTCTGTACATTACTGTGGGAGCCACGAGCAAACAATCAGAGTGGGCATGCAAATTAAAACCCATTTGCCCCCAATCTAAGTAGCGGCTGTAGGAGAGAGAGGCCTGGGCTCCTGGGGGCCACTTGCATTTGCCAACAGCCCTGACATGCCACCTTCTGAGACCCTCTGCTGTTAGCCCACGTTTAAGGCTCTTTGGAGATAGCTGGCGGCTGGATCAAGGTAGCTATCGAATCTGTGAAAGAAAGGCCCCAGAAACCAACCCCTTTCCTGCCCCCACCACGAAAAAATAAGCATTTGAAATATGAATTCATTCCTAAAGGCTCCCAAGGACATCCTCACCGCTCCGGCTACCAGTCCGCCCTGGCTGTAACTCTTGGAGGCTGCCACGATGGAGGCGATGAGGAGGAGCAGGGTACCGATTCCATAGTGCAGAAGTTCCTGGGGGCAGAAACAAAGCAGACGCTGGGTAGGGAGGTCCACTCCTGGCTCTTGCAGAGCAACTGGGCATCAGAAGAGATGAAAAGAACGGGAGAGTGACACCGGCCGGGAGGAGCAGTGCAGCTAGCAGGCGGCCGATGTGGAAGCCTGGCCGGGAAGAGGCCAAGCAAGGGAGGAACGATGCTCGGTGCTAGGCAGGCGGGAAGGGAAGGGGACGCAGAGAAAGGAAGCTCTCCTGAGGGCAGAGACAGCCACTGGGGACCACTCCACTCCTGAGATCAATCTGTAGACAGTACACTGACCTCTGGCTAAAGCTACTAAAAAGCAAATGAGCTTCTTGCAATTCCCAGGCTGCAGAGTTTAAATGGAAGCTCCAGCTCTGGGAAGCAAAGCCCCTTGAAGAGATATGTACCTTTCTCTTCAGCTTCAGAGAAAGTTCTGGGCTAACAATGTGCTGCCTTTGTGTGGCAGTCCCGAGTCTGGACTTGAGAGGCGCTTGTTCCTAGGGGCCCTTTGTGCTCAGAGTCAGAGCCCAGAATGAGGTGTGGTGTGCAGTGGCAGCTCCTCTCTCACTCCTATGCCCTCTTGGTTTTGTCCTCATTTTGTCGTTCCCTCTTCTCTCCAGAAGAACACCCCGTGGCCAGGCTCTGCCAATGAGCCTACTGGCAGGACTGACTCCATCTTTACTTCTTGCCTTGGCCCATGGGCCGTCCATTTCCACCCCATTCACTCCCTGTGATTAAAAAGCAGCTCTGCAGGCCATGGACAAGGCTGGACCTATTAGTAGTATGGGAATGCTTCCACCTCGCCCTTCCTCCTCCCCATTCAATGCCAGATCAGAGGAGAACTGGAGCTGAGAGCCACTTAGGGTACTTGCTCTGAATCTAGAGTCAATCCATTTCAGTTGCCTGTGATGAGAATTTAGACATCATTTCTTTGTGAAGTTCTGCCCATCAGGGCAGGCAGCTATTACATTTTGGAAAAGCATTCCATTTTGAAGCTTAGCTCTTCTCAAAGCTACATAAAATCAAAGACTCTGATTTCTTTACTAGAAAGGACTATGCCAGGTAGATCACAGAGATTGTGACTAAAGAGCAGATTAGTAACTGGAAGTTCTCCATCTCCAAGATTCTCACCTATAAAAAAGAGGAGGATGACATGGGACAGAGAAAGACAGTTGAGAGAATCCTAGCTGGGAGGTACTGAAACAGTACTCAGCCAAAAACGTGTGGTGGAGCCTGTCCTTCCAACACTCACCACCCCCTTTGCCCACCCCAGTTCTTGTCTCTGAGCTTTCATTCTCTCCTGTGTTTGCTCAGTACCTGTATCAGGGATGCCCAGAGGAGCCTGTTCTCAAAAAAAAAAAAAAAAAAAAATGGCAGAAAGGTGCCATAACTTTGAAAGGGGCCTAAGAACTCAGAAACACAAAATAAATTTGTTTCAAAATAATAGTGGATAGTGTTAATATTAAATGTGAATGATTAAATAATCTAATCAAGAGGCACAGGTTGTCAGACTGAATAAAGAAACAAACCCCAAGATACACTGCAGTATATGCTGTCTACAGTATATGCTATAAAGGAGACACACTGTACAGTCAAGATAAAGCTATGCCATGTAAACAGCAACCAAATGAAAGCCAGAGTGGCTATACTAGTATCAGACCAAATAGACTTTAACACACAAACGAAGTTACTAGAGATAAAGAGGGACATTTTATAATAATGAAAAGGTAGCCGGGCGTGGTGGCTCACGCCCATAATCCTAACACTGTGGGAGGCCGAGGTGGGAGGATCCCTTGAGCTCAGGAGCTTGAGACCAGCCTGCGCAAGAGCAAGACTCCATCTCTACTAAAAATAGACAAAAAAATTAGCCAATCAACTAAAAATAGAAACAAAAACTTAGCTAGGCGTGGTAGCTCGAGCCTGTAGTCCCAGCTACTTGGGAGGCTAGGGCAAGAAGATCACTTGAGCCCAGGAGTTTGAGGTTGCTGTGAGCTAGGCTGACACCATGGCACTGTAGCTGGGGCAACAGAGTGAGACTCTGTCTCAAAAAAAAAAAAAAAAAAAGAATTTGAATTAATAATAAAAAAATTACCCACAAGAAAAGCCAGACCCAGCTAGCGTCACTGCCAAATTCGACCAAACATTTAAAGAAGAATTAATACCAATTCTCCACAAACTCTTTCAAGAGATAAAGGAGAATTAGCTGGGTGTGCTGGTGTGCACCTGTAGTCCCAGCTACTTGGGAGGCTGAGTTGGGAGGATCCCTTGAGCCCAGGAGTTTGAGGATACAGTGAGTATGATGACGCTACTACACTCTAGCCCGGGAAACAGAACTAGACTCTGTCTTAGGCCGGGCGAGGTGGCTCACGCCTGTAATCCTAGCACTCTGGGAGGCCAAGGCGGGAGGATCGCTCAAGGTCAGAGTTCAAGACCAGCCTGAGCAAGAGTGAGACTCCATCTCTACTAAAAAATACAAAGAAATTAACTGGACAACTAAAAATATATAGAAAAAGTTAGCCAGGCATGGTGGGGCATGCCTGTAGTCCCAGCTACTTGGGAGGCTGAGGCAGAAGGATTGCTTGAGCCCAGGAGTTTGAGGTTGCTCTGAGCTAGGTTGACGCCACGGCACTCTAGCCCAGGCAAGAGAGTGAGACTCTGTTTCAAAAAAAAAAAAACTCTGTCTCAAAAAGAAAAAAAAAAAAAAAGATGATAAAAAGGAAGGCAACACTTCCCAAATTATTCTATATGACCAGTATTACCTTGGTACCCAAACCAGACACATATCAGAAGAGAACTACAGACCAATATCTCTTTTGAATATAGATGTAAAAAAATCCTCAACAAAATACTAGCAAGCTGAATTTACCAACATATATGAGGTTGGGATAAATTTCATTTGGTCATGGTGTATAATCCATTTTACGAGGTCTGTCCAGAAAGTATCCAGCCGTTGTTATGTGTTATGTGGAGGATTTTGGTAATGTGTGTAAGTGAAAGTCAGTGAATGTTGCACACACCTATTTCTTCTTTTCTTCTTCTTCTTTTTTTTTTTAAAGAGATGGGGTCTCACTATGTTGCCCAGACTGGACTTGAACTCCTATACTCAAATGATCCTCCTGCCTCAGCCTCCTGAGTAGCTGAGACTACAAGTGCACACTTGTTAATATGATGAGAATGATTTATACAACATTGATGTAACCTGCCAGCCAAGGAGAGTGATTGTAATGTAAATGCGTGAACAATGATGACTTCACCGTACTAGTCAGTGGGGCGCTAGACACTGTTGAGTGAGCATGTGTACTGTGTGGCCGTTGCATTCAAAATGATTGGGTGAGTAGCGCAAAGATTCTGCATCAAATTTTGCGTTAAGCTTGAACATTGCTCCGCAGAAACTATTTATTTGGATGATTCAGAAGACTTTCGGGTATAATGCAATGAGTGCAGTGCAAATAAAATTGTGGCACAAATGCTTCAAAGATGGTCAAGAATCTGTTGAAAGTGATCCATGTTCTGGAAGGCCTACAACAAGCAGAACACTTGAGAATGCTGAACGTGTACGGGCTAGGTTAAGAGACGCTGGGAGAACTGTGTGAAGTCCCAAGTGCCTACTTTGAAGAAGACTGAGGTGTCATTGTCCTATGTACAATGTTTCTTGTATCTTCTTCAATAAATGTCTCTATTTTTCATATTATGTGGCTGGATACCTTCTGGACAGACCTCATAAAATGGATTATACACCCATGATCAAATGAATTTATCCCAGGAATGCAAGGTTGGTTCAACATATAAAAACAAATCAATGTAATGTACCATATTAATAGAATAATGTGGAGAAAACCGACATGATCATCTCAATAGACTCAGAAAAAACATTTGACAAAATCTAACACCCTTCATGATAAAACACTCAACAAAGTAGGACTAGAAGGGAACTGATAAAGGGCACTTACCAAAAAACTGATACCCAATATCATATTTAATGATGAAAGACGAAATGCTTGCCTCCTAAAATCAGGAAAAAGATAATGATGCCTGCTCTTGCCATTTCTAGTTAACATTCAACTAATTTACTCAACTAATTTCTTGCAATAAGGCAAGAGAATGAAATGAAAGGCACTGAGATTAGACAGGAAGAAGTAAAACCATCTCTGTTTGCAGATGACATGGTCTTATATATATAGAACATCCTAAGAAATCCACTAAAAATCTATTATTAATAGAACTAATAAAGGAGTTCAACAAAGTAGAAGATAGGATCAATATAAAAGTAATTGTATTTCTATACATTTGCAATGAAAAATATGAAAATGAAATTAAGAAAAAATCTGGTTGAAATAGCATCAAAAAGAATAGAATACTTAGGAACAAATTTAACAAAAAAGTACAAAACTTATACCCTGCAAACTATAAAACATTGAAAGAAATGAAAGAAGATCTAAATAAATGGAAAAATCTCCCATGTTCATGGATCATAAGACTTAATATTGTTAGGACAGCAATATTACCCAAATTGAGCTATAAATCCAATAAAATTTGTAACAGAATCTCAACTAATTTCTTTTCAGAAATTGAAAAGCTGACTCTAAAATTTATGTGGAATTGCAATGATCTAAAACAATCCTAAAAAGAACAAATTGGGAGGACTCCCATTTCCTAATTTCACAACTATAAAGCTACAGTAATTAAAATAGTGTGCTACTGGCATAAAGATAGACATATAGATCAATGGAATAGAATTGAAAGCCCAGAAATAAATCCATGTATTTAATGGTCAATTGATTTTGACAAAGGTGTCAACAGCATTCGATGGGGAAAGAATAGTCTTTTCAATATATGGTCCTGGGAAAACTGGCTGTCCCCATGCAAAAAATGAAGCTGAACCTTTACCTCACACCATATGCAGAAATTAACTCAACATTATGTTAGGTGAAATAAGCCAGGAACAGAAACTAAAACACTGCATGTTCCCACTCACATGTGGAAGTTAAAAAGAGTTGATCTTATAGAAGTAAAAAGTACAATAGAAGTTACTAAAGGCTGGGAACGGTAGGGGAAAGGGAGGGATAAGGAGAGATTTGTTAAAGGACACAAAATTACTAGAAAAATTACACAAAATTTCTCCTAGCTAGATAGGAGAAATAAGTTTTAGTGTTCTTTAGCACTGTAGGATGACTAAAGTTAACCATAACACATTATATAGTTTCAAATAGCTAGGAGGATATTGAATGTTTCCAACACAAAGAAATGATAAATGTTTGAGATGACAGATATGCTAATTACCCTGATGTGATCATTATACAGTGTATGTATTGAAACATCATTATGGGCCAGGCATGGTGGCTCACACCTGTAATCCTAGTACTTTGGGAGGCTGAGGCAGGAGGATTGCTTGAGTCAGGAGTTCAAGACCAGCCTCAGCAAGAGTGAGACCCTGTCCCTACTAAAAAAATAGAAAGAAATTAGCTGGGCAACTATAATAGAAAAAATTAGCCAGATGTGGTGGTGCTCGCCTGTAGTCCCAGCTACTCAGGAGGCTGAGGTGGGAGGATTGCTTGAGCCTAGGATTTTAAGGTTGCTGTGAGCTAGGCAGATGCCACAGCACTCTAGCCCAGGCAACAGAGTGAGCCTCTGTCTCAAAAAAAAAAAAAGAAACATCACTATGTACCCTATGAATACATACAATTTATTATTTGTCAATTAAAAATAAATCCAAAAAATTAACTCAAAATGGATTAAAACCTAAATGTAAGAACTAAAACTATAAAACTCTTAGATGAAAACACAGAGGTAAATCTTCACAATCTTGGATTTGGCAATAGCTGCTTAGATATGACACCAAAAGCATGAGCTAAAAGAGAAAAAAATAGATAAGTTAGATTTATCAAAATTAAAAACTTGTGCTTTAAAGGGCACCATCAAAAAAGTGTAAAACAGTGAACAGAATGGGAGGAAATATATGCAAATCATCTGATAAGGGACTTTTATCTAGAATATATAAAGAACTCTTATAACTCAATAATAAAAGACAAATAACCTAATCAAAATGGGCAAAGGATCTGAATAGATATTTCTTTAAAGAAAATATACAATTTGCCAAAAAGCACATGAAAAGATAATTGACCTCATTAGTCATCAGAGAGATCAAAACCACTTCACACTCACTAGAATGGCTAAGATCATAAAGTCAGATAATAAGTGTTGCCCAGTATGGGATGAAATTCGAGCCCTCATACAGTACTGGTAGAAATGTAAACCAGTGTAGCCACTTTGGCATACCGTCTGGCAGTTCCTCAAATAATTAAACATAAAGTTACCACATGACCCAGAAATTCTACTCTTAGATATATATCAAAGAAAAATGAAAACATGTCCACATAAAAAACTTGTATATGAATGCTCACAGCAGCATTATTCATAAGACCCAAAGGGTGAAAATACCCAAAGGTCCATCAGTGACGAATTAAAACAAAGTGTGGTGTAGCCATGCAATGGAATAGCACTTGATCATAAAAAGGAATGAAGTACAGATACATACTACAACATCGATAAACCATGAAAACATTCTGCTAAGTGAAAGAAGCCAGTTACAAAAGATCACATATATGATTCCATTTCTGTGAAATGTCCTAAGTAGAAAAATTTTAGAGACAGAAAGCAGATCAGTCTTTGCTTAGGACTAGAGGAGATGAGTGGTGGGGAGGTGAGAGTTAAAGGGTACAGAATTACTTTCTGAAATGATGAAAATATTCTTTTTTTTTTGAGACAGAGTCTTACTCTGTTGCCCAGGCTAAAGTGCGGTGGCATCACCCTAGCTCACAGTAACCTCAAACTCCTGGGCTCAAGCGATCCTCCTGCCTCAGCCTCCCGAGTAGCTGGGACTACAGGCATGCGCCATCACACCTGGATAATTTTTTCTATTTTTAGTAGAGACGGGTTCTTGCTCTTGCTGAGGCTGATCTTGAACTCCTGAGCTCAAGTGATTCCCCTGCCTTGGCCTCCCAGAGTGCTAGGATTACAGGTGTGAGCCACCGTGCCCAGCCTGAAAATGTTCTAAAATTGACTGTGGTGATAGATGCCCAATTTTGAAAATATACTAAACTCCACTGAACTGCACACTTTAAATGGGTGAATGCTATAGTATGTGAACTGCATAGCAACAAAGCTTTAAAAAAAATAATACAGTGGAAAGAAAAAAATCTGGCAACCTCTGATTGTCTCCCTATCCCTGCCCATCCCTTTTTGCTAACAAATCCCATCATGCAACCCTCACAACAGCGTAAGTACCACTCTCTCCATCAGCTCCTTCCTTCCTTTTCCTCCTCTCAACTCGCACACCACAGCCCATTCTCTGTCACTTGAGAAAATTAACACTGAGGCCAAAGCCACAGTCTTCTTGTAGCTGGAAAGTGAGTTTTAGAAAGCAGAGATGTCCACCAAACCATTGGAAATTCAGGGCGGAAGCAAAGGACGGCTAAAGAGGAGGAATGGGCAGACGGGAAGGACTGCACTGGGTGTCAAAGCAGCTGACATCCTGACTTCGGCATGCTGAGAACAGGGCCGGGCCGCTTACCGACAGGGGCCAGCTGATGCAGGTGAGCAGGCGGTAGACGCGGAAGAGGTGGACCAGGTAAAAAGCGAGGATCATTATCAAGTCGCAAATGGTGACCACTTCAAAGTAGCTGTAGGCACTGTAGTCGGTCCACACAGAGCTCCGCACGCAGATGAAGGCGATCAGCAGAGTGACCTGAGACATGAGAACAGAGATATCAGAGAAGTGCCTGCCCAAGACAGGAACC
The DNA here is from genome assembly GCF_020740605.2 of Lemur catta. Taxonomy (NCBI): domain Eukaryota; kingdom Metazoa; phylum Chordata; class Mammalia; order Primates; family Lemuridae; genus Lemur; species Lemur catta. The sequence goes on from NC_059128.1 coordinate 149,225,951, forward strand.
CAGGGCACGAACAAACAGAAAACAAACCAGACATCCCCCTGGCAGGCCAGAATTGAGGAAATGCTACAGGTTATTTGCGCACAAACCGGCTGGAAGGTTGGGAGAGTGCAATTTCATATAGTGCAAGCTTTTTAAAATACATGCTAGTTGTGAATGCTGATGATGGCAGAGACTGACTTCGTTCCCCTCTGAAGTTCACTGTATTGTGCCGGCAGGATGCCTCACAGGTACATAACAAAGCAGAACCATTCCATTTATTTGCTGGACCACCACAGGGCAAAGAATAGAGTACAGAGTGACAACTGACCTAGGGTTTACATGTTAGGTTGGACTGTATGAAGTTGCCAATATTCAACTGTTTTTGACCTACAAAGATGACAATTCATACATTACAGCCTATCAGCTGGCAGGCAGTAAGTTACCATTTGCTGATGTCTGACATAGATGATCTCACTAAGGCCTTGCAGAATGCTGCCAGGTAGACCAAATCCTCATGTTCATATGGGGAAACTGAGGCATGTGGGTTCACAATTATCCCAAGGCTACCCAGCTTGTAAGCAGCAGAGGTGGGATTTGAATCCAGGTCTGCCTGACTCTAGCAACTCTGTTCCTCCATGTCAGATGCAGTTTTGCCTCCCAAAAATGTAAGCCGTCACCCTAAAAAGCTGAGAGGCGTGGATATGTCATCAAACAGGTGATGCCCTATTTCAGAGGTGGTGCCTGCTCACCACCAGGGCAGGTGCTGAGGCCTCACTCAGTGATACTGTTGCACGAATGAATGAATGTGCACAATTAATGACCTACTATTGGCCAGGCGTGGTGGCTCACGCCTGTAATCCTAGCACTCTGGGAGGCCGAGGCGGGAGGATTGCTCGAGGTCAGGAGTTTGAGACCAGCCTGAGCAAGAGTGAGACCCTGTCTCTACTAAAAATAGAAAGAAATTATCTGGCCAACTAAAAATATATATATAAAAAATTAGCTGGGCATGGTGGCGCATGCCTGTAGTCCCAGCTACTCAGGAGGCTGAGGCAGGAGGATCGCTTAAGCCCAGGAGTTTGAAGTTGCTGTGAGCTAGGTTGACACCACGGCACTCTAGCCTGGGCAACAGAGCGAGACTCTGTCTCAAGAAAAAAAAATTATTTAAAAAAAGAAAAGAAAAAAAATGACCTACTATTGAACTGATAGGTCAGGTAAATATTATTAGCAACACATGAATATGACAGGTGAGTAGGTTGGATGAGGGAAGAGAAGATTCTTAGTTTTTGTGAAGGCCAATCAAAGAGAATGAAACCTTGTCCACTCCATGCAGGGAACAAATCAATAACACACAGGGTTAAATGCGTGTACAAATCTCAGGATCTATTTTAAATGCACAACTAATTTAGGAAAAAGATTATTTTATACAGCCTCTTTCCTATAGAATAGTGATTCTTAAATGTGTGGGCGTGGGGAGAGACAGAAAGAGAGATTTGTGTCCTATGTGACATTTGGCAATGTCTGGAAACATTTTTGATTATTACAACTGGAGGGTTCAACTGGCCTTTAGTGGGTAGAGGCCAGGGGGGCTGCTAAATAGCCCAAAATGCATAGTACAGCTCCCATAATAATTATCCAGCCTCAAATGTGGCCCCTAAACTATTGTACTGCTGCTGAAAAACCCTGCTGTAGAAAATGTCAGTCTACAATGAGAATTAAATCACAAAACAGATCTAACTCCAGTTAAAGTGGTCAATGCTGAAAATGCTCTTATTTTCTAAAGCCCCTTGTTTCTAGCTCTCTCTCAAGGTCTCAGTAATAGGTACAACAGCTAAAAAAGAACTCTTGGCTTAAAGCTTGAAGTGGGCACAAAGACTGTTCTGCTTAACAGATGAAAACACAAGTGTGTGGCTCTGACATGGAGGGACCCTCAACATTTGTGATTTCCCTTTGCTAATGAGTAACATGAGTATTTGCATTTTTTCGGTTCCTCTGAAGCCAGCCAGCCATGGCAATATAATGATTCACACCTTGAGGTTGTTTCAAGCTCTTACAGTGCCTCTGCTTTACATGTAGGACTGTGCATGGTCTCCAGGGCCTGGCTGTCTCGTCAGTCCCATTTCCCGACCTCATCTATTTGAGGAAGTCTGTGGGTCTCCCCCGCGATACGCTGACCTCCTCATGCACTGGGCTACTTTTATGCAAGGCTTAAATGCAGATGATTTGGAATGATGCAGTATGATTACAAGGTGAAGAGGCAATTTTGCACCTAATTTAATGCAAAGATTAAAATAATTTTTACAACTCTTCACTGATGACAGTCAGCCCTCTCTCATGGTGACACAGAGATATGCAAATTTCCCAGTGAACAAAAGGGGTCTGGACAGGCAGGCCTTCCCCCTCTGAGCTTCCAGGGCTGAGTATTGTGCAGCAGGACATTATTGCCATGTCACAAACATCTCAAACCTCGCTGGGAAACTTGAAATAAGACTTCCTGAATTCTGTTCACATGGACTGCACCTGCCTACCACGTGCCCTTCTTTAGGAAAGCCCCATTTCGGAAAACTCTAGTTTAGACAGGATAGGGCACGTGCTTATGCATGCTCCTAAAAACTTTCTTTTTGTCTGAGGATTCATTCATTCCAACTGGACACAGCCAGCATCTTGGCCAACTCACTGTAGTCCCAGCAGTTTGGGAGGCCAAGGTGGGAGGATCGCTTGAGCCCAGGAGGTCAAGGTTATAGTGAGCTATGATCACAGCGTGGCATTCCAGCCTCGGTGACAGAGCAAAACCACATCTCTCTATTAAAAAAAAAAAAAAAATTTAAAAATAGATATGACTGACACTGGACTTTTCAGAAATTCATCTAAGGCCAGGAGGTAACTTCTGCAAATGTTGGGGACCCCTGAATCATTTAAATCAATTCTCAGGGGGCAAGAAGAAAGGTGAAGCAGAAAGAAGAATAAGACAACGGTGGAGAACAGGCCCTGGGTGTTTATCCGCTGGCTCCTCATGCCTCTCAGGATCTCTCCTTGTTCCCGGTCAGAAAAGCAAATGAACAAAACGCCTGAGTTCAGAAAGGACCGAGGGAGGAGTTCTGCGGTCAGCACAGGTGAGGCTGGGAGGCTCTCTGGAAGACAGGTGTGCTTTTGCTTAGAGCAACTTCAGCGTAATGCTCCCCAAGGGCTAACTTGTCTCTTAAGGTGCCTTCTAGCTCCTCTCATAAAGGTTTGTTCCTTTATATTGAACTGTCACGAAAGTTGAAAATAAAGCATCTAATGTAAATGTCCAGGGGTTTAAAAGCAACGTTGCAAGAGCCCATCCCTCAAAGCAAGGGTCCCACATGCCAGCCGTGACACTGTGCAGAGTCACAGGAATTAGAATTCCAGAGTAGAAACATCCCTCCTCCCCGAACCTGTGTCCTTTCTGACTCTATTCTATCAGAATTCTTACCAGAAAGAAGAGACGATTTTCTGTGAAAGTAGCAGAGGGTTACAATTTTACAGGAGATGAAGCAAGCTGGCATTACCTGAGAAAAATGATTGTCCCCTGAGGACTGTAGAACTAGACCAGTCTGGTCCTAACTAGAGTAGACACCCAGAGCCAGGTGACAACAGCTTGTCCAGGTTTTAAGCCTGGCTGAGCGTCCCTCCAGGAAGAAATGGAATGTTGATTTCTAAGTAAATTTCAGAAAAATTTCTGGAAAAGACTCAACAGACACTTTTCAGGAGATGCCTACTTCTGAGCTGGGCAGAACAAGTGTCTTGTGGTCTTGGAAGCCCTGACTCCTGCTGCCCACAGCCCATGCTTGGGAACATTCCCTCAGCGGGCCTGAGCCCCCACGCCCCTGCCAAGTCCGTGCACTGAGCGTGCCTGTCTGCGTCTGGCTGAAGATGGCACCAGACACCTTTCGTTTTGGGAGCCCCAGGCCGGATGCCGGCAGGTCACCCAGCCCTGCCCTCCCCATCCTGAACGTGGAGTGACAGAGACAGGCAGGAGGAGAGGACATAACTGATGAAAGCCAACTGCAAAAGGTCCCAGACCCAACTCTAAGAGGCTTTTCTGAAAAAGTCCAGGAGATGAAAGGCAGGTTTGTTCAAAAAGTCAGAGATGTGGATGATGATTTGGTGACCGGAAGCTGCGTTTGTCAATGATTTCGTGGGCAGGCAGGAGGAAGAATTTGATATGTTCCCAGCTTTGGCTGAATTTTGCCCCGGGTGTAAGGAATGTACGCCTGCCTCCCTGGTAAAGCCTCCACTACATCCGTGGCATCTAACAGCCCCTGCACAGTCTCACTAACACCCACGGGGCTGAGAGAACCCTCCCGCTCACTTCCTCTGGACGCTGTCTCACTCACCAACATCAGACTCTTGCTCCAGGGTCCTGCCCACCCTTCCCTAAGCCCAGCACATAGTTTTGTATTGTACCCATAAATGAAAATGCCACAGAAACACAAAAGAGGGAGAATAACCTAGGGAATATGTCAGGGACCCCCAGCTCCAGGTCTTGAGCAGACAGAAGCGCACTGGCTTCTCAATCTAACTGTGCAGCACAGCTACCCGGCAGCACACGGAAAACCAGACTCCACTGCTGCCCACGCTGGGCATATTTCTGGAAGGACACATGAAAGCTGCAAACAGTGGTTACCTCTGGGGAGGGGGAGTGATATGTAGCAGTTTTTAAAATTCACTTATTTTGTTTTCTTACATTATAAAGGATCACATATTAAATTTCAAAAAAGCAATTTTTAAATGACACATCTTAGAGATCCTTAATGTCACACAAATATAGATCCACCTTTTTCTTTTCATTGTCTGCACAGTGTTGCCCCGGCTGTGGCTTTATTTAACCCGGGGTTTCTCAACCTCGGCACTACTGACATTTTGGGCTGGATGGTTCTTTGTTGTGGGCGCCTGTCCTGTAGGTTGTCTTCCGTCCTGGCCTTTACCTGCTCGGTGCCAGTCTCTATCCACCCCCAGCTGCAACAACCAAAAACGTCTGCAGGCATTGCCAAAGGTCCTCTGGGGGGCAAAACTGCCTCTGGTTCAGAACCGATACTTCAACAGTCATTTATTGATGGGCATTTAGCACACCCTCAGTTTTTCACCAATACAAACGATCCTGCAAAGAATTGGATGCACTTCTTTGTGTATGTGTGAATATTCGTGATAGATTCCTAGAAGCAAAATTACTGGATGAAAGCATATGCACATTTAAGATTTTATTGTTTGTTGCTAAAATGCTATTTAAAAGATAGGAGTCTACACAGGGAATCTTGCCAACACAGATTAACAGCATTAAAAAGAATGGAAATGATATCATGTTTTAATTTTCATTTCTCATTTCTCCAACTACTAGTGGGTTGTATATCTTTTAATATGTTTATTGGTTACTGCCTGTTTATGTTCTTGGCCTGTTTTTCTATTTTTTTTTATTATGGATTTAAAGAACTCTTTATAGTCTGAGTATTAATTTTCTGACTACTATGGGTATTGCAAATATATTCTCTCCATCTCTCACTGCCTTTATTTTCAGTCTTTTGTTTTACAGAAGTTTAAATTTTTTGTGCAGTAAAATCTATGTATCATATTTTATAGCTTCTAAGTTTTATGTCTTGTTCTCCAGCCCAATATTAGTCTCCTACGTTAAAAAGAAATATGTGCTTCCTTCCAAAATATATGTAACTTTTAGCTCTTTAAGCATCTGGGATTTATTTTTGCAGATGGTATGACCTAGGGCACACAGTAGAGTTCTCACTTTATCCAATTAGTCAATCGATTGTACTAACATTATTTATTGGACAGCCCATCCTTTCTCCACCAGTTTGAAATGCCACCTTTAACACAAACTTCTACCGGCTCACTTCCAATCTATTGTCCACATAGCAATTACCATTAACTTTAAAATACCTTTAAGTCTTAAAATGTAAAACCCTTCAACAGTTTCCCGTACATTGGGAATCAGGTCAAAATCCTTTAATGAGGCCCTGCCGGAGCTGCAATTTCTGACCCCAGGTTCTTCTGCTCCTCTAGGCACATGGGGCTCTGGGAGCTCCTCACGTGCTGCCCCGTAGGAGGGTCCCCAATATTATCTCTTTGGGAACCTTTGCAACCTGTACTGTATCTCTGTGTTTGCTGGTTAACTTGTTTACTACTAACCTCCCCAGCTAGAATGCAAGCTCCATGAGTACAGGGAACCCATCAGTTTCACTTGTACTCTCTGTGCCCTGCACACAATAGTGTGTGCTCAATTCAGCACTGGCGGAATGAAAGGTTCCTGGGGTCATTCGCCATCCTCTGTGACTGCTCCATGACACTCTCTCACATTTTAAAAACTCATCTTCCTCCCTTACTGGCCTCCAATCCTCTGAGGTGAGAACTGTGCTGTGTTGCTGAACATCACTGAGGGACCTAGCACAATGTCTGACACATGGAAAGGGATGAGTGACTTCTGGAGGCTGTCCTGGGGACCTCTTTACACTCGACAGAATGCTCTCATCACCCGCCCTTGGAGGTCTGTCCTTCAGGCCCTCCAGGTACAATGTCAGGCTGTGGGTGGATGTAAGGATTCAGGTTCCAGATTTTCAGCTCATGACGGGGCCAGAACATTCTCTGCTTGTTACTCAGACTAGGCCATGTTCTTGTCCCTAACCAATTTCCCCACAACAGACGCAGCCCGGATGCATGGTCTGCACAGCCATCAGGCCACCGATTCAACCCTGCACTTCAGCAAAGGTCATCAGGATCACATTTAGGAAGACTAGGCTGGAAAGCTCAACTTGTCAAAAATGTCACTGCATCAAAGGGTGAGATGCACCGCTGACATTTACTGTGTAGCAAAGTTGGTGGTTTGGTGCTCATGCTGAACTGAGCTAAAATCACAAATTCTTGTTTGCAACAAGCAATGGTTTCTCTCTAGCTTGTTTCTCTTGCAGTGTCTGACACAATTTCTGGTCTCTTTAGTGGCCAACTGAATTTCAAGACTACAAAAAGAGCATCCTCTGCCCCTTCTCCTGCCCTCTCTGTGGGAGGACAGACTTCTTTGGATATACAGGGGGGTGAAAGGACAGGGCTGTGTGTGGGCAGTCACCTCCACAAGGAGACAGTCACCTCCACAAGGAGACCATTTGGAGGAGCGAGGCATCAGAGAGGAACAAGGGCGGCTGAGACAACGTGGAGACGCCACAGGGAATGTGAGGGCTGAACCCCCAGGAGGACATCTGCTGTGGTTATCAGCCTGGCTCCTAGGACGACAAGAAGAGCAGGGTGATCACTAACACTGACTGAGTGCTCTCTGTGCACCAAGCTCTGTGTGCCTTGCATGTACGTGCCCATTTTATCCTCACAAGCCTACGACTGATGCAGGTACTGTCATTCTCCTCACTGTACAAAAAGGAAGCTGAGGCAGAGACATTATGGGATTTGTGCCTATCGCACAGCTAGTGCTTCCGGAGCCAGGGCGGGGACCCAGGCAGCCTGGCTCCTGCGGGCCCCTCGTCAGTGCTGCAGCCTCTTGTTGCTATGGCAATGGTAGCCATCGCCACAGAGGCTGTCGCCCAGGGGTACCCCAGCCTCACCTCTGGCTACCAACGCATGTCAGCAAAAGTGAACCTGGCAGAGAGGAACAGGTGGGGAAGGTGTCTGGGGCTCAGTGCCATGGACACCCCCAGGGTGAAGGAAGCACCAGCCACGGCAAGGCAGCAGGCGCGGAAGACCAGGGAGCGATCTGGGAGCCCCAAGGGGGGAGGAGGCAAGAGGAGCGGCAGTAACAACTGTCCACTGAACACCTGCTAGGCACCAGGCAGCGTGATGCTGGCTCATCCCATCCTCACAGCTGTGGCCAGGTGGCACTGTGACCAAACTAACAGATCTAAGGAAAGTGGGGACCAGGGTAGGTCACTTGCCCAAGGAAGGTCACCTAGATGGCAAGTGGTGGAACCAAGTAACAATGCCGGGTCTACGTGACCCCCAAGACCCTGTGAAGAGGGAGTGTTTTCCAGAGGGAGGCCTCAGGAAGTAGTGTGGGCTGTCACGCCTCAGAGGCTTGAGCTCGCTGTTAGCCCACCCGGGTACGGGTGTCTCCTCCAACGTCCAACCAAGAAGAATCTCACAGGGGCATCAGAGAAGGTGGTGGCAGGAGGGGGCTACAAAGAACCAGATTCGAGTCTATTTCTTCTTCTAAGGTTTCTTTAAAATAAGTCACTCTCTTGCTTCAAGTCAGGAGTTCAAGACCAGCCTGAGCAAGAGCAAGACCCCATCTCTACTAAAAATAGAAAAATTAGCCAGGCGTGGTGGCATGCGCCTGTAGTCCCAGCTACTCGGGAGGCCGAGGCAGGAGGATCCCTTGAGCCCAGGAGTTTCAGGTTGCAGTGAGCTATGATGATGCTACTGCATTCTAGCCAGGGTGACAGAGCAAGACTCTGTCTCAGACAAAACAAAACAAAACAACCCAAAAAATTACCCACAATGCTACTTCTCAAAGAAAACCACCACTCCTGGCATTCTGGGCCATTTATTTTCACCTATGTATGTTTTAAGCACATATGTACTATTTTTTCTTTCCAAAAATTGGATCATACTGTACATATAGTTTTATACTCTTTTTAAAAAGTATTTTATCATTTGTAGATGCCACTCAATCATCCTGTGTCAGAGCCCTCATCACTGCCCAGCAAGCTGTATATTCTACCTGTTTATTTGTTTATTGTCTGTTGCATCTGAATGTGAGCTCTGTGATAATGGGTCTTTAATGTGTTTTGTTCACTATTCTCTTCTGAGTGCCAGGAACCCTGAATAGTATATGGGTCCTCAATAGATATTTGTTGAATAAATGAATGAATGTGATTTTATGTCCTTTTTTTTTTTTTTTTTTTTGAGACAGAGTTTCGCTCTGTTGCCCTGGCTAGAGTGCCATGGCATCAGCCTAGCTCACAGCAACCTCAAACTCCTGGGCTCAAGTGATCCTCCTGCCTCAGCCTCCCAAGTAGCTGGGACTACAGACGTGCGTCACCATGCCCCGCTAATTTTTCTATTTTTAATAGAGACGGGGTCTCCCTCTTGCTCAGGGTGGTCTGGAACTCCTGAGCTCAAGCAATCCTCCTGTCTCGACCTCCCAGAGTGCTAGGATTACAGGTGTGGCCACCATGCCCAGCCTATGTCCTTTTTCTGAGGGCCTTCCACGGTCTTCACTCTCCACTTACTGTCTAGAGGAGAGAGGCAGAGAGCAAAGGTGGGCAAAGCCATCACCCTGGCAAGGACTCTATCTTTAACATGTGGGATGAGAATGGTACATTCACTCTCTCCTGTCCACCCCAAAACAAGTAGGGGCTTTATACCCAGAAGCAAGAGGTCATCAGAGAAGCTGTGTAAAATACAGGCCAAGGCATTCAGAGGTACCTCAGGAGCAATGCTTTAGCTGGAAACAAGCTAGCCCAATAAGCTCACATCCCACCAAGGCCACCTCTGACCACTATATTATACCAACTGTGTACACAGTTTGACTTTGTTGTGCACACACAGCATGGACCACAATGAATTCATTGTTGTGTCCTCAGTGCCCAGCACATAGGAGGCCTTCAGTCATAGCTGTAGAACTGAATTGGGGTTACACTGAATGCCCAACAGCACCTCCAGTATAAAAATGGCCAGCAGGCCCAATGCAGCCTCTTTTCTGCAATCATTTCCCCGAGGGCTTCCTGGAGTTTGTAATAGTAGGCAGCCCTGAACCCAGGGCTGTGCTTTTATAAAGATGTAGGCAGAAGTGGGCTGCCTGAGCAGGCACCGTTGTGACACACGAACACAATGCCCAGCACTTAGATACACACCGAAGTGTCTGTGGATGAGAGGAAACACAGTACAGGATCACAAGATAGGAGCAAACAGGCATGAGGGATCTTTTGAGGGTGCTGGAAATGTCTGAAAATTGGATTATGATGATGGTTGCATAGCTCTGTCAATTTACTCAAAATCATTGAATTGCACATGCAAAAGGAATAACGTCTACCATATTAAGTTATATCTCAGTAAAGCCATTAAAAATAACCTGGCAGTGGGGATATAGCTCCACAGAAACTGGCCATGAGGTGGCGACTGCTGCAGCTTGGTGACAGGTACATGATGGCTCATTGTGCTTTTCTCTCTACTCCTGTGTTTGAAATTTTCCATGATAATTTTTTTATATACACTGTCCAATAAGCTCAGAGAAAGAGAGGAGGGGGAGGGAAAAACAGATTTGCAGTCATCACTCTTCCCATAAAGGCATGAGAAGTTAGGAAATTGTTCTTTTTATTTTTAAAACGATAAAGTAATGATTCCATTTAGTAAGCAGTTCGAGCAGTGTGATGTGATGGGGCTTCCTCATCCAAGAGGAGACAATGATTTTTGGTTCCTTTTGATAAACTGAATGAAAGTGCAATAGTTCACCTTCTGACCACAGCCAGACTAAGTGATGAGGTTCTACGCTCACAAATGTCACCAGTGCAAACAGCAGCACAGAGTCTTGGTGGGCGCGCGTCTGATGCAGTCAAGCAAACCTTGACTGATGTCTGAATGGGGCCAGGTGGGCCGCAGGTGGGCCGCTGTTGTCTGCAGCTTTCCACAGTTCTCAGGCGCAAGGTGGGCTGAATACAACTCATCTGACTCTCTGCAAAGAACAGAAGGAACATTCTGGAGCAATGAAGACTGGGATTGACTGGAAAAATTCCCAAACTGCATAAAATCAGATGGATAAACTCCTACATGCAGCCAGGGTCTTACCAGGGTTAGGAGCTAGTGTTTCCCAGAGGTGCCCCGATGAGCTGAATACAAAATAGGACAGGATGACTGCCAAGGCGTCTTCTCCAGGACTGGCAGGAGCGGGCAGGACCCACAGCCCTTGCTGGGACAAAAGCTTTTTACTAGGTGCTGAACTGATGCTAATAATGATAATTATTTTCATGAATGGCTAATATTCATAGGCACTTATCATGCACTGAGCATAGAGTCGTCAAATTATTACAACCACCCTAGGGGGTAAGTGCTCTGACTCCCCTCATTCTACAGGTGAGGAAACTGAGGCAGAGAGGTGCCAGCCCTAGGCCACAGAGCTACACACATAGAGATGGGATGCAGTCTTTCTCACGTGGCTCCACAGTCTGCTTATTAACCACTGACACAGCCTCCTGCCTCTGGTGTGTTTTTTCCAGCTGTGAGACTTTGGGCAGATCAGCAAAGCCCTAACTATAAAGCTTTCCCTGAGGACTCAATGGTCTGTTGGGGGAAAGAGGCTTAAACAGGCTCCCTGCAACCAGATATTCTGAGTCCCTTGCCCTCAGTAACAGGGTATAAAAAGAACACCCAAGACCACATTAACGCAGTGTGGCTGACTGCATTTTCCAAAAATGGCCACAGCGACATTTCTAGTCTCACATACTCTTGCAGAACCCTGCCACTCCCCATCAAGAAGCAGAATCTGTTTCCTTTCCCCTAGAAGCTGGGCAGGCCTTGGTGGCCGCCTAAAATGTAGTGGAAGTGACATGTCATGACCTTCAAGGCAAGGTCACAGACCGAGATACCAGTTCTTTCTGGTCCTATCCCTTAGGCCACTGGTCCTGGGATCCCTGCCACCATGTTAAAAGGAGGCTCAGACCGCTGGAGAGGCTGCGTGTGGGTGTTCTGGCCAGTAGCCCCAGCCGAGGCCCCGGCCAGCACCAGCTGCAGCACGTGAGAAAGTGAATCTTCAGACTGGCCCAGCTTTGGAGTCTTCCCAGGGGAGGCCGCAGGCACTGTGGAGTAGAGACAAGCCATCTCCACTGTGCCCTGCCCAAAATCCTGACCTGAAGAATTTGTGAGAATAATGAGAGGCTGTTTCACATCACTAAATTTTGGGGTAACCTGTTCCGTGCTTTAGTAGCTGGAACAGGCACTTAAACAGAAACAGGCCTGATTCAGCCTATATTGAAAGTAACACACGAATTGTTCTGGGTTTCACAGTTTTGACCCTTTGCACAGGGAAGCTGAGATCCGTCCAGAGGACAGTGACAGGCACAGGTGAGAAAGACAACACCTGTGACCTGCACCTGGGAGTCTGGCTTAAATTTGCCCCCAGCAGAGATTTTCCTGGGGCAGGCTCAGCTGAAAGGCAGCTGTCACCTCTGAGAACCTTGTCACTATTATATAATACAATGAAACCACCGTGGTGGCCATGCCTTGAGAAGTTGAGGAAACCCCCACCTCCTTACCGCATCACTGAGTGGATGTGCACTCCCAGTCACCTGCAGACTAGGGGCGCTGATGGGGCTGGCCCTGGAGGCTCCACGCTCCGCTTCAGGGAAATGAAAAATGCCAGTGACAGTCAGAGGCAGCTTTTGAGAAAGCTCTTGGTTTTGGCTTCCCAGTAGCCATGGAAGCAAAGAGGGAAGACACAGAAGTCCTGCCTCCACCGTTTTCTTGGCCCCTACCCCGAGAGCTCAGCTGTAAGAACCATTTATTTATGCTTCCTGTAAGATTCCACTTGAAAAGAAGCTTCTACACCAAATATATCTACTAATAGATATTGAGTTTTTAAAAAATTAAATGTGGCAACTCTTCACAGTGCCACGGTAGAGGTAGGTCCTTTTGAGTTTGGTGTGTTCATACCACCTACTGTGGACTTCAAGACACTGCAGTTCTCCCACCACTTTTCTCCACTCAAGCTGCTAGCCTGCCGGCCCCAGAAGGATGAGAGACATGTGGACAGTGCAGGGTCACTCCAGTTACCCCAGCTGAAGCCAGCCCAGGTCGGATGACAGCAGCCAACCCCCCGCCATGGAAGCAAGCCTAACTCATGATCAGTGGAGCCAACCTCCAGCTGACCTCAGTCATGTGAGCATTAAACACTTACTGTTGTATGCCACCAGGGTTTTGTGACTACAGAAGGTCAGACTTACAATGGCTGGACTTATTTTTCAGCTTAATGATGGTGCGAAAGTGATGCACATTCAGTAGAACATCAATAAATTATATTCATCACTTTATTATAAAACAGGCTCTGTGGTAGATGATTGTAGGCTAATGTAAGTGTTCTGAGCATGTTTAACACGTTGACTGCCACACTAGAAAAAAATTTTTTCCCACGATGTTTATTATGAAAACAGAATGAAAACTTTGAAAACAAAACAATCCTTTCTAATTTAATAAAAATGTTATTTTTTATTGTTTTCTGTGCATGAGTTATATGCAACGTTTTTAGAATTAAATTGTTGGCCAGGCACGGTGGCTCATGCTGGTAATTCTAACACTCTGGGAAGCTGAGGCGGGAGGATTGCTTGAGCTCAGGAGTTTGAAACTAGCCTGAGCAAGAGTGAGACCCCATTTCTACCAAAAAACAAACAAACAAACAAACAAACAAACAAACAGCTGGGCCTTGTGGCCTGCCTGTAGTCCCAGCTACCTGGGAGGCTGAGGCAGGGGGATTGCTTGAGGCCAGGAGTTCAAGGTGGCAGTGAGCTATGACTGCACCTGTGAATAGCTACCGTACTCCAGCCTGTGTGACAGAGACCCCATCTCTAAAAATAAAATAAAATAAATAAATAAAAAATAAAAAGGAAAGAAGAAGAAATTCATTCATTCAATGATTATTTATCGAGTACCAACCACATGCCCAGGCCTGTGCTTGACACTAGGGATAAAGACTGCCCTGGTTCCCGTTTTGCCAAAGAGAATCCTAAGGAAACCTTGACACAGAAGAAACAGTTACGCTGCTCAGCACTTTGGCCACTATCCTGGGGAAATAAATATTTGGAGAGGCTGTGGGGCCAGTCCCAGCAGGAGGCCTGGCACCCAGCCCTGGGCATGTGCCGGAAGTGCGTGCCTGCTGAGTTTCACAACGCGGGCGGGCGTAGGGCGCCTTGACTGAAAACCCAGGCAGCACAATGCCAAAGCAGTGCCAGCCTGGGGAAGGAGAAATTAGTCTGCGATAAAAAAATGACAAAGCAAGTACACAAGAACCATTAAGGGATTGTAAGCACGTGTCACGAATGGAAAACCACTATTGTTAAGAATGTGTGATCATCACATGGTACCCAGAGAGGACTGGGGCAGGAAGCCTGAGCGCTGGCCACAGGCTGGCCCTCCATCACGGCAAGTAAGGCTGAACGGGAGCAATAATGCACAGCCAGCAACCCCACGGATCAGACAGTCATTTAACAAACACAATTACTAGTGGGCCAGTTAACCTCCCTGGGCCTCATCTTTGAATAGGGATAATAATCCAATGTATCACGTACAGTAAATACAAGGATTAAATGAGCAGATTCAGACAAAAGATTTAGAACAGCCTGGTACTGCTCTAAGTAAATGTTCAACAAATGTCAGGTATCAAAACTCCTTTCAGAGGTTTGTTGGGAGGAATGAAGGGATAATGTCTCAATGTTTGAGAAGCTCTTGGGCACAGAATAGCATATAAATGGTGATTCCTCTAAGTGCAGTGTGTTGTCTCCAGGAGATGAGCACAACACGGGGACAGCTTAGACACAGGCCCTGTCGTAAAGGAGAAGGAGCTTAAGAGCCAGACACATGTAACTACAGTAAAATTCAGGATAAATGCCATCAGACAGGTACAATTTGTAAGGAGTGATGCTTGGGGGAAGGAGAAGGTCCTTCATGTCCTCTGTGAAGAGCAGATGTGGCCCTTGTGTGGACTCCACAGGAGGATTCCAACACACAGACGAGGGAAGGCGGAGGCTCCTGGCACAGGGAACATGGCAAGGGAAGGAACAGGGTGGAAAAGCACAGAACATATCTGGTACCAAGCAAGCTTTGTCCATGGTAGGCAAAGCACACAGGTACGTGAAGAGGCATGATGGGAAGCAAAGTTTGCAGGGAGGAGTGGGCATCAGACTCCAGGCTGAGGAAGTACTCATGATCAGTGGGCAATGGGGAGCCAGAGAAGGTTATTGAGCAGAGTAGAGCCACAAGCAGAATTGTACTTTAGGAAAACCCATCTAGTATCAGGTGGACTGGAGATGAGGGAGAAGAGACACAGAAGTCAGTTAGTAGAAGACTGTGTCTATCCTAGCAAGGACTAGATTCAGAATACTGGCCAGAGGAATGGGGCAGGAGACAGATGGGAGTGGAGGGCAGCAAGTGGCACAGATGTCCCAGGGAGCCTCCAGGGAGCCAGGCTGCATGGTCCTGCAGGGAGCAGGTCCCCTCCAATAACAGGGTCCCCACAGCTGGAGAGACCCACAGGACACTCCCCTGCCTTGCTCGGCTGCCCCGGATTCCTCAGATTCTTGACAACATGCTCAAATTGAGCTGACAATTCTGTCTGTCCAAACACTTCCACAAACTAAACCACTGATTAAAGCAGCAAACGCCAGGCCTCACCCTTTCTGCAGGCCATTAGCTGTCCCCCCTCTGCTGCTCCCGGACCCTGCTCGGCAGAGAGGGCCTCTCCCGCCTCTCTCTGGCTGCTGTGCTTTCTAGGGAGCAAACGCTTGCTGTGGTGGACCACCGATTCACACAGGCGACACCGCCCCTTGCTTCCTTCCCTCTTCCAGTCTTCTTGACCGTGTCCCTGGTTCACAGGTGTGACTACTGTGACCTCCACCCCCAGGTCCAGCCCAAGTCATTTCAGAAGGCAGGCAGGGGTTCCGGTGGCCCTCCCCTGAGGCTGCATTCTCCTCTGCTCTCTCACTTCTGAGTCATCTGAGTGCCAAGTGAAAACAAAGACCTCCCTTCAGAAAGTTCCCCACCCCCTTGGCCTTCACTTATTAAAAGTAACCTGGTAAGGCCGGAACCTGGGCCACTCCCTACATGTCCCTTCATCCGGACTGCAGGGTCACTCTGAGGCCCCCTTGCCACTGGTGGTAAGACAAAGAGGCCCTTTCAGAGCCTACAAAGCAGGCCCTGCCTCTGCCACGGTGTGGATGCCCCTGGAGAAGGCAGGGAGGCCACAAAGAGATGTGATCAAAGGGTTCACAACAATGTCCCCTCTCATGCACCTGCCAATGGAGAACCAGACTGCTTAGATAAATCACAAATGAACTGTCCTCCGAGTGAAACAATGTGAGCCAGGCATCTGGGAGGTTCTCAGTAATGTGAGGTAAAGCAATTTGGATCTAGTGACTAGACTCAAATACGTCTTTCTAAATCTTGTTTCTGAACTGAGTTGCAATTCAGAAATGCTTTTCTATCATGCAGGCAGAAAGGAGAAACAGGTGAAGCCAAAAAGAACAGCAACCAGAGAAAGAAGGAGAGACAAGGATTCAGAATAACTCACACTAGACTGTTAGTATGTGAATACCCCAAAAGGGACGACTGAACATGGGTTGGATTATTAACACACTTATGGTGAAACTTTCCAGGCTACCAAAAACCCTCAACAAAATATTAGCTTATTGAATCCAATAATACATAAGAAATACAAATGTGCCACAACTAAGGTTTATTCCAGGAATACATGGCTGGTGTTCAATATTTTCAAATGTTTCAAATGCATGCATCATATGAACAGACAAAAGAAGAAAAACCAGACATTCATATCAACTGAGGCAGAAAAAGTATTTGATAAGATTCAATATCCATTCATGGTAAAAACTTTCAGCAAGCTAGGATAGAAAGGAGCTTCCTTAACTTGATAAAGGGCATCTTCAAAGCAACCTACAGCTAGTGTCAGACTTGGCAGTGAAAGACTACATGCTTTCCCCCGAAGATAGGGAACAAAGAAAAGATGTCCTTTCTCACCACTCTTATTCAACATACTGCTGGCATTTGCAATAAGGTAAGAAAAAGAAATAAAAGGCATACAGATTAAAAAGGAAGAAACAAAAGTTCTTTATTTGTAGACAACATGATTATCTATATAGAAAAATCCCAAAGAATCTACAAAAAAGCTCCTAGAGCTAATAAATGTGCTTAGTAATGTCACGGGATACAAGATCAATTTATATAAATCAAATGCATGTCTATATATTAGCAATGAACAACTGAAATTAACAATTAAAAACTAATAGGACTGTTTACAATAACAGCAAAAAAGGGGAAATATTTACTAGGTATAAATCTAACTTTATAGTATGTTGAAAACTATAGAACACTGGTGAAAGAAATCAAAGAAGACCTAAATAAATGGAGAGGTACACCATGTTCACGGATTGAAAGATACAGTATTGTTAATAAGCCAGTTCTCCCCAAATTAATATACAGATTCAACATAATTTCAATCAAATCCCAATAGTAAGCTTCATTTTTTTTGTAGATATTGAAATGTTGATTCTAAACTTTATATGGAAAGGCAAGGGAACTAGAATAACCAAAACAATTTTGCAAAAGAACACTATCAAATTTCAAAATTTACTATAAAATTACAGTAATCAAGACAGTGCAGTATTGGTGAAAGCAAAGACACATAGATCAATGGAGCAGAATAGAGTCTGGAAATAGACTCACATTAATATACTCAACTGATCTTTTGACAGAAGTATAAAGTAATTCAGTGGAGAGAGGATACTCTTGTCAACAAGGAGTGTTGGAACAACTGGACATCCATATACTGTACAGAACAATGAACTTTGACCCATACTTTGCTCCTTACATAAAAATTAATTCAAAATGGATCACAGACCTAAAATATAAAACTACAAAACTTCTAGAAGAAAATACAGGAGAAATCTTTGTGAGTTGGGTTAGGCAAAGAGTTTTTAGATAAGATATTAAAAGCACAATACACTGAAGAAAAAAACTGGTAAGTTGGATTTTATCAAAATTAACTTTTGCCCTGCTCTTAAGAGAGATTGTTAACAGAAAGAGAAAGAAAAGCCATAGAGCAGTGAAAAATTTTGCAAATCACATTTTTAACAAATGACTTTTATATAGAATATATAAAGAATACTCACTACTGAGCACACATGTGCACAGAGGGAAGTAAAACTCAGTGGAAATCAAACAGAGGGAGGGGGGGAGAGAGGGGCCAAAACCTTCCTAAGGGTACAATGTACACTATTTGGGTCATGAGCATACTCACAGCTGTGACTGAAGCCTCACAAAAGCAATCCATGTAACCAAAAAAATTTGTACCCTCTTGATATTTTGAAATAATAATAAAAATGAAAATTTTTTTAAAAAAGAAAAAGAATACTCAAAACCTAATAATAAAAAAACCAAACAAGCCTATTTTTTAAAATGGGCAAAAAAATTTGAATAGACACTTCACCAAAGAGGCTGTATGGATGGCAAAGAAGGACATGAAATGATGTTCAACAGTATAGTCTTTAGGGAAACGGAAATTAAAACCACAATAACAAATCACTACATACCTATTTGAATGGCTAAAATTAAACAAAAACAAAAACAAAAAATATTGACAATATCAAGTGCTATCAGCCGTGGTGAACAACTAGAACCCTCATACGTTGCTGTGGGAAAGCAAAATGGTACAGCCACTGTGAAAAACGGTTTTGTAGTTTCTTATAAATTTGAATATACACTTAACATATGACCCAACAAAACCATTCCTAGGTATTTACTTAAGGGAAATGAAACCTTACATTCTTACACACATGCACATGTGTGCGTGGGCACAAAACCTGTGAGTAAATGTTTATAGCAACTTTATTTCTAATTGCCAAAATTCTGAAACAGATGTCCTTCAACTGGTGAACGGATGAAACACACGTCCATACAATGGAATACTACTCAGTAATAAAAAGGAACAATTAATTAATTCACATGATAACATGGATGAATCTTAAATTTATTTTGCTAAGTGAAAGAAGCCAGTCCCAAGGCTACATACTGTTATGATTCCATTTACATGACAGTCTAGAAACAGCGCAACTACAGGAATGGAAAACAGACAGTGGTTGCCAGTAGTTACAAGGTGGGGAGAGGGGCTGACTACAAAGGGGCAGCACAAGGGACGTTTTGGTGTGATGGGGCCGTTCTGTGTCACTCTGCGGTGGTGGATACATGACGATGCATTTGTCAAAACCCACAGAACGGTTCCAGGTGTCCTGAAATTGATTGTGGTGTTGCCAGTACATACTCTTTGAATATACAAAAACCACTGAATTGGAGACTTTAAGTAGATGATTTATATTGTATGTGAAATATATCCGATGACACTGACTCTGAGTGAGAGTCAGGTTGTGGAGATAAGATGAAATTTGGAGGCTCCAGCTCTCACTACACTTTGTAAAAACCTCACTGTGGCATTTCCAGAACTCAAAGGGCATTTTCAAAACTCTGGCTTTCTCTGCCCTGGAATTTCTTGATGCCAACAGAAAAACCTTCTAGGAATGCCCAGCCCCCAATGCTCACAGCTCATCTACACCAGCACCCAGGCTTTTTGGAATCTGCCAGCAATTCATATTCTTATGCAGGACATACGTGCAAGTGTATATGATTATTAGAACAACACTGATATTGACGAATTTCCCCCTACTTTGCAAGAGAAAACTGAGACCAAGAGAGGGGATGGACATGATGTACCCAGGATTACCCACATGGTGGGCAGCAGAGACAAGAGCCAACCCAGTGCTCTTCCTTCATCACCTTGATGTCTCTGCTCAGTCAAAACACGAGTCTAGCACATACAGCCTGCTTTACACGTGATAGCTAAATGCAAAATGAAACCACCGTAATGCCCTTGAACGAAGGCCAGGTGGTTGCTCTCCTCCACTGCAATCCAGGCTTGCGCCAATCTAATATATCCTAGTAAAGGGACCAACATAGATTTGTAGAGGTAAGTTGGAGATGTGCAAAGAGGAAGAGAGAAGGAGGACCTTGTAGGAAATGTTATGAATATGGAATAGCAAGAACAGACCCAGCTGACATGTAGGTTAAAGACTAAAGATCTCACTAGGATACCGATAGGAGGTAACAGAATAATAACTAGCACTTACTCAGAGCTCAAATACTTCATAGATGATCTGCACAGTAACTCTTGGAACCAGGTAATACCATCACCTCCATTTCACAGATAAGGGAAATGAGGCACAGAGAGGGTAGATGACCTACCCAAGATCTCAGGCAGTGGGAATCCTGCAGTTACACTGCCTCAGTTTCCCTCCCTTGATCAGCAGATGAAGAACAGCATGAAGGTACTTAATCCTAATAGGCAGGTCTCCTGAAAAGGCAGCACGACAGTGGAAGATGACGATGACCTGCAGGTGTTGCCAAGGTGCTCATGGTCTTACGTCCCTGGTTTGCCTGAGACGCAGGCAAGGCAAGTTATGAAGGTAGTCTGTGATCTGTACAGCAGTGAGGAGGTCTATACCCGCCATCCTCACCATTCAGCGTGTTTCAGCCAGGGGATGTGTTAAAATGCCGGTCCCTGGGCCCCTCAGCCAGAGTTTCTAACCCAGTAGGTCTGAGTTGGGGCTCAGGAATATGCATTTTGAACAAATTCACTTCCCCCACCAGCCAAAGTACTTTGCACACCTCTGGTCCCTGGGCTAGGCTGTGGACAATCTCGGTAGGTACAGAAGGAAGGCAAAATAATGCAGATTAAGAGCTTTTGTCTCTGGAGTCAAACAGGCCTGGTGTCAAATTCCCATTGCCTCTTACAAGCTGTCTGAGGTGGAAAAGCTAAGCAACCTTCCTGAGCCTGTTTTCCCACCTGGAAGGTGGGGGTTACCAATAGTACCCCACGTAGAGGGTTAGCTTGTCTAAGATAAAACCTGAAAAGCACTAAGCACAGCGCCCGGCATGCATCACATGCTCTACTCATGACAGCTAAATGCAAAAATAAAGCCCTTATCGGGTCCATGGAATACTTCTATTGAGGTAAACAATCTGCAGCCCCAGTATTGTAACATTCTTGGGTTATCGTTTCCTTTTCCTCAGCTGAGTTTTCTGGAAGGAGTCTCTTTCTGAGCATGAATTAGAAACTCAGCAGAAGCCACCACTTCCCCAGCCTGCCTCTTCCTCCCGAGAAGACAGCGTTCCTGCATTGGTTAGCCTGCCCCTCTCCCCTCGCCCTGGGGAATGGAGACTGACACTGACTTGAAGTGGACATCTGTTCAGGGGCAGATGGTCGGTGCAATTTGAATATTTATTATCTTAGTAATTTGTACTTCACCTCTTCCTAAAGTAATGAGGCCATAAACGGAGCCTTAGTAAGAAATGTCAAAGATGAGGGGAAGAGCAGAGACTTGCACCAAACGCAAGCTGTGAATGCAGTGCTGAAATAGCATCATGAAGAGCAGCAAAGAAGGCGCAAACTTGCAAAGTCCATGGAAAGTTAAGAATGAAAATGAACCAACAAAGCTTAGGTCGGTCATTTCGGGGGGCGTGGTGTGAAACAGAGAGTTCCCTGGAAATAGACTGTGAGAAAGAAGTGTTGGCTGGGGAGTGCTCTCTGGGAGACAGCCGTGGGGCACTGAGAGAGGCAGGACAGGGCGGAGGGAGGATTTGGGCAGCTGTAACATGGGCCTGTAACAAGCTCCCTCCAAGGAGCTTGCCTGGGATGGGTCTTCCGAGTTGTCTCTGTTGAGGTAAGGAGACCGGGCCTTCATAACTCCCCCATTGACCAGCCACTGGATACAGAGTGCCCCCAGGGAGAGGACAGGCGTCACCTTGGGCGAGGTAAATCCCTTTGGCCAAAGGCAATTTCTGGAGAGGAACTCAGCAGGCCACGTCCCTGGCATCTGGGGGGAATGAATACCACAGTAATAACAGCGGTATCTGGGCATACGCCAGTGTGTCCGTTGCACGGATTTAAGTGGGTTCTTTCCAAAAAAGTGAAGCTGCAAACAGAATAGAAAAATCTTAGCCCAAATTTAAGCAGCCACATAGGAGAGAGCTGCCCACTGACCAGGAATGCCTATGTTGGGGATCTTAAATGGGGGATGAGGAGGTATTATGTTAAACCACCGACATTTGAGAGTTTATTTGTTCAGCAGCTAGTGTTACACTAATACAACAAAAAAACTGTGAGAAATACTATGAATGAAAAGCACTGGGTGCTAATAGGGGAGTTATAATGGAGGTGTCGATCAGTAACCTCTGAGTACAAACAAAAGGGACCAAAGGTACTTTAGTGATATCTTCTAATTACTATAACCTTGTAATGGTTAATGAATGAATGAATCAGCTAACTCATTTGTTCTGATATGTCACTGTGTATATGGACCATATTCATGTTATAAATTCAAAGCTATTTTGAAATCAACAAAATAATATCCTGAGTAAATAATCCCATCTCTTATAATTTATCTTAAGAAAAATAATCTCAGTCAAAAGAAAGCTCTGCTACATACCATAAAACAGAGGCTGGCAATTTCTTTTTGGTAAAGGACCAGATAGTACATATTTTTGGCTTTGCAGATCACAATCTTAATTGCAACTACTCCATTCTGCTGTTGTAAAGCGAGAGTGGCCATATGCAATATATAAGTGAATGGGTTTGGCTGTGTTCCAATATAACTTTACAAAAACAGGTGGCAGGCTGGGTTTGGTCTGAGGGCCATAGTTTGCCAATTTCTGCAAATGTTCAATGCAATATCATTTATAGCAGCTAAAAGCTCAAAAGCAACCTACATGGTCAAAAGTGAATGGTTACATAAATTAAAGAATGTCTACTTAGATGACTGTACATATGCACAATTATGAAGACTTTATTGCAACAGCGACATGTTACCAAATATTAAATTTCATAATAAAAAATATGCAACAGAGCAGAATCTATGATTATAATCAGTTGGATTACAGCCCAGCAAACTTCACATATACTCTTAAACAAGGACCAAAATATAACATTTGAAAAATCTAAGAAATGCTGGGTCCACAGGTGGATTTAGTTTATAAAATAATTTTTGAATTTAATTATATTAATGTTCTAATCATATTTGTGTAATAACATAAAATCTCAAAAAAAAAATGCTAGACCTATAAAATCTCTTCAATGGAAGGCCCAGATGAAACAGGTAAGTTAACACGCTCACTGTGTCAATTCCTCCAGCACTTTCTACGAGACAGCGGACAATGGTGGGGAAGCTGGCAAAGCCTAACAGGACCACTAACTTATTTTTGTGGTTACCAGCTCTTCCATCCTTCATCACTACCAAAAAGGCCATTTGGTGAACTGACCAAGATTTCAAAACTTTAGCTTCTTTCTCAACTCCAGGCCTTTGCAGACGCTGTTCCCTCCTCCAGAACACTCTTCCCACCTTTTCCTCCCGAACTGCTTCCCCTGCATCAGGTCTCAGCCTGGAGCTTCCTTCCCCAGGAAGGTCTGACCAGGGACTGGGGAGGACCCTGTTATCTGTGCTCACAGCATCCTCTACTTCCCCCTCTGTAACACTCGGCACCCCGGCACTAACCACACTTCACTGATTCAAGATGCTCCTTCTTTTGAGTTTTTACTTCCCTCAAGCTGGTGCATCTTACAATCACCGCTGGCCAAACAGCAGTTGTGGAGCAGTTCTCACTGCGTGAGCATGTGCCAATGTCAAACATGCCAGCATCAAACGTGTGGCACAGGCGCCAGCAGCATGGAAGAAAATCCCAGAGACAAGAGTGGAACATCTTAACCCCTGGGAACCCTGGGGTGTGAGGCTGAGATGGCAGGGATGGGACGCTGAATCAGGCATGTTTAGCATCGTTCTCAAAGCAAGAGTCAAACGCCAGCTTACAGGCCCAGAACCAATGGCTTTTGGTTCCTGTATGGATTCTCCTGAGAAATGCTGATGGCATAGAGGACAGCAGTGTATGTAAAAACACTCTTAAAATAAAAACAGATTTAGGAGAGGAAGGAGGGCTCTGACTGTAAAAAGGTTTTAGGAATATCTTAACCAATTTATTTTCCTTCACCTATTTTCCTTTCTAAGTATTCATAAGAATACATAAACATCTATATTTAATTAAGCCTAAAAGAACTCTTTCAATAAGCATAAGATAAAAATTCTAAGAGAGACTTGTGTCATCATATAATTAATTTTTTTTTCTTTCTTGGGTGTGCCTAAAGCGATGGTGCCTCAGATGTGACGAAATATGCTACATGCTTAGTGCCCAGGTTTGCAGCCACACAGGAAGGGCCGGATGGGCCTCACCGACTGCTGGATCCCCTGCAGCTGGCACAGGGCTGGGACAGAGCAGACACTAACTAAACATCTGACGAAGGGACTTGAAGTAGAGCCTCTGCCAGGCAAAGAGCCAAGACCCCACCAAAGGCATGGCACTCGAGCCAGAAATGGAAATATGAAAGTGAGCTTGCGAATTCTGGCATTCGATGCTCTTAGCCTTTATTACAATACAGTAATGTCACTATCCAGTGTTTCCTGGTGTTGTTTTAAATTAGGAACCCTGCCCTGACAGCTTGATTCACTGACAGACAAGTCTCTCATCCTTCCGCTTGTCTGTCTGCTTTGGCGTAGGAACCACTGTTTTGATTATGAGTCGGTGGAAACCTGTCAACTCAACTAAATAAAAAAGAAAGGTGCTGTCACAAAAGGCCGGCAGCCAGCATGGAACCTGCATCCTTATCAGAAGCCTGGGGGCTGCTCCATGACGGGCATCCCAGCCTCTCCTTGCTGGGGTCCTCCCACGCCCACCCCTAGCCGCCTGGCCCACAGGTCTGCAGTTACATGCCCCCTGCTACTCCCCAGCCCCTCCCGCAGCAGGCGCCTACTGACAAAGCATAATTTCATCTTCTGAGGAGGACCCGAGCCTCTCAACTTCACCCATGCTGACTTTTTTTAAAGGAGTGCTATTACCAAAGGCTTTGTCAAAAAAAAAATACGCATTCACTCATTAAGTAAAAAATGATTATGAGAACTTTCTGTGTCCCAGGCAGCACCTTAGGAACTGGACATCCTGTGGTGACCCAACAGAAAGTTTGCTGCCCTCCTGCAGTTCAGGACCCAGTGGAGAAGACCCACCATAACCAAGCAATGAAGGTGTGCACAAGGGGGTTTCTGCCAGCAATGGCTGTGATGAAATCAGAATTGGAAAATAGGATAGAAGGATGGTGGCTAGGCCTGGGGGTCGGGGAAGGCCCTTCGGAAGCGGGACAGGGAGCAGGACAGAGGGGAAGCAGGCATACCCCAGGCCTGGGTTTGCTTCTCTGTTTCCTTATCTATAAAATATGAAAAATGACAGTACCTAAATGATAGGGCCGTTGTGAAGATTAAATGAGGCAATTCATGTCAAGTTCACAGAATAAGACTTCATAGGTAATAAGCCCTCAATCCATTTTAGTCATTGTCCCAAGGAGGTGACATTTGAGCTAAGACTTTTTTAAAGAACAGAACATAAAATTAAGCTCAACTTGAATTATTAGCTATTAACTTCAGATAGGAAGTTTGCAAAAGAGACTTTCGTGAAAACAAAAGCACTAAAATTGAGATAAGGCATGCCAAATCTTTTCCTTCTTTCTCTTTTGCCTCCAGTGTAGCCATAAAACGCAGAGAATCAGCAGGTCCTCCCAAACTGACTTTACTATCCAATGACGGGGCTGTTCCGTCCTGGGCTCTTCACAAATGTCAAGGTCATGAAGGATAAAAAAGACTGAGAAACCGTTCCAGACTGGAGGGTATGAAAGAGACCTGACAACCGAATGCACCTCAAGATGTGGGATGGGCTCCTAGACCAGAACAAGGACATTAGTGGGTCGATGGTGAAATCTTAATAAGGCTTGTAGATAATAGCATTGGTGTCATTAATTTCCTGATTTAGGGAACTGTACTGTGGCTATGTAAGAGAAGGTCCTTCTTCTTAGGAAATGCACACTGCAGTATTGATAGATGGACGTGCATGAGATCTGCAACTCACTCTCAAACGGCTCAGAGAAAAAAATAATTAATGTATATAAATGAAAAATGATTAAACAAATGTCAAATGTTAATAATTGGGGAACCTAGCGGAAGGGATTATGGGAAGTTCCTTATACTGTTCTTGAAAGGTATCTGTAAATTTGGAATTATTTATAAATGAAAAGTTTAAAAAGTATCATCAGACATTTTTACAAACAAAAAATAGCAACACAGGCTGGGCGCGGTGGCTCACGCCTGTAATCCTAGCAGTCTGGGAGGCTGAGGAGGGTGGATCGCTCAAGGTCAGGAGTTTGAGACCAGCCTGAGCTGGTAGTAGAGACCAGCCGTCTCTACTAAAAATAGAAAGAAATTATCTGGACAACTAAAAGTATGCATAAAAAAATTAGCCAGGCATGATGGCACATGCCTGTAGTCCCAGCTACTTGGGAGGCTGAGGCAGGAGGATTGCTTGAGCCCAGGAGTTTGAGGTTGCTGTGAGCTAGGCTGATGCCACAGCGCTCTAGCCAGGGCAACAGAGTGAGACCCTGTCTCAAAAAAAAAAAAAAAAATAGCAACCAATTCACAAGCAGTAGATTAAGCAGTGCCAACTTGACCACCTTAATACATATGTTTTTGAGCTGTAGTAGCTTATCTTTAAAGACAACGAGAATGCCGTAAGATTTCTTTGGCATTCTAATGGTCTGCGGGAATCTGGGGACACCTCATTCATCATCTGTGGAAGGCTAGAAGCAGTGCTTCTTTGAAATGTCCTTTTCATCTTTTTGCCTCCACACTGCCATCGGAGAACCACTCTCTGATGTTCTCTTCTGTCTTTATTGTTCTGTTTTTCTCAGCAGAAACTCAACCACTGCTTCCCTTTTCGAATAAGCTATCAAGGAAAAAGATGTAGTGAGAAAGGACTGAGCTGTCATTGCCATTCAGAGAGGCAGAAAGGGTGGCCACCACCTCTCTGAAAGTTCATTCCTATAAATGAGCCAAGTGCTTCTGAAAGAAGAAACTATTAAATGCCTACAGTCTATAATGTTGAAGATTTTTAGACTCTGACCACAATGAAAAGTCTTTTTACTTGGTTGTGTTAGTTTTCTGTGGCTACTGTAATAAACTACTCATGAATCTGGTGGCTTAGAACCACAGACAGCTACTCTCCCACAGTTCTGGAGGCCAGAAGCTTGAAATCAGTATTCACTGGAATGAAGTCAAGGCATCGGCAGGACCACTGTCCCTCTGGGGGAGAACGCCTTGTCTCTCCCAGCTCCCGGTGGCTGCCCTGCCATTCCTGGGCTCTCAGCCACATCACCACAATCTCTGCTTCATCTTCACATCACCGTCATCTTCTCTGTGTGTTTCTCATAAGGACACTTGTCATTGGATTTAGGGCCCAGCCAGATAACCCACGCTGATCTCCTCATTTCAAGATCCTTAACTTAATTATTTGGGAGAAGACCCTTTTTCCAAGTAAAGTAACATTCACAGGTTCCAGAATCAGGAAGTGGAAAACATTTTCGGTGGCCATCATTGAACCCACTACATCTGGAAAGTAATTTTTCATCTCTAAACCACGGTAAGACAACTCTATGTTAAAGTAGTGATCACCTCTCTGAATGCAGGATTGACATCATCACAAACTGTGACAGGAGGCTTAGCGTCAGCAAGCAGACCCACATCGGGGCCAGGGGCCATGTCATGCTTCAGCGTTCTTTCCTCTGCCCAACGTGGTGGCCAGTAAACAGGACGCACTGATCAATAGTGGGGACACTGAGGTATTCTTCTAAAACCAATGTCACATTAGCAACAGGAAGGTCCATGGTGCCTCTTTTACCTTTTCCGAGTGAAACCCACAATAGTATGTGTCAATAAGGCCCCCATCTCAGAAATCAAATATCTGATCTCCAGGAAACTTTTTCTGTGGTTATGGCCTTAGATCTTTCCAAGAAGTTAAAAAAGACAGGGTCAAGTTATTTATGTTCCCATGACATTGCTTGTAAAAGGACACAGAAATTATTTTGCTCTCTATTAATTTTATTTTTTATTCAGTAAACATTTTCCCCCTCCCCTTGTTTCATACTGGAGTTGAAAAAAATATAACACAACTCTTTAAGTGGGCAGCAAAAAGTAACATCAAAAGTCTTATGAGGTCTGTCAGGCAGCGGCCTGGCATTACAGATCCAGGGGGCTGTCTGGGCAAGAATACAGATCAGCCAGGTTTATGGAGGAAGGAAGATACAGTCAGATTTATATGTCCCCAGAGGGCATTGGCTTAGAGCCTCAGCAGACACCAGACAGGAGGCAATTCCAACGACTACTTCGGAACACAAGCAGGGACTGTGCTGGTGCCCTGCTCAGATCCCTGGCTCTTGTTCACCAGGTCAGAGCACCCTTCGCCCAGCTACTGCAGGTGCTGCTGCTAACTCCTCACGCTGTACCCCTCTGCTAATGATTTCCCTTGGACCACTGGGGCTGTCTGATTCAGAAGTCCCCGGAGTTCATCTATACCCCTCCCTGGTCTGCAGCCAATGAAAGGTGTACAAAGGCCTCTTGTACTCAAAGCAGGACAATCTCTGTGGCACACTTCACTCTCCAGAGCTCCCTACAAGGTCAGGCTGAGGCTAGGCCACCGAATCCCATCTTTGTCTAGCTCTTTCTGCCCTAGTTTCCTTCGCTCACTCGATAAGCCAGTTGCCAAGAATCCCCATGTCTAGCTCTGCTTTTAGGGAAGCTGACTTCAACACTCCCTGTGATGGACCTTGGGAAATGCTAAGAAAAATGCTGGTCACACAGGTCTTCCTGTTTCCTACCTGGACTTCTCTGGCTCCTAATATCTTAAATAAAGCTGAGTGGGATACCAGAGTAGTGGACCCTCAACGTTGTCTGAACACAAAGTAGAGTCTTTTTCAACGACAATGGACATGGAAGACCCCTGGAGCCCTCTGGGAGAAGATCACAGAGTGATGTTTGAGAAGCTGAGTTTCAGGACAGATGAAAAAATTTCCCATAGCATGTACCTTTGGTGCAAGTCCTCTGCTTTTAGGAATTTTTCCTGATATTCTTTTGTACACACAAAACTGTGATATGTACAAAGGTAGCCACTACAACACTGTTAGATAACAAAAGATGGGAAATAAACTAAATTTCTGTCAACAGGAGAGTGGTTAAACAAACACAGTATGTCCATTCTATGGAATACAATGCAGCTATTAAAGAGAATGAGAAGAATAAGAACATTTTCTGGATGGATATGGAATTATCTCCAAGTGGAAAGTTAAGTATTTAGGTTATTAAGTATGAAATGTCTGATTTTCTTAAGTATTAAGTTGTAAGTTGATATCTCTGACATTTCACTTTGACACTTCTTGTTTTATTTGTATTGTGATGATACATCTTTCAAATGCACGATTTGGGTTGTGATTATGTGTCAAAATTTTTTTAGAGCAATTTTTGTGAAACCATGGGTAAGTCAAAAATTCATGTTATTTTTGAATATGAGTTCCATCATGGAACCAATGCAGTGTAGACTGCGTGAAATATCAACTAAGTGTTTGGGAAGGATGTGGCTGATGAATGCACAGTACATCAATGGTTTGAGAAATTCGGTTCTGGTGATTTTAATCATGAATATGAGTCACATGGTCAACTTGAGACCAAGGCAGATAACGATGAGCTGAAAGCTGTAGTGGAAGCGAATCTATCTCAACCTGTGTGTGAATTAGCAGCAAGGTTTGATGTTACTATTTCAACAATATTGGACCATTTGAAAGAAATCAGCAAGGTAAAGAAGCTGGATAGATGGGTTCTGCATGAATTAAACAAGCATTAGAAGAGAAATCATCTTGAAGCTTGCCTTTCTTTGCTGTCACAACATAAAGATGAACCATTTCTATATCGTATTATTGTCACATGTGATGAAGAATGGATTCTTTTTAACAATTGCAAGCATTCGGTACAATGGTTGGATAAAGATGAAGTGCCGAAACACGGTCTAAAACCGAATATTCATCAAAAAGAGCTAATGGTATCTGTTTGGTGATCCAGCACTGGTAATTGCCACTACAGCTTCATGAAACCTGGTCAACTGATTACAGCAGATGTCTACTGCAACCAATTGGATGAAATGATGAGGATTAAGCAGCCGAGGCTGGTCAATAGAGACAGGCCAATCCTCTTGCGAGACAATGCTCAACGACGTGTCACACAAACAATGCTACTCAAACTACAACAGCTGGACTTAGAAACTCTCTGTCATTCACCGTATTCACCAGACCTTGCACCAGCTGACTCCCACTTCTTCTAGGCATTGGACCACTTCTTGCAAGGAAAAACATTCAATTCTCAACAAGCTGTGGAAAACGCCTTCCGCGATTTCATCGGCACTCACTCTCCAGGCTTCTTCTCTGCTGGCATAAGCAAGCTACCGTTAAGATGGCAAAATTGTGTCGACAGTTTAGGTGCATACTTTAATTAATTGTACTGCTTCTTGTTTGAGATATAATAAATTACACTTTTGATTCGAAATCGGACATTTCATATTTAATGACCTAATACTAAAAGCACAGAACAGTGAGTATACATACGTTCCTATCCAAATGGGAGGGGAGACACACATACACAGAAGCATAAAATAACTCCTGAAGGTTATACAAGAAGCTGGCATCACTGGTTCCCTCCAGTAGCCTCCAGGGAGGAAAACTGAGAATTGGGGGACTTTTGGTATATTTTAAATCTTGATTATATAAATGTTATCTATTCAAAACATCAAATACAACTTAACAATGTACAATCATGATTGACAGAGTTAGTCCTTACAAGCTGGGAGGTTGCAGACAAGATATTTAAACTTCCACATCAGTTTCCTCATCTGTAAAATGGGAACACTAACACCTCAAAGGAATGTTGTAACGACAATAAGCTCTTGCACGGAAAACATGAAGCACAACACCCAGAGCAGTAACTCAACAAACGGACTCACCCTAATGACATATGACCAAAGCCCAGTTATAAAAATGGTCACTGTGCCCTCTGCCCCGACACTGCCATTGCCCCCTCCTCCCTCGCTGAAAGCTCCAGCTCTGATGAGGGATAAACAGGCTTTTGTGGGAGTGTTAGTTATTTACTGCTGCACAGCAAATTACCACAAATTCAGCAGCTCAGAACAACATTCATTTATCATTTTCATCGTTTCTGCCGGGCAGGCATCCGGACAGGAAGAAGTCCTCTGCTCGGAGTCTCACCAGGCTGCAATCAAGATGTTGGCCAGGCAGGTGTAGGGCCCCCTTCCTAGGTCATGTGGTTGCTGGGGCATCCAGTTCCTCACAGCTGTGGGGACGAAGTCCTGTTCCACAGGCTGTCCATGGAGGGCTGCTCTTAGCTTCTAGGCACAGCCCACAGGTTCTTGCCATGTGGCCCCTCATGGGCCCTTTCCCAACAAGGCAGTTTTCTCCTTTAGAGTCAGCGGGAGAATCTCTCCCTTTGGGAAGGACCCAGTAGCTCTTCTGAAGGCATTTACCTGATGAAGGCAGGTCCATCTAGGGAAAATCTCCTTTTGATTAACTCAGAGTCAACTGCTTTGAGATCTTAATTACATCTACAACATCCCATCACCTGGGCAAGTGACAGAACATAATCATAAGAATGACATCCTTTCACCCGAGCCATACATACTCTGTTGGGCAGAAGCAAGTCAGAGATTCCCTCCACATGCAAGATGATGGAATTACACAAGGGTGTGACTCACGAGCGGGGTGTGTGTGTGTGTGCGCGTGTGTGTGTGTGTGTGTGTGTGTGTGTGTGTCACCCTAGGGTGTGTCTGCCACAGTGGGCTAGCCTGGGAGCCTGCTCCCCGTGGCTGGAGAGACAGCACACCACGGCGCAAAAAAGCAACCTGGCTGGACTTGGGTTAAATGTTGGCTCCAGAATTTAAGAAATTTATTTAGCTTTGGGCAAGTTATAAAACCTCTCAGCTTCTGTTCAACTAAACGAAGGAAAATAATCCTAAGTCATTAGAAGGGTTAAACAAAGGACAACTGTATGTAAAATCACGTGACATAGTAGAGCAGGAACTCAAACCTCAGGTCCCCTTTCTCTTCCCTGCCCTTTCTAGAGGAACTTATGACTTAAATAACAATGGCAGGCAATGTGAAAATGCTTCCTAAAATACGACACACAGACTCAGTCCGTTAATACCCCAGTGAGGGGTTTTCCCCACTCCGGCTGATTTCATCTCTGGCAAAGGATGAAATCCTCATTAGCACCTGCTGTCATAGCTCACAGCACCTTCTCGATCTGCCCCAGCCTGTCCATCAACGAGGAGCCAAATGGATAAATTACGGTACAACCGAACAATGGGCTTGTATGCAGTTATCACATCATTTCCAAGCAATGTTTAATGACATGGGAAAATACACACAGCATGGTGACCACGAGGAAAAAAAAAAGACACCAAATTGTTCTTCTAAGAATTCAAGTTCTGGATCCGGATCACCTGGTCCAAAACCCAGCTTCACTAACTATGGTTCTGTGGCTTTGGGCAAGTTACCTAACCCCTCTGTGCCTCAGAACACCTCACGTTACTGTGAGGAATAAGCAAGGTAACAAACACATGTTAAAAACACCTATCCCCGTGATGTCACCTAATGGGAGCTCGATGTGCTATTATTTGATTTAGTACCACTTTTATAATTTAAGAGGAAAGTTTTTAAAAAAAGAGAGAGACTTCTTCATAGAGTTGCTGCTGCCTTCTCAGGGGAATAAAGAAAACCTAAGAGGAAGAAGAGAATAAAAATGTATCGAGGTCATACTATATTTAGTAATTCTCTCTGCTTTCCAGAAGGTTTCACTTTCCTCTGTACCCAAAAGCATTTAATTAATTTCTCCCCTTTTTCGCCCTTCCTATTCCCTTCGGAACAAACTTCATTTTTGCCATCTTAAGAAATGGGGATGATATATTTTTTCTCTTAAGTTTCACAGCAATTCTTTGGGAATAACACATGGAAACTGCTTTACAAACAATTTCTCTCTTTGTCAATCGAGAAGGGGAGAGGAAGGGAGAGAGAGAGAGAGAGAGACTGTCCTAGGAAAAGAAAAGCCAGGTCACTGCCCTTGCTGATTAAAACACAAACCAGGTGAGACACTTCTTCTGCAGCAGGCTGCGAGGCAGGGGCTCTGTTAGTGATTTCTGCCAGGGAGTTCGGGGAGGGGGCGGGGGCGGTGGCACTGGCAGCAAGTGAGTCCAGCCCATGTCCCATCCTCCTTTTTCCTTAGGAAGCCCCCGAGGCTGCTGAGCAACTAGAGCCAGCACTAGGCTCTGAGCCAGGCCCCTGCTGCTGCCAGGACTCACTAAGGACCTCAGTGAGGAAGGCCAGGGACTGAGCAGCGAGTGAGGGAACCACTGAGCCAAAGTGGTGACAAAGAAAGCCAGCATGTGGCGGGCGGCGGGTTGGAGGGAGGCTGCCAGGGCAGCACGCTGGGCCAGCACAGGGCGAGGCAGATGGCAGAGGGGAGGAAACAGATGGCTGTCCAGTGGCGCTGAACAGGAAGCACCAGGGCTGGGAGGAAGGGAGAAGAGAGAAGGCCTTCCCTGGCCTTTTTAACATCTAGAAATTAATGGGTGTCCCTGTATCAGTAATTATATATTTATAACTTATTTACTGAAACAAGAATTCCAGTAAATACACTGGCCCACAAAGGGGATCCCCCAGGATTTCATGGCCCATGAGTGCTCCGGAGGGTCTCTAGGACCCACTGTAGTGCTAGAAAACCGAAGGGACACTCCCCAGACTCACACCGGACCACAAACCCTCCTTTCCTCAGGATAGATGTCTTCATCCATCACCATATGGCCTCGCCTCTGGCCAGCGATTCCCAGCCCTGCAGCAGGTGGTTATTTGGAGTGCCCAAAAATTCTTGCTGGTGACTATGACATTCTTGCACTCTGCAGACTGAATAGATAAGGTCTGCTATTGCCATTACTTAAATATAAGTGCATTTAAAAGCATTACTGAATCTTCCAGTCTGTCTCTGTCATTGTTCCAAGTCATCAGACACCAAAAATACTATGACAACTTAAAATACTATTACTGTTGCACTCGGCTCCTTGAAATTCCTCCATGATACAGGGATACCCATTAATTTCTAGATGTTAAAAAGGCCAGAAAATTGTTTAATGCCAGCCATCTCAGAAGAGCAAGAAGCACTTAATTTCTCTCTCTGCAAAAGGTCAGTGCAATTTATCCTGAGGAGTATTTACGGATTTGTACACCAGACTTCTCTACAAGAAGTTCGTCACGGTCCTGTTTGTACATGGGCAGAATTGCAAGCTCCCTGAGCCACAGTGGGGAGGGGAGCTGGTCACATAAACCATAATACCTCCATGACTGGCTACAACAACACTAATAAAAACCAAATTGCTGATGAACATTAAGTAACATGAGAAAACATTCATCACATATTAAACAAAAAAGGCATTTTACAAAATAGGTATAGTATCATCCTAGTTTTGTTTTTAAAAACCACCCAAATTATATGTATCTACTATAAAATACTATAAAGTTTTACTTTAAATATTAATCTTGAGGAAGAGGAGGTGGGAGAGTCTATTTTCTTCTTTGTGTTTCCCAAAGTTTTGGGACCTTTTGGTACCTTTTTTTCCCAAAGGTTCCACCCAGCCTGGGTAGGTTCCTTCAATCTCATTTCAGAAAAAACATCCTTTAGAATATAAAATATTTCACACAGTCCTCATTACTATCCTGAAATGAATAAAATGTATATATAATATTAATATAACCTTAATCTCTGTGACAACCAAAAAACTTTCCACAAAATGACCCCTATGGGGCAATATAGCCTCTGGGTGGGAACAAGTATTAATACTTTTTTAAAAAATCAGGAATAAAGCCCATAACTTGTTTTATTATTTTTTATTTTGCTTGGCCATTGGCAGAAAGTAGTTTTTGTCCTTGGACCAGACTGGTTAAGCTCAAAGAATCCTGGCAGTAAGGTTCTTTGCTGCCTTTAACTCTCCAACTTACAGGAACTAGGACATGGGTGTACAGATCACACTTGGGAACCAGACCAGAGGCCCTCTGCCATATAGATCTAAAAACAAAACATAAAGGGGCGGAGGCTGAGATCCCCCTCAGTCTAATTCCATTTGGCACCTGAGCTGTGAATTCCCAAAGTGAAGCCCAGAACTGCCCAGGCATCCTGGAGGGTCTTTAGGACCCACCCTCCTGCCAGAAAACTTAGTGCGCTCTCCCCAGGCTCATACGCTCACCCAGGTGCCACCCAGCCTGGGTAGGTCCCTTCAGTCTTATTTCAGACAAAATGTCCTTTTAGGATATAAATTATTTTGCACAGTCCTCATTACTATCCTGAAATGAATAAAATGTATATATAATATAACCCTTATCCCTGTGACAGCCAAAAAAAGTTTCCACAAAATTCCAAAATGACCCCTAGGGGGCAGTACAGCCTCTGGCCGAGAACCACATCAATGGTGAGCTGATATCGTCATGATGCTGCCCTGATTTTCTCAGGACGAGGACCGTATCCTCATCATGACCTGGCAGACCTGGAGGTCTGCTCACTGCGTACTTCTCCAGTCTCACCCACGCTCCTCTCACACTGTTCCCTACCCTCCAGCCGTAGGGATACTCCTCCCTCCAGACTCAGAGCTGTGGGCTGTCCTCCTCCTTCTTGTGATGCTCACATCAGATATTGCTTCCTCAGAAGAACCCTTCCTAGCCCCCCAAGAAAGGCCACCCCCTAGTATATGGTCTATACCACTGAGTACCTCCTCCATAACATTTGTCCTAGTTTGTAATTATATATTTAGAACTGATTAATGTTCATTTTCTCTATTAAAGCACACAGAGGACAGGAGCTCATCTGTCTTGTTTGTTCCTCTTTCCACAGTGCCCCAGCACACACTAGCTCCTCAATAAATATTTGCCAAATAAAGAAATGAACCTTCTGGAAGACATTTAGGTTTCCATCTTCACTGTTTGTGGACTACATTCTGGTTCCACTTCCATATTACAGCTGTGCAAATGTCACAGCCTGTTTTTCTGCACAGGCAAAAATTATCTTGCTAAAAGCTGTATTCCACATGCCTGGCATACAGTTCAGGGCATAGCAGAGGCTCAGTGAATGAGTTTATGCCAATTTCTAAATGTCTGGGGTGGGAAGACTAAGAACTGCACCATCCTCAGCTTATCACTTATCTCCAACTTAAACATATACTGAACAAAGGCACTGGGGGGTGGGGGGAGGGTAACATGGCACTTCTAACCTGACAAGCTGACACTCATCTGTCAAGATTCAACTCACATGTTACCTTTGTTTGCTCTCTGACCCTCTTCCCTAAAGTGGGCAACTATCAGAACTTTTATCTTCCTGACCAGCCAGTGGTTGTACTTGTCTGTCTCCTCAGCTGAAGCACATATTTCTAGAGGGCAGGAACTTTGTCACAGTTATCTGTGTCTGCAAAAATGGACAAGAATGTGGTACTCATGTCTGCTGAGTGAACAAGTAGATGAGCATTGGTGAGGCCACGAGCCCCATCCCGGGGTCTCCTCACTCCCCTGGCAAGGATATCTGGACCCCTTCAGACCCCAGGGCATCCCTTCCAGCTTAGGGCCTTCAGCACTCAGGGGATGCCGGGAGCCCTGACCCTTCAGCCTAGACTCTGTGAGGCCTGTGGTGGGCATTCCTCCTCTCGCAGTGGGCATGGTGGGGACACCGAGGGGGGTTTCCTGACATGGACCTGAGGCCTCCCCACAGCCAGTGGCTGCATGCAAAGCATCTTGCCCCCTCAAACCCTTCCTTAGATCTAGTTCTTTTTAATGGCTGAGACATAATTCACATACTATATAGTACATCCATTTAAAGTGAAAAATCAGGGGTTTTCAGTACATTCAGAGTTATGCAACCATCACAATTTTCATTTCCACATGAACATTTTCATTACCCCTAGAAGAAACCCATACCCATTAGCAGTCACTTCCTATTTCCTCTCAACACTCCCCCCCCAAGCCCTAAGCAACCACTCATCTACTTTTTGTGTCTACAAATTTGCCTATTCTGGATATTTCATATAGATGGAATCATACAATATGTGGTCTTTTGTGATTGGCTTTTTCTTTTAGTATAATGTTTTCAAGGTTCATCCATGCTGTTATTAATACATGTATCAGTACTTCCTTCCCCCTCAGCATTTTTTGCTGAATAATATTCCATTGTATGAATGTATCACTTTTGTGTTGTTGTTTATCCATTCATCATTTGATGGACATATCTGTTATTTCCGCTTTCTGGCTATTATGAATAATGCTATTATGAACATATATCAACATATGAGTCTTTGTGTGGACATATGTTTTCACTTCTCTTGTGTATAGGTAGTGGTAGAATTACATGGTAACTTTTGAGACATTGCAGACTATTTTCCAAAGTGGCTGTACCATTTTGCATTCCTAGTGGCAGCATAACAGAGTTCCAATTTCTTCACATCCTCACCACTTATTATTATCTGTCTTTTTTATTGTTGCAATCTTCCTAGGTGTGAAGTAGCTTTGATTTCCCTAGATCTATTAAAAAGCAACAGTTCCACTGGAGTTACGAGTTCTAGGGACGTGAGGCCATCAGACATGAGCCCGTCATACTGCGGCTACTGACAGCTGTGTGACTTTAGTGGCTCTTTAACTTTTTAGCCAGTTTCCTCATCTGTCAAACATGTTACTCTACTGGATTCTTAGAGACATTTAATGAGATGATACATAAATGATACATAGTATATAATTCCCAGAACATTATCAAGAACAACAGATGGGCAAAAAAAAAAAAAAAAAAAAAAGGCCAGTAGAAAAAAAAAAACCAGTCCCTTAAAGTTAAGAACTATACCTGTGTCTCTGGTCTAAAAACGAAGATCAAAGAAACTAAACCATTGTGGCCAGAGGACTATAAGGATTACATATACGTAAATTACATGTCAAATACAACACTAACTTAGAAACTCATTTTCTTCCTATTTTCTCACTCTCTCATTTTCTAGTAGTGGTGGACTCAGAAGAGGCCCAAGACAAGGGAAGCTGTTCTCCAACACAACAGCCTTTTCAGTGATTTCTTAAGGCAACATGTTGGCAGGTCTGTTGATCAGATCATGATGAAAACACTTCACAGGAAGGTGGGGACAAAAGGGTCAGCCTGTTCAGCATGCAACTGACACATCAATGGTCAAAACAAGAGACCTATAGAAATGGTGTCCAAAGGGGGGCATCAATTTAGCTGCTTCTGCCCTTCCCCAATATTAAAACTGGGTTAAGTGTTTTCTAGCAAAGAAGACAAATGAACATTAAATGCCCAAGCAGGAGCCCCAAACAGAGGAGGAGGAGGAGAATAGGAAGGAGTTAGACAAGAGGCCAAAGTCCTTAGCCCTGAATAGTCTCTACTGTAATACGACCATCCTGCAAAAGTGCAACTTCACTCCCAGAGCATCCGATCAAACTAGCCTGCAGTTCCAGGGATGGCATCCTCTGAGGAAGGTGTAAGCATCCCCTGGCATGGTTTTAAGAAGGGCACACAGAGAAGGAACAGCCAGATAAAGTAATTCGTCAATTCTTTGTTCTCTTCTTTTGAACAATGGCCCCATCATTGTCACCTGCAACCTGGCACGAGGGCTACAGGCGAGAGGCTAGCTGAGGAGCTTAAAATGAGAAATGGAGGTTTCTCATTTCCCAGTATCTTTGTTCTTCAAACTCATGGACCAATATGAAGGCTTCTCATCTCCACTACCTTTGTGTACCAATCTCATAGACCAACAGAAACTTTTCATCCTCCCAGAAATCTCTGTCCACCAAACTCGTCACTTCCATTGCTCAGGCAGGGGTCTGTCTCACTCCTGCCCATCTTTTAAGAATGGGGAGGTGGGCTGGTCTCCTCTATTTGGCTGATCAAATCTTTTCGCCTGGGCCAAAAAGTGCCCTGCTCAAACCTAACACTGCTCCGCACCAGATTTTTTTGTACATTGCTAAAATGCCTCTACTTCCTAATTCTGGTCTATCTAGACACTCCTCTCAGGGAGGAGGAAACTCCCCCTTCTCCTTAGGTCTGATCCACGCAGGAAATGAGAGCCTTTATACACACTCAGCTTCTGGAATACAGTGCTCTCTATGGATGCACAGATGGCTCTGATCCTGTGTCCAGCCCCCCGGGGCTGGTCCACCCTAGCAGGCCCCAGCTTCTGGGTCTGTGACCTTGTGCCCATCCCTACTGGCCTTCCCCCACACCTCTTTCCAAAACTACCCCTCCTCCCCTCTCCACCATTCTTGCCGCAAACATTTCAGTAAGTGGAGAGTCATACCAGTTGCAAAACATATCTACAAACGGAAAAAGTGTTTAAGAGCAAAATGTTTAAAACAAGAAAAAAATGGGAAGGAAGAAAAGAGTGGGAAACAAGAGAACAGGCGGGACTCTGCCCCAGTAGAAAGCCCTTGTGTTGCGCTGGTCACACTCAAAGCAGAGACATTCATCCCGCCTGACTCCACAGGTGCCCCCCGGTCAACAGACCGGCTCCCCCTGAACGAGTACCAGCCCCTCAGAACGGGCCTTTCCCAACTAATCACCGGCCCTCCCCTGGAACTCGGGAGCGCAAGGGGACCGGGACGGCCCGGCCGAGGGTCCCGGTTCTTTTCCCCGCCGTGGAACGCGCGACCCCGTGTCCTCCTCCCGGGGGCAGCTGCGCTCGGCGCCGGGCAGCGCGGCCGCGCGGGGCTGGGGGGAGGCGAGGCCGCGGCCGGCCGGGAGGTCGGGTCTCGCCGCCTCGGCGCCGCCGCCCGCGCGGCTCTTCACCCCGGCCCGGGTTCGAAGCGGCTCGGCCGGAGAAGAGGAAGGAAGACGAAAAGGAACTTTTGCCTACGGTTTCCGTGAGTAGGCGGGTCAGGCCCCGCAGAGGGGTGGCTGGAGAAACTCCAGACCCCGGGGACCCGGTGCGAGGGAGCAAGGGCCGGGCGCGGAGCTCCGCGCGGGGCCGCGGGGCAACTTTGCGGGAGGAAGCCCTCCTCGAACTTGACTTCGGCGACGCGGCCCCCGCCCCGCCCGCCGCGCTGTCGCTGGGGTCCCGGCCGCGGTCCAGTCGCCCGGCGCGTGGGCTCCCGGGCCCCCTCCTCCCCGGCCTCCCCGTGTGACCCCGGCCCCGCGCGCCGGCCCCGCTTACCATCTGCGCCACTTTCAGCAGGGCCGCGTGCGTGCGCGGGTACACGAGGTCCAGCAGCCCCTCCGAGGGGCTCGCGCCGGGCTGGGCCGCGCCCGCCCCGGGTCCGAGCGCGCTGCCGCTGCTGCACGTGGTGCGGACGAGCCCGGCTCCGTGCGACATCGCGGGGCCCCAGCCCGCCGGCCGCCTCCCCGGGCCGCGGCCCCGGGGCCAGATAAGGAGGGGCGGGCCGGGGCGGGCCGGGGCGGGCGGCGGGCGCAGGCGGGGGCGGGGCGCGCTCGTCCCGGCCCCGGCCCGGGAGACGCCGAGCCGGCAGTGGCAGGGACCCAGCCGGGACCCCACCGGCCGGCGCTTTCCAGAGAGCGCGCCAGTCCCGGCCCTCGGAGATGCGCGGAAGTTCGGAGTGGAGCGAGAGGAAACCGGATGCTTCGGGCCGTGGCCTCTCCGAAGTGGGCAAGGCCCGGGCTGCAGCTGGCACTGAGCCTCCTGGGATTTTGCGTGGGTGCGGCTGCGGATGTGTGCCGAGAGTGCTTTACTGAAGTTTAACTTACTACGGTGAAATGCCCAGACCTTACACGTTCAGCTCCATTAATTTTTATGTATGTGCACACCTGCGTAATCATCAGCCGGATCAACAAATAGAACATGCCCATCACCCCAAAAAGTTCTACCATGCTCCTCCTTAATCTTCCCCCCTTTCCTGACCCCCTTCCCACCCACCCTCAGGCAGCCACCTCAGTATATTCTGCTTTCTGTCACTGGAGATTAGTTTTGCCTGTTCCCGGACTTTGTATACTTGAAATAATACAGAATGTTCTCATTTGTGTCTGGCTTCTTTCATTCAGTATAACACGTTTGGGGGAATTCCTGTTGGGAATATAAGTAGTTGGGGTAGTATTCCACTGTGTGAAAATATCACAGCTTTAAAAAATTGATTCACCTGTTGATGGACACCTGGCTGCTTGCTTCCTTCCTCCCTCCCTCCCTTCCTCCCTTCCTGCCTTTGCTATTATGAGTAAAGAAAGCTGTGGTGAATATTCTGGTACAATTTTTTTTTGGTGAGCACAAGCTCTCATTTCTCTGGGGTAAATATCTATAAGCAGACTTGCTGGTCATGGGGTGAGCTTTTGT
Organism: Lemur catta; assembly: GCF_020740605.2. Taxonomy (NCBI): domain Eukaryota; kingdom Metazoa; phylum Chordata; class Mammalia; order Primates; family Lemuridae; genus Lemur; species Lemur catta. The sequence continues at coordinate 149,266,991 of NC_059128.1, forward strand.
TACTTCTATTAGAAGCTGTCAAACAGTTATTCAAGTGACATTCTATGTTGCACCCCTTCTAGATTGTTTTTAAAATGAATACAGGCCCAAACAGGACTACCCAAATGATGTATGTTATCAATGTTCCTTCTGAGCAGAGTGTCCCTTCTCAGAAGATTTTGGAGATAACATAAAAAATCTACCTGTATGAACTTACTTGATTTTTTTTTATCCCACTGCACAATAGATGATAATCTATGAGCTTATTTGATGCCAGCATTCACCTGTCATCATAAGACTTTTCAATGTGGCAAAGTCTTAATAATTCTAGAATGTGAATGATACCCATGCAATCTCTGCTGTGACATGTCTCAGGTGATTCTGATGCACACTCAAGTTTGGGAGCCACTGTCATTGCCACAGTCCACTAGAGTTGAGACATCTGGGGATTCCTTATGGTATTTTTTCTACTTTTATGTACACTTGACAATTCTCACGACCAAAAAATTTTGCCTTCAATATGTGTCTTCTCTTTAGACAACAGTCACTGCCGTCTGGTACCTCCATTTGTTTCCCTGTAAATCAGGAATCATTCCACCTAGGGGCTGCTGTGACAATGTGATAGACATGCAAGCATAATGTGACATTTCTGACTCTATACCCACAGGCATGAAGTTAGTATTGCATATCATTCTTCATGGAGATTTACATTTTCAGTCCCGTAGTTGTCCAAGGCTTCAGAGCCCAGAATGGAGATGACAGGGATCTTTGTTGAAGTGAGGGCTTCAGGGAAGCAGAAAAACCAAGTGCTAGATAATTTCTCCTCTGAGGGGTCTTTATCCAATTCTCCAGCGTTCTTGTAACTCAGTGATTTTCAGTGTATGGTCCCCAGACCAGCAGCACCAGCAGCACCTGAGAACTTGTAAGAAGTGCACATTCTAGGGCCCCATGCTGACCTGCGGCATCAGAACTCTGGAGGTGGGGCTCAGCGGTCTGTGTTTTGACAAGTCCTCCCAAACAAACCCTCACCCCTTCCCCCTAACCCCACCCTGTGATTCTGTGCATGTTCAAGTTTGAGAACCACTATCAGTTTCTGAATCCACTCAGGAAATACTTCTGAGACCTTGCTGGGCTTTTCTGCCTGGTGTTGAGTAATGTGCCACCCAACTCTGATAGGAAATAATCACTGGTGCTGGCTACTCTGTGTTGATCACTTTATCGTGATCAATTAAGTGCTGAGCAAGGTGCTTAGCAGTGTAAGGGCCACTGCTGGCTTGAGGTACAAGAAAAGACTCCAGAGATCAGACCTTGCTAAGTACACTGACATGTCTGCCCTGGTGTGCTGCCTGCTGGGTGTGGATGGCTGCCCCTTAGGGGAACAAGGCTGAGGCAAAGGGCTTCATAGCTCACTTAAAAAATGTCACACTCTAGGAGGGAGCCAGACAGCTGGTGGCCTCTGAATAGCTGGTGGCCTCTCAAGAATTTCTAAGTTCTTCTTTTCTCTACACTGAGGGGGTGCAGGTGACTACTGACAGTTCCAAGGCTTCAATTAGAGTGTCACTGTCTGTCCACAACTCTTTTGTACCACTGTGATTATGATGATACATCTGACCAGATAAAATGAAAAAAAGCAATAAAATGAGAGTTGATTCTGTGTTAGTCACAGTGCTCTTGGTTGCAATGACAGAAACTAAACTCGAGCAAAAAGAATTCATTGGCTTGTGTAACTGCACTATGCAGATGTGTATGCCCATTTCAGCGATGGTTGGATTCAGGTGGTCTTCGGGCACAGCAAGGACCTCCATCTCTTGTCTTCACTCTCCCCTGTTGGCTTTTCTGTCACGCAGGCCCTCTCATGACCTCTGGCAGCTTAGGCTTACATAATGATCCCACCTTTTTATAACAGCGCCTCTTTCCCACTGGTTCTGGTACTGTCTTGTTCTGCTCAGGCTGCCATAACAAAATAACACATATTGGGTGGCTTATCAACAGGAACTCATTGCTCACAGGTCTGGCAGCTAGAAATCCAAGATCCAGGTGCCATCAGGGTTGGTTTCTGGTGAGGCCTCTCATTGTGGCCACCTTCTCCCTGTCTTCACATGGCCCTTCCTCTGTGCACACGGAGAAAGAGAAATTTCTGGTGTCTCATCCTTTTCTTATAAGGACACCAGTCCTATCAGATTAGGACTCCCCTCTCTTCTGACCTCATTTAACCATAATTATCTCCCTAACAGGTCTATCTTCAAATACAGTCACATTGGGGGCTAGAGCTTCAACATATGAATTTGGCTGGTGGGAGGAGGGACACAATTCAGTCTATAACAGGCACTAACTCTCATTGATCCAAATGTGGATCATGGTTCCATATTTCAACTGATTATTATAGCCAGAGGAGTGCAATATTGTGTTGGATGGGCCAAGTTCTACCTCCCATGGAGTTGGGGATTTGGTAGGGTCAGCCCAGTAGAACCATAGTAACTGAGTGGGGGAGGGGTAGCTCCAGAAAGGAAAATCAAGGTACAAGTATCAGAAAGGGGAGTGAATATTTGGCTGTGTTATGGACTGAATGTTCATGTCCCCTCAAAATTTATAAGTTGAAGCCCTAACCCCCAGTGTGATAGTGTTTGGAGATGAGGCCTTTGGGAAGTGATTAGGGTTAGATGAGGTCATCAAGGAGGGGCCCTTCGGATGGGATTGGTGCCCTTATAAAAAAGACACTGGAGAGTTTGCTCACTCTCTACCAAGTGAGGATATAATGAAAAGGTAGCCTTCTGCAAGCTAGGAAGAGAGCTTTCAACAGGAACAAATAGGTCAGCACCTTGAACTTAGACTTCCCAAGACTCCAGAAATGTGAGAAAATAAATGTCTGTCATTTAAGCTACCCAGTCTATCATATTTTGTTATGGAAGTCTGAGCTAAGACAGGCAGTCAAAAGTATCAGGGTCCATGAAACTCTTTCAATACCTGCACATTTCAATTATTTTCCAGTGAATTTTTAAAAAGTTTATTAGGTTCTGAAAACTAGCCATATTCCCAGACCCTTCTGAGGAACACTGGTTAGGTGTCCTTATATCCACGGCCACCCCTGATTGGATGAAGGTGGCCTGTGAGCCAAGAGCAGCCAGTCAATGGGTTGGCCAGTAGTGTTTGGAGTGGTCTTATATGAGAGCTTTGCCCAGAAAGAGTGAGAATTCCTATTAAGACCAATTAGGCTGGGCACAGTGGCTCATACCTGTAATCCCACACTTTGGGAGGACAAGTTAGGAGGATCACTTGAGGCCAGGGGTTCAAGACCAGCCTGAGCAACATAGCGAGACCCATCTCTACAAAATATTGAAAAATTAGCTGTATATGGTGGCACATACCTGTACTCCTAGCTACTTGATAGGCCAAGGCAGGAGGACTGCTTGAGCCCAGGAGTTTGAGGCTGCAGTGAGCTATGATTGGGCCACTGCACTCTAGCTTGGGCAACAGAGTGAGACCCTGTCTCCAAAAACAAACAAAACAAAGACCAATTAGATCCTCTGTCTTAGGGAGTTTGAATGTGAAGCCTTGGGAATGGGTTAGCAGTGGGGAAGTGGAGGCCGCAAAAGCCAAAGGAGTTGGGACATAGAGAGAAGGGAGAAGCTGTAGGGTTGGATGGGCCATGAGAGGATATAAGGAGGGACTGAGCAGTATAAAGTGCCTGAGGCCCAGCAGATGGAGAGCAGTAGGTGCTCACCACTGAGGGGCCAACCAGGAAACCTGGTCTTCAGCACTAGGTGGGACTCTAAAACCTTTGTCTCTGTGCTGCCTGGACAGACTCTGGAACCAAACTGTCTGGGTTTGCCTCTTGGTTCCATCACTTGCTAGATTTGCAAACTTGGGCAAGTTATTACCCCTTTCTGAGGCTCCATTTCTTCATCTGTAAAGAGTAACAGTAAAACTCACCCCTCAGTTAACTGTGAGACATACATGGGAAAATACACATGGAAACCGCCTAGAATAGTGTCTGGCTCACAGTAATAAATATTACCTATGTTATCATTATTCCTTAAGTCCTTATGTGTATTGAGCAATAAAGCTCCACTCTCTGGGAGCTGAGGGATCCCAGTAGGTTGCTGTTTCCATAATCATAAGCATCAAAGACCATCTTTATGGGTGAAATAAAAAACTGTTTGGATTCAGGCAATCCAAGGAATTGAGAAAGCTTCTGGGGGAAAGTTTTACTGGGAGAGGGAGGAAGGAGAAGGAAGATTCACCTAGTTATTTGCTCACAATCCACATTCAGCAAACCTTTTTGAGAGCCTTCCACATGCCAGACTAAACACTTCCCATGAGAGGAACTCCCTCCCCCAGAGAGTTGGTAACCTGTAGCAATACAGGGAAATAAAATCAAGGAACAGAGGAAGCTGTGGTTGTCATCTCCATGGGGCAGAGTTGAGTTCTGGACTAGAAGGTTCCCTGTTTGTGTCCAGTGTTTAGCAGAGTGCTTGGCCCAAAGTAGTACTCAATGCTTATTTGTGGGACTAATGCAGAGATACAGGGATGGCCAAGGACGGGGAGTAACCAGCTTGTCTTGAACAAGGAAGGAGTCTCACAGAGGAATTGGTGCTTGGGACTGGGTCTTGGATAGTGATTAAAAACTAATGGGGGAAACACTCTAGGACATTGGCCTAGGCAAAGATTTTATGGCTCAGAACTCAAAAGCACAGGCAACAAAAACAAAAATAGATAAATGAGACTATGCTGAACTAAAAAGCTTCTGCATAGCAAGGGAAACCATCAACAGTGAAGAGACAACCTGTTGAATGGGAGAAAATATTTGCAAACTATTCATCAGACAAGGGACTAATACCCAGAATATATGAGAAATTCAAACAACTCAACAGTTAAAAATCAAACAATCCCATCAAAAAATGAGCAAAGGATCTGAATAGATATTTCTCCAAAGAAGATATACAAGTGGCCAACAGGTATGTAAAAAAATGCTCAACATCATTTATCGTCAGAGAAATGCAAATCAAAACCACAATGAGATATCATCTTACCCCATTTAGAATGGCTATTATCAGAAAGGCAGAAAATAATAGATGCTGTCAAGGATGTGGAGAAAAGAGAACTCTTATACGCTGTTGGTGTGAATGTAAGTTAGTATAGCCATTATGGAAAACTATGGCAATTTCTCAAAAAACTAAAAATGAAACTACCATATGATCCAGCATCCCACTATTGGATATTTATCAAGGGAAAGGAAATTGCTATATCAAAGGCATACATGCACCCCTATCTTAATTGCAGCACTAATCACAATAGCAAAGATATAGAATCAGCCTAAGTGTCCATCAGCTGATGAATGGATAAAGAAAGTGTGGTATATAGAATGGAATACTATTCAGCCACAAAAAAGAATAAAATCATGTCATTTGCAGCAACACAGATGGAACTGGAGGTCATTATGCTAAGTGAAATAACCCAGGCACAGAAAGACAAATATCGCATGTTCTCACCCATATGTAGGAGCTAAAAATTGCTTAGCTGATGGAGGTAGAGAGTTGAATGATAGTTACCAGAGGCTGGGAAGGGTATGGGTGTTTTAGAGAGGATGAAGAGAGATTGGCTAACGGATACAAACATACAATTAGATAGAAGGAATAAGTTCTAATGTTTGATAGTAGAGTAGGGTGACTACAGTCAGCAATGTATCGTATATTTCCAAATAGCTAGGAGAGAAGACTTGAAATGTTCCTAGCACAGAGAAATGATAAATGTTCAAGGTGATGGATATCCTAAATACCATGATGTGATTATTACATATTGTGTGCATGTAATGAAATATCACATGTACCCCATACATATGTACAAATATTATTTAACAATAAAAATACCAAAATGATTATTTTTGAAAAAAACTCACAGGGTGGGCAAGAGAGGGAATGGTACATGTCAAAAAAGGAGGCATGAAACAGCACTGTGGATTCCAGGAATTGCCAGTGGTTTGGTGTGGCTGGAGTGTGGGGACATAGGGAAGAGGGCTGGGGGCTTGGCTGGAGAGGTGGGCCTGTGGCACCTATTGCAGGACCGACCACGGATGCCAGCTTTAGGATCTGTGCTTTAGGTAGGCAGTGGAAGCTGTGAGCATCGAAGGAGTTAAAATATGTTGAATGCTGACAACTGTTGCTGACACTTACAAAGATGATGATGATGATGATGATAATGATGATAATGAGATCTCTATTATCATGATGATGTCACCCTGGCTATAACTCCTTCCTTGACACATTCTTGTCTTGGTTCCTGTTATTCTTTGCACTATTTTTCTTATCTTTCTCTACTCCATGCTGTGATATGCAAATTAGAATCAAATGTCAAACATGGACCTGCTCGGGCTTAGCCTTGGGGATTCTGATTCAGGTGCTTGGCAGGGCCTGAACATCCATGTTTGGGAAAAGTGCCACAGGTGATTTTGATGCATTTATGATCTGCTTGAAAACTGCTGACCTAGCAAATGTCCACTAATCCAACAAAGTCCAGCTGAAATGTCACTGCCTCTAAAAAGCCTTCTTTGAGCAATGAGCAATCTCCCATGGCACCCATTCAAACAGTAGTTATTGAGCATGTACGAAGTGCCAGGCTCTGTGTCAAGCATGTTCTTTGCCCTTGGGAGCTTCCTGATAAGAAGGAAGCAGACTGATAAAACTGGCAATTTTAATACAGTATGGTGAAAACTAATGACAGGGTGAAGTGGGGTGCTGTGGGAGCCATGGGGGACACATTACCCTGTCAGGGGAGTGGTGGGGAAGTCAGGGAAGGCTTCCTGAAGGAGAAGCCATCTTAATGATACACTGAACAACAAAGAGCTGTTAACCAGCCATAGGCAGGTGGAAAAGAGAGTTTCAGATAAGTGCTCAGAGGCAGGACATATCAGAGGGCATGAGGTTCACCGGGTTTGAGCATGGGGTCTAAAGGGGTGGGAGGAGCTAGACGAGGCTGGAGAGATGTCAAGACGCCATGGCAAACGTGGATGAGTCCCCTCACTGCAGTACGTGCACCCCGCCTTGCATCCACACTGGAAGTGTATGACACATCTCGCTTTAGCCTTGGCTGTGTCTCTTCTCAGACTGGGAGTTCATAGAGTGAAGAACTTACGTGTGAAAAGGCTGCGGTCAGGGTCATGCTGCTTTGGGTTTAAATCCTAAATCTGGAGCTGGAGGGGGAGGGGAGGAGAGGAAAAAAAATCCTAAATCTGCCACCTACCAGCTCTGTGAAGTTAGAACATTTCTCATCCCATCTGGGACTCACTTTCCCATCTCTCAAATGGGGATGAAAACTCATACCTATGTTTCCTAATCCAATTACCTTCTGCTGCATATTAAACCAACCCAAAGGTTTGTGGCTTAAAATGATTTATTATCTCTCATGGCTCTGTGATTTGACTGGGCTCAGCTGGGCAGGTCTCATTTGGGTTCTCATGCTGTTGTAGTGAGATGGCAGCTGGGGCTAGAGTCATCCGAAGGCTCGGTTGGGTTGGATGTCCAAGACGGCTCCTCGCATGGCTGGCTGTGGATGCTGGTGACTGGCTGGGAGCTCAGCTATGGCTGTCAACTGCAGTGCCTACATGTGGCCTCTCCACATGGCTTGGGCTTCTCAGAGCATGGCAGCTGGGTTCTGAGAGGGAGATTTGCAGAGTATTCCAGGAAGCAGGAAGAAGCTACCAGAGTATTCCAGGAAGCTGCCTGGAACTGGAACATCATTACTTCCTCTGTATTCTACTAGTCAAAGCATTTATAGGGCCTGCCCACATTCAAAGGGGTGCTGAAATAAACTCCACCATTGGATTAGGAAGGTGCATGGTGATATTTTGTGATCATCTTTGGAAAATATAATCTGTCAAGCCTCCTGTGAGGATTAAATAAAGGCATGAAAAGCCCTCGGCACAGTGCCTGGCACATACTAAGTCTCAAAAGCATACAAGCTGTTCTTGGCCTTCATCCTGACATTTTCAGTGCCAATCACAATGCCTGGTATACAGTAGTGGATCTTTATAATTTTTAAATCTGATAGTGGGAAAATTATTTATCATTTATTTATGTTAAATTGCCATGCAGCCTAAGAATAATTCTGATTGTCATTACATAGGTCAGATCAACTTCACTATTCTGTTAAATTGTTATTATTATTTTTAGGGAACAGGGTCTTGCTCTCTTGCCTAGGCTGGAGTGCAGTGGAGTGATCGTAGTTCACTGCAGCCTAGAATTTCTGGGCTCAAGTGATCCTTTCACCTTAGCCTCCCACGTAGCTGAGACTATAGGCCCACACCACCACTCCTGGCTAATTTTAAAATTTTTTGTAGAGATGGGATCTTGCTATGTTGCCCAGGCTGGCCTCAAACTCCTGGCCTCAGGCAGTCCTCCTGCCTTGGTCTCCCAAAGTGCTGAGATTACAGGTGTGAGCCACTGGGCCCAGCCATGTTCTACTAATATAAACTCTAGCTATGAATGCTCAGTCTGCATTATTTGTTGTGCATGCAGAATAATCCTCTACTCAAAAGTGGGGGACAAATTAGGGGAAACATATCTGGGGACCCAAGAAAAGAGTAGAGTGGAAAAAGCACTGGATTCAGAGTTAGAAACCCTGGCTTGGAATCTAGGTGCCTCAGAGCTGCTCTGAGTATCAGTCTCTACATCTGTAAAGTGCAGATGACGTAGCTGACCTCACAGGGCTGTGTGAGGACTAAATGAAATTACACTTGTTCAGGCATTCAGTACACATTAGTGGAATCTGAAATGGGCTGGGATGAAAGGTGGCTGGGCCTGGCATATTGGGGGCATTGGCAGACAGGTGCAAACAGCATTTTGAACCAGAACCTAGCAAAAACTTCTCAGGGTTGCCCTTAGTTTAGCCCTGCCTTCTTTGCTCATAACCCTCGTCCAGCTTATGTGCATTGTCCAATGTCCCCTGAGGTTCCCAGAGAGAGCTCTGTACACAATTGGGGGACAGGAAAAACTGCTAACACTTGTTTTCCTGCTTGGGCCATTTGTACTTAGTTCCAGCCTGCAGAAGATTCCTGAACTGCACATGTGGTCCCTGCACTACCTCCCCCTTTCTCCCAATGTGTCTCTAGGAAAACCACAATAAGGTGGATTTTCATCTAGCAGACTGGTACTGGCTGATGTCTGTCTGCTTCAATGTGATTGGCAAGGGGAGAAGGTTTGGTGTTGGCCAGTGAGGGCATGGTGACATTTGATGGGTCAGGCGGTGACGTTTGAGACAGTTTGCTCCCACTTCCTGATTATGTCCTGTGTGATTATTTGCTGTCTCCCCAAGTAGCCGGTGGGCTCCTGTGGACACTCTGCTTCCTGAATGCTCTCCAGGGGCTATAACTTGCAGATGGGTCCCCACGCTTTTGGCTGTACAGGTAGAAGGGATGGGGCCAGGGGAGGACACCCTAATTCCTTAAGCAGTGAGAGGATCTGCATGAAGACTGGTTTTACTTTGCTTCACTGTAGAATACGCAGGCGGGACTCTGGCTGTTGGTCTGCGGGCAGGTGAGGTTGCGTGGACCTGAGTTCGATTTGTGAAATGGTGAAACGTACAAACAGAAATGTGTCTGGAAAGGCTGAGAGAGCTCATCAGGCGCCACACGAATGTGAGGCACCACCAGCCTGGTGCGCTAATGCTAATGCTTTTCACCAGAGTTGGTATTTCTGCTGTGAGGTTACCTGCAGAGAAAGAAGTGGAGAGACAGAGAGACGGTGAAAGAGAGAATAAGAGACAGGCAGACAGAAAGATGGACAGAGGTACATATGTTTCTGGGGCTGAGAAAGCACTGCCATTTGTTAGGGGCTGAATTATGTCCCCCACCAAATTCATATGTTGAAGTCCTAACCTCTGGTCCCTCAGAATGGGACTGTATCTGGAGATTGGCTTTTAAATAGGCACTTAAGTTAGAATGAGGTTGTTAAGGTGGGCCCTAAGTTAGTGTGACTGGTGCTTTCTAAGAAGAAGAGATTAGGACGCAGCACAGAGAGAGGGACACTATGTGAGGACACAGTGAGAAGGGGGCCGTCTACAAGCCAAGGAGAGAGGCTTCAGAAGGAACTCGATCTGCTGACACCTTGTTTTACACTTCTAGTCTCCAGAACTGTGAGAAAATAAATTTCTGCTGTTTAACCCACCCAGCCTGTGGCATTTTGTTACATTAGCCTTCGCAAATTAATACAACATTTACGTTTGAATTCAGAACCAATCAAGAATTTTTTTAGAAAACAAATTTCTTGATCATTTTAAAAACATCAATAGCATGACTTTTAAAATCAAAAACCTGTGTTTTCAGCCTTAAAAGTTGGGAAGACCATTTGCCTTTTTTCTGAATACAAATACATTTATTATAAAAATGTAAACATTATACGAATAATAAAAAGGAAACAAACAAGAAAAATAAAAACCTTTTACCTAAGGTTTAAACTTTTTTGTTTTTTTCCTGTCTAACTGAAACTTCGTACCCTTTGACCAACATTCCTTACTACCCCCACGGCCCCTAGCAACCGCCATTCTACTCTCTGCTTCTGAGTTCAACTTCTTTAGATTCCACACGAGATCCTGCGGTGTTCGTCTTCCTGTGCCTGACTTATTTCACTTAGCATGACGTCCCCCAGGTTCATCCATGTTGTCACAAATGACAGGATTTCCTTCTTTTTTAAGGCTGACTAGTATTCCACTGTATACCCACAGTTTCTTTATTCATTCATCTGCTGATAGACATTTAACTTGCTTCTACCTCTTGGCTGTTGTGAATAATGCTGCAATGAACGTGGGAGTGCAAATATCTCTTCAACATACTGATTTACTTTCCTCTGGATATAAACCCAGAAGTGGGATTATCGGATCATATGGTAGTTCTAATTTTTTGAGGAACCTCCACACTGTTTTCTGTAATGACTGTAGTAATTTACATTCCCACCGACAGTGTGCAGGGGTTCCCTTTTCTCCTTATCCTAATACTTAACTTTTTTTTTTTTAATAATAGGCATTCTAATAGATGTGAGGTGATATCTTGTTTTGATTTGCATTTCTCTGATGATTAGTGATGTTAAGCATTTTTTCATATATACTGCCTGTTGGCCATTTGTGTGTCTTCTTTACAGAAATATATATGTTGGTGCTTAGCCCATTTTAAAATTGGATTTTCTTCCTATTGAGTTCCTTATATATTTTATTATAGTTACTCCCTTATTAGATGTGTGCTTTGCAAATATTTTCTCCCTAAACTAAAATTTTAGTTAAGGCCAAGTTTAAGTGCTCAGTCACTAAGGATTGTATATACGCTTAACTTGCAGGAGAGGTTGTCTTTCGGATGCTGTTAATTTTATTTTATATACAGTTCCAACAAGTCTGGTGAAAATTAAAAACAATTAGAGTTTAGGCTACTGTGGAAGGGAGACGTACTATCATAGGAGGGAGACTGTACTATCGGTCTAGACAGAGAGGGAAGCTTATAAATCTATAAAAAGCAGACAAAAGAAGTAAATGAGGCCACTTGGGACTTTGCTGGATTACAGCACTATTCATAGTGATCATCATTCCTTATTTTAAAAAAGTTAAAGTCAGTCCAGGGTTCTCCACATAAGAAACCAGAAAAGACTGTTACATGTTGTACAAAGATTTTCACCCAAAATGTCAGCTTTTGTCATTTGTAGAACCATTCTCTAAGTATGATGGAAGAATGTTCTAGAATTGTGTAAGGCAGTAGAATCATGTGAATACAAGAGCTTCGCTCCCTGTAGACTAGTTATACAGATGTAAACTCTCAGTGTTTCCTATTACGCGTAGGTATACAGATGTAAATTCTCAATTTGTTTCCTATTACACGTAGGTATACAGATGCAAATTCTCACACTAATCTTTTTGTGAGTGGTTTGCAGGCAGGCAGGCATTTTGCACAGATTATGAGTCTTTCAAAGACTGAAACCCACCTCTCCTTTCACACTTAGCTCTCTCTCCTACTTTATCCACGAATCTCTCATACTTGAGGTACATAATGACCAAAGATGACTACGCTGCCTTCTGAAAAAAGACAAAGGCCATGGGCATCGTCCTCTAAATGGTCTTCATGCAACTGCTCTGGCCACTCCTCCACCTTGATAAAGGGGCTTGAGGATGTTAAATTTTTCCATGAATAGGATCCTGATTTTTTCAACCTGCTAAGACTACCACTTTCTCTTGCCTTTTATTTAAATGTATTTGTTATTTCCTGATTATGAATGTATTTTATGCTTATTGGTGAAAATTGAAGGAAACTCAGAAAAAAACAAAGAAAAATCACCCCATGATCCTACCAATGGTTACTACTTCATTTGCTTTGCCTTTTGTAAACTACAAGTTATACCAGAAACATTTCCTATTAAAAATTCCTCATAAACAGTTTTTAGTGGCATTGATTTTTTGTGTGTACTGCTTATTTTTCTCCATTGTATATTTTTAGAAAGACAGCACTTTAACACATTGATCTTCTGTTTAATAACCAATCTAGCAACCCAGTTTCACTGCTTGAGAAATGTGTCTGTTAAAAATACAAAGTGAAGCCATTAATAATGGTGCTAACTAACTCTGATTCTGAATAAACTTGGGAGGGGATTGTTGGAAGTACATTAATTTCTAAAGGCTCATCGAATAGATTTAACTACTTATTTAAGCATTCTTTTACTGTTAAGGTTTTAGGTTGCCTTCAGTTTTTTTCCTATTATACATAATACTGACATTAACATCTTTGTTCATGAATCTTAGACTCCTAAGAGAGGCATCCCCAAGTCCAAGGGAATGAACTTTTTTTTTTTTTTGAGATTTGCAAATATTTTTTTGCCCAGGCTAGAGTGCAGTGGCTTCATCATAGCTCACTGCAACCTCCAACTCCTGGGCTCAAGCAATCCTCCTGTCTCAGCCTCCAGAGTAGCTGGGACTATAGGTGCATGCTACCATGCCCGGCTAATTTTTCTCGTTTTATAATAGTAGAGACAGGGTCTCACTATTGCTCAGGCTGGTCTGGAACTCCTGGCTTCAAGAGATCCTCCCACTTTGGCCTTTCAAAGTGCTAGGATTATAGGCGTGAGCCACTGCATCTGGCTGGGAACAATTTTAAGGCTTTTCATATATATTGCCAAATAGGTTTCTGGAAATGTTGTACCGCCTTATCTACACACCATGCATAGTTTTCACCTGGTTCCTTTTCTCGTAATCCCGATGTTTTCAGCAGATGAGGCTGGAGGAGCTGGGGACCAGGAGCTATTCTAATTCCCCGCTCTGTAACCTTGGGTAAGTCACTGACCACTCAATGGAATCTCATTGTCCTTATAAATGGAGCTGTGGACACCTGCCTAATTTAAGGCAAAGATTTTTTGAGGATCAATTGACATATGTGAAAGCAACTCAATTGCAGGTTGAATCATGCGAAATTGCCATTTTTGTAGGACAGAGAGTCTAATATTGACATTTTCACATGGCTCAACCTAATTCCATCTCGTTAGACGGTTGGCAGTTATTAGGCTCTACAGCTCATAAACAAATAGTCATATATGTTTTAGAAACCCATCCGCTAGTTGTGTGTTTTTCCAAGTACCCAGCTCATTAACCACCTGGTAGCTCTCATTCATTAAGTGCTTTTCTGACAACCTACTTCCGAGCACCACACATGCATCCACAGATTCGGCTCTCCACTTCCAGGTCCCTGCTGGCCTGCTCAGGGGTCGGTCCCTCGTAATGCAGAGAGGCCTCCTGGCGCAGGTCTAAGCCTGGCACCTCCTGGGCAGTCTCCCATCCCCGCAGCACTGGTTTCACAAGCCTCCCTCAGGCCTGCCGTCTATTGGTTTACCTCTGTTGCCTTCTAACCTGCTAATCCTTCCAGGTATCCCAGAACTCTTCATTAACCTCCTAGTCTCTTCCCTTCAGCAGATGTTTACCTGAACACATACCATGTTCCCGGCACCGTGCTGAGCGCCAGAGGAAATGGAGACGAAAACCCGCCAACCCAACTCTCCAAAAGATCACTAAATAGATGGGAGATAGAAGGTAATAAATAATTCCATAGTATGGCAGATGGGATAAGGGCTAGGTAATGGACATTTTAACAATCTCACCTTTGTTTTCCTTTTAAAATCAAGTTTATCAAGGTATAATTTACATGAAAATGCACCCATTTTAAGTGAACAGTTTGTGAGTTTCGACAAATGTGTACTCCTATGCAACTCCTACCACAATCAAGATGTAGACTACTTCAGTCCCCTCAGAACATCTCCCTGTGCCCCTTTATAGCCAATCCTTCCATCTCCATCCTCAGGCAACCACTGACCTGTTTCCTGTCGTCACTATAGCTTTGTTTTGCATTTTCTAGACTTTCATGTAAATAGAATCAAACATACTATTTTTGGCCTGGCTTCTTTCATTCAACATGATATTTTGGTGATTCATCTATTAATACATTGTCATGTGTGTCAATAGTTTGTTCCTTTTTATTGTTGAGAAGTATTTCATTGTATGAATATACAATTTGTCTACTCATTTACCATTTGATGGACATTTGGGTAGTTTCCAGTTTGGGCAACTATGACTACAGCTGCTATGCATATATTCTTGCAGAAATCTTTTTGTGGACACATTTCTCATGGGTAAATATCTAGGAATGGAATTGGTGGGTTATAAGTGTTTAACTTTATAAATAATTATACTGTTTTACACTCCCACCAGCAATGTATGAGAATACAGATGCTCCAAAACTTTGCCAACACCTGGTATAGTCAGGTTTTTTAGTTGTAGTCATTCTAGAAGGTGTGAAGTAGCATCTCATTGTGGTTCTAATTTGAAAAAATGCACCACTTTTGATCTCTGAGTTCTTTCCAGGAGTTTAGGCCTTGTCCTCATTCTTATAGAGTCAATGTTCTTTGGCCCTTAATGGCCAACTTACATACAGAGAAGGAAGCCACCTCTTAAGAATGACTATTTGTCTTTGAGACACAAGGTAGAGTTCTCATACGTTAAAATGGTTGGAGGCCAGATTGTTTATGTTCCTCTTTCACACTAAGCTTTCTTATTGCAATGAGCAAAGACAGTCATGAAGTACCCTTGTGAGTGTGCATCTTCCCATGCAATTGCCGTCTTAAACAGCTGCAGGATGAGGCTTGAGTCACTCTCAGATAGGCTCTCAGAATTTCCTTTTTCTACCCTTCCATTACTAAATAGTATTGGTGCTAACGTTGACTTCTCCCATTATTACTGCCATCTACCTAGGCCCCTATGGGAACCTACTATCAGAAAGTAAATTAGAACCACGATTTTACGCCTGTGCTTAAAAGCTATTTGCCAGGACGTCCTGCGTAATGGTTAGGATGCACGCTGTTGCAAGTAACAGAGATCAGTTTAAGTGGGTAGAACTGCTCATGTAATTGCAAAGTGAGAGCTTAGTAGCATTCAGGGCTGAATGGATTCAGTGGCTCAATGATGTTATCATTGACGAAGTTTTCTTTCCACCTTTTTGCCCTTCCTTTGTTACCATTATCCTATAACTAGCTCCCTCTTGCGGTTGCAAAATATTTGCAACCAACTTCCTGGCTACATATTTTCTCATCCAAGGAGAGGACTGTTGCTTCTAAGAGCCCTATTAAAAGAGTAAGCACAGGCTGGGCATGCTGGCTTACACCTGTAATCCTAGCCCTTTAGGAAGACAAGGCAGGAGGATCACTTGAGGTCAGGAGTTCCAGACCAGCCTGAGCAAGAGTGAGACTCCGTCTCTACTAAAAATAGAAAAATTGGCTGGGCATGATTCCGTGCACCTATAGTCCCAGCCACTGGGTAGGCTAAAGCAGGAGGACTCCTTGAGCCCAAGAGTTTGAGGTTGCAGGGAGCTATGATGAGTCACTGCACTCTAGCCTGGGCGACAGAGTGAGACCCTGTCTAAAAAAAATAAATAAAAAAGAAGCACGGATTTAATCATTCCACAATGTATTCCTATATCAAAACATCACATTGCAACCCAAAATATACACAATTATCATTTATCAATTAAAAATTTAAAAAAGGGAAAGGAAAAACATTGAACATCCACGGTGTGCCAGGTGCTTTAAATACATTATTTAGTATAATCCTCACGTTAACTTCAGCATGACCCCAGCAGTTAATACACTTGCTCTCCACACTAGCTATATGACTTTTATCAGATTGCTTAACTTCTTTGTATCTCAGTTTCCTCATCTGTAAAATAAAGATAATCTAGTATCTACTTCATGGGGTTGTTCTGAGAGTTACATAGGATAAAAGATGGAAAGCCCTTAGCACAGTGCCTGCCATACAGTAAACGTTCGATCTCATATATTAGGTGTGAGCAAAAAAAAAAAGTGAGCATGCTTCTTTCCCAGAACTCCAAAGCAACCCTGGGTCACATGACCATCCTTGAACCAATCACTATGGCCAGGGAGCGGTATTGTGCTGATTAGCTTATGCAGAGCCACAGAGTATTTACGTAAGGCCAACAAATGCTTCTTGGGTTGCCACCTTTGAGAGTGAGCACATGTATGTGTATGTGTGTGTGAGCATGCCAGCGTGCCTGTATCCTAGCATATGCCCAGATTTTTTTTGTGTGTGAAAATCCATCTTTTCACTTAAATTTCAATAAAACCTTGTTTTTCTTTCCTTTTGAAAACCCATCTTTTCAATCAAAAATAATAATTGTCTAGAGGACAAAAATGTGGACCTTAAATTGATTTTCTACCTAGAGCTGCATCTTCCGTTAGCACTTCTAAATGTCTGTATTCTGCACAGAGATATTCCATGTATTTAAAATCTTTTGTGTGTTGATGCCCTGAAGGGATTTTCCTCTGAAGGGAGCAACTTAAAAATCAAAAATAAATTATCGATATTTAACATTCCTATCTTCAGATTTTCTTGTTGTTTTCAAATATCAGCTAAATATTTATCTTTTGGGGGTAGGAGTTGGAAATAGCAATAAAGAGAGATTAATTGCCTAAAGCATTTTATTGACTTGCCACAAGTGGGTAAATACATCAAATTACAAACCCACTCAGCTCCATCAAAGAGGACCCATGAAGGTTTTGGAAGGGCTGAGAGGTGAATGCAGATGGTGAACACAGATGGCAGAGTGGAGTTTAAGTACATTGTACACTATCCCTGTAATAATATTTTTCAACCCCCCAGAAACCTATTCTTCTTGTTATGTTGGCTGTATTGTGTGTGGCTTTGATTTTTTTTTTCTTCCTTGAGAGAAAAAATTAAAGCAAACCCAGTTCAAAACTTATAGCTTCATCTGAACAATGGAGAATATTTTGTTATCTAAAAACCCACACGTAAAACTTATTCAGGAACAAGCTCTCTCAGTACTCAAAAGAGGAAATAATAATTTCTTTTCAGTTAAAAATAAATGCTTTTTGTTATTGTTTTGGTAAACTCTCAGGGTAACACATAGGATCACGCTCTAGAAAAACTGCAAATGAAGATGAGACAGCAAGTGGCCTTGTGTGGACACAAACTGGGCATTGTTCCTTTGAAACAGATCTCTTTAGTGCTGCCAGTTCAAGAAAGACCTAAAATTATAGTCTATCTAGAGAACATCTCAAAGTGTGGTTTATGGCACATTTCGCCCAGAAGTTACTTCCTACAAATGTGGTCAGGATTACAGAAATGACACACACACACACTCACATGGAACATAAAAGCAGGCTTCTGTTCTGAGAAACAGATCTCTATAGGTTACTGTTTTTCTGCATTTTATGGAGCCTTGATTGCAATAAAAATACTTAAAAAATCCACAGGTTATATGGAAGGTGCATGTGCTTCTGTGAGTGTGAGAAGGGGAGATGAATGAATAGAGAGGCAGAACACACAAACTCTGACTAGTTATTTCAGCTTTTCTGCAAAATCAGCAAGTGGGAGGCTGTCCCAGTGATGACTGGGAATTAGCTCCAAAAAGATCACAGCCCCAAATGCCTGCAGGTCTGCTCGGTGAAAGCCCAACCTCCCATGGCTTGTTGACTGTTGGGCTGAGAATGGCCTTGTGAGCTCTCCAACACCCACACATTCCCACATATCCATATCCTACTTCTACCTCTCATTTTTGGAGCCCCTCTCCTCACTACCTCTTTGGGCCTAGTCTACAACCCAAGAACATTCTTCATTGGCACTTTCAAAGGTCTGGGGTGGGTATTACTAGCCCCTGGAGAAATCTCAACTCTTCCATATAGGGATCAACAGAGCTTGGATAAGACATTAAAATCAGAAAAACAGGAGGACCAACATAACAACGAACAACAGAAATAAACAACCTGCTAAACAGGTAAGAGACCAAGAGGTGGAGACCATGGGAGTCATATCAACAGTGCACGGCTTCAACTCCCTTCTCTGTCATCAACTATACTAACGTTTCTGTGGTTTTTTGTTTTTCAAAAGAAGCTCATGTTGAAAAATTACCTAAGATATACTGCTGTACAAGCAATAACCGTCCTACCTAAAAACATTTCCTGTAAGTGCATATCTGCTTTGCCAATTTGAGTTTTTCTCACTATCTGATAATATCTAATAATGAAGTCATAATATATTTATTCACACTGGAGATTTGAGATATTGAGAACTTTTGGTCCCATAGTTTCCACAAAATATGGTACAACATGGCATTGTGGTCAGCAAGATGATTTTAAGGTACATTTAGACATTTATCCTTTTAATGGTTATATAGTTATTCTAATACGTATTAGAAAAAATACCAGGAGCACATCAGTCACAGCACTCAGTGGGCCAACTTGTTAGCATGTGAGAATCATGGGCACAGATCAATGATCCCCAGACTTGGGGAGATGAATCTCTCCTGCCTCCCTGTCCTGGTGACTGTGGACCAGTGTCTCTTGGCAGCATCACAGCTGAGCAGCCCTGTGAGGAGGAAGACTTTCCCACAGCGCCCAACCTCTGGCTTCAACAGTTGGAGGTCACCTTTCTCAAATCAGACACAACATTGGTGGGGATTTTGCAACATTTAATCAAAAAAGAATCTGGCATTTAAAAAGTTAGGTTTCAAAACCTGACACATTCTTAATATTAGCAATTTATCTATTTAAACATTGTCTAAGAAAATAAGGTCTATGAAAACATCAATAAGATACTTAAGAGTTCATTACAAGCTATAACATTTTGCAAGTAAGTATCCAGTTTAATTGTAACAAACAATAATTTGCGAGCAAATTTAACTAAGTATATAAAAACATTAGTTAAATACAATTCTCTGGAAATATACATTATACCTACAGCTGTTTTTACAGTGAGATTCTTCCTTTTTTATTTTCCTTTTAATTATCAAAATGGTAATAAGTCATTGAATGGTCCTGGATCTCCATGCTATAAAACTGAAATATGTATTTCCAGCGTAGCAGATGGTAACCAGGAAGGCAAAGAACTGGAGAAAACAAAGCATAATAGAAAGGGGTTTAGGGCACATTCTAATTAGCAAAATTATCATTTCACCTCCATTGAATTATGTACTCAGGACATTCCCATGAATCCAGGCTTTCTCATCTAAAACTACTTTCCTCATTTACTTACCTTCTCAAATGATTTCTGGCTATGCTGTTTTTATTTTTGGGAACATATCCGGAAAAGCCTGTGGTTCTGCTCAGATAACCTCAGGGAGTACACTTCAGAGTGAATATGGCGGTGGTGCGTCTGAGAAAAGCATGTCATTTCTAATTCAGTACAGGCAATCTAGGCCGGGGCTCAACCTCGGATTGCTACCGGGTCAGTTCACATAAATGAGTTGAGCGGCCAGAGCAAGAAACAAACCCACATGGCATGTGTTGCGTGTGTGGGGCACAGGAAAGCACAAGCCCTTCTTAAGGGGGCAGCCCCTGCCCAGTTCTAGCCCATTGTTGCTGTGTGTTAACTTGAGCCCAGTCTTGCCAAAGCTTGTCATTTTTAATGTCATGTGCACTCATGCTCTTTACCTTTAAATAGAGATTTTCAAATATAAGTAGAATATAATGAACCCCAACGTACCATCAGCCAGTTTTTTTTTTTTTTTTGAGGCAGAGTCTCACTCTGTTGCCCGAGCTAGAGTGCCGTGGTGTCAGCCTAGCTCACAGCAACCTCAAACTCCTGGGCTCAAGCAATCCTTCTGTCTCAGCCTCCCGAGTAGCTGGGACTACAGGCATGCGCCATCATGCCCAGGTAATTTTTTTCTATATATATTTTTAGTTGTCCAAATCATTTCTTTCTATTTTTGGTAGAGATGGGGTCTTGCTCTTGCTCAGGCTGGCCTCAAACTCCTGACCTCGAGTGATCCATCCGCCTCGGCCTCCCAGAGTGCTAGGATTACAGGCATGAGCCACCACGCCCGGCCCATCAGCCAGCTTTAATGTTATCATTTTCACATTGCTGTCTAACCACCTGTCCCCCTCCCCCCTCCAACAGGCTTCTTTTGGAGATGGGATATTTTAACACCAATCTCAGAGAAATTCTTTCTTCTTTCTTTTTTTTTTTTTGAGACGGGGTCTTGCTTTGTAGCCCAGGCTAGAGTGCGGTGGTATCATTATAGCTCACTGCAACCTCAAACTCCTGGGCTCAAGCAACCCTCCTGCCTCAGCCTCCCTAGTAGTTGGGACTACAGGTGCACACCACCACATCTGGCCAATTTTTCTGTTTTTTGTAGAGACAGAGTCTCACTCTTTCCTCAGGCTGGCCTCAAACTCCTGGCCTCAAGTGATCCTCCTGTCTCAGCCTCCCAAGTGCTAGGATTACAGGCATGAGCCACCATGTCTGGCCCAGAGAAAGTCTTAATACCAGTGTTTTAAATTAGAAAAATAATACAGACTTAGAGTTTAAAAATGCAAAGAGAAGTACATAAATTAAAAGGAGGTTCCTCATTCCACTTCCCTCATTTCCCAGTCCCAGTCTCTAGAAGGAACCTCTATTGTATTTATTTTTCTAGGCATTCTCAATGCAAAAACAAACATTTCTACTTTTTAAAAAAAAACTGATCATATTCTGTTCATTTTCTGTTACCTCGCCCACTTAATAAAGTGTTGGCAGCAAGATTATTCTTCGCATGTCTCAAATAGTTTTTCTCCTTCAATGATTTGCCATGCGCCGGCCGCTTGGCTTTCACTCAAGCACAGGCTTCCAGCCTCCTCCCACTTCAAGCCATCAGGAGGCCCCATCAATTTTTTTTTTTTTTTGAGACAGAGTCTCGCTTTGTTGCCCGGGCTAGAGTGAGTGCCGTGGCATCAGCCTCGCTCACAGCAACCTCAGACTCCTCGGCTTAAGTGATCCTACTGCATCAGCCTCCCGAGTAGCTGGGACTACAGGCATGCGCCACCATGCCCGGCTAATTTTTTCTATATATATTTTAGTTGGCCAGATAATTTCTTTCTATTTTTAGTAGAGACGGGGTCTCGCTCTTGCTCAGGCTGGTCTCGAACTCCTGACCTTGAGTGATCCACCCGCCTCGGCCTCCCAGAGTGCTAGGATTACAGGCCTGAGCCACTGCGCCCGGCCGCCCCATCAAGTTTTGATGTTTTCAAACCAATAAGCTGATTGCCAAATTGTCACTACTGCAAGTGGTGCTTTTTGCTGCAGATAACTTTGTCCTCCTGCCTAATTATAAGTAAGCCTTGCAGAGGGAGGAGGAGGAGGAGGACCATGGGGGATGAAGGGCTCACTCACCGACGAGGCCGCCCAGCTGTTGAAGTTGTGGCTGTCCCTCTCCGGGGAGACGGATGATGCATCCACGACGGCAGCAGACAGGTACAAGATGAAGGCGCTGCCATTAAAGTACAGGCCCTAGGAAAGGACAGAGGGGCAGGGTGTTTAGGCAGCAAGGGAGGGTCTGCGTATTTCTGGACCTCGGAAGTGGCCAGAACTGTGCCCTGGGTGTGGTAAGGGGGCCAAGTGGACACCTGTGGGAGGGTGGGGGGCAAGGCTGTGAGAAGGCAGCTGTCAGAGCCTCGGGGAGGTGGTAAGTTCGAGAAGGTTTTACACCAGCTTATATACCAGATGCCGCCTCCTACCTCTGCATTTGCTTTTTTTTTTTTTTTTTTTTCTTTCTGAGGCAGGGTCTTGCCTGTCTCCCGGGCTAGAGGTGCAGTGGTATCATCACAGCTCACTGCAACCTCCAACTTCTGGGCTCAAGCCGGTCTCCCACCCTGGCCTCACAAAGTGCTAGGATCACAGGTGTGAGCCACCACCCCCGGCCTTCTATTTGCTCTTTTTTTTTTTTAAAATTAATTTATTTTTATTTTTAAATTTGAGAATATTATGGGGGTACAAACATTTTGGTTACATATATTGCCTTTGCACCACCCATGTGCTCTTGATTCTGCCCTCAGCACGTGTCCAGATGTAGAGCTGGGAGAGAGCCTCCCCCAAAACAGGCCCAGCTGATCTAACCTGCAGCTTCAAGCAGGGAGGGACATCTAAGTGAGCTCCTCTGCCCTAAATGCAAGTTCTCAAAACTACAAAGGAGATTATAGATATTATTTTAGCCCTTTGGGAACTAAGCTCACCCTTGGCTTCATCTTATTTTTTCTTACTCTTAGAAAAGAGAGATATGTAAATCCAAGTAGGTACTTGGTTTCCAGTTATATTTAAACTCCAGGAAACCATACTCTGACATGTGCTTGGTCCTGTCTGAACATGGGGGAGGGTGAGGGTGGAGTGAAACCAATGCAGAAACCGATGCAGGTGGGAAGAGGGCTGATCTCCAGGAATAGGCCCCCTGTGGTCCAACATCTTTCCCTCAGTAGTTCAGAGAAACAGACCAACGGGGTAGGAGGAAGGGGAGGAAGCAATTTTTTTTTCTTCTCTGAGAAAAAAAGGTACATAGAACTTTCTAAATGCAGGCCCCAGCATTTCGAGATGGATTGTGTATCTGTTACCATCCTTTGCTCATGCTGTCCCTGGATTAGAGCTTAGTCTTTATAACAAGGGCTTCATCAGGGTTAGACCCAGGGTTCAGCTGCCCATGCCATACGTGTGCCATTAGAAATGTGTCCCCAAAGCAGTCCTGGCTTCCCTTGGTGACTCACTGTGATTGTTGGCCATATTTTCTGGTCTACAAACACATCAGTGCATTAAAACAAAAACAAAAAAAACCTCCAACCTTACTGGTTTTTTTTCCCCCACATCACCTGTTAGAATACAGAGTTATGCACGTTTACTATTTGCCAAGTAAAAGACTCCCCACCTTTTGAAAAATGTAAAACTAGTTGAATGTCGTTACCTCTGAGTAGTGGAAGACTTCAGCTTTCATTCTGTACCCTTTTACAGTGGGAGTTAAACTTATTCTTCTTTAATAAACTAAAAAATTTTTTTAAGGTAATACATGTTCATGATAATGAAACAAAATCCAATCTGGAAAGAACAATCTGGAGTAAAAAGGAGATGTCTCCTCTCCGCCTCAACCCCTTCCTCTGGAGTAGAGGCAAACACTTTTATGCAAATGGAGCCATAGAGTTCTATAACTTGCTTTTATATTATTATTTAGAAAGATACCAAAGGCATCTTTACATGACAGTCCAAATAGGCTGACCTCATTTGGCACTCATACCTCATGATTTTTTTCCCCTATTGGTGGGCATTTTCATTTTCCTAGTTTTTCCACGACTGCAAATACTACCACAATGAACATCTTGGAACATGCACTTTGAAGAACCTACACACGTCCAGTTCCCCATACAAGGAAGGATGGTAACAGAATTTCCAGCTGAGCACATGGCTAGAATGAAAATTCCTTGTTTCTTGGGAGGAGGCGTGTCATGTGACCACAGTTAGGCTGATAGCATGCGAGTAGGTGTAACGTATCCGACTTCAACATCCTGCCTCACAGGGGAGAATGTGCCCTGTCCTCCGCCAACTAGAACATGGATGTGATGGCAGGTGCTGAAGCTGCCGCAGCCTGGGCCACAGGCCAGAAGCCAAGTGTTAAAGACGGCAGAGCCACAAGACAGGAGGACCTGGGGCTCTGGCTGATCTCACAGAATGGCTGACTTGCCTTTGGGCTATTTTAGGAGAGGGAAACAAGTTTTAAACCAATGCTGTTTTGAATCTTTTATAGGGATCACTCCTATAATCAAATTGATTATACTCTTAATTTACAAAATGGAAAAAAGTATACAAGTCTCATCCATCTCAAAGGAGCCAATACTGTTAAAGAGCTGTGTAATCTGTAAAGTGCTGCACTTGCCTAATTACTTTTCTTACTCCTGTTTAATGATGGTATCCATTAGACGTTAGTTAGAGGCAGTCATTTAGAACTTGATTGTGCCCTTCAGACGAAGGCACTTGGACTGGTTGGTTAATAGGAGACAGGAACACTCAGTGGATCCCCATCTTGGCCTGGTTGCAATAGGTGACAGCAGGGACCTATTTCCGCAGGTTCAGCTAGGCTGACTAGAGACAGAGCCGAGAGGAAGGTGCCCATTTTATGTCTTTCATCCCTTGCTAATAAGTCAAGTGCTCTGTTCTGGCACATCCTCTGTGGAAGGGTCTTTTGGGAGATAACAAGTAAGACTTTCAGAGCTGCTATGCTGAAAAGACTGCCAAGACACAACACCTGGGCTGGCATGCACTGCTCGGGATGGCACAGTGGAAACGGCCACTCCCAAGGGCTGGAGAACTTGAATATCTGTGTGCACTGGGAGGCAGGCAGACTCCAGGATTGACAACTGTAGTTGGCATGAGGGGACCTACATCCTGTTCCT
The DNA here is from genome assembly GCF_020740605.2 of Lemur catta. NCBI lineage: Eukaryota > Metazoa > Chordata > Mammalia > Primates > Lemuridae > Lemur > Lemur catta. The sequence continues at coordinate 149,291,689 of NC_059128.1, forward strand.
GGCTATCAAACATCCTCCCAGTGCCTCAGTTTCTTCATCTGCAAAATGGAAATAATCCATTCCATCTTTGTGGAGTTATGATGAAGATTAAGTCAAATTATATAAAATATGAAGGACCCAGCATGACAGCTGGCATCCAGTAGGTACTGAAGAAATGGTAGGAGGAGACAAACACCCTCTGCCCTGTGGAGCTCACAGGGTTTGCGTGAGGTCAGCAGGGATGAGCTACTGAGGATGAATCCTCAGGAAATGCACTTGTGGAGGGGTGCTTAGTGCTATGAAGAGGGAAAACTTTATTGCTTTGAACTTTTAGCTCAAATCTGATTTGTCAGAAAACACATTCAAGCCTCTCTGGGTAAATAGTATTGTAACAGTTATAGCCCAGGAGCTTAGAGGTGTTAGCAAGAACCAGCTGTGGGTCCCGCTGCATATCAAAAATGGATACAGGTCACTCTGCACCTCCCCAGACACATTAAGGTAACGGCCTATTGTTAGGATAGGATTCCAATGCAAAGTTCATGCCCTATCAATCGGGAAACTACATGCAAGATTGGGAAACTCTGGTTTGTTTTGCAGTGTCCCATGAGGGGTCTCCCAGCCAAGTTCCCAGGTCTACCAATCCCTTCCCTGCAATCTTAGTTTCCCTAAATGCTCTGAAAACCAAGAGTGAATTCAAAAGTCATTTGGCAACAAAAGCTGACTGAACTGACAGGGGGGTGATGTGGTCTTTATTATTCCTCTTAGCAGGAAATTCCATGTGTTCTTACAGAAATATTCATGTGTCTATTACAATGTTACCCCAGACTCAGGGGCATGTGTCACGTATTGTAGTAAATGCACCCAATTACCTCATTACCTTTCTAAACTTTGAAAAAAAAGCCTTAATTCACATCTTGCCCAAAGGTTTCCATTCAGGGATTACAGACTTACAACTATTTCTAAACTAGTGCTTCTCACACTAAGAAATATCTGGAAAGGTTGTCACGAAAGATTCCCAAGCCCTCTATAGAGTTTCTGATTCAATCAGTCTGGAGTGGGGCCTGAGATTCTGCATTTCTTGCAAACTCCCGGTGCTGCTGGTGGCCCGGGGACCACAGTTTGAGTAGCAAGACGCTAGGAGCCCCACTCCAGCACCAGGAAACTGCCTCCGCACAAAGTCCTGGGCTGACACCCGCCACATGGCTGATGAGTGCCCGGGCACAGCAATCAGGGCAGCATCTGAACCCCCAGGCTGTTCTGTGAGAGATTCTGCTGGGAAACAGGCGATACAGAAGTCTAGTCAGAGCCTTTAGTTGGTAAATGGAAACTTTTTCCAGTCCTCACTGTGGAGATTCAGTTAACACTGTTTACCCAACTCACAAATGCTTTGAGACGTTACAGAGGTGTTTTTTAGTTGGAACAGTAAATAAAAACCCCAACCAGAGTCAGACATGTTTGACCTGTAGCGTCTGCTAGAAGCAACTGATATTTTAAAAATATGGCTGTAAACATTTTGAAATTGGGAGAGTTCACAAAACAGCCCAGTTTCTAGATTCTTTTAGGAAAACAAACAGAAGATTTAGCAATCCTGGGGGCACGTTTCCAGCTTAATTCTTTGTGAAGTGAAGAATATTCTCAAGTTGCTTAAGATGCTAAGAAACTGTGTCTGGTGGCAAGAATTCAATACCAAGTTGAGTTTGCTCTCTTGCCTGACCCTGTCTGGTCCCTCACACGTGTGAGTGTGCAACCCCTGGCCCCAGGCCGACAGCCTTGCTTAGGGAGATAAATGAATAAACCATTCTGGAAGGACTGAAAGTCCCAGTCTCCTGACTTCTGGTTGGGGTTCTTAACTACTGCTCAGGCAGAGGAGGCCTGGAGCAGAAAGAGATCAGCAAAAAGATATGGACCCCTACTGTGTGTGACTGTGCAAAGTCACAAGACTCCAAACCTCAGTTTTCTTATCTATAAAATGGGGACACACCTTAGGATGGTAAATTCTCATAATGCAAATCAAAGTTATTTTAAAACTAGGATGTACCAGGATGGGGCATTGTTCATATTTTTAAAAGTGCCATTAAAGACAACAGTTAACAGATTCCTTTGTTCCTTCTCCAATCCCACTGCTTCACTTGACTAGGGGGAAAAAAAGACAAATAGTTTAAAACTTTTAATGTAACAAATCAATGAAGGAGTTTTAGGCTTAAGAAGAGAAAAACTGTATATGATCTAGTCCAGAGGTCAGCAAACTGGCCTATGGGCCAAATCTGGCCTATTACTCGTTTTTATAAATAGAGTTTTACTAAGCACAGTCATGCTGCTCATTCATCTAGAAACTGCCTGTGGCTGCTCTCATGCTGCCAGCAGAGTCCAGTGGCCGTGACAGACGGAGCATAGCCCACAAAGGCTACTATACTTCCTGTCTGGTCCTTCATGGAGAAAAGTTTGCCAACCTCTGATCTAGACAACGTAATTAGAAATTGAGACTCAGGCAAAAGTGGAATTAAGGTACTGTTCACTCCTGCATCCCAACAATTTGCTGCCATATTACACTGTCCAAGTTCCTCTTCATCCAAGTTCATAGTCACTGTCTTTAAGACCTCCTGTAGGACTCACCTTTCTCCAAAATGGCATTCCTTAAGTTCCCCCAGTTCACTTTGATGATTCCCTCTCTCTGCATTCCCACAGTTACTATTACAGCAAGGTGCTAACTCTTTAGGTAACTTGGATTTTTTTTAATCTAACATTCAAATGCGTCTTTCTTTCCCGATGCCCACCCAGGGAAGCAGAACCCTGATTCCAACAGATTGCTTCTGCTGCCCTAGACAGCTATGTGCACCTCGTTTGGAATTACTTTTCAAACCTGCAACATTTTATTAAAAACCTTAATAAGAGAATCCTCACTTTTGGATTTGGGGAAACAGTCAAGAGTCAGTCAATCTGCCTTGTGAAATAAAATGAGACTTGTTTTCATGTGGGCTTAGCTCTAAAGGCAACATAGAGAGAACAGAACCAGGTGCATTTTGAACAATGATAGTATTGTTTGAAAGCCTGCCAACTTCACTTCAGTCTACAATCCACAAATAGACTAAATTTCAAATTTGGTTCATAAGTCAGTTATTTGGAACTGGATATTTTCTAATATATTGGTTGTAAACAAACAAACAAAAAAGTATCACCTTAGAGCTCCATTTTCTACATACACACATGTGGCACTACTTGGATTTTTAAAAAAATCATATGGCCACTTCAAATTCCCCAATAAGATTGTCAAGGCTGGTGCCTTGACACACCTATTTCCAGGTGACATTACTTACAGGGAAATGATAAAATACGTCTGCATAAGAGAACCCAGCTTTTCTTGATTCAGTCTTCTGAGAATTGATTTGCGATTTTGCCTAAAAGAATTCCTGGACCTTCCAATGTGCCCAGTTTCATACTCAGGTGCAAAACACTTGAGAGGTAATTAGATAATGTTGAGGCCATCTGCTGTGTTGGGTTCTCCATGCCATGGCCCACCCTTTGTGGGCAGAGAGACAATCTTGAGTTGACTAGTGGAGGACTAATGCCATCCTACCCAGTGGGCACTGGACAAGACCACCCATGGCTTCCTTACCACTGTTGTCCAGGGAACCTGGGGAATCCTGGTGTAGGTCATCGTTATGTAGATAATGAGGAAGAAGACGGTGAGGACCCAGTAAAATACAGCTACAAACATGACCCAGCCAAACGCAGGGACCCGGAAGTACTCAGTTCCCGCGATAAGTGTCCATACCAGCAGTCCCAGAACCTGCAAAATGGTAGAAACAGAAAGGAAAAGAAAAGGGAAGCAAAAGTAGAAAATAAAAAGAAAGTAGGGACAAAGAAAAAAATAATTATACAGAGTGTTAATTGCAACTTTCATGCATATACTACACACACACAACTTAAAAATATAATAGGATTTGCAAACTCACATGTCTACAAACACCAGCAGGGTAACCATGGCAGACCAGGCAGGGACCGCAGCAAATAAGAAAACTTACGTCTTATTTTGGGAGGGGGGTGGGAGGGGTACTCTTAAAACTCAACTCTAGCCAATTGTTGTGGGCTGGTTTCACCAAGTCTTCCATTTATTATCCAGGAGAACACAGAAACTCAAGCTTGTACATGCTAATTTGATTTTTAAATATCAGCACTAATTAAGAGTTTTAAAACACCACATGGAGCCAAACAACACCCGTGGCGGGAATTTGCTCACAGGCTGATACCTGTCAAGGAAACAAGACTGCAGGTCCACGCACAGGCGGTCCCTAGGACTGACCTGCTCTCAAGGGATGAAGCTCTGGGCATTCCCCACCTGCCACTGCTGCCCACCTTGCAGGTGAGAGCGCTTGCAGAAGGGGAAATGAGCAACGGCCAGTCCAGATGCAGACACGCAGTATTTTACTGCAAGTTGTGCATTTATCCCAGCGATAGTCATCCAACTCTTCATCACTGCTGATGAGTAAAACCAACCCTAAAGCCAAATTAATGTCACTCACTGGCTAGAGGAGGACTTCGTCAAGGAAAAAGAGACTGACCTAAACTGTAGGTGTCTTCAGTCCTGGACAAAGGAAGGTAGGAGCAAGGTGCATGCTAACATTCCAGCACCTTCCAGGGACAAGGAGGACTTTATTCCTAAGTCATGAAAAAGTTAGTATCTGAATCACATTCTCAGGAGACAGCACCAGGAGTCCGGGGTGGGCTCTGGCTGCAAGTCCCGGCTTGCTGTGCCTCTCAGGACAAAGTGTCATTTCTGTTTTAGCCTTCTTTGTGGTATATGAAATAAAATACTACAGTAATTCTAATCGCAAGTCTAGGAGGAGAGATTTCACTCATTTGTTCAACACTTGAGCGCCTACAATATGCCTGGCTTCCTGCTGTCAGGCCCTGAGGACAGAGTGGGATACACATTGGACAGGTCCTGCTCACAGACAACCAAAGTCTAGTGGGGGCCATATCTGACTAATTACTAACTATCTGACTGATGGTGACCAATGCTATGAAGCAAAGTGCAGGGTATGATAAGGGTCTACGGTAGGGGGCTATGACCCAGCTGGCAGGCACAGGAAGTGTCACAGAGGGTCATGCCGATGAATAACCCAAAGACTGAGTAAGACCTAGTGAGACGGAGGCGGAAAACAACATGGCAGGTAAAGCGCAGCACATGGGCAATGGTCTGGGGGTGGGAAGGCCCTTACTGCCTTCTAGAACCTGTGAGAATGTGTAGTAAGTTAGGACGTTGGTGTAAAATGTTAGAGAGAGTGGGGAGGGTCAGATGTGTCGGCCCAGGAGGCCTAAGGATTTTGTGCTTTATTCTAACGATGGTGGGAGGGTTTTAAGCAAGAGATAAGATCAGGTTAAGTTTTTATGTGACCACTCTGGCTGCACATGGAGAACAAGCGTGTGGAGGGGAGGGGGGAAGGGTGGGGCTGAGGGGGCAAGTTCAGGGACTGTTGCAATGATCGAGGTAGGAGACAATGATGTCTTCAAGACCAGTATGGTGGCAGTGATACTGAGAAATGAGTGGATTCAGGACAAATGTCAGGAGTAGACGGGACTTTAATAGATTAGACATGGGAGCGAAGGAGGAAAGAGGAGGAGGGAAAGGATAAAGTGGAATGACCCTTGGCCTCTGGAAAGATTCTCAAAGTGGATTAGGGTTTCATTTGTTCAGCTGCAACAATGAAAGAGGAACAGGTTGAGAGGTTGTTGTTCAAGAGCTCAGTTTTCAATCTACCCAGTCGGAGGTGGCCGGGACCTCCAGACAGGGATCAGAAGAAGCGGATGCTGAAGAGAGACGACTGCAGGCCCTTCTTTAAGATCACTAAGCCCTCAGACAGGTTTCCCAGGGACATTTTAAACCGCTTGCTGAGAGCAGCCACGTCCCAGTTACAGTCTGGATGCCTGCGCTGGAAAGCGGGGAAGACTCTAAACATTGCTGTTTCCGCTCTTCCACTCTTTAGAGTTGGATGTTGACGTTCTTTTATCTGCTTGACATTGTATATGAATGCCAAAGAAAAGATCCTTAATGGAGATGTGTTTTTGTGCTTTTATCTGGTAACAAAATATATCCAAAGTGAAGATGTACAAAATCCGAAGATACAATTCCAGAGAGCACTAAGCCTCACACTAATGGGGTTTGGGGGCCTGAATTCATCCTGACAGGTAACCTATCTGTGTATTTCTGACATTCCGTTGCATCAGTTAAGACTGGTAACGATGGGCATGGCAGCATCTGAAACATTTCGGGCTTCTTGATTCAAACCGAGAGGGTCAGAACAGCCCTTGGCTGATGATTCACACACAAACCGTAACAGTGAGGAAGAGGCACCGCTAATGTGTTTACAGTGTCCCTCCACGGGATCACAAGGGCTTAAGAGTTTCCAGCACAAGCCTGTGTCCAGCTAAACAGGCTCAACTAACAGCTCTTGGCTCTGAATGCAAAAATGGTTTTCATTATTAAAGCAAGCGAAGCGTACTGTCCAGGGCTGCATTGTCTAATTTGCTAGCAGTGGTCATCTTTCACACAAAGGGACAATACTGTTAACTGAGCCAGCTCTCAAAGAGCAGGAATACTTGACCCGTGACCTCACCAGCAAACACAGTAAAAAGAATGCCCCTGTCAAGAAAACCAATTGTCCTACCCAAGCGAATTTCCTAGGTAACTGAAATATATCTAGAAGTAAACCTTTTATCTCCCATTATAACCAATACCAATAAAAAAGTCACTCTTCAAAAATGGTATTCATCTCCTGCTTTGTGTGTGTGTGTGTGTGTGTGTGTTTAAGAGAAATCCTAAATCTGTATCCGCTTAGAGTACAAAAGAACTGTTTATTTTTTCCCTGATAAGTATTTTTTTAGGCTAAGACTTTTTGAATGGCAAAGCTAAGGCTTTAAAAAAAAATTTCAAAAGTGATAAACATAGGTAAAAAATCAACACAGAAGAATGTAACGAAATGACAACCCCCACCCCTATTCAGCTGTCATAAATTAAAAAAACAACATTAGCAATTTTGTATTTACCCTTCTTGATCTCTTTCCCTGCATTTATAACCACCACCTGCACATCCTTTTCTTTCTCCCTTATAAGTATGGCTCACTCTGTACACAGTACCTGTAACTTGCTTCCTTCAGTCAGCAATGCCATGGAGGGCACCTTCCATGCTACTCCACACAGATCTATGCCAATTTTAGTTGCTCAATTTTCCATAATTCATTTAACTAGTCCCCTATGGATGGAAATTTAGGTTGTCTTATGTTTGTACAAAAATGTCCAGGAAACATTTTTATAATATATATCCCTGCATACCTGAATTCCAGGATAGATTTCTAGAAGTGGAATTTCTAGGATAAGTATTTTAAGCTTTAGAAGTACTTCCAAATTGCTGTGCAAAACCTTGTACTTATTTACCTTCTCATTAGTTATGCGTGCTCTTCCTTTCCACCCTCACCAGACTAAATTCCCATGTTTTAAATGATTAAAAACCTGATTTTTAAAAAGATAACCCATGTTTTACCTTTCACTGCTTTATTGAAATACAGCATAAAGAAAAGTGTACAAATCCCAGGTGAACAGCCAGGGGACTTTTCAGCAACTGCACAAACCCATATAACCAGCATCCAAATCAAGAAACAGGACATGACCAGCACCTAGAAACCCCACCCCCACTTCTAGTTACTCCTCTCCTCTAAGGGTAACATCTATCCTGATTTCTATCATCCTAGATTAGTTTTGCCGGTTTTTGGTCTTCATATAAATGGAATCCTATAGCATGTCATCTATGTCTGGCTTCTTTTGTTCAATGCAGTGAGAGTCATCCACTACAATGAGTGTAGTTCCGCCATTCTCCTGGCTACACGGCAATGGCTCTCAAACTTGAGTAACCATCAGAATCACCCAGAAGGCTTGTTAAAACAGACGACTGGGCCAGGCACGGTGGCTCACGCCTGTAATCCTAGCACTCTGGGAGGCCAAGGTGGGCAGATCGTTTGCGCTCAGGAGTTCAAGACCAGCCTGAGCAAGAGCGAGATCCCATCTCTACTAAAAATAGAAAGAAATTAGCTGGACAACTAAAAATATATACAAAAAATTAGCCAGGCTTGGTGGTCTGTGCCTGTAGTCCCAGCTACTTGGGAGGCTGAGGCAGGAGGATCGTTTGAGCCCAGGAGTTTGAGGTTGCTGTGAGCTAGGCTGATGCCATGACACTCTAGCCTGGGCAACAGAGTGAGACTCTGTCCCAAAAAAAAAAAAAAAAAAAAATCTGACTGCTGGACCCATCGTCAGAGTTTGTAATTCAGGTCTGGGATGGGATCTGAGAATTTTGTTAGAATTTTTTTTTCTACTAAGTTCTCAGGTAATGCTGATGCTGTTGGTCCAGGGCGTACACATTAAGAACCACTGATGTACACAGTATTCTTGTTTCTGTTTTAATTTGCATTTTCCTAAGCAGTGGTGAGAATGGTAGAACATTCATTCAAATGTTTATTAGCTACTTATAGTTCCTCCTTTATTTATTGATAGGTTTTTAAAAATCACCTTCTGATTTGTAGAGATCTTTACATAAAAGGGACAGTAACCAACAACATAGGTGGCAAATACTTTCCCCATACAGTTTAGTTTTTTTAAGCTCATGGAGTCTTCTGTCATACGGAAGTTTTAAATTTTTACAAAATTAATTGGTTGCTCTTTAACTCTTTCATTTCTACCTGCTTAAGGAGGTTTTCCTAAACGTAAGAGTATAAAAATATTCTCCTACATATCTTTATGGTTTCATATGTACATTTACATTTTTAATACAACTAGAATTGAGTTTTATATATGGGGTAAGAAAAAGCTTTTTTTTTCTAGCAGATGGACAATTGATCCAATATTAGGTATTGGCGATTCCCATATATTGGGTCAGTTTCTGGAATCTTTATTCCATTCCACTCATTTATGTTCACTGCTGTGCCAGTGCCAACTGCTGTAGCTTCAGCATGTATTTTGGGCTTCTGGGTAAAAATGTCAGACTGAACACATGAATCTAATTTTGTTCCCTGCAAAACCCTTTTAAAATTTTCAAGAGGATGGGATGAATAGGAAAGAAGGCAAAAGTATTAATAATACATTTTTATTAATAAAAGCTTAGAATACGTAAGGACAAGGGATAACTGATTTAACCACTCTAAGAACAGAGTTTTAAGCTGGTTAACAGGAAAGTCAAGAACCAAACCAGCCTTGCTGTAAAGTCTGAAAAGACTCAGGTACCTCTAGGACTGGGAGCAATGATGGGGGCAGGATAGGAGTGGCTAAATGAGGAGGACTGGTTGAAAGCTCTTTGGAAGTGGCTTGGCCCTTACCTTCTGCTCTACTGCAAACTGCTGGGTGGCTGTCCCGCCTCTGTCATTAGTCAGAAAGTTTATTCTTTAGATCAGGATTCCTCAACCTCAGCCCTATTGACTTTTTGGGCCAATAATTCTGTTGTGGAGGGCTGCCTGTGCATTGTAGGATGTTTACTGCAGTATCCCTGTCCTCAATCCACTTGGTGCCAGCAGCAAACCTCCATCTCTCCCCTCTTAATGGCAATCAAAAATGTCTCCATTGTCCCCCGAAGGCAGATCACTTCTGATTTAGAAACATTCTAAAGAAGGTAAAACAAAATAGAGAGGCTCTTGATTGAGGGACATAGTTGAAAGTTTGGGCATTGTACTGAAAACGTAGAGTTTAGATGACTCAGTATGAAGACTTCTCCACTCTTCCAATCCCTAATCTTTCCCTCTACTTGGTTCTTAGAATACTGGCAGCCAGGTCTTTGCTCGCATAAGAGAAAAGAGATGAAGGTATTGACTCTGGGGACTCCATAACACAGCCTAGCCAGGGACAATCTACAGTGAAGCTCAAAGTTCATAAGCCCCATCCACATGCTCAGAGACTCCGAACAGCTTTGCACTCTTAAAACATACGCAGATAACCAAGATTACCCGATCTACGAAGAATGCAAAGCCCGTATAACAGGGCAGAGAGCTGAGACCAAAAAATAAACTGGAAGAAAGTAGCTCTGAAGAGGAAAAATAAAACATTTTAAAAAAATCATCAATAATCTAGAGAGAAAAGACATTACAATAGTGAAAAAGAAACAGGAGGTTACAAGGAAGACACAAATAATCCTTCAAAAACAAAAATAGTTTTTGAAATTAAAAATAGGATAGCGGAAATTTAAAATTCGATAGAAACATTACATGATAATATCGAGAAAACCTCCTAGAAAAGACAGTAAAAACCAACCAAACAAACAAAAAGTGAAAAACAGGTGAGAGAAAGTAAATAAGTTAGAGGATGGGCTCAGGAATTCAAACATCTGATTAATAAGTTCCAGGACAGGTGCCTCAGAGACTGAAGGGAAAGAAATGAACTATGAAATAACAAGAAAACTCAGAATTTAAGGACACGAATTTCTCCATAAAAGGTCTCCTTTGAGTAGTCAGCACAGTGGATGAAAATAGACTCAAACCAAAGTACGTCGTGAAATTTCAGAACATTAGGTACAAAGAGAAGATTCTTTAAACAACCAAAGAACAAACAGGTCACCTACAAAGGAGCAGAAACAAGAAAGGCTTTTAACCTTTTCTAAAAGCAAATAGGATGTTAGAAGACAATGGCCAATGCTTTAAAATTTCTGAAGGAAAAAGATTTCTAACCTGTAGATTATCCAGCAAAATTATCAATGAAGAGCAAGAGGAGAATATATATTTTTTTCCAGACATGGAAATGTCTAAAAAATTTACCTTCCATGCATTCTTTCTCAGGTATCTACTGTAGGCTATGACCCATCAAAGTGAGGACATAAACTTTAAAACAGGAAACATGGACTAAATCAACAGGAGAACTACACAGAAGAGAGGTGAAGGTTATGTAACCCCCAGATGAAGAGAAATCCAAGCATCAGGAGCCCCAGACACAGAAGGTAACCAGGCCAGACTGGAGCAGAGTGACTTAAAAGATAGCTGTGTTAAAGGCTCTTATCTGTCTATACCTCTCATGTCATTTTACTTTCTTTTTAATCTGTTGAAGCTATTTGGGGATTTGTTTCACCATAATGTGTGAGGAAACCAAGAAAGAGGAAGATAAAGGAAACAAGAAATTCAACTGGATAGAAAGACAAAGGGAATCCCACAGATGACAGTGAAGGGAGGTCCCCAGGAGAAATACCTCCAAGATAAAAATTGGAACTCTGATTGTCTGATGTGATTGGCCTTGTGGGAAACTTTACTGAGAGGCTATTGGAAAAACATGAGACAAATTAGCTACAAAGAAAATTAAGCATATAGAAAAATTATACTATATTATTAACCTTAGTTAAAACTGAAAGAATTCAATGTTTACTACCCTCAACTCTAAATAATATTTGCATAAGAATAAATGCTGAATGTTGACTTAAATTATAAGCTAATTGTAACATGGAGAAAGAAAGCTTCATTCATGTAGATGGTGCTACAGACCAAATGGTGTTCCCACAGAATTCATATGTTGAACCCTAACCTCCAGTGTGATGGTATCAGGACGTAGGGCCTTTGGGAGGCAATGAGATATAGATAAGGTCATGAGGGTGAGGCCCTCATGATGGGATTAGTGCCCTTATAAGAAGGGACAACAGGCCAGTGCAGTGGCTCACGCCTGTGATCCTAGCACTCTGGGAGGCCAAGGCGGGAGGATTGCTTGAGCTCAGGAGTTCAAGACCAGCCTGAGCAAGAGTGACATCTAATCTCTACAAAAAATACAAAAATTAGCCTGGTGTGGTGCATGTGCCTGTAGGCTACTTGGGAGGCTGAGGCAGGAGGATCGATTGAGCCCAGGAATTTTTTTTTTTTTTTTTTAGACAAAGTCTTGCTCTGCTGCCCAGGCTAGAGTGCCATGGCGTCAGCCTAGCTCACAGCAACCTCAAACTCCTGAGCTCAACCTGAGGCAGGAGGACTGATTGAGCCCAGGAATTTTTTTTTTTTTTTTAAGACAGAGTCTTGCTCTGCTGCCCGGGCTATAGTGCTGTGGCATCAGCCTAGCTCACAGCAACCTCACACTCCTGGGCTCAAGTGATCCTCCTGCCTCAGCCTCTCAAGTAGCTGGGACTACAGGTGTGTGCCACCATGCCTGGCTAATTTTTTCTATTGTTTTAGTTATCTGGCTAATTTCTTTCTATTTTTGGTAGAGATCGAGTCTTGCTCTTGCTGAGGCTGGTCTTGAACTGCTGAGCTCAAGTGATCCTCCCACCTTGGTCTCCCAGAGTGCTAGGATTACAGGTGTGAGCTACCACACCTGGCTGAGCCCAGGAGTTTGAGATTGCAATGAGCTATGATGATGCCACTGCACTCTAGGCTGGGACGACAGAGTGAGACTGTCTACAAAAGGAAGAAAAAAAAAAAGGATACTAGGAGAGCTTCCTCTCTTTATCTCAACAACATGTACCATAGAAAGGTCATGTGAGGACACAGCAAGAAGGTGGCCGTCTACAACCCAAGGAGAGAGCCCTTACCAGATACTCACCCCTCTGACTCCTTAATCCTGGACTTTGTCTACAGAACTATGAGAAATAAGTTCCTGCTGTTTAAGTCACCCAGTCTAAGGTATTTTCTTATGGCAGCCCCAGCTGAGATAGAAGGTAATAGGAAGTGCCTAGTGAACATGTAAAATTGAATCAGAAGATAGCAGCTCACATATTACCTATAACTGAGACGGGTAAAGCCACAGATGTCACAAGGAGCTGTCTCTGGGGAGACACATGGGGAGTTATGAGAGTGAGAAATGCTGTTTGTTATAAATCTTTTAGTTCTACAGGTATTTGGCTACCTTGTTGATGTCAGTTGATTCCTTAGAATTTTCCAGCTAAGATATCTGTGATGATAGCAGCTTTGATGCTTTCCATTATTTATAATGCTACTTTTTTCCCTTGTATTATTGCATTGGCTAGAATCTTCAGAACCATCTTCCAGAATATAAGTGACAGTGACCATCTTATTTTATGCTATCATTCACTTTAATGTTTTACTTATTTTTTTTTTTTTTTTGAGACAGGGTCTCACTCTGTTGCCCAGCTAGAGCATCATAGCTCACTGCAACCTCAAACTCCTGGGCTCAAGTGATCCTTCTGCCTCAGTGTCCTGAGTAACTGGGACTATAAGTGCTCGCCACCATGCCCGGCTGATTTTTAAAACTTTTGGTAGAGATGGGGTCTCGCTATGTTGCCTAGGCTGGGCTCGATCTCCTAGCTTCAGGTGATCCTCCTGTCTCAATATCCCAAAGTGCTAAGATTATAAGAATGAGCCACCATACCTGGCCTAATGGTTTATATTTTTGTATGTGTTATTGGTTTCATAGACTATGGATACCTTTGATCAAGCTAAAGATTTCTATTTTTTAGTGAACCAAGATTTCTTTTCCAACCTCTCCCCTGAACAATAAGTTAATGAGCTCAGTTGAATGCACTTTCTGAATCTCCCTTTTAAAATTAAATACAGCATTACTAATACAACTAAATCTTTTAATGACCCCAGGTCATAATGAGTATCAAATATTTCAATTACCGCCTGTGCTACAGAATGAGACTGCTTGACCCTATTCTGAATGGTACCAGATATTTATGTCTTTCTATGGAGAAATTTTTTAAAATTGAAAATCATCAACTCATTTCTTGTGGCTCTCAGTGAGCTGATTTCAGTCGCTCTCCTCTGTCTTTTGTGTGTATACTCCACCCCCACATCATCTTTATTCTACCATTTTATGGACTAAGAAAATAAACCTTTTAGATTTTTAATATCATACAGAAAGACACAAGAAGTCTGTCCCCAAGGACTCTCCTGTGGTCTCAAGTCTATGAGCTTTATGACAGTTATCTCACTGCTCAGAGGAATTATCTGATAGCAGCATTAAAGGTTCTCATTTATTCAAATACCTACTGAGAATTGTGAGACAGGTTTTCTAGGCACGGGTGGTGGAGCAGGAAATGCTACACTGCCATAGCATACGAATTGGCCAATTTATTTTTGACTTTAGCCTTGACTGGCAGGAGCACCATTATTGCATCTGTACTTCAGCCTTGAAAACAGACAGGTGACTTTCGACAGTTAACTAGGCTACCCTAGGAGCAATGTACCAGCTTTCTGCAGCTGGCTTAGTGCAGAGGAACTGCGTTTTTCTGATGTGAGCTCAGCACACCTCTGAAACACCTCACCGGACTCTAAATCATTTACCATATTAATTCCTTGCAATGAAGTGGCATTGGAAATCAGCTATTGTAGATTTACTCCTATGTGTTCTGCCACAAGAGAACCAAACAATATCACCATGCCTGGCTGCTCTTCTGGTGTACGTTTAATATAGCACATGTGGCAACACTCATTCATTCAAAAAACTCATTGAGATCTCACAGTGGTGCAATGATGAGGGGAAAACAAGACAAGATCTCTGCTCCCAAAGAAGGTATGTCAATCGATATTTCATTAGTCCGTGAAAAGAAACGCTGAAACAAGAATGTAAAGCACAAGCATGACAGGAGGAAGTCAGAGATTTATATAAACAGATGAATAGGAGTTAGCCAGGCAAAATTTGGGTGGTGGAAGGAATGCCAAGACTCTGAGACAGACACCCCCGCTGGTGACATGGGTCTGCTGTAGGTCTCAACCTAACACATGAAGACCAGATGGAAGTCCAGTTTCAGAGGAGGCTGACCCACGGCCTGCCATCAGACACCAGTCTCCAAGGATGTCACCTTTCTTCAAGACAAGATTTATTCCACAGTGGTTTGAAGGCCAAAGAATGTTAGTGCTAGAATTGATTAACTCCTCATTTCACAGAAGAAGAGACATACAGATGAAGAGAAGGTCAAGAGGTGTTCAGAAGCAACCAGCCTAGAGTCACCGAGCTAGTGTTCGGCTGCACTTTTCACTCTGGTGCTATTTTAATTTATACTACAGTCTTGATTGTTTCATTCCCATCCCTTCCTTCTCCTTCCTCCCTGGCTGGGGTGATACTTCCACCCACGGTGATGGCAGACTGAGAGGCAGAGTTTGCTTAGTGGGGAAAACCTTGTACTCTGGAGTCAGCCTACCTGAGTTCCATTTCTTGCCCTTGGCATGTCACTAACTTGAGCTTCAGTCCGCCCCATCCATAAAATGGAGATACAGAAGTTTTCCTCCCAGGGTGTGGAAGGACAAAATGAGCAATGCATGCACAACAGTGTTCGGTACAAGCTAGGGGCTCTGTCCACTAGTACTATTATGTTAGTAGGGGTTTACAATGACTCTTAGAAGTGCCTCTCCTCTTCCTTCCTCTGGTTAAAAACTTACTTTTTTCTGTAATTGAAGCTTT
Organism: Lemur catta; assembly: GCF_020740605.2. Lineage (NCBI taxonomy): Eukaryota > Metazoa > Chordata > Mammalia > Primates > Lemuridae > Lemur > Lemur catta. Next base: position 149,307,026 of record NC_059128.1, read on the forward strand.
TTACACTTGTGTGGAGCCAAGGAGTCTTACCTATTTCCACCTCTGGATGTATGCCCTGAACTTGAGAGCTCTTTATGAGCAATAATGCCAATAACATGTCAGGCTAAGTGAATGTTTGACCCTTAAGCTCTGTCCTCTCTGCCAGTGAAGACACCCTGAAGGCCACAAGGTCCACCTCAATGCCACATGTCCTCTGTTCCTATTTGGTTAAATGGTATAATGCCAAGGTCATCTGGCCAGGTAGATAGACTGAGGCTTTGAATTCTTACCACCTGGGTGATTAGGCAGGTAACTTTCATTTATTCAACCAATATTTATCAAGCACCTATGTGCTCAAATCCCAGATAATAGTGTAACGTCTTCCTACCAAGTTGGGAAGTGCTTTGCATGCTTTACCTCATTTGACCCCCACAGCCAGTCCCCTGAAATAACTATCATGACCATTTTATAGATGGGGAAACCAAGGCACAGTGAGTTAAATAACTTAGACCAACCTTTTAAAACTATGTCACATATCAATATCATGCTCCAAGTCATTTAACTTTCCTGTGCCACAGTTTCTTCATCAATATGTAAGGATAATACGTATCTTCTAAAAATCCATGAGACAATATGCTCTACAAACGATAGCTACTACTGTGATTAATAACTGAAGAAACAGAGCAGTCTGGCAGACCACACACCAGCCCCAGAGGAAGAGCTGTGTACAATGGTGCTTGACACAAGGCAGCTGGCTCCTGCTGTTTTCCTGCTGTGTTAGGGACATGGCATTACCTAGGATGCCACCAGCCAGACCCTCCCAAGTGCAAGCTTCTGGGTGTAAGGAGGTCCTGGGAAAGGTAGCAGAGGCCTCCGTGCAAACCCACCCTGGTTCTACAAAACAAGATGCCCAGCAGCGGCCCACTGGCATTGGGCCACCAGGGAGTGCCATCTGCAGACTGAATAGGGCTGATCATTACCAGGCCTTTTTATCTGCTGGTCTCTCCCATGGCACCTTGGTTAAGGTAGAAAACAGGAGGGCAGCTAATCCTATTTGCTCTGATGGTTTAAGCATCCAATTCAGAGCACACGCTGCTCTCAATTCAATGACTTTCAAGAAATCCTGAAAGAAAGCTGATATATTACAGAGTTTGACAGAAGAGCCATTTCAGGTCAGTAAACACATTGTGAGCACCTGCTGTATGCCAGGCACAGTGCTGGGCGCTCAGGGCACAAAGGTAAGTGAGGCATGGGTCTCTGCACCAGAGGAATTTAGCAGCTAGTATGAGAGACAAACACAATTCAGTTCTTTCTTCTTCACCAGGAGTTGGCAAACTTTGGCCCATGGCCACCTGCAGCTCACTGCCTGCTTTGCACAGCCAAAGAACACAGCCATGCATATTCATTTATCTATGGTTGTCGTCGTGCTACAATGTCAGAGCACATGGCCTCTTGGCTACAAATACTAAAATATTTACTATCTGGCCTTTTACACAGGAAGTTTGCCAATCCCTTACTACCATCACACATACTCTCTGTAGCAGGAAATGTACACATGTGCATTTATATACATGTACTCATGTTTTTATTACCTTTTCCCTAGTCAGGTTATTAATACATCCAAGCCAAAGAAGAAGATAGGACCAAAGTCTACACCCCTTCCCTGGACCCCACCCCTTCCCTGGATAATGTGGCAAAGAGCCACGTTATCCTTAAGCTGACCTCTCCCTACATTTGCTGAGTATTTTCTCTATAGAGTCAAGGGGGATCTTCGAGCCAGTCATCTCCACTCCCCTTCCAGGTCAGTCGCTCTTCTGTTCAGCAAGCCTGACAACCATCTTTACTCATCCACTAGAGGGTATCCAAACACCGCTTATGAGAGACTAAGGCGCTACAACCAGCCCCTGTTCAATGGAGAGAGATCAGAGTTTACCATCTGTCTGGATGAGTTCCTGTACTTTAAACACATTGCACAGAGGTGGCCGGGCGTGGAAGAATAAACCTGACTCTCACCCATCAGGACCAGACGTTGCCTGGAAACAGATCTGACAAGAAATGTAGTCAGCTGGCTAAGGATGAATTAATACAAAGACTTGGAAGGGCAAATTCAATCCACAAATCCACGGCTTCCTCCTTGTGCCCCTGCACAGTTTCTACTGAAGGGTGTTTAATACTTTATAGGGAGAACTGTGCAGAGCATCAGCCAGTGCAACCCAGGGCCTTCAGGCCTTGCTGCTTTCTCCAACAAAGCTGCTTAAATCTGGGAAATGGGGAGGATGGGGTTAGAAAGGCAGTTCTTAAATGCGAGTGGCGGCTAGCCCCTAGGAGGAGCACATCTGAATCACCTGGAGGGATTTCAAACCACGTGGTCTTCTTCCTACTTTGAACATGCCATGGAGGTGGGTGTCCGCTTCTGGCCCTCTCTGACTTTTCCTCAAGTCCCACTATGGGATTCCCTTGGGTGCGCCAGAGCAGGACAAAACTTGAGGCCTAGGTGCTGCTAGTAATTTGTGACTTGACTTGCTCTTGCTTGGGACTTTAGTCTGACGGTCTGATCAATTAAAGACCAGCACCGTGATAATACCACAGGACCCCAATACGCCCAGCAGGCAATGGAATGGAAATCAGCACACTGGGCTGGTTTTAAGACAATGTCTACAAATTTCTGATGCTCCTCTTAAATGTAGGCTGGATTTGGTGACTTGCTTCTGATGAACAGAGTGTGGCAGAAATGATGCCATGTGACTTGGGGGGATAGATCATAAAAAAATATATACAGCACCCACCTCCCCCCACCTCCACCCCACAACCAGCTGTCTCACTCTTGGATCACTTCCTCCAGAGAGGTTAGCAGCCATGTTGTGAGGACACTCAAGCAGTCTTGTGGGGAGGTCCACCTGGGAAGGAACTGAAGTCTCCCACCAACGGCCAGCACCAACTTGTCAGCCATGTGAATGAAGTACCTTGGAAGTGGATCCTCCAGCCTCATTTAAGCTTTAAGTGACTTCCGCCCTGGCTGATATCTGATGGCACCTCAGGAAAACACCTGAGCCAGAACTTCCCAGCCAAGTTGATTCTGAATTTCTGACCTACCAAAACCATGGACAATAATAAATGTCTACTGCTCTTTTAAGCCATTAAATTTGAGGGTAATTTATTATATAACAATATACCAAGTATCATCCCATTTTGCCTTGAATACAAGAGGCAGTGTGGTAGGGAGAAAGCACGAGAGACATGCATTTGTCACTAATTTCCTGTGTGACCACAGGTAAGTTACTTCCCCTCTGAGCCTCAGTTGGCACCGCCATAAAGTGAGTACAGCACCATCTAGGATGCTGCTGGCTTTTAAGGTGTTTTGTGATCCGAAAAGATAGAGGCAAACAGCAGTGATACTAGTTTTATAGTTTTTCCTACTTCCAGGAAACATGGTTTAATGCTTAGCAGAGCTGGCATCTGGCAGTAAGGGTCCTAGAATGCTCAGCCAGGGAAAGAAAAGTGGGGTGAAGCTGGGGGTGTCTTGTGCCTGTACTTAGGACCACTGGGCTCAGGGTGCCAAAGAACCTCGAGCAGGGGTTGGCATACTTTTTGTGTAAAGGGCCAAATAATAAATATTTTTGGTTTTGTGGGGTCTCTGTCACAACTACTCAATTCTGCCATTGTAGCATGAGAGCAGCCATAGACAGTATTTATATGACTGGGAGTAACTATGTTCCACTAAAACTTTATTTACAAAAACAGGTGGCTGTTTGGGCTGGGATCTGCCCTATAGCCTTGCTTCTCCGATTATGTGGTCCCAGACCAGCAGGATCAGCATCACCCAGGAGCTCGCAAGAAATTCAGACTCTCAGGCCCCACCCACACCTGCCAAATCAGGATCTCTGGGGAAGGGACCCAGCAATGTGTTGTCACAAGCTCCCAGGCAGCTCAGGTTTAAGCAGCCCTACCTTCCTTCCCTCTTCTCCACTGGCTGCTCCCTGCAGCAGGGAGTTAAGAGGAATCTTAGATGCCAATGACCCAATCAAAGGTCTTCTCAGCCTCACAAAGAACACAATCTTCCCGTGAATCAGTGAAAAACATTTGGTCCATGGCCCTGGGTCACCAATAAGCAAAGTAGAATCCAGGCCTAGACAAATAGCCTAGAGTCTTCAAAAACACAGAACAAACTGTGTGGTCACAACACTCTTAGAGTAAAGGGATTAGATTTGGTGAAATCCCCAGGCCACCTCTGTCTGTCAGGCCTGGATGGAGTCATTTGTGGTCAGACGCTAACCTGGCTCCCAGCTCTACTCGCTTCTTTCAACACTTTTTCACTTTGAATGTTGATTTCTGCTATGGGTTTGAACGTGTCCCCCAAATTTCATGTGTTGGAAATTTGGTCCCAATGCAGCAGTGTTGAGAGGTGGGACCTTTGGGAGGTGACCGGATCATGAGGGCTGTGCTGTCATAAATGGATTAATGGGTTACTGGGGGAGTGGGTCGGTTATCATGAGAGTGGGTCGGTTACAGAAGCCAGCCTGGCTGTCTCTCAGGCCTCCTTGCCACATGATGCCCTGCACCACCTCCAAAAAGGCTCTCTCCAGAGGCGACCCCTTGACCGTGGACTTCCCAGCATCTAGAACCGGGAGAAATAAATTTGCTTTCTTTATAAATTACCCTGTCTCAGGTATTGAGTTATGCAACAGAAACTAAGACTGTTTCCTTCTGGTTTGGTGAAGCACAGGGGTATAAATTCAAAGAGAAGGACAGACGCACGGTATCTTTTAAGGAACAGAAAAGAGCTAACGGCTTATAGGAAAGAAGCAATAGGAAAGAGGATGAGAGAGTGAGGGGGAGATGAGAGTCACTATAAAAACAGCTTCTTCTACTTCTACGTGGGAGAGAGACACCTGATCCCGTAACAACAAAAATCGTTTTGCCTCTAACCACCACCATTAGAATTTGTATAGGGTATTACCAGTTAGGTCACCCCCCTCTCCTTTAGCCACACTCCCCACCTTAGAGAGGGGAATTAAAGCTCAGAGCAGGGAAAAGTTATGTCCGAAAACTTATTCTGCAAAGCTGGTGGAGTCCTGGCTCCAGCCAGGTCCAAGGACTCGTTTCTGCTCCAGAGCCTCCCGGCACCGCCCACAGGCCCACAGCCCAGCCTGAGGTCAAGACAAAACCTCACATGTACAGCCTTGATTTGTGCCGACGCCACTTCCCCACGTGCCCCCTGAAGGGACTGCTCAGAGGGGGTGAACCTGCTCCACTTGGGACAGCACCACCTCTGTCCTCCTGCCTTTAGGCACCAGGGAGGGAGGGAGATCATACAAAAAGGTTCAGACACCGTGGTAAACAATGCCAGGTATCAAAAGTCACACAGCTACTTTTTAATGTCAATCTCAAAAGAAACGGAATAAAAATCAAACAAGGGGGATTGTGAAATGCTTCCCTCCACCAAAGACACCCAGCATCTGTCCCACCGTGGCTGGCGTGAGCAGACACGTCCCAACGCTGACAGTCCCTGCACAGGAGGCAGGGGTTCCCCTGCTCAGTCTGGGCTGCTGCGTGCTGGGCTCTGTCATTGCCTTGGTCCTCGCGCCCTCTGGATCTTTCACTGCCTCCGAGCGCAGGAAATAAGACTGTGCCTCCCCTTCGAGTGAGAGTTCCAATCTCCCCTCTGCGGGTCTCCCTGCTTTTATAAAGCAGAAAGAGCCCTGGCAGATATACATGCCTCTTAGGAACTATATTCCTTTGTCGTGTCCATTATTAATTCTGTCATTCCCAGGTTATTAGGCCTTTTTTTATTTCAAACAGAAGGAAATTTGGGAAAGCCATACATCATAATGATCAGTCCAGGAAACACCTAGGAACAGGCAGCCTTCAACACATCTGTTCTACCCAATTAGCCTTTGCCCCCGTGGCTGCCAGCTGCGCCAGGCTCAGTAGGGTCCAATGGCCAAGGTCAGAGACGTCATGGCTGCAGATATGGAGAAAGTAACCACCTGGCCCCTGGAAACAAGTTCAGGAACATCGAGCCCTCCATTAAGGTGAGTCTGACCTCACACGTTTTCGTGCAGCCTTTTCTCCAGGCAAGCTTGTCTGCTGCCGATGCTCAGCTCACCGGAGTCCCACCACCTGCCTGCTAGTGCACCTGATCCCCCAACATGCCAGAATGGCCCTTCTTTGTCTACATCTGCCAGGAGATAAATCCAAACACGCTCAAGGCAGGAAGAATGACATGTACAGGAAGGTTCCATGCTCTCTCAGCTCTCCAAGAAAAGGAGTGGTGTGGAGCTGGTCAGAGCCCCCTGTATGCTTGGAGACCAAGCTAGACCCTTCCCTCCATCTCAGACAGAAAAGCCCTAGCAGATGGCATTCTTGCCCCTGGCTAGGTCACCACCCTCCCCACCTGGGCAGAGTGTGTGGCAGAGATGGGCTCTTAGGGAGCAGGCACGAGCTGAGAGATGCAGCCCCCAAGTGTGCCAGCAACTTCCCTTCCTTCCCTCCCACCCAGAGATGGCCAAGGGGCTAGGGGAGCAGGAGCCCAGGAGACCCCTGACTTCACCTTCCAGAATGCAGGGGTTGGCCTAAGACTGCAGTCCTCCAACTGAGGCAGAGCAGGGCAGGCGTGAGTGTGGGGAAGTGGGGGTGTCACAGGGTAGCAACAATAGATTCTCCTGCACCTTCCACTGTACACACAAAGCTTTTTTTTTAATTGGGGAGGGGAGGTGAACTTTAAGTGGGAAGGAATTTAAAATCTGACGTTTACATCAAACCAAATGGACGTGGCAAATAAAAACTTGGATGTATGTTTAAAAGAAAACATGAATTGGCTTTGAAAAGTTTAAATTGTGCTGAGAGGAAAGTTTCTGGGACATGTTCCTTTGCCCTCATGGGTTTTGTTTTGTTTTTTGAATTAATAGACTTTATTATTTTTTTTTTAGCAGTTTTCAGTTTATAGAAAAATTGATTAGAAAGTAGAGTTCCCACATACCCTTTTCTCCTCTCCCCCAGTTCCCCTGTAACTTATATCTTGTATTGGTGTGGCACATTTGCTACAATTCATAAGCCAAGTATTGATACATTATTATTGACTAAAGTCCATAGTTTACATTACGGTTCACTCATGGCGTTGTACATTCTATGGGTTTGGACAGATGTATCATGACATGTATCTATTATTATAGTGTCACACAGAGTAGCTGCACCACCCAAACATCCTCTGTGCTCTGTCTATTCATATTTCCCCGGCATCATCCCTAAACCCCGGCAACCACTGATCTTTCTAACGTCTCCACGATTTTGCTTTTTCCTCTTTTTTTTTTTTTTGGTGAATATGAAATACCACACTGCAGTTACAAGCAATGAATTAGATATACATCTAGCAACATGGTTAGGCCTTTAAAACAGCTAAATGAGAAAGGAGAAACAGTAAGATGGTGCCCAATGCCTCCCACATGTCGGCGTGCACACAAATCACCGGAGAGCTTGCTAAAACGCAGGTGCTGACCCCGCAGGTCTGGGGCGGGGCGGGGCCTGAGAGCTGTCATTTCTGACAAGCTTACTGGTGATGCCAGTGCTGCTGGCCTCTAGACCATACTGAGCAACACGGAGCTAGACCAGGAATCATTCAATTACAACCCAGTGGTCAGGTTTGGCTACTACCTGCTTTTGTATGCTCCACAAGCTACAAGTGGTTTTATATTTTTAAATAGTTGAAAAAAAAAATGAAAGGAAGACTATTTTGTGACATTAAAAATTATGTGACATTCAAACTTCAGTATCTATAACTTTTAGTAGAACACAGTCGTGCTCATTCATTTACATGTATCTTTGGCTGCTTTTGTGCTCCAATGACACAGCTGAGTCATTGAAACAGAGATCATATGGCTCATAAAGCCTAAAATATTTCCTATCTGGCCCTTTACAGAAAAAGTTTGCTAATCCCTGCTCTAGACTGCTACCATCTATGTAAATTAAAAACACACACATTCCAAGCCATCTTGTTTTATAAGAATACACATTGGCCGGGCGCGGTGGCTCACACCTGTAATCCTAGCACTCTGGGAGGCCGAGGCGGGAGGATCGCTCAACGTCAGGAGTTCAAGACGAGCCTGAGCAAGAGTGAAACCCTGGCTCTACAAAAAATAGAAAGAAATTAGCTGGACAACTAAAAATATATAGAAAAAATTAGTCGGCCATGGTGGCGCATGCCTGTAGTCCCAGCTACTTGGGAGGCTGAGGCAGGAGGACCACTTGAGCCCAGGAGTTTGAGGTTGCTGTGAGCGAGGTTGATGCCACGGGACTCATGCTAGCCTGGGCAACAGAGTGAGACTCTGTCTCAAAAAAAAAAAAATGTAAATATAGTTCACTTTTGGAAGTATGGATGTTTTAACAATACTAAGTCTTCTATGAACATGGATGTCTTTCCATTTATTTATATCTTTAATTTCTTTCAGCAGTGTTTTGTAGTTTTCAGTGTTACAAGTATTTAACCTCTTTGGTTAAGTTTAGTCCTAAGTGATTTATTCTTTTTGATTCTATCATAAATGGAATTGTTTTTTTTAATTTCCTTTTTGGATTGTTCATTGTTAGTGTAGAGAAATATCAACTGGTTTTTATGTGTGATTTTTGTATCCTGCAACTTTGCTGAATTTGTTTATTCATTCTAACAGCTTTTTTTGTAGACTCTTTAGGGTTTTCTACATACTAGGTCATGTCATCTGTGAATACAGATAATTATTTTTTCCTTTCCTATTTGGATGCCTTTTATTTCTTTCTCTTGCCTGACTGCTGTGGCTAGGACTTCCAGTCCTATGTTGAATCGACGTGGTGAGAGTACCTCTTCTAGAAAAGTGGGCATCCTTGTCTTGTTCCGGATCTTTGCCAAAAAGCTCTCAGTTTTTTACCATTGAGTATGATGTTAGCTGTGGGCTTATCATAAATGCTCTTTATCATGTTGAGGCAATTTCCTTCTATTCCTATTCCTAGTTTGTTGAGTGTTTTTAATCATGAAAGGATGTTAGATTTTGTCAAATACCTTTTCTGCATAAATTGAGATAATCATGTGGGTTTTGTCCTTCATTCTGTTAATGTGTACTACACTGATCAATTTTCATATGTTTTATCATCTTTGCATTCAAGGAATGAATCCCACTTGGACATGATGTATAATCCTCTTACTGTGTTGAACTTAGTTTACCAGTATTTTGTTCAGAATTTTTGCATCAATATTCATCAGGGATGTTGGTTTGTAGTTTTCTTACTGTATCTTTGTCTGATTTTGGTATCAGGGTAATGCTGGCCTCCTAGAATGAGTTTGGAAGTGTTCCCTCAATCTTTTGGGAAGGGTTTTAGAAGGAGTGGTGTTAATTCTTCTTTAAATGTTTGATAGAATTTTCTAGTGAAGCCATCTGGCTCTGGGCTTTTCTTTGTTAGGAGGTTTTTGATTACTGATTCATTCTTTTTATTCGTTACAGGTCTGTTTTGATTTTTTATTTCTTCGTGATTCAGTCTTGGTAGGTTGTATGTCTCTAGAAATTTATCCATTTCTTCTAGCTTATCCAATTTGCTGTGTATAACTGTTCATAGTAGTCTTTTATGATCCTTTTGATTTCTGTAGCATCAGTTGTAATGTTTCGTCTTTCATTTCTGATATTTGTTATTTGAGTCTTTTCTCTTTTTTTCTTAGTCTAGTCGAGGGTTTGTCAATTTTGTCGATCTTTTCAAAAAACCAATTAAATGTTGCTTTCTTGACTGTAAGGATCACATACCTTTATAGCATACAGATGTAGATATATATTCCCAGGTTCTAAAATTCACTGACTGTAGTAAGTTCACCTATTTCCATGATAGAAAAGAATCTGCGTGGAGAAGGCCAATTTAACATATTACTGAAGACTGTTCCGGCAGTCTCCCCTAGCGACATAGTCCACACTTCAATCTTTGTGACCTGACACATAAAAAAGTGAAATTTCGACCTATAATAAGTACTAGAAAGGGCTGTAACACAGCTTATATATTAATAATTTGGCAGATGGGAATGGAACCTTCCAATTGTCCTCCAAAGCCCCTTTGTGTGCTGAATCTGGTATTTTGCAACTAAGAAAAATGTAATTTTGCTTGCAAATATCAAATACAAACTACATCGTAGGAGGAGAAAAACCAAAATCTTCAGGCAATCAAAGTAGGGCAAATCCTTAAAAGTAAAATCCTCCTTGGCAGATGATGAATTATTGAATTTCAAGAGTATGTTTTCTTTTTAAATGTAATAGCCATCAATATTTTCCTTCTATTATCTTTTAAAAATGCATCAACAACTATGTTTTTAAATCTAGGTGAGCTCTAACATTTTAAGAGCTTTTTTCTATAAGATGTTATCAAGTTGCTATAAATCAAAATTTATTTTAAAAGCCTTTAGAAAGTGCCATTCACACGAGGATGTATAAAATCCTATTTGGGAGGATAATTGCTTTCTAATTTAGTCTCCATGTAAACTTGAGTTTTCCTAGATTGCATCTATTTATAGCACATTTGTGAAAAACTCCATTTTTTCATTCTTCCTGCAGCTGAATGAGTGTCACTAAGGTTACAGGACACCAGGCAACCAAAGAGGCCTTGCACGAGGCCAACGCATGCAAGAAAGATGACACAGCCCCTTCGCATGAAGAATACTCAGTGTGGCCAGGGAGATAAAACAAATAGAAAAGTAACACTGCAACGAAGCCAATGGTGAGAGTCAAGGAAGTGGAATCACATCAAGACTTGCCGAGTCATTCAGGGGGACCAACAAACTGCTCTGGATGCTCAGAGAGGATTAACTGCCTCAGGAAGGCCAGGGGCTCAGTGCGAGGAGCTGTACTCCTGCCAGGAATGGGGCTGGGGTTTTGCACCTCCCTGCTTTGAGGATGGGGGAAGAAGGCCATGGGGCTGGCAGCCCTTGGGATGGCAGTGTGAGATGTAGAGGGTGGCTGGGGCTACGCCACACAGAGCCTGGAGCGGGGGTAAAGGAGTTCAGATTTTATTCGCTGAGCAGAAGGTGATGGAACCAGAGGTATTTTTGGAAACCCATTCTGGCATCAGTGTTTCAGAGCTGGCACATCTTCAAAATCTCCCTTGGCGATGGCTGTATGGGGAGAAGCAGTCATGTAATCGAGCGTGACTAGTCAGCAGGAGGTTTGTTTCCATGTGATGTTGCCTGGAAGGCCGGTGGACGCATGGCATCGGGGAGGGGCCCTGCAGGCTGGATTCTACCTTTCCTAGCTGCCTTTGCCTCATCTTGGGAACAAAGACCTGCATTTTTGAGAGAAGGTTCCAAGCCTGTTGTCCTGAGCTGGATATTTCACAAGTCCTATTAAGCACCCCCACCTGGTTGATGCCACTGACTACCACTGCTCCTGGGAGAGTAACATCCCTCCCTTGGTGGGTTCAACCGCTCACTCAGCATTTTACAGTCAGCTGCTGGCCCCCTGGGGCTTCCTTTGTGACCATCCAGTGAAGGGAAGGAATTTGTGCAGTGCACAGCTAATCTTGGAGGCCTGGCAGTGTGCTGGAGTATGGATCGATTTTATTCAAAGATTTGGGGGTGAGATAGGGAAAAAGTTAAGTACTAGCATAGAGAAATAAGTATCTTTTCATTGAAAATCAGCCAGGTGTGGTGGTGCACACCTATCGGCTGGCTACTCAGGAGGCTGAGGCAAGAGGATCACTTGAGCCCAGGAGTGTGGGGTTGCAATGAGCTATGATGATGCCACTGCACTCTAGCCCAGGCAACGGAGTAAGACCCTGTCTCAAAAAAAAAAAAAAAAGAAAAAGGAAAATGAAAACCAGAAAGAAATATTGTAGGGAAGAAGACAGCTCATAGGAATTTGAAAAATAAGACATAAAACTTCAAACAAAAATTTAACCTGGGCAGCTACAGGCCTCACCGTTAGACCCCAGACAGAATAAGTTTACTCTCAGAGGTTTGGGATATTTTGGTTGAAAAACTCGATAAGCCCAGGCTTATACAAAGAATGCTTGTTAATTTAGACGCCTACTGTGACATTTCCATTCCATTAAGTCTTAAAAAAAAGAGAAGTCCCCCTCCCCTACTCTGGAGCAAGCTGATAATTCATGGCTCAGCATGGCCTTTTATCTGAAGAACAATTGTGGAGGCTTTTTTAAGCATGCCAATAATAAGGCATCTCTATTATTGGAACTTTGTTGTTTTTTTTTTCTGTAACAGAGTTACACTGAAGCACCTCTTGCTCTATTTCACAATTTAAATAGGCATTTAACGACCCAATGGGGATGTCATAAATCAGTGCCCCCATTAAAACCGGAGTAAGATGCTGCTGCCAAGTGAGCAAGATTTTACACTGTGCACTGAAGGATGGCAGAATATGCTACCCCATATATGCCACTTTGGCATAAGGATTATTTTGAGCTAAAGGCACTTGAAAAATAGCAGGTGCAAGAGGGGTGCTCTGATTTTCCCCTTTTCTTCCTGAAAGCAGGAAATAAAACTCCCATGTAAAAGATGCCCTCCTTGAACCAAGAGGAAAGATATATCCTCATTGCCAGAGATGGAGAGTTGAGGCCAAGAGAATTCTGTACAAACAGACCTTGATAATAGTAACTCTTATCTTCCTTTGGTCTCCCCTTATACTTTAGTGACTTTTCCACAATTGCCTGTTTTTGTTCAACCTCTTATATAAGCATTTTAGGCTTTGCTTCGTCTTTGGGTCTTTGTTTTCCAATGGGGCTCCCATGTAGAAATCTGTATGCTTTTCTCATGTTAATCAACCTGATGTCAATTTAATTCTCAGGCCCAGCTGGATGAGGGTGGAGGGAGCAATTTTGCCTCCCCTATATCACCAAGCTCTTTCCTGGGCAAGATGATGCCAGGAGACCCCAGCCTCGCTTTTCCTTAGACAAGTCTAGCAGTAATAATTCCCTAAAGGAGGAAAATGAGACCATCTGCTACCATCTTCACCCTCTCAGCAAGGCATGGCATAGTTTTATGTAAGAAAAGCACATAGCCACAACAAGCCAATAAACCTGAGATAATTACACTGAATCAGCAGCTTGCCTAATGTGGACAAGAAAACTTCCTGCTCAAATTTTAACAAACAGGTAGTGATAATATTTATAACAAGTCCACATTCTCTTTTGGAGAGAGAAGCCCATAGAACATTTTTTTCTCAGGGGATAATTTAAAAGCATTTTTGGATAGAAGTGTGTTTTCAGAACTGGCTATCAGACTGGAAAAATGTTTTTACGTTCTAAGCAAACGGCTTGACAACCAGATTCCCTACTTTGGTTGTTCTTAAATAAATGGGGTAATAGGTGAGCTGCAAACCACTGGTGAAGTTAACTGTGAAATATATGGCAATGAAGGAAGGGGTCCACATGGAGGAATGAAGCTCAGCAGACTCGGTTAGCTATAGAAGCCCCGAGGGCTGGCATATCAAAGTTTACCAGCAATCTCCCAAATTCACTTCAACAGTTTCAAAGTCATTCACTGCTTCCTCTACTCAAATTTTCACAGGGCTGTTAGCAACCAGCAGAACTGATCAGTCTTGGCCTTGGTCTGTATCATTTTACAGAGAAAAAGGGAAACAGCTACAATTCTGTGAGTCCCCATCACAGGCTTCTTAGACCTCACCACCAATCTCTGTGACAACTTGATGATGTTGGTAATTTTAACCACATTTTCAAAGTGGAGAAACGGAGCCTGTGTCAGCAACTTGCCCAACGCTGGCAGCAGGTACAGAGGCACGATCTCCAGAGGCTGCATTCATTTCTAAGACCTTTGGCATCTCCTTTGAGTTATGCTCGAAATGCCAGAAAGGGATGGAACAGTTCAGACTCTGGGTCACAGACCCGCTCTGGGTGAGCCTGAGCAGGAAAGGGGCTTTGTTACGAAGCTCTCGGGAGTCTCTTGAGCCCCGAGGAAAGTCTGTGATGACTTGGTCTCTGGTTCAAGAACAACAGGAAACTATTTATGTGGAGGGACTATAATGGGTAAAAGTTGCAGGGTTACATTATGGGAAAAAGTTACAAAGTTTGCAAATCAAAGTGCAGCCATGCTGGCATTAACTTAAAAATATACTTTTTACACATAGAGTAATACAAGCTTGTTTTTGTACACTATCTAAGACGGACACAGAGAGTCAGGGGAAAAGGTAGAAATGGTTGTTTCAATGCTACTACTCACTCTGTGAATATATCTCAAGGAAGTAAACTGAGGACAGGAAGCAGATGGGTGGCTAGTGGAAAGCTACCAGAACAGGCCCAGGACAGCTGCCCAGCTGTCCCATCTCTGCCCCCAGCCAGGCTGGCCTCAGGAGCTTGGAAGCTGCCAGATGTGCAGTTAGGAGGACTCATTCCCAGTCTTGGCACCAAAGCATCTGAATATCCTCTCTCCTTGGCTGCGGCATCCTTGGGTCCTTTAATAACTGCTAGGCTGGATCTCCCTGCCTGCTTGCTTGCACGGAAGGCCAGGCCTCAGGGCTGTCACCTGGGCCGACGTCTATGCTGACAGCCTGTGCAGCTCTCCATGGGGTCTAACCTCACCCAGCCCCTAAAAGGTCCACTTTGGAGAAGCAGGAACAAAGATCTACCAAGATGCTGGGGGGGGTGCAAGATGTCCCCCTCTGCTGTCTCTGGATTTTTCTGTATTCCAGCCACATGGAAGAAAAAGGCCACCCATGATATAAATGTTAGCATTCTGATCATTTACAAGAGAGACTACAGCAACTCAGTCCCAAGTCTAATTCCCTGGGGAACACTACGATTGGCTCAACTTGGGTCAGACACCCACTCCTGGACCGACTGTAGCCATGGCCAGGGTAGAACGTGGGTGGGAGGATACCACAGTAAGTGATTCCACTGCCACCATGTGTAGGCCACCCCCACTGCCATTCCCACTGCCACCCCCACTGCCACCATATGTAGAGAGGACTGCCGATTCCTAGAAACACTGTAAGCAAAGAACTCAAAAGGTACTCATAATCAGGGCAGCATTAAAAGTGGTGCAGCCAGGAAGCTACTTAGGGTGTCAGTCCATGAGGAGGTTGACCCCACATGGAAACATACTAAACCTGGTGTCATGCAACTTCTTTCTTTAGAAGCAAAATGTAAATTAGTTCCATGCCTGCTCCTCTCTGACTCCAAATGCTCCTGTGAGTAATAAACACCACTAAGGAATATTTGAAAGATGATCAAATGACTGCCTTCCTGACTACTCCAGGGAGAAAAAAACAAAAGTAGGTTATCTGATGAATGTACAGCCAAGACACCATGTCAGAATAATATGAATTAGACTGCATGTTTACTTGGGTTCTTGAACCCCTAGCTGTACAGCTCTGGGACCTGTGTTTTCCTCTCACACACACAGCAGGCCCAAATTCCAAGCACCATGAATGAAGGCCTCTTCTGGGACTCCCACGAAAAGGAACTCCCTCATTTAGCACTGGCCAGCAAACTTTTTCTCAGCGCCAGATAGTAAACAGCTTAGGTCTTATAGGACAGACAGTGGCACTAACTCATCTCTGCTGCTGAAGGCTGCAAATGGCCAATACGTAAACAAATGAGCATGGCTGTGTTTGAACAAAAATGTCCAAAAATAGGCAGCAGACCAGAGCTGGTCCCCATGCTGTGCTTTGCCAACTCCTGATTTAGCAGAGTCCAGCCACAATTTCCCTTCATATCAAACACAATTGAGGGGGGAATCCGGTGGGGCCTCCCCACACGGGAGGGCACTTTCCTCCCCACCGTAACATTTCACTGCAAGAGTCAGGGCCTCCTTCCTCCTCACAAGGCTCCATGGAGTCACCTCACACACGCTCAGCCCGGCGACACACACACACACTCTGCAGCAGCGTCCTCCCACCCTCTTCCCACCACCACTTTCTACATTCAGCAGCGTTTCAAGTGAACAGGCTGGCTTACGACCTGAGCTTCGCCTCGATCCCCAGTGTTGTTTCAACAGTGTCACATTTCCCTGGGAAACAACGCTGGTCCCGCTGCTTCACCAGTAGGAAAATCCACCACTGACTTGGGTGTTATTTTTAAACCCTGTCTGCTTGTTGGGTCGTATAAATAAAAGGGCCTGTCTTTAGCAGATATCAGTGCTGTTATTTGAAGACCAAAGCAATTTTCGACACAGGAAAACTCCAGAAAAGGAAAACTCATTGACTGTCGCCCAAGAAGTACAAAGATGCTTTATAATAAGTTTGACGGGGTGGGTGGGGAAGGAAGGAAGCTATTACCTGCTAAAGAACGACGGACGGTCATAACTCCAAATGAAGAACTGGAAGTAAAATAAGATCACGGGGGCAAACAAAGTCACTACTGTTATTCAGGTGACTTTTGGGGGCGAGAAACTACGTTGACATTGAGTTTCAAAAGTGAAAGGAAGTTACCTCTCCTTCCTCCCTCATATCACCTAGCAGACCGCAAGCCCCCTGCTGCAAGAAAAAAAATAAATAAATGCCCATGACAACATATGGGCATATCTTGAGGCATACTATGCAAATCAAATCCTATTTTTAAAATAAGTTTTATTGAAATATAATAGATGTACCATAAATTCAACCATTAAAGTGTACAATTCAATGGATTTGAGTATATTCACAGAGTTGTGCTGCCATCACCACAATAAATTTTATAATAGAACCTGTTTTCATCATCCTAAAGAAACCTCTTACCCATTAGTAGTCACTCTCCGTTCTCTACCCCCTGGACCACCCTCCGGCCTAGGTGACCATGATCTACAGTTTCTATGGGTTTGCCTATTCTAGGCATTTCATACAAATGGAATCATCCAATATGTGGCCTTTTGTGCCTGGCTTCTTTCATTTAGCATGATGCTGTCAAGGTTCATGCTGTAGCATGTATCAGCACTTCATTTTTTTAAATGACTGAACAATATTCCATTGTACAATATACCACATTTTGTTTATTGATTCGTCAGTTGATGAACATTTGGACTGTTTCCATTTTTGGCTATTGTGAATAATGCTGCTATAAACATTTGTGCAGTTTTGTGAGGGCATAAGTTTCATTTCTCTTAAACATCAAATCCTATTTCAAATGCACAAGCAAAGCTTGCTAAGGAGCTGAGGGAGTAGCCCAGTTTGGGATCAGTTTAAATTTTTAGATAACAGAATCCCTGGGTCTTCAGTAAGAAGAGGTGGAATTTTTTCCTGATGCTGCCTCTCCTACAAGCTGCTTAGAGCAGAGCATAACTACATGAGGAAATACACATGGGCCTCAACTTTCAAGTTCAATTTTTACATGATACTGATTGCAACTCCCAAATGCCTTTCATGTGACGCACCCTGACAGCAGCTGAAAAGCCATTACTTCTACCAAGGGTTGTTTTCTCAAGGGCTGTTTTGACAGCTCTGCCATGCCTGCCTTCACAGCAGCACTAGTCTGTACAAATATCTGAATATTTTGTTGCTTTTTACCCTTATTAGCCTATTAAAGTTAGTGGAAAATGGAAAAGTGTAACTGCTGATGCTAGTGATAACATTGTTAACTACACGTTCACAGGATGAAAGTCACCAGACTGTTTGATGAAGAAGCACAAACTTAACATGCAGGAAATGCTGGAAGTAATCTCTGAAGGGCATCCAAAAAGCAAGGTGAAGTGATAGATGAAGTAGAGAAACCTTTAAAAGTATGGACTGAGATTCATATTTTAAAAAATAATCTAGCATGGTCAATTTTCAAGAATGATAGTATTGTGATCTGGGGTAGGGAGAGGGAAGGAGACAGAGATGTTAAATTCAAAAATGTATATTTTAAAATATAATATTTCCAAAATATTAAAGGAAATTCCTATCTCTTAGGGCAACATGCTAAAATATCTACAGATGAAATGATATGTCTTCTAGGATTTCCTTCAAAATCCTTCAGAAGGAAGAAAGGGTAGGGACAGAGATAAAACAATACTGGCCATAAATTAACCATGACTAAAGCTGGGTGGCTGGTAGATGGGATTTTATTATGCTCAGTTTCAAATTTCTCACAATAAAATAAAAATGAAACCACCCATTCCTGAGACCTAAATGCAGAAAGAAACTCCCAGGGCCTCAGCACTGTTAACAGGGCTACCGCTTGCGGCAGACACCTTTATCAAAGGAGGAAGGTTGGGGTTATTATAATTCTTCAAATAGGTAACACATTGACGTAGTTCAAAAATGGAAAAGTATAAAAGTTGGAAGAGGAGAAGTCTCCTTGTCCCTGGGATCCCCCCGTGGGATCTCCCTTGCCACGGCCTTCCCTGCCTGCTCCCTAGTGGCGAACAATGTTCTTAGTTTCTTGTGTGTATTTCCAAGATCATACCCCCCTTTTTGCACCCCTTGCTTTCCTGACTTAACACATTTTAAAGATCTTCTCTAAGAATTTGCAAAGCATCTTTATTATTTATTTATTTTGGAGACAGGTCCCACTCTGTCACCCAGGCTACAGTGCAGTGGCATCATCACAGCAACCTCAAACTCCTGGCCTCAAGTGATCCTCTTGCCTCAGCCTCCCGAGTAGCTGGGACTACAGGCATGCACCACCACACCAGGCTATTTTTTCTATTTTTTTTGTAGAGACAGGGTCTCACTCTTCAGGCTGTTTCTTTCTTTTTGAACTGCAACACGGTATTCCTGAATGCCATGGCGTCTCTACTAGTTCCCATTGGTGGACATTTTTGGTTGTTTCCAGTCTCTTGCTGTTACAAACAGTGGTGCAAGGTATCACCTTCTACACGTACCACTTTGTATGTGCTCCGGTTCACCTTAGGGTAAATTTACAAAGAAGTGTAACTACTAGGTCAAAGAATCCTGGCATTCGTCACTAGAACAGCTATTGTTAAACCGCCTTTCATAACGGTTAGACTGATTCACTTTCCCACCAACAATATGTGAATTTAAAAACAAAACTCAGACAAAGTTATGACCATCTCCTACCTCTTTCCTCTTAGCAGTGAGTCTTTCTTCCAACATTAACATTTATTTTCCTACTAAATGTCACTTCAAGTAAGATGGACCAAGGCAAACATAAAGAATTTACTTTAGAAAAGTAATCACAATTGTCCATACTTTTTGTTTAAATCTATGCTTTAAGTACTTATATTTAAAAAAACCCAAACAAACAAAACTAACATTTACTGAGCAGTCCCTGTGGCCCAGCCAGCACTCTGAGCCCTTTCCATGTATCGACAAGCTTAATCCTTGCTCAGCCTTGAGGTCAATCCTATTACCAACTGCGATTTCAGACGAGGAAAGAAGCACAGACGTGAGTCCCTGTCCCAGGTCTCACAGCTTGTGAATGACAAGCGGATGTTAGATGCATTTCGCCCTTTCCCTCTACTGCTTGTCTGTGCAGAACCCTCTGGAGGGTTAGAAAACTTAGAAATTTAGATCCTAAGGTATTTCCCAATATTCCATTCTCTTACAGTAATATGTAAGTCTAGTGTGTAATTTTCAAACACTGGCTTGTCTGGCATTTTTAGGAATAAATAATACACAAAAGCATCTTCCTGTCATAGGAAAATATCTACCATATTGGCAAATTGACTTTCAAATATGCACTCACAAACAGTCAAGGATTTCATCTGAATGTTGGGCCCTGAAATGTTTATAAATGAAAAATGTTCCGCCTAAAAAAATTCACAGCAGTTCATATATGCTATAATATAGGAAAAAATGAAGTGAAATTTAGCCAAGAGGGGTTCTCCTGCCCTGTAACTGGTTTCTAAAAACTTTACTGAAAAATTTAGCTTTCAACCTAAGTCATTCAATTCTCCTTCCTACCTTACCCCCAAACATCGTTTACCTTGAATCAATCTTAAGCCTCAATCCCCTCAAAGAATCCCCAAACAAGCAAGCAGGCACTTTTATGCTCAGCTTTCGTTTCATGTTCTGGTAGCATAGAGCTGAACAATTGATTCAACATCTCCATAAGGCCCTATACATTTAGCCACAAACCTTTCAACAATAAAGGTCACATTCTTGGCATGCTTTGTGTCGATCTTCTAAGCTGCTCTGAAAAAGCTGCCCATCTGTCAAGACTCAGACACAACGTGTCAGCACTGGGCATCTGGAAAAGTCTTAGTTAATCTCAGAGGAATTTTTTTTAAAAGACAATGGACAAAATTTCATCAAATCTGTTTAACTGGCTGGGCACGGTAGCTCACACCTATAATCCTAGCACTCTGGGAGGCAGAGGTGGAGGATCACTTGAGGTCACGAGTTTGAGACCAGCCTGAGGGAGAGTGAGACCCGTCTCCACTAAAAATAGAAAAAATTAGCCAGGCGTGGTAGCACGTGCCTGTAGTCCCAGCTCCTCGAAAGGCTGAGGCAGGAGGATCTCTTGCTTGAGCCCAGGAGTTTGAGGTTGCTGTGAGCTAGGCTGATGCCATGGTACTCTAGCCCAGATGACAGAGTGAGACTCTGTCTCGGAAAAAAACAAAACAAAACAAATCTGTTTAACCAGTGGATGGACTTGAGCAGGTAAAAAGGTAGAATCACAGAAAGTACTGAATAAAATTTTAGATTTCAGCAATTTTCTTTTGTTACTTCCCAGAGGGTATCTAGTAATTTCAGGGAATGTTAAGAGTTCCTCACAATAGATCAAATCCCTTAAAAAAAAAAAAAAAAGGCATTTTGCTTTCTTAAAAGGAATAAAGGATAGGTTGTCAACTCCAGATAGTTTGGGAATTAGTATCTAATACCACAAGCCACCAAAGAATATGCTACCTGCTCCACATCACCTTTTCCAAAGCATGTTCTCAGAAATACTCAATCAAAACATGGCCATATTAGTTTGGAAAAGACTAGACTCTAGGCATCTTGGAAATGTGGCATATTGAACCCTCTGAAAAGTCTCACAGTAAGAAAACTGACCTTATTTAACCGGGCCTCTTCCACACTTACTCAGCCATGGAACCTCTTTCACTTTGCCATGACTGTGGGAAACTCTCCGAGCACCGGGCCAGTGGTACCCCAACTCTGGCACTGGGTTCACCCACCCTGTTTCATGGTTCAGTGTCCACATCTCTTCCTTGAACTGAAAAGTCTTTTAAAACAGGCACTGTGTGGCTCAGTCACCTTTGTTTTCCCCACAGCACTTAGTTCACCTCTGAACAGATGACCAAAGGCTCATTGTGGCACTTAAAAGTCAGGAAGAAGGAACAGAAAAACAGGACAGCTGTGATGGGAATTCTCAGCACTTACTGAAGTTTTCACCTATGTCACTAGAACATAAAATTCAAGATCTGTGTAAGAGGCTGTCAAATCAGCAGTCCCTCAACTGGACCCCCCCAAGCCTACCCTAAAAGATTATCCCTCCTTAACAATAATGGAAAGAAAGGAAACAGGCATATTAAGATAAAATTTCTGACTTACTCTGCTTAGCCCATAAAAGGTGGTCTCACTAATAACCTATCTAGCAGAGAAAAATAAACTATCTAACAGAAAGTGAGAAAAATAAACTCACAGCACATAATGGCCCCTTTGAAGAAAAAACTTACAACTACCCTTTGTTTAATTAAAACACCTGTGGCCTGACTTGTTATCTCTAAGAGTTTCCTTTTCATAGCCTTGAAGAGCTCTAAGCGGACAGTAAGGATGTGAGCTCTACTCTCTGCTCCGACTCTCTGCCTCAGTTCCTGCCAAAAAAAAAAGATTCCAAGGACTCAGATAAAATCAGCCTCACAGAAAAAAATAAAAACACCTGCCAGAAGTTTGCCACTGCTTCTGTTATTAGTTTGCTAAAATAAGAAGAAAAAGCCATTTTTGCCCTTTAAAACTGAGAGCAACTTCCCTCAACTGCTCAGCACTACCCTCTACTTTTTCTTCAGGGCTGTGGCACCCGCCCCACCCTCCCCCACTCTTTCCCTGGAAAATAAATAACTTTTAGTTCTGTATATCCCAAACACTGGGTAAAAAATCTTTGTCAGCCCGAGTAAGAACTCCCACTGGAACACCCCAGCAGGACCTGCCTCACACCCCTGTCCCTGAAGGGCTGGCTCCAACTCTCGTCAACTTGCACAGGGCAGTGTGGAGCTCCCAGCACTCACCGGCCCCCGCAGCCTGACAGCCAGTGTTTGCTCCACCCCGCATAACCACAGAACAACACAGTTGCCCTTCTCTTAATTCATGTTGCTCCCCTTTCTCCAGAGGGACCCAGGCTGATGCAGAGCAAAGTACAGATGCTCTGCTGTTGCAGGGTGTGGCTGCTACTGCAGCTGTACCAGCCTCTGGGGAAATAAATCCTGTAGAACCTTCTCCAGGAGCTTACCTCAGCAGTGCCTCGGAGACCGAGTCATCTTCCTTTTAAAGCACAATGCTTAGACTACTGGCATCCAAATCTCCTGGTGGGTTTGTTAAAAATGCAGATGCCAGGGCCCCATCCCAGAACTACTGCGTCAGAATCTCTGGGGGTTAGTGCTCAGGAATCTATGTGTAACTAGCACTCAGGAATCTATGTTTAATAAGCTACAGGTGACTGATGCACCGAACTTGGAGAACCACTGCTTTAAAAGATCAGGCAAAGAGAGAAAAGTGGGAGAAAGGACGGCTTGTTTGTCGTAGGCAGAACCATGGCCTCCCAAAGGCCCATGTCCCAATCCTCAGAACCTGTGAATATGTTGCCTTACATGGTATGATACTGGGATATAATAAGAAATATACATTTTGGTCTTCATCCATAGTTCCTGGCTCAGAGTTCCTAATCACGGTCCCTTATAATTTCCTAAGAGATCGGAGCCACAGGAGTATCTTTTGTTACAATATTCGGTCTTTTGTCCTTGGTTCCTGAAATAGCTGAAACAGGTGAAAGAAGCATCTTTGTTATTGATAACACACTCCTCTCAACCACACCTGAGTTTATGTTAATGAGGTGATTTTTGAAAAGCCACCAGATAACCATAGGATGGGGGGCTGGTTGCCAGCGCACTAATCTGCGGTTAAAGAGTTAGAACTTTCAGCCCACCCCCCAACCTCAACCTCTGGGTAGGGAAGAGGGGCTGAAGGTGGGGTTGACCACCAACGGCCAGTGATTTAATCTATCATGCCTCTGTAATGAGGCCTCCATGAAAACCTCCAAGGACAGAGTTGGGAGAGCTTCCCGGTTGGTGAGCAAGAATGCTTCCATGTGTCAGGAGGCTGGCACCCCCCAACTCCATGGTGACAGAAGCTCCTGCTCTGTGACCTTGCCCACATACCTTGTCTTCCGTACCTCTTCATTTGGTACATACAACATCTGTATACGTTATAACATCCCTTATAATAAGCCAGTATAATAAACATGTTTCCCTGAGTTTTGCAAGCTGTGCTGGCAAATGCTTGAAGCTGAGGAGAGGAGGGAACCTCCAATTTGTAGCCAAGTCAGAAAGAAATTGTGGGTAACCTGGGGACTGAGAAAAGAAGATTTTCTCTGAGAGATGCAAGCCCCCTTTAAATTACTGGGCCCAGGGAGGCATTGAAATGAGACAGCAGCGCCCCCAACCCCAGCTACGCAATCATTTTGAGCTTCCTATGTGGGCTATAGACTGACTGGTGCCATACACTGGACACCATACTCATACCCTACAGTTCCACAATGTATAGTCAATCACTAATCAATGTTATTTCCATAAGCCAATAAAAATTGCTGAAAAACAACTTTAATAATCACCCTCTCCTGATTGGTCCTTTTTTTCTTTAAAATCTCAAGCTTCTCCTTTGTCCTTTGGAGCACTTCCCAAGGCAACCTGGAAGTGTATCCCAGGCTGCAGTCCTCAACCTTGGCCCAAATAAATTCTCTACATATATTAATTTGCCTTAGTTTCTTCCTTTAGATCGACAGGACCTATTTACTACTTGCAACTGAAGTAGGGGGCAGTCTTAACCTGAGGGGCCTGTGCTAACTCCAGTCACTGTCACAGCTGAACTGAATTACAGGACACCCAGCTGGTGTCGGAGAATTGGTTGGTGTGGGGGAAAACGAAGCTTCTGGTTACAGAAGCGTGTGGATTGTGAATACCAGAGTAGAGAGGAAACGGAAGTTTTCCTACTCACACAGCAAAGGGGACTTTGCAGATGTGATTGAGTTGAGGATCTTAAAATGAGAAATTATCCTGGATTACTGGATGGGTCTGATGTAATCACAAGGGTCCGTATAAGTGAAAAGTGGAGTCAGGAAAGTCAGAGTCAGATCTGAAGATGATCTGGAGGAAGGAGCCATGCCAAGGAATGTAGCTGGAAATGCAAGGGAACCCATTCTCCCCGAGCCTCCAGAAGGCGTGCAGCCTTGCCAGGCAGTGAAGAATTTCAGGCTTTGCTGCCATACGGCCTCTGTCACCACCCCTCAGCTCTGCCCTTGAAGCACAAAGGCAGCCACAGACAGTTCACAAATGAATGGCCGTGTTCCAGAAAAACGACTTGTAGCACTGAAATTTGAATTTCATGTAATTTTTACATATTGCAAAACAGTATTCTTATTTTAATTTCTTTCTCTAACCACTAAGAAACATAAAAATCATTGTTAGCTTGCCGGCCACACGAAAACATGTAGTGGGCAGGATTTGGCCTGCAGGCTGTGGTGTGCTGACTCCTGATACAGTATATACGCTTCTGTGTCTGGCTCCTCCAATCTGATGTGTCTAAGATTCATCAGGTTCTGCATATTAGTAATTCCCATTTCCGTGCAGCATTCCATTGTATGACTATGCCACAATTGTGTATTCATTCATCTGTTGACAGGCCCAACTGTTTATATTTTATCATCATCTTTATTAATTGTTGAAATATTAAGCATATGCTCTAGAAATGTCCACAATGAAAAGCAACAATAAAACTCAAAAGCTGCCGTAGAGAAAATGGGAAATTGTAGCTAAATGTACCTTTATTGACAAAATACTCATTACAGAACTTTTCCTTTGTATGGAGACTTTAGGGCACCCTATAGATATACTAGCAAAGGTATTTTTAAAATTTTTTCCCAAATTTCTATATTCCTCCCCCCCACTTTCCATAATTCTTTATACTTGTATAACGTGAAAATACAAAGCAGTCCCATAAAACAAGTCGGAATATTTTCTAAATAGTTGGTTTAGGCATTCAGAGGCACACCTGGCACCATTCAAAGCCTGTGCCCACAGCGGAACATAAGGATAACCCTGGCAGAGAAATTCTCAGGTTCCCAGGAGGAAACTGCACGCACAATTGCAGTGTCGCACCTAGCGGTACGATTTCTCCCTCATTTTGCAGAAAATAACCCTAGAAGGAAGTAGTGAACGGCTATTTTTAAGTCCAACCTATTTTCCTTGAACTCATTTCTTCCCTTGGCACCCCTCGTTGGCAAGGACAAGGCCTCCCATTAAGATGTTATTTACCCGATGGGAGGTTTCTAAAGCGCCTCCAGACAGCGTATCTGCAGCTCAGGTGTATTTTTTTGTTTGGAGCAAAAACACAGCTGAACTGTAAATTCAAGCTGCAGCCTGACAGTGCCAGCAGAACCCCTCTGCTCTCCCGCCGAGGGGCTAAGATCATGATGGGACTTTCCTTCCAACAAAGCAGGCTTCCCCCGCCACCATCCCCTGTGGCTGAGTACTAATTTCAAAGCCACATTTTAGCCTGGAGAAATTTATCAAAAAACCCCACAAAATTTACAAAATCACCTATAACCCCCACCACTCCTTTTTGCAGACAGGAAAATAGTGAAAATTGGAGCGAATGAATTTCCTTATTTTCACTTAAGTCTCCCCTTGAGATGTCCTTGATTTGATTCCTTTCTCTTCTAAAAACTGAGCCAAGAAAATAAAGACTGGCTGTGAGAATCTCAAATGATAGTGCAGGAAGCAGGGCTGACCATACAAGGTTGAAGGAGAATGAACGTAGTCATGGGATGCCACTCCCGCCACAAACTCAAGACACCCACAGTATCCCATTCCCTCTGGGCTTCTGAGGGACCAAAGGCTCAGTTACAATAGCTGCGAACTGAAAGCAAGGCTGGGCTCTTGCAGGGCTGGGCTCTTGCAGGGCTGGCCTTTGAGGAAAAATGAGACACCTAGATGCTCTAAGTCTGGAACAGTTTCTGGGCACATGAGTCCAGCACTGAGGCAAAAGAAGAAATTGGTATTAAGCTCAGGCATGCCTGAGCTCCTCTGAGTTTAAACCCAAATCACTGCAGCAAACTTCTAGGCTCCAAGCACCAAACTCCTGGGCTCAAGCAATCCTGCTGCCTCAGCCTCCTGAGTAGTTGGGACTGCAGGCATGCACCACTGCAGCTGGATAATTTTCAAAAAAAATTTTTTTGTAGAGACAGTGTCTCGCTACATTGCCCAGGCTGGTCTCGAAATCCTGGCCTCAAGTGACCCTCCCACCTCAGCCTCCCAAAGCGCTGGGATTACAGACGTGAGCCACGGCACCCAGCCAGGCCCTCTTAAACTACTGGTCTCCAGCAGATCACAGGTGAATAAGCAATGTCAGCTGAGATCTCCAGACTCAGACACAAATCAGCCAAAAACTCAACATCCCCAAAGACTCATGAAAAATGAGTGACTGTTGTTTTAAGTCACAAAGTTTGGGATGGTTTATCACAAAGCATACTAACTGATACATACTCCAAGGAGCACCACGAAGCAATGAGAAGCAATTGAAGAGATGGGTCCATAACAGCATGAATTGATTTTAACAGCATAGGGCTAACCGAAAAAGAAACTGAACAAGATAATTTATGCAAATGTATAAATGGATTATGTTATCTACACAGTCAATAACACATTTTAAAAACATGCAAAAATCAAAGATTTACATTTACCCCATGAATATAGTTGCCAATGGCGTGGAAGGAAAGAAGGGATAAATGGGGAAAATGAGGCCTCCCATGGCCCAGTAATAATGCTGTATGAACTGAAGAGTGTGACTTCTCAACTCTGCACACTTAGTAATGCCTACACACGCAGTAAGCTCCAGCCCAACAAAGCTTCTGTTTATAGCCTGCTGTACCATCTTCTCTCAGACGGAAAGTGAAGGTTTGTAAAAGAATAAGAAAGTGCATTTACCACAGTTTCGTGATTGTCTACAGTTCTGTTTTCCTAATGAGATGGTGAGCTTTGAAGGCAGGGTCCAGTACTTAATTTTCTTAGAACACCTAGTACCTTGTATACTGCAAACATTTGTCAATAAAGGAACTCTACCATCCTATAAAGCAGAGGTTTTCCAACCTTGGCATTAGTGACATTTTGTACCTGATCTCTACCCACTAGATGCCAATACCACCCTCTCAGTTGTGACAATCAAAAATGCCCCCAGACATAACCAAATGTTCCTTGGGAGACAAAACTGCACCCTGGTTGAAAACCACTGTCTTAAAGGATTGGGCTACACAAAGCCAGAATTCTAAGATGGCTTTGCAGAAACATTTTTTTTTTAAACAGTAATGTTTGGGATTACTAAATTATATCATTCCATACCTAATACTGCTTAAGAAGGATTTAGATTGCCAACATTTTTCCTTCTTAAAGAGATGGTTCTTACCCACTAGTCCAAAACTAATGTTTTAGCTCAATACCCTACGAGGGAAAGATTCAATACAAAATTCACTTGTGTTTTCACATCCATGCAGAAATATTTCTCCTCAGAAGCTTTAGTCAAACCTTCTGTTTACAAAGTTTAAACATGTCTCCTTCAGTTAATAGTATATGCTGCTGATTTTTCTCTTATACTGCAGAAGCTGTTTATCTAGCTGCCAAAGAGACATTCCTACCCTGTCCTATTAACTGAAACATGAAAAACCAACACGTAACCAAGCTGAAAGAATTCTGCCTCATTTATCTTGTGTGTGCCACCAGGGCAAACACCAGGCATTTTAATAACCTCATCTAGACCTTCAATAATCATTGTAGGCTACTGACTCAGACAAATATTTGCCTTAGGGGTTTCTCTATGGAGAGACAGAGGTAAACTAAAGCTTCTTTTGTTCATATAGATTGAGTATAACAATCTAGAAAATACAGAGCACTCACATCATTCATTTCTTGCAACTATACAAATAAAGGAGCAATGGAAATGGTTCTACAAAGATCTGATTGGATACATTTCCTTTTATACTGTTCCCTCCCACCCCCATCTCCACCAACAAATCACAATAAAGCTGAGAACATCAGAGGATGCTGCAATCACCAAGTGAGAGGCTGTTAGGGAAAAGTTCATTCATATGATCTCAAAATAGGACCCCCCACACACCAGACTTAACAAGGGAAAAGGGGTTTCTTTTACAAGATCAGGCAGATACTCCTACTACAAAGTGACCAAACTTAGCATCACCAAATTTGGAACAACCTGTTACCATGTGCTGCAGATGTGATGACAACCAGACACATACAGCACCACCTCGGTTGTATTTTTGCCCAAATGGTTTAACCTAAACCTCATCATGAGAAAACAGGTAAACCGGGCTGTGGAGCATTCTAGAAGACAGTTGGCCTGGACTCCTCTAAAATGTCGATGTCACATGACAAGAAAAGGCTGGGGACTTTTCAAGATTAAAGGTAACTAAAGAGACATGGCAACCAAATGGAATTTATTGATCTTTGGTTCCTCAAACAAAAGGCTGAGCCAAAGGGCATTATTGGGACAATATGGGAGATTTGAATATGGAGTACATCACATATTATTGAATTGATGCTAAATTCCTTGAGTGTGATGAAAGATATTACAATTACTTAAGGGAGTAGTTTCCTTCTTGGTAAATACGTACTGAAATACCCAAGGAATAAGTGTCCTATCTGCAACTTCCCAATGGTTCAACAACAATAAAAATTAGTTAAATAAAAATAACACACACATGTTCACACAGGGAGATAAAGCAAATATGGTAAAATATTAATTGGCAAATGTAAGTGAGAGAGTCTGCAAAACTTAAGTTAGAAAGTCTGTATTTTTCTTTCAGTTTTCCTATAGATTTCAAATTGTCCAAAATTACAGTTGGTGAAAAAAGAAAGCTAGGTATAGATCTGTTGCCATCAATATGGAATTAAGCCAGAATGTTTCAGAAATGCAACACACACACAAAAAGTATAAGAACCAAATAGTGTTTTTTGCCTCAAATCTGAAGACAAGTAACCTGAGTTACTTTAAGTGTTTGGAAGCATAAGATAAAAACGAAAACAAAACAAAACACCTGAATCTAATCCAACATATTTGACTCTGGCACATTAAGAATGAGCTATAAACAGAAGTTTTAATGCATAAGAGCTCTCAAAAATCCTAGAAATTTCTCACTGATAGGATAACAGACTTGAAGATTTATGCACATAGTAAATGAATTCCAAGCACAGCAGTAAAGTAATCCTTGTAACTTGTTAACACAACTGCTCTCAAGAGAATATTGAGAAATCTTGCCGGGAAAGGCTCCCTGCTTCTCAGCAAGCAGTGACTTATCAGCAACTTAGAAAAAGACGACAAAGATCTTTTTAAAAAAAATCTTACTTATTTGAAAGCTAATTTTATATTGGATCTTAGACTTGTGCAATTTGGACATTCGTTTAGAGTTTACGTAATGGTGATCAAAAACAATTTGCTGAAAAAAGAAAGCAAGATTGGACATGCAATTGTGGGTAAGTTTGTAAGTGTAAGGGTTAAGGGAGACAAAATTAGTTTAATAAAACTAAATAGGGCCACCTGGGTGTTTAAATGTGAGACTAGGTCCCTCTTCAAAGACAAGGTTCTACACTAAATGCCCTGGAGTTCCTTCATTCAAATTTAGAAGTCAATCTTTTTATGTCCAGGGTCTTAAAAGATCCTTGAGTTACAGACAAAATTTGGTATATACGTGAAGAAGTTTTAAGAGGAGGGGACCTTAGCTTTTTTCTGTTCTCAATAGATCCCTCACCTCTGAAGAAAGGTTAAGGACCAATGCCTGTGAGATTTGCTGTAATCTCTTCTCGGGGTCTGAAATACCCAGGGAATTTCAAGCACCCACAAGTGTACTTCTAAATTCAAAAGGACCTCTGAGTCCTTATCTTCTATTTCCATCTGTCTCACCAATGTTCCCGGTTGTCAGGGTGCCAAGGGCCTTCTTGGGGCCTTATTTTATCTCATCCTCCCTTATCTAAGGAAATCTTTTCTCTCAGAGTTAAAACTAACTGAACAGGTAAGTGATCTTATGTTATAGGGAACAACTACGAACTGAACAGCAAACAAAGGCAGATAATTCCATTTTGTACTTTTCTCCCAATGTTATTTGTTCCAAATACAGAATTAACTCAAAAGTAGTTATTTCATCTTTTATATATAATTTTATTATACACGATCATTTTTCCTTTTATATATAAGTCAAACCTGGAAATTCAGGGGGAGGGGACCATTAGATCCTGACCACAGACTATGCTACTCTTATTTAGGAAAAAAAAAAAAAATCAGGTGTCAGCGACCACTCTTAATTCCACCAAAAGGAATTTGAGCCTATTTTCATTACAGAATTTTCAGCATCAAAAGGAATATTTAATGACTACAGAATTCAAGCTTTTCATTTACATATGCAAAAACAAAAGTACAGTGATCTAGCCATTGTCACATATAGCTGGTTAGTCACAGACTCAAAACTAGGAACCTCTTGACACTCAGTCATGTGCTCTCTAGGATATCACCCAGGTTTCTGCACTAATGCCTTCTGAAAAACATATTTTTCTTTCCTACTTTTTTCAAAATAATATCAATGACAAGTATTGCTAGGCGAAAACCAAAATCATTTGCAGAAAATTGTATGAGATTTCAAGGATCCCCAGTGCAATGTCAACACTGATGCCTGGAGTGGCCACACTGCTGCTTGATGAGTCGTGGGCTCGGAGAGGGCCCCGTCCAAGGGGGTGTCTGCCCTGCCCCTCCCCATCCACTTTCACTCTCCCTTGGCCACTTCCTGCACCACTGGCAGGACAGAAAAGTAAGGTGTCATCCTTTTGCCCTTAGGTTGAATGATTAAATTGCCAAAACAAATAGACAGAAATTTACATATTATTACTTAAAATGTCTCATTGCTTTATATATATGGCTGTCAAAGTACAATTTTTGAAAAGTTAATAAGCACTTGACTTGTATAGAGTGTACATACGCCAAAGATTTCTTTAACTCACGTGATGAGGAAATCAGCAGAATGACGAAGCTGGCTCAAAGGAGGATACGAAAACCTAAGTAGGGCCAAAAATTTGTGGAAAAATGAATGTTGGAATAAGATTGGAGAATGGTTAATGTCCTGCAGGGCATAAAGCAGTAACCCTTATGGTCCTTTTCTACTTGAGAAAATCATTTGCATCTTACCTGGATAAAAATCATTTCCAACTTACTAATCTCAGCCATCTGTTTTCCTGCAAGTGAGGAATGATTTTTATATTTTTAAATGGTTGAACATAAAATGAAAATAATCTTTCATAACACGAAATGGAACATGAAAATGCTATGAAAAGGATTTCAGTGTCTATAAAGAAAGTTTTATTGGAACAGTGTTGGGGCTCAGAAAACGATACCCTAAAGTGAAGCCCTCAGAAGCAGCCTCAGAAACAAAGTTTCTCTCTGACCTTCTCCTGCCCGTCTGACTCTCACTCCTGATTCTCCCCCAGGCAAGTCGTAGAAAGTGGAATCCTTCTTCCTCAAGGCAAGTCATAGAAACCAAACCCCCTATTCTCCAAAGCCAGCCATAAAACCTAAAAATCCTACTCTAACTCCCCCCCAATTTTCTGTGTAAGAACTGGCCATAAAGAAATTCTCTGACCTACCTTGTTTGATTGTAGGTCATAAGACCCCCCCATTCCAGAGTCCTGCTCCATACCTGGGAGGAAGGAATGCTACAGAGAGAGAGGCCAAGACAATCTGGACAGACAGGCCTTACTGAGTTTCCCTACTCGGCCTACTAGCACTAGATCATACCCTTTTGGTCTAACCACAGGTCTACATGGTGGTTCATTCTTCATTGAACCTGAGCATAAAAATGGACAGCTTTCCCTGTTTGGGTCTTCAATCTGAAAGTTCCTGCCTTACATAAAACTATGATCACATAAATTTGCTATGCTTTTCTCTGTTAACCTGTCTTTTGTTCTAGAGGTGTTGGCCATGACCTTTATTTTGGGAAGGAAAGGAATCACCCCTTTTCTGTTCCTACTACAGCAGTATGCATTCATTTATGTATTACCTATGACCACTTTCACACTACAATGGCAGAGTTAAGTAGCTATAGATAGTATATATGTTAGCCTGCAAAGCCAAAAAATGTGCTATCTGGCACTCTGTAGAAAAAAATTGCTGCCTCTTCTCTAGAATATCAGAGGGTCTTTAGTCGGTTTGTCAGACAATGTTCCAGTAGGATACTGAAAGGGCACTCAGTAATCTTCTTTTGCCTTATTTCCAAGTTTTAGATACATTTTTCTAAAAATGAGTTTATCATGTTTTCCTCTTGCATCAATAACTCCTGTAAAAGAGAAGCTAATCTCTGGTGTAGGACAGCTGAGCTAGATAGAATCTTGGCATTCCTATGGTTAAACCAAAGTACTCCAACATGCTTACAAAATACTGGGTAACCTAAGCTAATTGCATTCATTGGTTCAAGCCAATGCTCCCTTTTTATTCTTCTCCAAAAAGAACGAGTAGAAGGAAGAAACATTTATATTTTGAAATGGTGCCTTGATACTCTCACAAAATACAGACTCTAGGCCCATGGACTATTCTCCATGAAAATACCTCAGGACTCTTTGAGGTGTGCTTGCAAGAGGGACTTAAAGCAGCAATCTGATAAGGGGCTGAATGACAGGTGAACAAATGAAATATGAAGTCAGAATTGTTTTAATTTAATAGGCAAACACTGGATGTAAGGAAAATTTCTTGCTAGGGTTTCCATGAAAAGAGACTAAGAGTTCTCATTCTGAAAGTTTTTAAAGAGAATAAAAGATTTCAGAAAAAAAAAAACCCTCAAATATTTATAAAAAAGTTTTTACTTAGGAGATTATAGAGCTTTTGTTGGAATTCTATGGGCAGTGAAGGCTGTAGACGATGGAACCTACTGGAGAACACAAATCAGACCTTTCTACCTTTGCCCTTGAATTTCCCATCGTCTCTGATTTTTAAAATGTTATTCTTATCCAGGGCTCCCTCAAACATTTCAAGTCCTTAAATTAGAACCCAAACTATTTTCTCAAATCCTTCCCACCCACAAACTTTATTTTCCCACACACAAACCTTTATTTTAAACTGTCAGATCTCCCTAAGTTTAAGAACTTTATTTTTGCTTAACTACCACAGGCTGGTAATTAAATGTTCCTCCAGATGAGGCTGGTGAACAATAGAAGAAATTGTTATCTTTCACCATCAGTGTGTTGCACAAGACGCTGTGCTGGCACCGCTGGCATTTCAGCAGACAGGGCTGATACTAGCTACAGTATTCTCTGTGTGTGGCTACCCTCTTATTCCACAAGGTGAGCTTTAGTCACAAATGCTGGTTCACAGAAGGGAATGGCCTAGTCAAAAGATTAGGTACAGAGTTTACACGCAAGGTGAGGAAATGGTGTGATCTTTTTTTCAAATCTGGAGAACAATTTTCCTAAAATCATCTTTTTACACTAACACATCCTTAGGAGGACTTATTCTCTCTGTTCAGCGGCTAAACCTTCCAGAGAAACAACCATCTTTTGAGCGCAAACACACGGGGTGAGTTGAAAAGGTAAACCCAGGATGGCTCATAATTAGTGTGTGGACGTTATGGTGGACTGCTCTGCTGCCCTCTACTGGCCAGACCAAGCAGCAGCAGCAGCATCAACACAAGTCTCCCACCTCTCATCATCATCATCATCATCATCACCACCACCACAAGTCTCCCACCCCTCTTTCCCTTTGTGATTGAATTAGACACTGCTCTTCCCAAGAAAAATGTGGGTGAGAAAGGCAGGAAGCCCCCACCCATGCGATGTCAGATCTGGCAGGAACATCTAAAGCAACATGGGGCCCATCACACAGCCCTAAGGGGTGCCATTCTTGTGGAATACAGAGCCCTCAGTGTTAAGCAACCCTGCAGCCTCAGTGGGTCATTTAATAAATGCCATAGAATGGCCAGAGACCTTTCCAGGGTCATCAGGCCAGTGATGGACCAGAAGCAAACACACATATCCATGGCCTACCTACGCTTCGACTCTCCACCTGTCCATCCATCACTCATTGTCCCAGGCACTCCCTGCAGACACACCAGCACCTGAGAGAGATGCGGGTGAGGAGGCTTCACAATTAGAGTGATTCAGACAAGTAAAGCAGCAATTACATAGAATGTGGTACAAGCCTGACAAGAAGGAAGTCCTGATTGTTACTAAAGCACAGAGGGGGAATATGACCCAGACTGGGGGTGGGGAGATCGAGGATGGCTTCCTGAAGGAAGTGACATCCAAGAGAGACCAAAAGGATGTACAGATATTGGCCAGGTGAGGTAGGCACGGAAACTACTCCAGGCAAATGGAACAGCATGTGGAAAGAAGCAGAGATGAGAAAGCATGGAGCATTCTAGAACCCGGGGGTCCAGCAGAGCTGGAGTATAGGGTGCAGGGGTGGGAAGATGGTCAGGCAGCAGACAAGGCTGGAGAGGAAAGCAGGCCCCAGACCACACAGGGCCCTGCAGGCCACAGAGGGAGTCTGGACCGTACCCTGAAGGCCATGAGGAGCTCCTTCGTGGCTTAAGCAGAAAGGAAACATTAATAGATTTGGGTTTGGGTTTCCTCCATCGTACTGGGGTCTGAAGAGGTTCTACAAAGAGCAGTCATCATTCCTTCCCTCAAGGAACTTACAGTGTAATAAAGCAAAAATAATTCTTGAAATGATTAACAAAAATGACATAAAATATATGGCTCTATACTTAATATTAATACTGTATCATTTACTTTTATTCATTGTGTGTCACCCCAATTGAATGCAAGCTCCACAAAGGCAGGGATTTTGTCTCTGCTAAATCCTCCCACTGCTAAATCCTTAATTCTGAAATCAATGCCTGGCACAAAATAGGTGCTCAAACAATTGCTGAATAAATAAACATTCACTTCATAGAAACAGTTTTGTTTTTAAAAAATAGATACCATATCTTGATTTACTGTGTGCAAGGACATGAAATAGACGGATGTGCCCTCAAGGAGTATTTATTAGATGTCTGTCCACTGCTGCATACTTTATATGGGTTCTCTAGCAAAATATTATTCCCATTTTATAGATGAGAAAATTGAGGCCCTGAGAAATTAAGAAATTCAAGCAAGGATCTGCAGAGAGTAAGTAGCAAAGCTGGAGTTCAAAACCAGACCCTCAGGACCCCAGACTCCCACCTGCCTGGGCAACAACTGTGGACGGGCAATAGCAGAGGGATACGCCAGAGGGAACACAGAGGAGGAGGAACACGGGGTGTAAAGCAGAAGCAGAATCAGGGAAAGTTTCTCAGAGGAGACAGCATTTGGAAGCCACGAAGGATGGTGAAAGTTCTGAAGGGGAAGCATGGTCCTGGTGGAGGGCACAGCAAAGCAAAGGCCTGGTGACACACCTGTGCGGGATACCGGCCACTCAGGGGAAAGCAGACTAGGCTGAGTTCACTTAGGGCCCTGTTCAAGATAAATAAGGCTCTTTTAAGTAAACATTGTGCTGGTTAGGAAACATGACGCATTCCTCATCTATGGGATTGGCAAGAGTTCAAAGGTTTCATAACCCTGTTGGTGAGGCTGTGGGGAAACAGGCTGCTCACATGCCTGCTGATGGGAGCGCCAAAGGGCATGGCCTTCGGGGAGGACAAATTTGGGGGTAGCCATCAAAATAAGATGCATTTACCCTTGGATCCAGCAACCACAGTTCTGGGATCTATCCCACAGATACACCTGCACAAGGAAGAACGACACGTGAATGGGCTTACATACCAACACAGTTTAATAGCAACAGAGTGGAAACAAGTACCCAACAATAGCGGGCTGGCTTCATTGACTGTAGCGCCTCCACACCACGGAATGCTACACAGCTGCCACACTGCGGACAAACTCCACTGATCCAGAGATCTCTAGGATATCTATACAGGTTAAATACATATATATACACACACATACATATATTCCTATGTGTGTGTATACATATCCTATACATATAGCCTGTATATATATCAGGATATCTATACACATATCTCTGTATATATATCTCTATCAGGATATCAATCTATCAGGATATAGAACTGTCTACCTATCAGGATATACATATCAGGAAGAGAAGCTGGGTAAACTGCTACTATTTACTCAAAGAAAGGGGTGGGAAATAAAAATACATGTTCACATTTGCCTCTATTTGCATAAAGCAATAGTTCTCAACTGGGGGTGATTTTTGTCCCCCACAGGGCATTTGGCAACATGTGGAGACATTTTTGATTGTCATGACTCAGGTCAGGGGAGGGGAGTGTTACTGGCATCTAGTGGGTAGAGACCAGGAATGCTGCTAAGCGTCCCACAACGCACACCACAGCCTCTGCAACAGACAATTATCCAGCCCAAAATGTCAATAGTTTCAAGGTTGAAAAACTCTGGCCTAAAGAAACAATAGAAGGATAAACAAGAAACCTAAAGCTGTCGTAAGAGGTAGGGTTAATGGCATGGGGGAGGGGCACAGCAAGATTTCTGTGCACAGCTTTTCATACTTTTGGACCACGTAGACATAGTACCTAGTGTATGCATATTTGAAAATTGAGTTTAAGAACAGGGAAACACAAAGTTGTAATTTATGGGAAACACGAGAGGCTTTAGATTGGGAGGCAGCCGGGTTTTCAAAATCTCACAATGTGTCCTTATCTCTTGGCCCATCTTCTTATCTGTAAGGCATCTATAGGAGCTGAGCTCAAGGTCCCTTTGAAATCTCCAATTTCAAAATCTCCTCCAATTTCAAGCTGCCCTGCACAATGGAGTGGCAATCCAGGGTGATGTGGATTGAACGTGGGAGGCAGGCATTTCTACCACACACAAACTCACGCTCATGAATGCTCCGATTCTTCGGAATATTTTCTCCACTAGAAAGACACGAAACAGTCTGTTATCCAGAGCAAGCTGTTAAAACTCAAACCACAAGGGAAGTCTGGACAAAAGATTATGAGAGCTATGGATCTGTTGGGGTTTAAGTAGATAGAATCTTACCTAACTTATTTTTTCAATTTCCAAGAAAATGTTTACATCCTATGTTCAATCACCAGGTAATTAAAAACAACAGTACTACAGACCATGAAACTAGTTACCACTAAGTATGCCTAGAGTGGCAGCAAAGGCCAATGATAAATGCTAGGAACCAGGTTTAAAGAGGCAGGGTTTCGGACCCAGGCCCTGTAGTACCCAGGTCATTGACTTAACTCACCACACACCAGGCAGGTGCTGGGTATCTCAGGTTTTCTGGTGGGAAAAGCTCAATTCAAGAAATAAGGTTTCCAGATTCATTCCTGTCTCTGGATTCAGCTGTGACCATCCGGTGCGGCCACTACTCCTTCCTGCATGGTAGCGTGGTAGAACGCAATCTGAACTGACATCCTACCTGCTTCACTTTCCAGTTACGTGGCTTTAGATGAGTTACTTAACTTTTCTGAGTCTCGATTTCCTCATCCTATAATGGGGAAATTAACTCCTGGAGTTGTTTTGAGGGAATTAAGTGCTTAATGACTTGTCAACAGTTGGCCTTCAAAAAGTATTTTTCTCTACTCAAATTCATCTTTGCCTCTCACCTCCCATCTAGCCTACAAATTGCTAGTGGCAGAACCTTGAAAACAAAATCCTCATCATATCCCTTCCTATTCAAATTTCTGATGGCCTATTTTAGTGTTTCTCCATCTTGAACGATGCATGGGCCTCGTTAAAAGTGAAAATAATTCTTAAAGCAACCCTCAGTGATGGCCAAGTTGTGTAATGTCCATATGAACAGAAAAAACCAAACCAAATTTGCAAATTAAATAGAACACAAAACCACAAACCCAGTGAAATTCAAATCAACAACACTAGTTATTTTTATGAAACTAGACTATTGTTTGCAACTCAAACATAGTGCTGAGAGAAGCTGTGTAGGTTCTTTCGGGTTTACCAAGTCCATGTCTTCTAACATATCCTGTGTGACCGTAACATATCCTATGTAATTCTCCAACTACTTTAGCCTTGCTGGCCTGTGATATTACTTGGCCTATACTTGGTCTAACCAGATACTTATATAATCAGTCTGCCTTATTCCTTTGTCACTAACCCATGACAAATTATTGTAATTCAGCACCAAGGTGACTGCAAACACAAACACAAGTGTATGTCCAGAAATCACTGGGCAGCCCTTGGGTAAATTTAAAATCCCAGAATTTGCTTATATCACTAAAATAACACAAAAAAAAATTATTTTTAAATCCCTGAAAATATAAACACTGGCCCTAGCCTGAGAAATGCCAGTGTGCTGGATCAAGCCTAAACCCCATATTCTGGCACCAAAGTCCTCCAAATTTGGTCTTGAATTATCTGTTTCACATATAACACGTTTTAGAAGCAAATTAACATACACGCATATTATCCATATCCACAGAAAATTGTTCTGAACTGTAATTATATTAAATGTGTTTATTTGGGAAAGAACTGACATCTTTATAATGCTGATATTTCCCACTCATGAATATGTTATAGCTTTCCATTTATTTAGATCTTTATCTTTCAATGAAGTTTCATAGTTTTGCTCCATAAAGGTCATAGATATAAGTTTTAAAACTTATATTTGCAAACTGTTTATTACTTGTACACAGAAATGGAACTGACATTTGTACTATGATTTTATATTGAGCAATCTTGCTGAACACTGTAATTCTAGTCATTTGTCAACTTTCGTGGATTTTCTTTGTAGATAATATTGACTATCAATAATGACAGTTTGGTTTCTTTCTTTCTAATCCTTATATTTCTTATTCTCATCTTACTACACTGGTTAGGACCTCTAATACTACGATGAATATAAATGGTGATAGTGAACATCTTTATGTTCCTGATTGTAGAAGGGAAAGCTCTAATGTTTCATCACTAATTATGCCTTTGCTGGAGGTTTCGGTGACTGGTCCAACATTTTCTATGCATCCATTTCAGTCAGACTGGCTTTCTTGTCTTCTTGTTAATATACTATGAACAGCATATTGGTTAGGACAAATTAGGATGAACAAGAAAAACAAAGAAAAAAAATTTTAAAAACCCAGCATTTTGGCATCATTGCTAGTATTATCATTTCAGATAATATTTTGAGTATTGGGATCAGTACTTACTGTTCATTCTTTCTCCTCTCCTAGGCTGCAAGGATCTCTGCCTTCTTTTCTACTATTTATCCTTCAAGGTCCCTTTCAGATTCCATTTCCTCCAGGAAGTCTTCTCTGGTGTCTGAGAGACACCATGGCTCTCTGAAGCTTCCTGACTTCATACTCATTTGGGGAAATGCCATCCGAGTTTGTCTGAAAGACCAGCAGAACTCAAACTTGAGGCCCAGTGGACAATTCTGTTTAGCACACATAGTGTTGGCTAATACAGTGTTTTGAGAATTTTTAAAAAGGTTAATCAGGAGATTTTAAATTAAATTTCAAATTTAGGGCTTCTCTGAAAAATCAGAAGATTTGCTATCATTGGGCCCGTCGTTTCTCCATGGGCACAATTAGCTGTAGCCAAGTACCAGTGCCCTCTTCAGGTGGAAATTGCAATCTCTGGTTCACCACTAACCCACTGCTCCCTATTGCCTGCTTTGCTTATTTATGCTGCCTGCCTGGCCCCCATATGCAGGTGATTTTGTGACTTCTGGTATAAAAGAAACTGTGGCCAGGTATGGTGACTTATGCCTGTAATCCTAGCATGTTGGGAGGTCGAGGTGAGAGGGTCACTTGAGCAGGAGTTCAAGGCTACAGTGAGCTATGATGGTGCCACGGCATTCTAGGTAACAGGGCAAAACTCTGTCTCAAAGAAAAAGAAAGAAGAAAAAAAGAAAGGAAGAAATTGCAAGACACAAAGTATCAGGACTCTGGTTTTGTCACTTGCTGGTATGATCTTAGGTAAGTCACTAATTCTCTGAGCCGTGGTTTCCTCACCATGAAAATGAGCTAATGACTATACCTTGGCTAATTCATAGTTGCAGGAAATTCAAATGAGATAGCCTACTGGAAACCAAAAAGTGCTTTAGAAATGATAGCTGTATTTTTGTCTAATTCAGATGTATGAAAGTCAGTTCCTCAGCTAAATTGTAAGCTCCTTGACAGCAAGATCTGTCAGCTAAAACTCTGTGTTTGCGGAGTCCTGAATGCAAAGACCATGGACGGTAGTGGCAGGCCAACTGTGTTCAGATTCCAGGTCTAGCTATGTGATATCTGGCAAGCGACTTAATCTTCCAGAACCTTAGTTTTATGATCCATAATAACACATGTCAAGTAAAAATAATATACCATGTGAATTAAGATTTTGCAAATACTTTTTTAAAAAAAGCCACGAATGGATCATCTATCTCTTTCTTGCCAAACTTCAAACATGCAATGCTGCTTTGTGTGGGTCAGTTGGCATATGAATTTCCAGATCCTTTAGTGGTTTTTCTCTATAATCCTACCAACAGCCTCCGGTTAATTCTCTTATCTCCTTCACTCAAAACGAAAGTCTGAATCAAAATCTCTTCTGCCATCCTTTTTGATTTAGGCATCTCTCCAAGGTTGAGGTAATACATAGAAGTAAGTGATATACATAAAATAATGTGTACTTTTATTCAAAGAATAGTTTTCTAAAATATTTATTCTGATTCTACCTATCTAATCAACCTCAAAAAGTATTTATGTATTGTACTAAAGCTTTATCTCCCCAACTTTGTTTTAATTTAAACTTACTTTGAATTAACACCCCCTTGTAACTCCTATCATAAAGATAAAACATAACACATTACCATATTTTGCCAAATTTATACTAAAATTTATTTGGACACTATAAAAATAATTCACCTAGTAATCATTTAATAGTATTAACACCTGAAGTATTTCAAGATTTTAAGAGTAAGGGCAATATCACACTGGTCCTCAACCTGTTTAGGAACCAAATACCCAGGGGTTTTAGGTAAAACTTTGAAAAAAAAATTATTTGTGACTTTGTGTCATGTTAATTCTGATAAAGATAAAAAATTGAAGAAAAACTTCAAATTGAGAAGAGTGGCTCGGTGTATTTGTGTGTGTGTCTGAAAGAATGGAGACGATCTTACCTCATCTAGATTCAAACATCATAGAAGGTACCCAATCAAAACGGTGGGTAAGTGCCAGGTACCTTAATATATTGTTTCATTTTAGTTCTCAAAGCAACTTTTTAATGTATTAGGTCAGTATAACTACCTCAGGCAGAAAAAGGAATTTAATGGCTATTAGCTAATCCAAAATAAAAGAAGCAAGGCAGCCATGAACATGACCCCACTGCACATCACCACTACACTTTATTTTTTTATTTTCATTTTTTCCATAGGCGCTATCTGGAGAACCATTACGCTTTTAAAGCAGAGGAAACTGCGTTTCACAGAGCTGAGAGCCTGGACAGGCAGGGTGTGAGCCCAAATCCGACCTTTCCAGCAGACAAGGGCACCTGGGGAACACGCTACAGCCTAGAGCCAAGAACACGTCTGTTGCATTTCCATATGGGAAACGGAGCTGAGCCTACAAAGCTTCCTGAGGAAAATCGAGGCTGGGTTTACTTAGGCTACAGCAGCAGCGGCCTTCTCCACCCATTGCACAGATCCACTGTTGTGGAGAACATTAGCTTTGCCACCCAAGTACCTAGTGTCCACGGCTCCTGCGTGCACCTGTGCCCAGCAGCCTGGAGAGCGGGCTTGCCCAAAATGGCAGCGCCTCCCGTAGTGAACACACTGCCGCCTGCTGCCTATTTTTGTGAGGCCCACAAACTAACAGTGGTTTTTATATATTTAAATGGTTAAAAAAAAGAGAATATTTTGTGACATGAAAACTATATGAAATTCAAATTTCCGTGTTTTTACAAACTTTTTTTAAAGACTCAAAATTTTTAATTTTAAATTTCATATTTAAATGTGCCACATGCGTTCATTTACACAGTGTCTTGGCTGCGTTTGTGCCACAGTAGCAGAGGTGAATAGCTGTGACAGAGACCGCGGGCCTGCAAAGCCTGAAACGTTACTATCCGGCCCTTGATGGGAAAAGTTTGCCACCCTGGAGTTGGGAGTTTGATCTCCAGCAGGCCCTGAGCTTTACCTGAGTTACATGTATTTAATTCTCCCAGTGTCCTGAGGAGGAGGTATTGTCCTCACTGCAGGACAGCCTCAGAGCGTTTAAGTCACCTATGCCCATAATTATTCTTTCATCCAAACATCTGAATATAAAAAATGGGTGCCAGGCACTGCGCTAGGAGCTGGGGAATTTAGCAGTGAACATAACAGACATGACTTTTGCTTTCGAGGAGTTTCTGTTCCCATGGGGGAGAAAGGCAAAAAGCAAATATGTAGTTAACAATCACATTAAGTGCTAAGAGAAAAAGGCACCACTCAGCAGGGGTAACCTGGGATTGAATCCGGCTCTGTTGCTAATGCCCTGCTTTTTAAAAACTTTTAATTCTAAATTATAGACTCATAAGAAGTTGCAAAAACAGTACAGAGAGATCTTATATAGCCATCACCCAACTTCTCCAATAGTGGCATCTTACATAGCTATAGTACTTTATCAAAACCAGGAAAGTGACATGGACACAATACACTTAACTAGTCTACACAGTGTTTACATAGATCTCACCCACTTTTGCACGTACGTATTATTTTTGTGTGTGGCATCTCTTTGTATATAATTATATGCAAGGCCCCTGCTTTTCACTACTGTATTACATAACCTCAAATCAAACCACCTCCAGCATACACACAATGCTGCCCTAAAAGCAGTAATATTTAGGGACTGTTCTCTACCTTCCCTAGGGATCTCTGTCCTTGGATCAGGTCAGATGACCAGAAGGTATGTTCTGTGATGGCCTTAGCTGGGGCCTCTGAGACTCTCCATCAAACTGCCTTTCAAAGTCAGGACTTCAACTTTCCCCTTTATAAGGAAAGGCCACATGAATCTGGTGTCTGCATTTCTCCTAAGTTTTCTTGAGAACAAGACCCAGGACGTTGCTCAAAACTCCTAATGTAACTGCCCACATGACAGAACTCCCAAAATAGAGCCAGGAAAAAACAAAAACAAAAACCTCTCCCTCAAACAACTGACAGGCTTCTTCCTTTCCAGTAAGGATAACTGTAATACCATTCATTTATTCAGTGAAATATTTATTGTGTTCCTGCTGGCTTCCAGGTACGGGAGTACAAAGATGAATAGACACAGTTCATGCCCTCTGCGAGCTGTGATCCCAGCCAGGCAGGTGGTAGGGACAGACACAAATCATCTAGAATGTCTACTAAAAGTCTTATGTCCACTCGTAAAATGATGCTATATAATCAGTTACTTGGATTTTTCAATAAAAAACACAACCAGTTGCGGTGGCTCACACCCGTAATCCTAGCACTTTGGGAGGCCAAGGCAGGAGGATCACTTGAAGCCAAGAGTTTGAAATCAGCCTGGGCAATAGCGAGACTCGTCTCTACCAAAATAAAAATAAAAAAATTAGCCAGGCATAGTGGTGTGCGCCTGCAGTCACAGCTACTCAGGAGGCTGAGGCAGAAGGATCACCTGAGTCTAGGAGTTAGAGGCTGCAGTGAGCTGTGATGAGGCCACTACGCTCCAGCCTGGGTGACAGAGCAAGATCTCATCTCAAAAACCGAAAAGCCATAACATGATGACTAAAGGGAAAAAATGATGAGCGATAATGCAAAAGCCAGTAAAAGGTGAGGACAGGTGAAGTGCTGGGTGGGGAGGAGCACCCTCGCCCCGATCCCCCAGGCACTCGGTTTGCAGAAAGCATCGGGCTGCGTATGATTCCCCATCACCATCCCGGGCTGAACTCCCAGGGCTCACCTACTGCTTCCTCCGGTTCTTTCAGGTCCTATTTTTTTTTTTTTTCACTTCTGTTTTGTCAATCTCAGTGTATATTTGTGTGTGGGTCTATGTATACTCATAAAGCTGCTCCAAATCCTTTTTTGAAAGAAGTAGGCTATAAATATTTACAAATGGACTTTCAGAAAAGACACCAAAGGCACCTGAACACGCGGAGAGCACTGTTTTCTGGCCATGAACTAACAGCATATTTGAGTGCCTGCCTGGACTGCCTCACTTCTGCATTATTCCCCCTCAGGGCCTCCCTTACACCTCAGTTCTCAAAGTGTATGGGGGAGGGGGCTGGGCGTGTGCATGTATGAAAGAGGTTGAAGATGTGTTTAGTGTCAAGATAAATCCTTGGAGCCAGAGACCGTGAACATCCTGCTGGGTGGGGAGGGACACATACAAGCACCCACTCACTGCCCAGCCTGAAATGCCAACAAGTGCCACCAGCGG
Source organism: Lemur catta (assembly GCF_020740605.2). NCBI lineage: Eukaryota > Metazoa > Chordata > Mammalia > Primates > Lemuridae > Lemur > Lemur catta. Next base: position 149,351,444 of record NC_059128.1, read on the forward strand.
TTCCGTGTGTGCGGGGCAGGAAGCTAACTCCCCTGTCATGTGGTGGTCACTTTACATATGCCCACTGCAGGTGGGGGCCTTGTCTACAAGGCAAGTACGCCTACTGCAGTTCCCCACCGAGACTACAGAACAGAACCTGCAGCAAGAGCTCAAGAGACAGTGGCTCATGGGTGGGGAGGGGTCCACTGGCCCCGTGGTGGGGGCTGAGTGCCACTCTTTGCCTTTAAAAAAAAAAAAAGGAGATAGTGGCTCAGTCTGAAAAGAAGAAACTCAAATGGCCTTTCTCCCAATTACAGCCCATTTGCAAAGTTTTGCTGTACCACATGTAGATGTCATAGATAAAACACAGGCTGTCCCAAGGTGTGAAAAGAAAGAGGTAAATACAGTAACAACAGTAACAGCGGACACTAGCTGACCATGTGCTTCCCTAGGGCTTGGGCTAAGGCAGGTTTCTCAACCATTTTTTTTTCCATTTTTCATTCCCCAATCCCCCAGGAACCTTTCTAAAAATTTCTTCTCCTCTCATGAAATTTTTTTTTTCTTTCAGCAAACATTTAGCACCCATTATGTGCAAGGAGCTATTTTAAGCCCTGGGGATACAGCAATGAAAAATACAGTTTCTACTCTCATACAGCTCATGTTCTAGTGGGAGTATCAGACCAAAAAAATAAAATAACATAAAACAACATAAAATAAAATAAATAGCACATATGTAAGATGGTGATAAATATTATGGGGAAAAATGAGGCAGGCTAAGGGAATACGGGTTTACTTAGTGTTCGGGGAAAGGAGGTACTGCAACAAGACACACAGGTATCTGGGGAAGGTTGGGTCGAGGCAGGGGGAAGAGAAAATGCAAATGCTTAAAACTGGAGCACAAACCTCTGTGTCACAAAAGGAGCAAGAGGCCAGAGCCTCTGACCCAGGAGGGAAGCAGGATATGAGATCAGAGAGGTAAGAGAGGGTCCTGGGGGGGTCTTGTAAATTGAACAGACTTTGTCTCTAACTCCAGATGTGATGGGAAGTGGAATAACGTGACACATCTCACCAGGATCTCTCTGGCTGCTGTGCTGAGAGCAGACTGGGGGCAGGGCATAGAAGCAGGGAGATCAGTTAAGAAGAAATTATAAAAATAAGACGAGAGAGGATGTTAGTTTGGCTGAGGGTAATAACACTGCAAATGGTGAGAACTGGAAACATACTGGGTAGATTTTTTTGAATTTTTTTCTAATATAGCCAAATCACCATTCTCATAGCTAAAAATAATGAGCAATAATTATTTACTATCAAATACCTAGTTAACATTCAAATGCCCCTGATCATCTCGTAATTATTTTGTTGTGTTTTGTGTCAATATCCAAAATAGGTACATATATTGTAACTGATTGACATTTATCTCTTAAGTCTCTCTTAATCTATAGTTGTCTCTCTCCTCCATTACTTTCTTTTCCTTTAAAATTTGTTTTTTGAAACAACTGCATCATTTGTCCTGTAGACAGTCTGGATTTTGCTGACTGCATCCTCACGGGTTCTTTCATATGTTTCTCTGTCCTCCGTATTTCCCAAATTATTGGTACTTGGCGTTCGTTGCCTGTGAGACCTACCAGAAAAGATGGTGAGTAGGTGTATACAAATCTGGAATTTAGAGGAGAGGTCTAGGCTGGAGATAAAAACTGGAAGTCATAGACCTGCAGAGAGAGTTTAAAGCCATGGTTCTGGAGGAGATTCCAGGGAGGGAATGAGTGTAGACAGACGAGGTTCTCAGACCAGAGCCCTGGCATTTCCGTGTTTAGAGTTGAGGAGATGAGGAGGTACCCAGAAAGGAAATGAGGTGCACATCCAGTGAGATAAGAGGCCAAATTGAGGACAGTGACCCCTGAAGCCAAGAAAAGAAGGCATTTAAAGAAGGAGAGAGTTGTCAACTGTATCAATATGGTCCATAGGCTCAGTAAGATGACTGAAAGTTGACCACTGGGTTTGGTAAAGTAGAAGTCACTGGTGCCCTTGGTAGGAGCCAATTGAATGGAGTAGTGACAAGACTCAACCCACTTGGAGTGGGTTCAAGAATGGATGCAATGGGAGGAATTTGGAAGTAAAGACAACGCTTTTAAGAAGTTTTGTTGCAAAGGGGACAGAGAACAAAAGTGACAGCTGGAGGCAAATGAGACATGGAGGGGAAATCTGTTATTGTTTTCAAGACAGCATCCACCACAGCACATTCTCCCCAGGAAACTGTAACATCACAGATAAACTGTGTATCTATTTTGGTACTACATGTATATATGCACTTTATCATAAAAAAAGATTTTTCTCTCCAACCCCAAGAACCAGCTTCCCTTCTCTTACAAGCAACACTGCCCCTGTTGAGAATGTATGTGCTAAATTAACCAAAATGTTCCAAGAGAAGACAAGACTCCAGCTGCCTGACTTCCTACTTTCATTAATATAAAACAAGATTTCTTTCACTGGCTAAGAGAAATGTTTTCAGGCACAGCATAGCCAATAGAGATGTCCAGGGAAAACAGAAGTTATAGCTAAACTTGTGCTTCTACGCAAAATCCTGCCATGGTGGGGCTATAAGATACCTTCATATTCTAACTGCCACACACAGGAGCATCAAACCTGAGGGTTGTCCCTATGCAGAGATGGGGTGGGCAGGTGGGGTCCCGCAATAACTCCCTCTAGAAACAGTTGAGTGCAGTGAATTAAGAGCCTACCATTTGGAGTTGGAAAGACCTGGTTTGAATCCCATTTCTGCCACTTCCTGGTTGTGACCTTAGGTCGCTGTAAACCCCTACAGACCCAGCTGCTTTATCTGTAAAATGGGACAAGGGTAGTTCCAAATATAGTTGGCACACGTCTTTGCCTGTTGCATCTCTCCTTGGAGACTCCCTTTCCTGCAATGTAATTTGAGTAGGGCTGACTCCACCCGCTGGTACCAGAAGTAGATGGACCACCCAGGGTGGCCAGAGTACTTACCCGCTGGCCAACTGACTGGACCGGGAGTGGTCATGTGACCCAAGCTGGTCAGTCAGGGATTTCCTCCCTGATTGGTTGCCTCTATGAAGTGCTTGGTTACCACTATAAAGAAATAGATTTGTGTTCTTTTCTTCTGGAATCAATAATTTTAAGGAAAATGTAAAACTGTGGGTGGCATCTTTGTCATCATGCAGAGAAAGCCTTTCTGAGAATGATGTCTGTACAGAGGGAGGTATGGCCAAGAGATGGAGAGAGACCTGCTATCATCTGAGCTGATTCCAACCACAGCTGAAGCATGACCCATAGCTCAACTTGCCAGACATGTGAAGCTACAAGTAATCCTCCTTTTTGTTGTCACTGAAGCCAGTTTTGCCAAGTTTCCACAATCTGTACTGCAAAGGCCATGACTAATATACTATTTCACTGTAGGGTATTAAAAATAATGTTTACAAAAGTTCTAGGAAGTGTCTTTCTCTGAATGAGCACTCAGTAAATGGTACTGATCGTTAGTGTATTATATGTTTGCGGTCCCCAATCCCTGGGCTGCAGACCAGTACCAGTCCATGGCCTGTTAGGAACCAGGCCACACAGTGGGAGCTGAGCAGCAGCAGCAAGCCAGAGAGCAAAGCTTCATCTGTATTTACAGCTGCTCCCCATCGCTTGCATCACTGCCTGAGCTCCACCTGCTGTCAGATCAGCAGCAGCATTAGATTCTCATAGGAGCATGAGCCCTACTATAAACTGTGCATGCAAGGGATCTAGGTTGCACGTTCCTTATGAGAATCTAATGCCTGATGATCTGAGGTGGAGCAGAGGTGGTGATGCTAGTGCTGGGGAGCAGCTGCAAATACAGATTACCATTAGCAGAGAGGTTTGACTGCATAGAGACCATAATAAATCAACTGTCTCCCATTACCCCCAGATGGGACTGTCTAGTTGCAGGAAAACAAGTTCAGGGCTCCCACTGATTCTGCATTATGATGAGTTGTATAATTATTTCATTATATATTACAATGTAATAATAATAAAAATAAAGTGCACAGTAAATGTGCTTGAACCATCCTGAAACCACCCCCCTCACTCCCTCTCACCCCCTGGTCCGTGGAAAAACTGTCTTCCATGAAACCGGTCCCTGGTGCCAGAAAGGTTGGACACCGCTGTATATACCAAGTGCTGTGCTAGGCAGCAAGTATATAAAGGTAAGTAAACTAAAAAGTGCTATGTAAAATTAGCAATTTATACATCAGGATGTGACAACAGAGAGAGAACTCAATTTGGGAAAGGAAGCAGGGGGCTGAGTTATCCTGAGAAGGAGTTTGCCAAGCCTGAAGGGGGAGAAGGCAATTCTAAACAGAGGCAACCACAAGGATAAAAGCATAAAGGTGCTTTGAAAGAGATTATCAAGGCATAGGTGATAACGCAACCTCAAATGTCTACAGGGACCAAGCAGGTAACATAAACGAGTGAAATCATGTATAAGGCAATCAATGGCCATGACTTTTGGTGTCAGTCACGGGAAGACTGGAGAGAGCCGGAGACTGTGGCAAACAGGGGTGTGCAGGGCCCACCGCAGCACAGAACAGAGTTGTCCATACTATCCACGCTCACTTGTAGTAAGAAGCAAGTTTTAGCTATTCTCATGACCACATGGATGAAGTCCACATTTCCCCAGGCTCATCTGCAGCCAGATGTGGCCATGCTTGTATGTCCTGACCAACAGGATGTAAGAGAAATAATACATGCAACTTCCAGGTTGGGTCTTTGGTGTTTTTTGTTTTTTTTTAAGACAGAATCTCACTCTGTTGCCCAGGGTAAGTGGTGTCATCATAGCTCACTACAACCTCAAACTCCTGGGGTCAAGGGATCCTCCTGCTTCAGCCTCCTGAGTAGCTGGGACAACAGGTGTGGCCACCATGCCCTGCCAATTTTTTTTTTCTATTTTTAGTAGAGACAGGGTCTTGCTCTTGCTCAGGCTGGTCTCAAAATCCTGAGCTCAAGCAGTCCTCCCCCCTCAGCCTCCCAGGATACTACAATTATAGGCATGAGCCGCCTCGCCCAGTCCCAGGTGGGGTCTTGAAAGAATGCACCTTCCACTTTCCCTTCCTACCGTAGGCCAGAAACAGGATGGCGGGAAACACAGTAGCATCTGGGACCAGAAGATGGAATCCACAGTAGAGGACAGAGAGAAAACAAGGTAGAAGTAGTCTGGGGCTCTGACACTATGGAGTCATCCTATCTGCCCTGGGCAATTAGTGCTTTGACTGTCACATGAGAGAAAAACAAGTTTCTACCTTGTTTAAGCTGCTTATTTTGGTCTTTGTTGCAAGAGTCAAATATGCATCTTGACTAACACTCTTACATGCAGAGGGCAGCCACTTTTTGGCTCCAAAGGATTATTGTCATGAAGGATTGTGGGCTCAGTATTATGCATTTGTCTAATTTTCTAACATGGAAATCTATATTTTCTTATAATATCTGGCTTTTACATATTGGCAACTTATTTTGATTTTTGACACTCTACAGGCCAACACAACTGGTGGCCAGTGTCATTTCTATTTCACAGGCTTCTCTGAAACAAAGACTTTCATTAGAATAACATGATTTAGGGTGCTAACATAATAGAGGGTGATATGATCTTTTAAGTTTGGGCAACACAAGATAGTTCCCACCAATTTTCATCACCCTCCCGTGCGGCCCCACTCCCTGGAGAATGGACTGACCAAGCCCGAAAGCAGCAACACCAACCATGCATCCTCAGCCGCCCACAGCCCCACCACGGGGGGCCTCCCTAGACAGGATCGGCTTTTGCCAAGATGAACACTGTTCCTTTCTCTCTGTTCCTTCCCTTCTCCTTTTCAAGATTAGAGAATTTCTCAGGAGAAAGGGCTGGATAGTAATATCATGGAAATGTCACCCACTTATGCAAAAAAACAGCAGATGAAGAAGGCATCCTTCATTTCATGCAGAAGTTCTGGCAGCCTCACCAAACAAGTTCATCCAGACAAACAGCTCCTTGGAGGAGGAGTGGGAGGTGGCATAAAGGATGACACAGAAGGTACACTATCCAATGCTCATTTTGTAGGACCCACTGACAAGATGGTTTATAAGAAAACAACCAAACTGGCATCAGCAGAGCCCCAGCTAATGCTCACTTCTGAAAACCAAAGATTTTGTGTGACGCAACTTCCGCTGAGCCTAGTTTTCTCCTCCAGATTCAGGTAAAACATGTAGTCCAAGGTCCATGGTTAGCCACAGGCAATTACTCTAATAGGTGGCCAGGCAGTGCCTCCATCAAGGTATTGCTCATACAGGCTCACACCACTTGCTATCCTCTCAAGCCGATACAAAGATAAGGGAAATACCATGGCATTACTGTTGCACAAGGAGCGCAATGAACAGAATAAAAACAATCATGTGACAGAAAAAGAGGTTCCTGTTTACAAGGCCCTCAGCCCTCTAGGGAGCTGCTTCCTGAGTGGGTGAGGAGTCTTGGTTTCGTGGTGCTCTCAGTGGATTAAGATACACAGTTTGGCGGTAGGAGTTGGAGAGGGTTTCCCTACATAACAGAGGGAGGAGGATTTGGAGATGAGAAGGATGAGTAATCCAGAAGGGAAGGGTGATAAAACAAGACGGGGAGGAGAATGGAGTGGGAGGTAGGTCTGCATTCTCCAAGAGCCTCTGCCTCTGTCATTGGTCAACCCCTAAAACCAACCTACCACCGGAGCCAGTGGGCTTCTTATGGGCACCACAAATGTGCAACAGCAAAGGGTAAAGGAGGCAGTGAGAAGGCAGAAAAGGCCAAGAGAACACTGGCCATTTAGGAATTAACAGAAGTACATACATAAGAGGCCTTTGGGTTCCTCACACAGAGATACTGAGATTCTGAGCAATTTCAGATACTCTTGAGGGACAGGGAGGCCCCCACGCCATTTGGTTAATATCACCTCCTCCAAAACAAGAGTTATGAGTTCTTGCTATGTATCAGGCACTGTGCTAAACAATTTATATGAATTTGTATTTAATTCTTTAAATAACTCCAAGACATACGTATTATAGAAATATATATCATTAGCCATATTATATGAATATATGAATTGTATATATGAATTCATATAATGAATTTGTATTTCTTTCAATAACTCCAAGACATATGTATTATAGAAATATATATCATTAGCCATATTTTAGAGATGGCTTTAAAATGTTAAATATTTTGCTTAATTTAAGATCATAGAGCTGGCCGGGCATGGTGGCTCATGCCTGTAATCCTAGCACTCTGGGAGGCCGAGGCGGGTGGATCACGTGAGTTCAGGAGTTCGAGACTAGCCTGAGCAAGAGCAAGACCCTGTCTCTACTAAAAAAATAGAAAGAAATTAGCTGGACATCTAAAAATATATAGGAAAAATTAGCCAGGCATGGTGGTGCATACTCGGGAGGCTGAGGCAGTAGGATTGCTTGAGCCCAGGAGTTTGAGGTTGCTGTGAGCTAGGCTGACGCCACGACACTCTAGCCCGGGCAACAGAGCCAGACTCTGTCTCCAAAAAAAAAAAAGATCATAGAGCTAATAGTAGCAGGGCCAAGACTCAAAGTCAAGTCTGTTATAGCTCCAAATTCCATGTCATTTCTGTTCAGAAAAAGGTCACATTCAGTTTTCAGGAAAGTGATTCTGGTTAGATTCACCAATCACGAGACACGCTGCCATTCCGTGCCTCCTGAAGTGCGGCACTAAGAAGGACACAACATCACTTCAGTGGGATTCCTGGCAACGTTACATGGCCTGAATCTACTCATGAGGACACATCACACAAGCCCAATCAGTGAAGCATTCCACAAAATAGCTCACTTGGATTCCTCAAATTGCCAAGGTCATGAAAGACATGGAAATACTGAGAAACTGCTCCAGATTAAAGGACACTACAGAGATGTGACAATGTATGATCTTGGGCTATTATCTTGGATAGGGAAAAAGAATATAAAGAATATTATTTGTACAATTTGGTAAAATTTGAGTATGGACTGTATTTAGTATCAAGAGTAAATTTGCTAAACTTGATAGTTATACTTTGCTTATGTAGGAGAATATTCTTGTCCTTTGGAAACGCATGCTAAAATATCTGGGGTATTTAGGGCCATGATGTCTGCAACCTACTCTCAAATGATTCCATAAAAATATTAAGGAGAAAGACAGACAAGGAAGGAGGGAAGATGAAGCAGGATATTTACCTTTGAGAAATCACAGTGAACTTACAAGGAAGTTCATTATACTGTCCTTACAATTTTACTTAGCAACTTAAACGTTTTTAAAATTAAAAATTTAAAAAGATTCTGACTTCAATTTCTGGTTGTATAACAGACTGGGTATGTTCCCAAATGAAGCAAGTATGGATAAAATGTAAAACATTTTAAAAATGTTGCTGAGCTGGCATGAAAGGAAAGAATCCAAAGAAGCCAAAAATAAATAAATTTATCAAATTTGCCTATTCAAATTTATTTATTAAAAAAAAATAGTTATCCTGGGGAATTATCCAATGTCAAAGTCAACTTCCACACAAAGTTTGTTAAACCTTGGGGGCCCCTGAGCTTCCACCTTTTTTTCTAAACAGCTTGAGCTATAATTCACACTTTTTTATTTTATTTTCGAGACAGGGTCTAACTGTGTTACCTGGGCTAGAGTGCAGTGGTGTCATCACGGCTCACAGCAACCTCACACTCCTGGGTTAAGTGATCCTCCTGCCTCAGCCACTCGAGTAGCTGGGACTACAGGCGTGTGCCACCATGCTCAGCTAATTTTTCTTTTTCTGATAGAGACAGTCTTGCTATGTTGCTCAGGCTGTTCTTGAACTACTGGCCTCAAGCGATCCTCCTGCCTCGGCCTCCCAAAGTGCTAGGATTACAGGCATGAACCACTGTGCCAGGCCAAGATATAATTCATACATCATAAAATTCACCTTTAAAAAGTGTACAATTCAGTAATTATTAGTATATTCACAGAGCTGTGTAGCCATCACAACTATCTCATCGTCCCTCCCCAAAAAACTCATACCTATTAGCAGTCACTCTCCATTCCTCCCTCTCCTCCAGCCCCTGGCAAGCAACGATCTACTTTCTCTTTCTATGGAGTTGCCTATTCTGGACATTTCATATAAATGGAATCCTATAATAATATTTGGCCTTTTATGTCTGACTTCTTTCACTTAGCATAATGTTTTCAAGGGTTATCCATGCTTTAGCATGTTTTGGTACTTTATTTTTTTTCTTGCCAAACAATATTCCATTGTGCAGATATTTTGTTTATCCATTCATCAGTTAATGGGCATGTGAGTTGTTTCCACCTCTTGGCTATTATGAATAATGCTGCTATAAACATTCATGTAGGCAAGGCACGGTGGCTCAGGCCTATAATCCAAGCACTTTGGAAGGCAGAGGCAGGAGGATCACTTGCAGGAGCTGCTAAATTATATTCCAACGTGGCTGTAATATTTTGCAATCCCAACAGCAATATACATATGAGAGTTCCAGTTTCTCTACATCCTTGCCAATATTTGTCATTGTCTCTCTTTTTAATTATAGCCATCTTAGTATGTGAAGTAGTATCTCATTGTGATTTTGGTTTGTATTTCCCTAAAGACTAATGGTAATGAGCATCTTTTCTTGTGCTTATTTGGCCATTTGTATATCTTCTCTGTAGAAGAAATTTGTCTATTCAAATCCTTTGTCAACCTAGATTGTGGGAGACAACTAAAGCCCAGGGCCCACCCACGGTGAAAAATCAAACAGGGAAACCACCCACATAAAGCTAGGAACTTAAAAGACCATACCTTCAATATGAGGGTGGACAAGAAGTTAACTCGCTGTCCAGAGGGAGCAGCAAGATAACTTAGGTATCTCAATCTTGGCAATGAGTAGAAGGTGAAAAGATCTCCCTTGCAATTTACAGCCACACTCAATCTCTCAGTTGGGTTGGGTTTGTGTCTATAAAGGCTATAAAGAACATAGTAGATCTGAAAAAGTTAAAGAATTTCTGGAAATATATGAGAACTGAAATTAAAAATTCAAAGAATGGGCCGGGCGAGGTGGCTCACGCCTGCAATCCTAGCCCTCTGGGAGGCCGAGGCGGGTGGATCGCTCGAGGTCAGGAGTTCGAGACCAGCCTGAGCGAGACCCCGTCTCTACTAAAAATAGAAAGAAATTATCTGGCCAACTAAAAATATATATAGAAAAAATTAGCCGGGCATGGTGGCGCATGCCTGTAGTCCCAGCTACTCGGGAGGCTGAGGCAGTAGGATCGCTTAAGCCCAGGAGTGTGAGGTTGCTGTGAGCTAGGCTGACGCCACGGCACTCACTCTAGCCCGGGCAACAGAGCCAGACTCTGTCTCAAAAAAAAAAAAAAAAATTCAAAGAATGGATTAAACAGTTAAAAAAAATTATTAAAATTAAACATACATAAGTAATAATAACTAAAATGCAGCTTAGGTACCCAGAGTTGGAAATTATCAGTTTAAAAAGACATATAAGATAGAGTCTAAGGATCTAACATACATTTAATTAGAATTTCAGAAGTAGATGAAAATGGAAATGACAATATTCCCAATATTTCAAGAGATAATGGCTAAGAATTTTCCAATATTGCTGAAAGATCAGTAAGAAGCGATCTTCCTGCCTCAGCCTCCCAAAGTTTCAAGGTTTCAAGATAACCCTTGAAAACATTATGCTAAGTGAAAGAAGTCTGACATAAAAGGCCAAATATTGTAGGATTCCATTTATATGAAATGTCCAGAATGGGCAACTCCACAGAAATAGAAAGTAGACTGGTACTTGCAAGGGGCTGGAGGAGAGGGAGGAATGGAGAGTGACTGCTTTGGATCTAAGAATCCCAACCAAATCTCAGGATAAATAAAAAGAAATCCTCAGCTAGGCATATCATAATGAGGTTGCTGTACACACAGAAAATTTTAAAAACAAAAGTAGCTAAATTAAAAAGGAATGGCAACTTGCAATTTGACTGCCAACTTCAATAGCAACCATGGAAACCAAAAAGACAGAGGAATGACACCTTCAGTGCACTGAGACAAAAATAACTGTCAACTTAGAATTCTATAACCTGTATAATTTATCTTTCAAGAGTGAGGAAGAAAAAGATTCTCAGAAAAACAAAAACAGATGGGAGGTTTGAGATGTAAGAAGGAACAATGGGCAAAGATATCAGACAATTCTGTGGGCTGTGGGTAAAGCTAAACTGTGGACTGTGTAAAACGATTATAATGCCTCACTTGTAGGTGGAAAAGTAGCTAGAACTAAACAACTAGAAAATATTATAAATTTTGAAGGATGTTGTCTGAGTTAGAGTTCTGAGGTCTTTGTATTTGTTAAGGAGCAGGGTAGAAATACTAATTTTAGCTTGTACAATAGACTAAGTATGCATGTTAAGATAGCTAGAGAATCTACTAAAAGGACAGAGCATAACTTCCAAACAAAAAGAAAGAAAGGGAATAAGAAATACTGAAGGAAAAATTAATCAGTCCAACAGACAGCAATCTAGGAGACCATCAACATGGAAGGGGTAAATTAGAGTACATTCATAAAATGAAATACAACTTTAAAAGTTAAGGAACAACAGCTACATATACCAACACGAAAAACACTCAATGATGAATAGAAGCAGCAAGTCACAGAAGAAAACACCATATGATTCAATATTCTGTAAAGTGCAAAACTAGCCGAAACTAAACAATACTTAGGTTTGTATTTCCCTAAAGACTACGGATATTGAGCATCCTTTCATGTGCATATTGGCCATTTGTGTACCTTCTTTGGAAAAGAAATTTGTCAATTCAAATCTTTTGTCATTTTGAACCTTACGCAATACAGAATATATATAGCCTTAAAGAAAAACAAACAAACAAAAAAAAAAACAGGACAGTGGTTACCTCCGCAGAAGAGGGCAGAGCCCACAAAAGGGCCTCTAAAATATGGTAATGTTCCACTTCTTAGCTCAGTGGTTGGCATGTAGTTACTTGTTTTATTATGATTTAAACTGCATATGTGTTTAGTACTGCATGATATTTCACAGAAAAAAGTTTTAGTGAAAAAAAGAAGGAATCTTATTAATGGTTCTAGGGGCGTGCAGAACACACCTCCCAACTTCTCAATTACACAAGTCAGCAGCGGAACCCTTGTGGTCTGACCTTTCCTAGTACCTTAGCAGACTGGAAATGTAAGTGTCAACTCCCATCTGAGCTCTCAAAGCCACCCTGGTATTAACCAGTGACCTAGTTAACTGAGCCTTGGTGTTCCACCTTTCATAAAAATCAACCTAATCACATAAAGGGAAGTAAAAAGAAATCCAACATTAGCTTCCCAGGACAATATGAACAATAGCTCATGATCTGAAATGTGAATGAAAACTGCTCAAGATTCATGTCACAGTTAAAGGAATCTTAGACATAATTTCTAAAGTATAAGCTAGTAGAATATTAAATACAGCTAGTATAGATCTCCTCAAACAACTCTATCTCTAAGGAAATTCTGGGCCTGTGAAACCAGAAGAAAGTCAGAGTCTCAAAGCACACAGACTTTTTTTTCTCCCTAAAGTAAACCTAAAGTTGAAGGGAGATTAGCTGACAAGTCCTCAATATTTTTTCCTCCTGACTGCTGAGCCCCTGTGTCAGGCAACACAACTGCTTTGTGTCTCTGAAGTGACTTATATGAGAATGCCCCTCAAGCCTGCTCAAGGTCTGGTGCTTCAGATCAAGTGCTTCTTTTTCTAAAGTGATCTTTGATGCTTTTCAATCTTTGGTGGATGTAGATTTCTTGTTGCATCCTTTAAAAGCTCATTTTAAAGATTTCTGTCCTGTCTCAAGCCCTTTCTGGAAACAAGGCAGTTTATAAACAAACAATAAAGATGTCTTTCTCCCCTGAATTCTTTCTCCCCCAGAAAGTGTTATAATTAGATTTTGGATAGATGAAGGAGAGGGCAAGGCAAGATAAGGAACGAGGTTGGAGCTTTCCATGTTTACCAACACAGGTCATTAAACTCAAGCCTCTGGAAAACTAACTACCCTTTGGCTTTTGAAGCCTGCTTTGAATACAGTCCAGGAACATAAATCAACGGAATCTTCCCACTGTACCTACAAAGCTGGCATCACTCATGACGTGGCTAGATCATTCCATTAATCTTTCACAAAGTCTAAACGAACTCTTCATGTTAAAAGTTAAAATAAGCAGGCCGGGCGCTGTGGCTCACGCCTGTAGTCCTCACTTCCTGGGAGGCCGAGGCAGGAGGATAGCTGCAGCTCAGGGGTTCGACACCAGCCTGAGCACAGTGAGACCCCGCCTCTATTTAAAAAAAAATAAAAATAAAAAAGAGTTAAAATAAGCAGATCTCTGTGGTTCTTAATGTAGCTTTTAAGCTTTCTTTAATTAAAGGTATAATTCTCATCCTAACCCCAGTACATACCAGAGGGGATAAATTCTATGCTTACACTCATTGCTGGATGTGTGAAAACTCACTAGAGGCTGAGATATGGCCACTCATTCCAAACACAGCCCGGTCCAAGCAGAATTAATCTACAAAGTCTAGACCCACTGAGGGAAGAAATAAACCTACATTTACCCAAGAAACAAACTAATATTTACCTCTGGGATGGGACTTTTGTGTATTTTAGCTCACTTTATCTTCTGCTAACATGTGACATCATCATTACCTTTCTCATTATTATAGATGGAAGTTTAGCAAATATTAGGTTAGCTGTGCAGGGTCACACAGCTAGAAATCAAATATGTGTCTTAACTGAAAAAAGGCAAGCCCTTAGAATGCTTTAGAAGCACAACAAATCTCAGGCGGCCTTTCACCTCCAGCAAGGACCCAGCCAGAATTCAGTGAAAGTGGACGTAGTAACTACTCCATGTGGATCCACTGAGCTCTCCTCTAGTCCCCTTGCAGTGTGCCCTCATGCTCACTGGAAAGCCAGACGACGGCTCATGTTCTACACATGAGGATGTAGCTTCAGCAGACACACCCATCCTACGCTCAGAGGGCAAAAGACGACATCATGGCCCACAGCACGTGCTTTGGCTGCTCCTGCGTTCCCACCAGCAGACACAGCCAAGGAGGACTGGCTTTTCTGTGGCAGCTGTAACTAAAACCCCAGCGTCCGATTCCTAGCTTCATAGTGTTGAGAGGCAAGTCAGGGGGCAGTCATGTGGTCCCATGTGTCACAATGGAGACAACAGAAGTCCAGGACCCAGCAGATGTGAGAGTGGATCCCACTTGCTCACCCTCCTGCTGTGACAGGCCAGTTCTGTGGCATGATTCTGCGAGGTGCTTCTGGGCGCTGAGAGCCTGCTCCTCCAACCCTACCCAAATTTTAGGAAGCCATCTAATGATGGATAATAAAGCCCTTGCCACTTCAGCTAGGCAGACTGGATTGTCATTAACTGAACCCTGACCAAGACAATGGATATCCTACTTCCCCATGGAAGGGAGACGCTGCTGGGCTGGTACCATGGATCTCATGGTTGGGTATGGAAGAAGGAAAAGAATTAGATGGGCTTTGTTTAACCTTGCACTCCACAAGGGTGTGGCTGACTCATTCATGTGTGATTTAGGAACTGTTTCCTCAAGTCATGGCTCACCTAGAAATGGAAATGAAAGAAAGGAGGGACTCCCTACCACCTGGGGCTGGTTTATTATCAAGTGAGATAATAAACGTGAAAATCCTTTAAATGGTACAATGTTTATCTAAAGGAAAGTACTGCAACCTTCCTGGAAATAGCACTAGTCATAAATCTTAGCCAAAAAAGAAACAAATTGTATTTTGCATCTGTTAAATTTTAGTTTGAACTCTGTGAAGTAAATAAAGGACCAAAGCCCTACAAAGAATAAATGCCTCTTGAGTTTCAGCTCAAATTTGAAAACCTGAGCTCTTTTCCTACTATGATTTAATATCTTCCTAAGCATATTTTTCTTTTCATGTCTTACAGCCTATCATTGATCACTGGTCTAAATAAAAATAGAAAGATGCTATTTACCACTGCATTCTAAGGGCTAGACAGATTCTGGCACACAGCAAATATTCAACACATTTTTGATGATGGAATAAACAAGCTATGCATTATTAATTTACACTGTAAAACTCACAGTTTTAGACCGGGAGAGACCTAAATCCTAAAACATAACCTCAGACAGAGGAATAGCTGAGTTTCCCTCTTAGGAACTAGAGTAGTATGAATCCCTTTTCCCAAAATTAATCTAAGCGTTATATAAAAATCCAATATAATTTGACAAAGGAAAGGGGGCACAGCAGTGAATGACTTAAACAAAATTCTAAAGGTCAACTTGAAGGATAAACATATGAAAATAGGGAAAAAACTTTTTAAAACTCACAGCTGGGGTGGATTACCCTATCACATGTTAAATGTATTCTAGAAATACAGATATTAAAACATGGGAACATGCAATAGACTAGAAAGTGGAATAGTGTTGAACCCAAGTAGATACAAGAATTAAGTAAATGAAAAAAAGGAAGCAATCCAGGTAAGTGAATGGAGAATGGATTTATCTACATAAAATGTTGGGACAACACTGAAAACAAGGTTAAAGCCCAAATTTATACCTTCTGTTAAAATAAATTTCAATATTAAAGTTAACTATTTTAAAGTACCATAAGAAAAATATAGGTAAATATTAATGTACAATTAATTATATTTAGCTTTGTTACTGAAATAATACTTTCTAAGCATGATAACACAATGTGAGGAAAAAATAAGACTTGAAGATAAACTTTGAAGATAAACTTTAGATCTTGTAAATAAAATCACTAAAATAAAACAAAGGGATGATAAGTTGGAAAAATATTTGCAACACAGAAAAGTCAATATTCTTTATATACATTAAAAATATCTATAAGTAACGAAACAACTGAACATCTTTGTAGCTAACTAGACCTGTATGTTGACCTCTTTATCCTCCCTAAATCCCACTGAAATATCCCTGCGTAAAAAACATTTAAAAGTACATACTAAAAAGGCGCGGTGGCTCACGCCTGTAATCCTAGCACTCTGGGAGGCTGAGGTGGGTGGATTGCTCGAGGTCAGGAGTTCGAGAACAGCCTGAGCAACAGCGAGACCTCGTCTCTACTAAAAAAATAGAAAGAAATTATCTGGCCAACTGAAAATACATGTAGAAAAAATTAGCTGGGCATAGTGGCGCATGCCTGTAGTCCCAGCTACTTGGGAGGCTGAGGCAGGAGGATCGCTTGAGCCCAGGAGTTTGAGGTTGCTGTGAGCTACGCTGACGCCACGGCACTCTAGCCCGGGCAACAGAGTGAGACTCTGTCTCAAAGAAAAAAAAAAAAAAATACATAGTAATGCTGAAAAGCTAGAAAGAGTTGCAACAGCAGTGTGGGGCAGCCTGGGATTCCCAAGAGGCACTTGGGAACAAACTAATGAGAAGCAAGGGGATTTCTAGTCTTCAATTCTAAAAAGGAAAATAGAGGGTATATCAAAAAGGCAAGTTTCCAAGCAGACCCTCAGTTAAGTCAAACATTAGAGGCAACAACAGAGGCTGGAGAAGGAATGAGCAAGTGTAATCAGCTAAGGAGTAAATTTAAAGGTTTAGAAGCTGCCAAGTTAATAATTCTCCCCGCCCCATCCCCTCCAGCAGTTACTTCTGGAAATAGCCCCCAGGATAAGCTATTTACACTTGTCACAGCAAAGCCCATGCAGCTCCACTACCCCAATTCCCCCCCATCCCCCATTAATATTTCCCTTCCTCTGAAAACCACCAGATGCAGGTCATGTGACAAACACCTGTATTCACTGCCAGGCACAGGGATTCTCATTTAAGCTGAGCAAACAGGCTCCAGCCATCTTATCTACAATTACAAAGGCACGACCATGAATTACCAAATGATTGAGGAAAACAGTGCATGAGATGCAGACACAACATGCAAAAGTAGTGAGTGGTCTCTCAACAAACAAAGAAAATAGATGAAGGACCCTCAAAGGGATTTAATAAAAAAGATATCAGGCTACGAAGTAAAAATTTTAGAATGATAAGTTTTTGGGAAATAAAACTATCAAAGCCAAAATTAAAACTCAATAAATGAGTTGAAAGCAGAGCATATTCAACTGAAAATCTGAATTTGAGCTGAAAGTTTAATTTCCCTAAAAAATTACACTTTGGGGAAAGAACAAAGAGAAGTATGAAAGAAAAATCAGGAGATATTGAAGATAATTTAATCTCTCCTGAAGCTTCTGGATTGAATAAAGATTCCTTTAAAGGAGAAAATATAAAGAACTGATAGAAGAAATATGAAAAATTCCCCTGTGCTGAAGCTAGATTTCAACATTAATTATAAAGAGCCCAAAAAGTGGGAGGAACACAAAGAATGCCCTTCTAGTCAGGTCATGGTATCTAGGGAGATATAGAGATATCTTTATATCTTCATAGAGATAGGAAGAAAATTCCAAAAGCTTCTAGGGAGAAAAAAAAAAAAGACCATTTAGTTACTTAAAAGGAAAAGAGAGCCTGATTTCCACAGGGGAGTGGATTTGAAGCCCAGTGAAAACAAGCCCTCTAACTTAAATATTATAGAAGTTATAGTTATATACTACAATACATGCAAAGGACATATGCCTAGCAGGTAACACCAGGCTACAGCGTCCTGAGAGGGGCTTGCCATCTCCCTAATTCCTCCTAGATGGAGGAGGACATTCTGCTTGCCCAGGGAGAGATCCCAGGAGGACTCAGGAAACTCCAGGTGAGGCCTTAACAATCCTCTTTTACTCCCAACCACATCAACCTGAAGAAACTTCAGTATAATTACCTTATACCATTGCAAAACTGCCTTTCATAAGTCATTTCACCTCTATATCACCATTCCACCTACAATTTCTTGCTACACCACCAGCGCCATCTTTCTACATTCTCATGGGTAATATAATAGTACAAGGCACCATTCAGGCCAGGTTGTGCTGCAACTAAGTCTGCGGGAATGTACACTCATGTATAAGGCCTGGGAGTTGATGAGCCTACCTGGCCTGTCTAGGCACTACCAGACCTTCAGGTCTCTTACTAACAACATTGGATGCTACCAGACAATGGAGCAATATCTTCAAAGAATTAATGAAAATAAATTTTAAGACCTACAGTTTTATACCAATCAATTATTCAAGTATAACGGTAAAAGAAAGATGTTACTGGATATGCAAGGATTCAAAAAAGTTTACCACTTTCAAACACTTTCTAAAAGAATTACTCAAGGAGTTACCTCCAGGAAAATGAAAAATAAATGAAGAAAGTAAATGACACAAAAAAATAACATGAATAAAATACTGTGAAAAAATTTAAGCTTTAGTTAAGTAGTCTAAATAGTTGTTCAGTGATATAGGTGGGAAATTTAAGACAAATGCCAAGATATGATTCCTAAGAAATCATTTTTCAAAAAGTATCCAGGGATTGCAGAATGACACATCCACTTTGGGAAATAGTCTGGCAGTTCCTCAAACAGTCAAATGGAAAGTTACCATATGATGACATCAATTTCACTTCAAGACCATGGAATATATCCAAAAGAAATAAAAATATATGTCCACATAAAACCTAGTACATAAATGTTCTTAACAGTATTATTAATAATAGCTAAAAGGTAGAAACAACCCAAATGTCCATCAACTAGTAAATGGATAAATAAAATGTGGTATATCCACATGACAGAATATTATTTGGCCAAAAGAAAGAAAGAAAGAAATGAAGCACTGATACATGCTACAACATGGGGAAATCTTGAAAATACTACGCTAAATGAAAGAAGCCACACAAAGAGTCACAGAAGATCATATATTATTTATATGAAATGTCCAAAATAGGCAAATTTATAGAGATAGATTAGTAGTTGCCTGGGGCTGGTAGAGAGAGGAATTGGGGTGAAATGAGGAATGGGTATAGGAGTTCTTTTTGGGGTTGATGAAAAAATGTTTTCAAGTTGATTGTAGTGATGATTGTACAGTTCTGTGAATATCCTAAAAGCCACTAAGTTGTACACTTTAGATAGGTCAACTGTATAGTACATGAATTATACCAATAATGCTGTTATTCTTTTTAAATCCAGAAAAAATTGGCTAATACAAGGTACATAGAGCTAGGAATAGGTAGGGAGGAGAGTGTTGTCATTTGAATAGAATTATGTTATTACATATCTCAATCCTCTGGGTATTTAGGAAAAATATAAGTTTAAATATTTTAGGTAAAAATTTAAAAGTAACTCCAAATAAAACAGAATTTATAACTTTCAATCACTAGAGGAAAAAGAAGGAAAACTAAGAATTCTAAATAAGTTATCACAATAAATATAAATGTGTTAAATTCCCATATTGAAAGACAAGCTTTCAGACTGGATATAGAAATAAAATCTGGCCAAGTGCAATGGCTCATGCCTGTAATGCCAGTGCTTTAGCAGGCTAAGGTGGCAAGATCACTTGAGGCCAGGAGTTTGAGACCAGCCTAGGCAACATAGCATGACCTCATCTCTACAAAAAATAAAAAAAAAAATAGCACTCCAGCCTGGGCAACAGAGCAAGACCCTGTCAAAAAAGAAAGAAACGAACAGAAAGGAAGAAAGGAGAAAAGAAAAGAAAAGAAAAGAAAAGAAAAGAAAAGAAAAGAAAAAAAAAAGAAGGAAGGAAGGAAGTAAAGAGAGAGAAAGGGAGGGAGGGAGGGAGCAAGGGAAGAAGCAGCTAGCTGTATGATGGATATAGACGATGTACTTATAACAAGATGACAAGGAAGGGTAAAAAATAAAAGAGTGTCTCCTTTGAGGGAAAATGAAATGTTTTGGAAGTAGATGGAAGTGGTGATTGTACAACATTGTAAATGTAGTGTATGCCACTCAATTGTTCATTTTAAACTGGTTAATTTTATGTTATGTGACTTTAAATTTAAAAATAAAGAGCCAAGCTGAGTCTGTTGGCATGTACCTGTAGTCCCAGCTACTTGAGAGGATGAAGCTGGAAGACTGCTTACACTCAGGAGTTCGAGGCTGCAGTGAGCTATGATCACATCTATGAATAGCCACTGCACTCCAGCCTGGGCAACATAGCAAGACCCTGTCTCCAGAAATAAATAAATATTTTTAAAAATCTGATCAGCTTGAGGAAAAGAAATTACCACATTGAGTTTAAAAAAAAAAAAAAAGAACAAAAACATAGACATATGCTATAAAAAAGCTGGCATGGCAGTATTAAAATCAGGCAAAACAGAACATAGCAAAGGAAACAAAAAGTCTGGCCTTACATATGAGTATAGAACAGAATCCCCAAATATAATATTAACAAATCAGATCCAAGAGGAAAAGCTTTAAAATGCAATAGTTTATTAAAAGAATACATTATAACTAAGTAGAGATTATCCCAAGAGAGCATAAATAATTCAACATTAGATTTCCTAATACAATTTACTCCATTAGCAATTTAAGGTAAAACAAAAACCCATATGATCACCTCAATAAAAAGCCCCTTAAGAAAATCCTATCTCCTATCTCCATTCCCATTCACACTCCTCAAATCATTCCTGATTAAAATGGATATACAGTTAAACTTCTTTTCCTTAACTCAATAAAGAATCATATCCTACAGTTAAAACCACACTATCATTACAACATTGGAATATCCAGTTAAAGTTATGAGCCAGCCAAGGATAACATATCATCCCAATTAGTCAACATTATACTGGCAGACTTAAGCTACTCAATAATGAAGAAAAGTATAAAAAGGAAATGAAAACCACCCATATTCACAGATACTACTATAGTTTAATTATAAAATAAAAAATAAAAATTATGAGAATAACTCAAGATGGCTACACATAAAACCAGTTAGAAAATTAACAGCTTTCTTACAAATCACAAATAATCAGAAATTGATAAATGAATTTTTGACAAATCCATTTATCAAAAATTAAAAATAGGCCAGGTAAGGCAGTTCACACCTGTAATCCTAGCACTCTAGGAAGCCAAGGCAGGAGGATCGCTTGAGGTCGGGAGTTTGAGACCAGCCTGAGTAAGAGTGAGACCCTGTCTCTACTAAAAATAGAAAAAAATTAGCCAGGCGTGGTGGCACATGTCTGTAGTCCCAGCTACTCGGGAGGCTGAGGCAGGAGGATCACTTGAACCCAGGTATTCGAGGTTGCTGTGAGCTAAGCTGACACCATGGCACTCTAGCATGGGCAACAGAGTGAAACTGTCTCAAAAAAAATTGAGAATATTTAAATCAAGTAAAAAGCGCATAACAGTCATCTGGAAAAAACTCAGAACTTTTAAGAACATAATATAACCTGAATAAATGGAGAGATACAATATTTCTAGATGGTAAGATTCAATATCATCAAGACAGCTCCTCAAATTAGTTTATAAATTTAATGCAATCACGATACAAGTTGTAATGGGATTTAAGGAACATAGATTCTAAAAATCACCTGTGGTAGTGTAAGTACACAAGAATAGCAAAGAAATAGAAAACTTTGTATGGCTTACTGTATTAAAGGACACAATAAAACTATAATAATTAAAAAGAATTGACTCAGGAATAGAACAGAATAGGATCAAGAAATAGTTATGCATGTATGGAAATAAAATATGATTAATGCTGAGACAACTGGATAAAGCCATGTGGCGAAAAAAAGTAAAATTCTTAGCTTTCACACACAAAAAGAACGTTTTACAATTTAAGGAGGTAAATATTCTTAACACACAAAAAAATTCTCCTATATTTTCTTCAAATATTTGTATTATCTTGGGGGTGGGGAAGCCCCAAGATAAGCACAGTAAAGCCTAGAAAGCTAAAGAAAGGTAACAGTTTAGATTTCTTACAAATCAGAAACTTTTTTGATGAAAATATGGCATGAATGATATTAATAAAAAGTGGCAGATGAGAAAATTAATAACTATAATATATAGGCAAATTATACATCAACAGAAAAGGAATATGGAAAAAAGTGATCAAGATATTAAATGACAAAAGTTGCAGAATATATATAATATGCTCATTCACATATGTATGTGTCTTGTACTATATGTATATTCATACTATGTCTTAAACTATGTTAATATATTAACATGTACAGAGAAAGGTCTGGAAGAAATGCAAATTGTAGTTACATCAGGGCAGGTGAGGAAGGGAGGAAGGAGAGATGTTAGTGGAGACATTCAGTTTTGTTTTGGTTTTTTTTGAGACAGAGTCTCACTCTGTTGCCCACGCTAGAGTGCCGTGGCATCAGCCTAGCTCACAGCAACCTCAAAATCCTGGGCTTAAGCGATCCTCCTGCCTCAGCCTCCTGAGTAGCTGCGACTACAGGCCTGTGCCACCATGCCTGGCTAATTTTTTCTATATATATTTTTAGCCATCCAGATAATTTCTATTTTTAGTAGAGATGGGGTCTCGCTCTTGCTCAGGCTGGTCTTGAACTCCTGACCTCGAGTGCTCCTCCCGTCTCAGCCTCCCAGAGTGCTAGGATTACAGATGTGAGCCACCACACCTGGCGACATTCAGTTTTAATTCTATATATAAATGATTTGAAATTTATTTTTACAATGAACACTTTTTACCTTACTGTATACTTCTTTAATTACATTCATGCAAAAATATATCCTCATTATTTAAAAAATTAAACCATAAAAAAAGATGAAGAGTTAAAAAACAAACATCTCCATTCAAACATACTCCCCAAACCAATCTTACTTCCCTCCTGGGAAATAATTTCCATTAAAGCTTTCTCTCCTTTTTTTATCTTTAAAATATTCTTTAAAGAAAAAGTAGTCCATTTTTTTAAATAAGTAGAAGGAAAAAACAAGTAGTTACCAAAAGAAGAAATAAATGGCTAACAAGTATATTTAAAATGTTCAACTTTAATACACAGAAATGCAAATAAAAACAATTTGCTATTTTTCACATGTCCAGGGCACTTACGAATACTGTTTATAGCTGGTGTTCTGACTGCTGGGTGCCCATGCCAAATTGGTTTTTATTATTTTGAATATCTCCTATTCCAAACAAATCAGTAAGTATCAAAATTAAGTGAATTTGCAGAAACAAATCCTGCTACATAGTGAAATACCACTAGAGGGAACACAAATTGATACAAACTTTTCTGTACAACTTGGCAGTAATATCAGAAGCTGTAAAAATTGTATGTAAAACCACAAAAAATTAGTAGAACTAATAAATGAGGTCAACAACGTTGCAGAATACAAGATCAAGGATATAGAACTCAATTGGATTCCTATAACCTAGCACTGAACAATGCAAAAATGAAATTAAGAAAATAATTCCACTTGCAATAGCACCAAAGAGAATAAAATACTTAGAAATAAATTTTTAAAAAAGAAGTGCAAGACAGGTATGCTGAGAAGAAAACAATGTTGAAAGAAATTAGAGAAGATTTAAATAAATTGAAAGACACCCCATTCATGAATTGGAAGACTTATTTTTGTTACAATGGCAATACTCCCCAAATTGATCTACAGATTCAATACAATCCAGATTGAAATCCCAGCTCCCTTTTTTTCCAGACAGTAAATGACAAGCTAATCCTAAAATTCATATGGAAATGCAAGGAGCCCAGAATAGGCAAAACAATCTTGAAAAAGAACAAAGCTGGAGAACTCCATTTCAGACTTCAAAACTTACTACAAAGCTACAGTAATCAATACAGTGTGATACTGGCAAAAACACAGGCATTTATATCAACCAAATACAACTGAGAATACACATATGCACCCTTCTATTTATGGTCATTTGATTTTCGACAAGGGTGCTAAGATAATTCAATGGGAGAAAACTGGTCTTTTTAACAAATGGTTCTGGAACAATTAGATATCCATATGTAAAAGATTGACGTTAGACCCTCACCTCACACCATATACAAAAATGAACTCAAAATGAATCATAGATCTAAATGTAAGACCTAAAATTCTTTGAAGAAATTATAGGAGTAAATCTTCACGACCTTGGATGAGGCAAAGCCTTCTCAGATATGACATCAAAAGCACAAACGACAAAAGAAAAAATAACTAAAATGGACTTTTTCAAAATTAAGAACTTTTGCACTTCAAAGAACACCATCAAGAAAAGTGAAAAGACAGAATAGGAGAAAAATATTTTCAAATCATATATCTGGTAAGGGATTTGTACCAGAATACATAAAGAACTCTTACAACTCAACAATAAAAGACAAATTGATCTAATTTTTAAATTGGCAAAAGATTTTAATAGACATCTTTCTCAAGAAAATATACAAATGACCAATAAGCACATGAATTTGTTCAACTTCATTAGTTGTTATGGAAAGGCAAACCAAAACCACAAAGTGATACCACTTCACACTCACTAGGATGGCTAGAATCAAACACAGACAATAATTAAGTCTTGGTGAGGATGAAGAAAAATCAGAACCCTCATGTTACTGGTGGGACTGTAAAAGTGGCACAGCCACTTTGGAAACAGTCAAGCAGTGCCTCAAAATAGTATACGTAGAGTCACCACATGAGCTAATAATTCCATTCCTTGCCAAATGCCCAAGAGAACTGAAAACACAAAAGCAGTTCACAGCAGCAGTATTCATAATAGTCAAGATGTGGAAACCGCCCAAGTGTCCATCAGCTGATGAGTGGATAAACAAAACAACCTATGCACAATGAAATATTGTTTGACAATAAAAGGAATGAAGTACTGATACATACTGCAGCATGGATGACCCTTAAAAACATGATGCTAAGTGAAAGAATCCTGAATGAAAGGGCCACATAGGATTCCGTTTATGTGAAACATCCAGAATAGGCAAATTCATAGAGACAGAAAGTATCAATAGGTTAGTGATTACCAAAGGTTGAGGGAAGGGAGGAATGGGGAGTGACTACTAATAGGTATGGGTTCTTTTTGAAGTGATGAAAATGTTTTAAAATTAGATAGTGGTGATAGCTATACAACTCTGTAAATATCCTGAAAATCCTTGCATGGTAGACTTTAAAAGGTCAATTTTAGGCCGGGCGCGGTGGCTCACGCCTGTAATCCTAGCACTCTGGGAGGCCGAGGCGGGTGGCTCGCTGGAGGTCAGGAGTTCAAAACCAGCCTGAGCAAGAGTGAGACCCCATCTCTACTAAAAATAGAAAGAAATTATCTGGCCAACTAAAAATATATATAGAAAAAATTAGCCGGGCATGGTGGTGCATGCCTGTAGTCCCAGCTACTTGGGAGGCTGAGGCAGTAGGATTGCTTAAGCCCAGGAGTTTGAGGTTGCTGTGAGCTAGGCTGATGCCACGGCACTCACTCTAGCCCGGGCAACAGAGCGAGATTCTGTCTTAAAAATAAATAAATAAAAAATAAAAAATAAATAAAATAAAATAAAAGGTCAATTTTATATGTGAATTATATCTCGGTGAAGCTACTTTTTAAAAAACACATACGATCCCAGGTGCAGTGGCTCATGTCTGTAATCCCAGCACTTTGGAAAGCTGAGGTGGAGGATCTCTTGAGGCCAGGAGTTCAAGACCAGCCTGGGCAGCATAGTGATACCCCGTCTCTACAAAAAATTAAAAAAAATAAATCAGCCAGGAGTGGTGGTGCACGACTGTAGCCCCAGCTATTCTCGAGGCTAAGCCAGGAGGATCCCTTGAGCCCAAGAGTTGGAGGCTGCAGTGAGCTATGATTACGCCACTGCACCCCAGTCTGGGTGACAGAGTGAGAACTTTTCTCCAAAAAAAAAAAAAAAAAAGCTAAATATAATAAAAAAACACGTGTTCCAAAGCTCACAGAATGCTACACTAAAAGGGTGAGTTTTACCGTATACCTTAATAAACCTAGCTTTAAAGATTCATCTACCCATTTATTAATTTTAAGTATTTATCCTCAGAAAACGCTAAAGAACATCGAGAAATTTAGCTTAAAGGATGTTTGTTACAGCACTGTTAAAAGAAGGAAATATACGTTAAACAGTAGGAGCCTGGATATTTATGCAATATTATATCGCCATTAAGAATGCCATTAGAAATTAATCATTGATGAGAAAAGGTAATAATATATCAGGCCCCAGCAGGAAACCGGGCACATTTGGATTGAGTAATCTGAGCAGAGTTTAATAAAGGTGTTATTTATAAAGCAGGATGCAGCAAAATCACAAGTGATAGTGCAGTGCCCGGCAGGGGGGAGTGAAAAGTTATCAGACCCAGTGCAGAGGAGGCTGCCAGACAGCCTAGCCAGCCTTCCCTGGGAGCGACACAGCAAACCTGCTGAGACCCGGCCAGGAGCAACCCTGGGGAGTGAATATCCAGAACCTGCTCTCAGCTGATCCTACAGTCTCCTGCTGGCGCCACCAGTGGATGAAGCCAGAGGGCAGGGGGAGCCCTTGGGATAGTCTATGCAGGAGCAGGGTGGAAAGTGAATCTGAGGGACAAATGGAGGATACCCAGCATAGATGGTCACAGCAAGAAACAAAAGGAGTAGTTTACAAGGGGCTACATTTTTTTAAAAATTACTGATAAACAATACATAACCACTTAAGAAATTCTGGAACAATTCACTCCAAGAGGTAAAAAGAGTGGTTCACTCAGAGTTCCTAACAGTGACACAACTGGCAGTTGGAGAAGCCATTCATTGTTGGGGACTATCTCATGCATTTCAGGACATTAGCATCCCTGGCCCCAGGGCACTAAACACCAAGAGGAACCTTAGGCATTGCAATAACCACAACAACTGAAAAACCTTAGCTACTTCCAGACATGGGATGGTACCACACCTTTGGTTTTGGTTTCTTTTTTCTTACCTGCATTTTAAAAAATTTTCGGCAAAGACTAGGTCTTGCTCTTGTGAAGTGGAAAAGTTTTTTAAAGGAACTCAACAGGACAGTATAATAATTTAGATTCCAGCTCTCAGTAAATCCTATTTGTCCTTCTCCAACTAAGTTTGCTCATGACAGTAAGTAAATAAAAGGTAGCCTAACATTATTACATGGATACTATAATTCATTTTGAAATCATCAATAACAGGAAGGGCGCAATTAACTCAGCTTACTACAAATCACTTTTATTCTTCAAGTACTTGTAATAGCTATGAGATCACGGCATCCTCCAATTCACAGGTCAAGTACTAGATTGCTTCTAGCTGGTTATAAAATTTTAAAAGGAAGGAAGTTACCACGATTTGGTTTCAACGTGATGTTACATTGGCATAGCTTGAGTATCGTAGCAGGTAGAGCTACTACCACCCACCGTGGGAAAGCCAGGGCAGGCGATTTTGATAAGTGATTTAAGTTTTATTTTGTTCTCTATATTATTTCATTTTCTCAGGTTCAGGCAGGAAGTCGGGTTCTTAGTAATTCTTTTTGTTTCAGTATTTTGTTTTTACAAGGCAGAAAGTAGCATTTTTCTGGGGGCAGGTATATCTTAATCTCAGGAATAGGACAGTAATAATTTGAAACACACACACCCCTCTATCCCCAGATAAAGAATCAGTGGTTGCATATTTCATGACATCCAAGAAACCATCCATAAGCTGCATCCTTATTCAGATATTAAAACATGAACAAAAAAGTGTCTTAGAATCAATAAACACAGTACATCATTTAAAGTGATCCTTAGCATTTTAAATATAAGAGTTTCTCTAATTAAAAAAAATATTTTTAGATTAATAAGCTCATACTACCAATGAAAGTTTAAACCAGTAGACCTTTGGGGGAAGATAAATTCACAATACATCACAAAACTCTTAAATTTGTATACCCTTTAACCTAATACTTCTACTTTAAGGAATTTTTCCTCAAGAAAAGCACTGGAAAAATGTGGAAAGATGGACAAAGAAGGAAGATTGCTACAGCACTGGTTGTACTAGTACAACCTAGAAACACGTTAGTCTTCAAATAGCAGATTGAGGAAACCACGTATCATACTTCCTTATGATAGAAAACACTAATAACGTGAGAGATCTGAGACCGTGAAAAATGTTCATCTCATAGTAAGTGCAAACAGCAGGTGACACATCAGTAAGAAAAATCAAACACACACACACAAAATGCAAAGAAAAAAGTATAAAAGGAGTTTTAGAAAGAACTGAAGAAAATGGAAAGAGAAAAATCAAATTTAAAAAAACCCCTCAAACTTACAGGAGTTTTCCTTATTTGAGAGAACACACCAGGTCCCCACGGTGTGTAATAATGGAAGAAAACACACTTATATAAAGGCACATCGTTGTGATAGTTCAGATCTTTGGGAGGAAAGAAGATTCTATAAGTTTCCAGAAAGGTGGGGGAGGATTAACAACTGAAATAATTAAAAAAAAAAAAAAAAAAAACAGCTAGAGGGCAATAAAGAAATACTTTTAAAATTCTAAAGAAAAACAGTGTCCGATCTAACATTTTTTACCTAGTCAAACTATGAAGTACAGTTTAAAAGATGCAAGTCTCAATTTCTACATGCAAGAGGCTGTGTGTCCCCTACAGTGGGAATAAGGCAAGACAGAAAAGGACACTAGACGCGGGAAGCCAGGGATCCAACCCAGGAGAGAAGGGAAGGGAATCTTCAGGGCAGTGGCACGGGAGACCCCAGTCAGCTGTGCACAGGCCACCAGGCCTGGTGGGAACAGGTCAGAGGCCCCCAGCGAGGTTGGCCATGAGGATGACTGATAGCATACCCAATGTCTCTCAGCTTCCTGGCAGATTTAGACAACTAGGGTTAAATTAGTGACTAGGTATCTGCAGAACTAAGAAATTGAAAAAGAACATTTACCAACACCCGGGAAAACAAGAAATTGGGCAGGGAAGGAAAAGCGTTCACAGCGGCTCAGCTGTGAGCAGTGTTTACGGTGTTTTAGGTCAACACTGACTGTTGATCTAACTCAAATCATCTAATGACTATACAGATGGTCCTTGACTTACACTGGGGTTACATCTCAATAAACTCATCCTAAGCTGAAAATATCAGAGGCCGAATATGCATTTAATACACCCAGCCTACAAACGTCATGGCCTAGGCTAGCCTTCCTTAAACATGCTCAAAATGCTTACATTAGTCTACAGTTGGGCAAAATCATCTGACACCACAGGACATGCAGAGCATCAGTTGTTCACCCTGGTGATGGTGTGGCTGACTGGGAGCTGCGGTTCGCTGCCACTGCCCAATGTCAAATGAGAGTATCACACCGCACAGCATTAGCCTTAGGAAAAAAAATCAAAATTCGAAGTACAGTTTCTACTGAATGCATATTGCTTTCCTACCATCTGTAAAGTTGAAAAATCTTAAGTCAAACCATCACAAATCAGGACCTTCTGTATGGAGACACAGGAAGGGTATATGTATAACTGGAGGTGGGAAAGAGGTGGCCCAAGAGTGCTAAAGTCTCATCTTTAAGAGTAAGAAGACGATGGATAATGCTACAATTGTGGCGGGGGAACCCCCATAATAGCATTATAAACATTTTTAGAGCTCTAAGAGATGAAAGTGGTGGAGAAAACTTGTATTTCTGCCTGTAGGACAGAATCTTCAAAATATATGCATAATTAGCTCTGTCAAAAATAAAAACTAAAGTAGTAATAAGGGTGAGTTTGCATACACGTTTTTCCATCTTTTTCAAACAACTTAATGAAATCTAAAAGGATACATGCCAACATATCAACAGTGGTTATTTCTAGTGATGGGATTGTGGGCCATTTACATTTCTTCCTTCACTTTTATATTTCTGGAAAAGTATGCAACGTAGAGCATATTGGTACAAATTTGAAAACAATAGGCATTTTCCTTCATGCCTAGTCCAAACCCACCCCAGGGTAGAAGCACCATCTCTGTCATTTTAGCTTCTGTTTGCCCTGCTGAGGCAGGGGAGCCTGCCAACTCCTTCATTCAAACAGCAAATATTTGTTGAACGCCTAAGAGCCAGGCCCTGCAAGGTGATTCCAATATCTTTAGCTTTCTAATGGGCCTCCTGAAGTCCTCAGTACCAGCTGAGGGAATTGGATGAAGAGTGGGCTAAGCCAACACTTCACAAACTTTATGTGCACAAGAGCCACCAGCGGTTGGATTCAGTAGGTCTAGGGAGGAACCTGAGACTCTCCGGAGGGAAGCAAGCTACTTGATGTTTGACTGAAGGTTTCTCAAAGCAGCTGCCCAAGTCTCCAGACACTTGTACCCCATGATGGTCGCTTATTCTCTAGCTCCCGTGGGGTTAGATTTCAATCCCACAAGTGGTTAAACCAAAGTCTGTGACATACAGTAGAAGTGACACTGCTTAGGCAGCTGGAAGCTGACTGTCTGCAGTTAAAAGCAGGGCCTTGGAGAAACGCAGGCCTGGGTCTGAATCCCAGCTCCACCATCCACAGGTGTGATTTACTTCCCCACTCTAGGCCTCAATTTCTTCACATATAAAATGGGGATGATAACTGAAGCCACTTCCACAGAGTAGGGTTGTTGTGTGGGTTACATGAGGATATGAAGGCATCTAAAGGGCTTGACAAGCCCCTTACACACGACGAAGACTCAGTGCCCACCACTGTTAACAGGGCTCCAGTCCTTTCTCAGCCCTGAAGGACTGGCTGGGACTTCTGGGGAGATCCCTTGATTTCCAAGCCTTCCCGCCTTCCAACGCAGAGGAGAACGCACATGCCCTGCCCCCTTGCCAGGAACGTTCTCTGCCTAAACCAGGATGTGTGCAGAGCACCAGGCAGGAAACCCCTCTGGTCCTCAAACAGGTTGAGGCCCTCAGGTTTTATTCAGTGAATTTTTCCTGATTCACCTTAATCTTACTACTGGGGAGATAATTATGAAGATAAAGAAGCCCCTCCCTCTCTCCCTGATGTTAGGAAAGCTGTGCTTTCAGGGAGGAGGCGGCCATCCACGTGGAGATCAGGTGAGGGGAGCACCAGGTGTCCCTGCCGCTCAACACAAACTCAATGCCTACCAAGCATCCTGCTCCCAGGACACGCCATCCCGAGGGCCCAGCAAGCTGGGTTTCTTCCCCTACAGACATACTGAGAATTACGACCCTCTCTTCCCCAGGAGCCCGAGTTGATCAGACCTCGTTTGGAGAGGTGTCTGAGTTTTGCACTTTGGGAAGAAAGCGAGGCTGAGCCTAGGCTCGCAGGAGCATCCGAGCAGGCTCCATCCCGAGGAGCGCGGCGAGTGCACGCGCGCGGTGTCCCTCTGCGCGCCCCCGCCCCCACGCCCGCCCCGGCCCGCAGGGCACTCACGATCTCGGCCACGATGAGGAGCCCAGGCAGGGTGCGGAGGAACTCGCGGTCGTAGGCGAAGCTGCTGCTGCTGGTAGAGAAGTTCTCGGCGAAGGAGCTGGTGGTGGTGGTGACGGTGTGGGAACGGGCGCGCTGCGGGTCCTCCATCGTTGCGCCCCAGCAGGGCCGGCCAGTCCCCGGGGACCCCCAGCGCGTCCGGGGCTGGACGCGCGGCCCTGCGCCCCGGGGACAGCGGCGAGGGGGAGGGGAGCGTGCCGAGGGCCGTCCAGGCGCGGCGCCCCCGGCTCCTCGGTGCGCGGGCTCCGGGGCTGCGCCGGGGCCCAAGAGGAAGAGGAGAGCGAGCGAGGGGCCGCCGGGCGGCCGAGCAGACGGCGGAGGCCGGGAGCAGAGGAGGGGGCGTGGAGAGGGGCGGGCGGGAGGCGGGCAGGAGAGGGACCGCCCCGCGGAGGCGCCGCGAGCTCGCGGCCTCGTCACCTGCCGCCGGACACCAGGCGGCCGAGAGGGCGCCGGGTCGCGCCCAGGGTCGCTGGGTGGGCAGCCCGGCGGGCGGCGCGGAGGAGAGAGCGCAGGGGTCCTCCTGGCCGCCCCCGCTCCCGGCCCCTGCGTCCGTCAGGCTCCGCCTCGCCCGGGCCCGCCGCCGCCGACCTGTTTCCACCTGGCCTGGGCGGGGGCCGCGGGCACTGGCGGGGCGGGGGGGGTCCCTTAAGGAAACCCAGGCCCCCACGGGTTCCGCGGCTCCAGGACTCTGCCGCGGGGGACCGAGCGACGAGCGAGGCGGAGGGTGGACAGAGCGGCTGGAGTTTGACCCGGCCGGACCTTAGACCCGAGATCGAGGAGAGGCCGCCAGGACTGTCCGGGGACGGCTGCAGCTTCTCCCCCGCCCGCTGCGGCCGTCTCCAAAGCCCGGCGTTATTTCCTGCCGGTCCTGTCGGGAGCGATTTGAGGAACCAACTTCACAGCTGGGCTTTGAGGGCGAGACGCTCCCAGGGTTTGCCTGCGGCTCCGTCGCGGGCACCCGTGGAGCCTGGGCGACTGCGCCTGGGCCGGAGGCAGAGCGGGGAGATGTTTGGGGGCCCCTCGTCAAGATGAATCAGCGTGACCGTCCCATCACCCTCGGAAAAAAACGTTTCAAGAAAGCGTGGAAGGTGTGGTTTGTGCAAAGTGAAGTTTGTGACAAACGGGCTGTGCTCTCATGAGATGGTGGACGGGGCAGGTTGTTACAGGGTCAAGTCAGACCTGAGCTCAGACTCTGGCACTTGCGTTTATAAACTGTATGATCGTGAGGAAATGGCTCTAGTTTTCTGGGTTTCAGTGGTGCCATCTGTAAAATGCAGGCTTTGAGAGATGGACCTCTGACCAAAAAGACTGTCTTCGTTGTGGTCGCTCCTATTTTGTGAAAGGGTGGCAAGAAACATTTTATCCAGAAACCACCAAGGGAAAAGGAAATAATCTTTGGCCACAAACAGAGGGTAGCTTTCCGTTCACAGTGAAGGCATTCCGCCTGATCTGTTCCAAGATAGGTTGGAAAAAAGGTCAGAAGGGACATTTTATTCCCAATGTCTTATCAGCTGTGCTGAGAAGAAAGCAAAAACTACATTCTAATAAAACAAGGACAAGAGTTTCTATAAAGTGTAGGGCCTAGCCAGGAGGACCTCAGGGAGTAAAAGGTAAGGCTTCAAAAGGGCGGCAAAGATGAAGATTTGGAGAAATTCCATCCATGTGCGTGTTTGGTAAGCACCTTGGGCTGGTGGATAAATACAACAAAAATTTTAAATATAGCACTTTCCTCCTAGAGCAATAGTTTCTCAAAGTGGTCCCAGGACTAGCACTGGGAATTTGTCAGAAATGCACATTCTCAAGCCCCACCCAGACCCACTTAATCAGGAACTCTGAGGGTGGAGTGTCAAAGCTGTGTTTTAACAAGCCCTCCAACAGACACTGATGCATGCTGAAGTTTGAGAGCTGCTGGTTTAGAGAAACTGCTAGTGAAGTTGAAGAGTAAGAGATACACACATGAAATGGCTGGCAGAGTCTAAGGCATCATGCATGACATTCAGTGAATGTGTAAGACAGAAAGGAAGTCTAGACAGCTCTATTTCCATAATACAAAGGACAATCCTTTCTTGAAACTCTTGGGTTCAGGTAGACTTCTGAATTCATATTTTTTTAAATTTAGAAAGGTAAAATGTACATGTATAGTATATTACATAACAGCCTCAGTGAAGGCTGTTATGTAATTAGTTACAC
Source organism: Lemur catta (assembly GCF_020740605.2). Taxonomy (NCBI): domain Eukaryota; kingdom Metazoa; phylum Chordata; class Mammalia; order Primates; family Lemuridae; genus Lemur; species Lemur catta. The sequence continues at coordinate 149,384,892 of NC_059128.1, forward strand.
TAATTTTCTGCAATGAAAACATATGAATGACATAGTGTATGCTTGGGTTATCTTTTGCAATGTAACAAATGTTTCCCAAACATTAGTGATCTAAAATAACCATTTTATTTGCTCAAGAATTTGTGGGCCAGGAATTTGGGCAGGGCTTGGCTGGAAGGTTCTTCTGCTCTGTGTGGTATTGATTGGAATCATTCACTGAGGGCTTTCGACTGGTGGGTGAGCAGCTGAAAAGTGGCTAGAAGATCCAAAAAGGTTTCATTTGCTTTCCAGCACTTCAATGCCCTTTCAACTAGACTCTCTCTCCATGAAGCTTGAGCTTTCTTATAGCATGGTGGGCTCAGAGTAGTTGGACTCTACAAGGCAGCTGGTTAGTAGAAGGGACTTTCTAGGGAAGGCAAACACAGAAGCAGATCTCTTAAGGCCCAGCCCTGAAAGCTACACAGCATCATTTCTGCCACATTCCATTGGTCAAAGCCAATGAATAACAAGGCCAGCCAGATTCAAACAGACGTGAAACAGCTACCATATCTGGACAGGAGGAGCAGCACAGAATTGTGGCCCTCTTTTAATCCACTGAGATTTAAAAAGACAATAAATAGCTTCACATAAGTTTAAGTTAGGTTTTTCTACCAAATACATTTTCTGCAAACTTAAGAAGAAACTTTTAGTTTTCAGTTTTTGGGATTTCAGGATTGCACAGAAACATTTGCATACTGGTTGCTGGCAAAGTGGCTTGCCTCTTTCCAACTGCTGCTTAAATTCAGATGTTCATCTTCTACCTGGAACCCTGCTTAGGGCCCATTCCTCCAATAACAACCTCATCCAGTCCACCTCTCATCTTCCTGCAAGAATTATTGCCTTGAAACCCCAGGCTAAGGTATCACTGTGCATAGCGCAAGGGCTTCTATAAGGTAGTTCAAACTATCTCCTCCAATCCCTTTTCCCAAACATTCTAGAATGCATCCTATTTCAGCCCCAAATGCATCTTTCACATCTCTGTAAGTGTGACTACTTTATGCCCAGAACCAGCTTTTCTCTCAGCCTAGAAATCCTCCTACCTTTATGCACAGCTCAAAAATCTTCATTCTTCACAGCCCATTTAAAATACCACCTTTTCTGTGATTTCTTTGAATTTCTATGAGCTTTGTTCTTTTTTGTTTTAGAATTCATTAATTTTATGTACTTTCCGCTCCTTTTTGAGCAACATGAATCATCTTTGACACCCTCCTGCCACAGGAGATATTGAATGAATGCTAAGGCCCAAACTTTATTCTTTTATTTTTATTTTTTTTATTTTCTTTAAAAATTGTTAATATTTTACTTCTTTTTTGTTTCTTATTTTTGTATTTTCTACCCTACATGAACTTTGACTACAAATTTTATTCTTAAATGCAGAAAAATGTCAAAGGAAAAGGTAAGCCCTGTCCTCCCATAAAGACTTCATGCAGAACAGAGCTTTGAGCTGAGACTTGTGGGAAGCATCCAATTTGTAAAAATGGAGAAGAAAGTGGAAAGCTGGAACATCACCCCAGCCTACAGGTACAGCCTAAGTGACACCACATGTGCCAAGATGAGCAGGTCCTGTGCAAATTGGTATGGAGGAGTCTAAGGAGACCTGTTTGCATGGGGTGTAGGCTTGAGGGTTTGTGCAGAGTCTGAAATAGAGTTGCCACAAGGCCATACTACCCAACAAGCAAAAGTTATGAGAGACAGCACTCCCAAAGGTCCACAGGGCCTAGGCCATTCAGTGGGGCCCAGGATTCGTCAGTAATTTAAATAAATAAATGGGCAGGTTATGACTTCCACGTGCTGTCTGAGAACGAGGGGACCAAGGGTCATTCTCGTTTAAAAGGTGCTTCTCTTAGGTTGACCTATGTTTCTCTTCATTGTTATTCTAGTTTAATTATGGTTGTTGCAGTCAAGAATCATCAATGGATGCTAAAGTTAGGCGTTGACAGTATGATGCGAGAAAGGATATTTACATGACCTCAAAGTCTCTCCCTGGAAGATACTATTTTCCTTTGAAATCTGTAACTGTACAGCAGAGAAACCTTTGGGACAGCACCGGACAGCACGTACCTTCTGATCTGATACATTGAGAAGGGTCCAACTTCATTTCCATGGTATTCTTACCAAAATGCATAACCTGAATGTAATCATGAGGAGGAAAAGAGCAGACAGATCAAAATTGAGGGACATTTTATCGTTAAGTTCATGAAAGACATGAACTCTTCCACACTAAAAGAGACTAAGGAGACCTGACAGTGAAATGCAATGTGAAATCTTAGAGTCTTGGCCAGAAAAAGAACATCAATGGGACAACTGGTAAAATAAATTTTGTAGATCATATAATAGCTTTGTATCTATGTTAATTTCATGATTTTGATTCTTGTAGCCTAGTTAACTTGAGATGTTAACATTTAGGGAATCTGGGTAAAAGTTTACAGAAAATCTTTTTACTATTTTTGCAAATTATGAGTCTGGAAGTATTTTAAAAAGTTAAGAAAATAAGAATAATTATTTATGGTTGATTAAAAATAGAGTTCTCTAATCCCAACTGTAGTTCACATTCTCCAAACACATTGCATTTGTGATTTATCCATCCCAGAATTTCCTGCCTCCCCTCATCTTGCTATTAGTGTATGGCTGGTAGGGAAACCAGGAGCTTGGGTGAGATGTGAGAATGTTCTTCCCACTCCAGCCCCAAAAGTCACCAGTTAGTCTAATCTGTCTTCAATTTGAAAACAGGCAGAGATGGGGCCCAAATCCATTTGCCAATGAACTTCTGGGTCGGGCATTTGTTTGGGTTCCAAGAGGCTCTATCAATTTGTTAGTTCAAGTGACCATAGGGTTAGGCAGATAAGGTTAGATAATAAGTGAATCAGTCCACGTTTTCAGAATAGCCCCTTGAATTGTATTCTTCTGAACCAGACACATTTTGGCTTAAGTATTAACTTTGTGGAAAGTTCTTCACTTACACAAAAAGTGTATTCACTTCATTTTTCTTGAAACATGACCTCCTAGGTCTCACTTTTGTTTTTCTGCTTTAGTTTGAGACACGGGGAGAGGAAATATTTTACTTTCCTCTTTCCATAAAGAAAGCAACAAACATTTGGAGAATCTGGGAATGTCATGAAATCAGCCCCCAACATTTGATCCCAGCTGGGGCAGGAATAGGGAGTGTTGGGGTCTGTGGGGAACAGGAGCACAAGTGCTTCAAAGGGACCACCTCAGTTTCTGCTCCACCTGATTGTTGCCATGCAAGAATTCGGACCTAGTGTCGCCAGAAGTCCTGATGTTTACATATTGGCAGCTAATATCCATTGTTTTAAAACACTGAATGCTGACTTTGTGGGCCAAAGAAACATATCTGAGAACCATCAGTTAACACCCTCTGATTTAGGCAAAGAAAGAAAACTTTCTTCTTCCCCAGCCTCCCCTGTGAGGCCCCCCAGAGACCTCAGAGAATACAAAATTTAGGTCAAGAGGGTGATTCTTAAGCGCAGAGTAGCTGGAGGAAATGTTGAGTAGAGTGGTGAATAAAATGTCAAACAAATGGGATGGTGCTAAGGGTAGAAAAGGGTTTTCTGAAGCCAAGGAAGGTTAACACTTTGGGAGGCAGAGGCAGGAGGATCACTTAAGCCCCGAGTTCAAGGCTGCAGTGAGCTATGATTGCACCACTGCACTCCAGCCTGGGCAATAGAGCAAGACTGTGTTTCTAAAAAACAAACAAACAAAAATAATAAAAAGAATCAACTTATTTAGAAGTAGGGATTCTTAGAACATAAAAGAATGATGAATTTTTTTGTTGGCGTGTTTTGTGTCACACACTGTCTTAACTTTAAATAATTTTATTAAGTCACTGATCTTTTTAAAAATTTGGGGCATCTTGATTTCAATGAGAAAGAGACTCCTCAAAGTTCTTAGCTGTGTTCATTGGCTCAACAAATTTATTTTCCTACGATGTGCCACTCACTATTGGAATACACAGCTCAGTAAGACACTGTCCCTCTCCTTAATACATCATCAGGGAAGTGAGAGAGAGACCAGTACATCAGGATGGGTGGGACCCCGGCCAGGTCACAGGTAGGCCCAGAGTCAGTCTGGAGCTCAGGCACAGTTTGCTCAAGGAGCAGACATTTACACTGTTTTCAAGGGCCATTCAACTTTTGCTAAGCAAAGAATAGGGAGATAGAGGAGGAAATTCCAGGAGGAGGGACACGACCCCTCCCAGCAGGAAGCATTGGTGTTTGCTGAGAAATGCTGCTGGCTAGAGGGAATTTCAATCCTTTCCTCTCCAGGCAGGAAACAATGGGCCCTCCCTGCTCCTTCTCTGTTCGTTCAACAAACATTCACTAACTGTTCCTCCAAGGTGAGGATTTGGAGAAATTCCATCAATGAGCATTTATGAAGCTTGAGGTCATACCATACTCTTGTTCGAGACAGGGAAAGGGCACAGGGGTATGTACTGATGTGTGTGTATATATGTATAAAATCTCAGAGGGGTGAAACACTTGAGTATTTCTTAGCCTGCAGGCGTTTTACTTTTTTCGGCCACTAGCGTGCCAAGCCAGTAGAAAATTAAATTGAATATATATATGTTTCCACAAAACAAGGATCAGTAAGAGAACATGGGGTGGGTGGGTACACGGTTAACTTTGCCCTCTAGGGTGGCTTGGTTGACCCCACACCAGATTGCAGAGCAGAAAATAACTGAGGTTTGTTGAAGGAAGGCCAAGTTTTCCTGATACACGTCTTGCAGGGCCCGTTTATCACATTCAAACAAGGAAACAGACGGCATAAATCACCGGCAGACGGAAACCCATGAGGGGACTGTTGTCTGAGGATGAGGCCCAAGTGAGACGAACATTGGTTCCAGATCAGCTGAGTTGGGAGGAGCCGCCCTGGAAGTTCCAAGGAATGGTGGGAAATCGGAAGACAGCTGCTGCTAAAAATACCCTGTGCTTGTTAGTAGCACCTTGTGGAGGTTCCATGAGCCAAAACCTACAGGCTTTATTTGTAGGATTGAAGAAAATTCTAGGATCTTTTAAAAGGACTTGAAACAGGTGAATTTGAAGGTCACAATGCCAATACCTTTCATTCATTGGTGTTAAGTGGGCACCCATATGCAAATTTGTCTGCCCAAGAACCTGTCCTTCCAAAGCTGACCACACCTAAAGAAGTGCCGGGATACTTCCAAAATGAAATCAGAAATGCATCGAAAAAATTGGGCAGCAGAGATGAAAAGCAGAATAATTATACCCATAATGTGCCTCACCAGAAGACTCTCTGAAAGGAGCACATTAAGCAAGCAATTTAAGGAGTGGTTATTTGCTTACCAAGTACTTTTGCTTTAGAAAGAATTAATTGAAGGGTTCTTCTGACCCAAAAGAGCCAACAAACATTTGTGTGTTTATAGACAGTTAACTATTTGACAGAGGAGCGATGATGGAGCCGAGAAATTTAAAGGTGGCTAGAGTCTTTGTCTAAAAAATCATCACCAAGAAATATCAATAAAACACCGAATTTGTACAAAAAGGTATATTTAATTATTCTTCTTGAAGAGTTGCTAGCAAATAAAAGGTACAATGTATTATGGGGTTGTTCTAGAAATTCTATCGCCTATCTGTTTATAATGCTAAGAATCACTCCCTCCTTTGTTTTTTAATTCCCATGTTCAAGTCCACTTTGCAGGAAGGTAAGTAACTGTTCCTTCGGTCCCAACATGTGCTTATTTGGGGGTTATGGAGGAGGCCATGGGCCAGGGTAGCAAGGCCTTGTTGCACAACCTAAAGTAATATTAGCTTCAGGCTTATTACTGGGTGACAAGCTGTCTCTCCTCTCCCTTGACCTGGTGAATCTGTAACCAGAAAATCCAGTTAGATCTCCTGGCACACTCGGAGGCTGGAGGCTGATGGAGCAGGAGCAGGGACACCTCCGTGGGATCTACCCTCTCCGGAGTGGGGGAGCCTGGCGCCTTGCCTGCGAGGGCCTCCAAACGTATCATAAACTTGAGAGAATGATGGCGCTGCCAGAGAATGGAATTCACTGTGGACACCTAGCCTGGTGCCTGGCAATGGTAAACATTCAACAAGATGTGAGGAGAGAATAGGGTAAAAAGTGGTGCTTTTCCTAAAACCAGAGTATTGTGGGGCCTCTAAACAGGTCACTGTGGACGGCTGAGCCAGCTTGGCACAGAGCCTCACACATCATTATTCTCTCCGCCTCTAGGAACGGTGACGTTCACTTCAGCACACTGGGAGGAGCTTATGGAGGTTTTTTAAGGCCCAGATTAGAGATTGCAATCACTTCTCTGTGGTAGTCTTCTCAGTTACTTTAGCCACCTGCACACAGCAGAAACTCTAGTTGTCTCTGAATGTCTGCTGTCCCCTCCTTCAAGGGTAGAATTTTAAGGCTTTAGCTGGACACATAGCCACCTGGTTAAGGACATTTCCCAGCCTCCCTCACAGGCATGGCCAGGTAGCTAAACAAATAATAATAGCTTACACTGTTATATGTGCCAGGTAACTATCCTAAGTGCTTTAGATCTATCAACCCATTTAATTTTCACAATAACTTCATGAAGTATTAGGAAACAGAGACACAAAGACATTATGTGACTTGGCCAAGGCCACACAGATAGCAGGCAGTAGAGCTGGGATTTCATCTCAAAACGTGGGGCCGCTGAGCTTGCATCCTGGCTCACAGTTAGCCCCATGGACGTGAGTAGAATTTCCAGCCACGCCCTCAAAGGGGGGAGGAGATTGCCCTCCACTGCCCTTCTCTCCTTCCCCCTAGCTGGACATCACCATTCTGAACTACAAGATGGAAGCCATGTATTGAGGATGGCAGGACAACAAGATAGAGAAAGGATGGGTGCCCAGTGCAGCAGAACTATCCTACCAGCCTGGATTCCTTGTGTTCACATTGTTACGCAGAAAGAAAGAAACCTTTATCTGATTTTAGCCATTGTTATTTGGGGAGGAGCCATACTGTAACTGAGAATATATCCCGACCTACTTCATATAAAGAGTGACATTATGGAGGGACGGGAAACGTTTTTGAGCACCTACTGTATTCCAGTGTCTGCACATATTGTTTCACTCAATTCCCACAGCAGTTCTGCAGAGCAGGCCTTGTTAGTCAGTATGAGCAATGATGAATCTGAGGCTCAGAGAGGTTAAGTAATTTGCCTAAGATTACATAATTGGATAGTTAGGCAGGCTGGGATTTCAACAAATCTTCGCCAAAGGCCTCTTTTTCACTATAGCAATGCCTCCTGGAGATGGTGACTCATTCATAAGGGGCATTTCTACAACATCTGTATCATGATTCATAATCCTTTTATTAGTTACTCTTCAAAGCAATCTGGTCAGATTGGAACTCTTAGTTCCATTTTATAGATGAAAAAACAGGCAAGATGAGCAGTCATACCCCCAAAGTCAACAGAGGGCCTAGATTTAGAAGTTACAGCTGCAGAAATTCAAGACTGATGATTCTTCCACAAATAGAACCAGTATGAGACCCCAAAAGCCTTTATTCTTGAAACTTGAAAAACAGTCTCATTTTTCATGAATCTTAGAGGCAGAGAATAGAAGGGGAAGCATGTCAGTTGCTGATGACACAGAAGTGCTGTGTTTAAATTGATTTTTAGAGATTTTTCCTAAAAGGTTTGACTATTCCAGGTTTGTTGGTCACACTGACCTTCCAGGTTGCAGGGACAGTTGCAGAAAGCCCCGCTCCAGCCTGGAAAATAGCCCTCTTCTAGAGACAAAGGTGGTGGTCATGAAGGTTCTCGTTCACTCTGCCATGCATGGCCCCAAGATGGGAGACCTGGAGAGCCCCACGTCCCAAGACCTGCTGTGCTTCCTCTCTGGCTTGCTCCGGGAGACCAGCTTTCTCTGTTCCTGATCCATCTGGTGGGAAATGGCAGCCAACATTTCCCCACTACATAGTTCCTGGGTCCACAAGGATAGCCAGACTGTGCTGGAAGGTGCGTCTCTCACCCAATTTCCCAGGGAAGGGGCCCAATGGTAGAGCATAAGCCCACTGCCTGCCCCCACATCCAATCAACAATGGTTGGTGTGCTGTAACCACGTGGATTTGGGGAGAAAGCCTTTCTCATAGAAACGGTAGGAGCCAGGTGACATAGGACAGGGGCCCTCAACCCTGGCTTCACATTAGCATCACCTGAGGATCTTAAAAAACTTACCAAAGCTCAAACCCCACCCCAGAGACTATGAGTTTTTGGTGTTTTGTAAAATGTTGCCCAAGCAGTGATTTGCAGGCCATGGTAAGTTGTTTGCAATGTGTCTTAACAGCACAGAGGAACCCTTTTAGAAAGGTTGCAAGCAGGGAGCTGTGTGTTCTGAAAAGCTTTTTGCTTTGTTCTGTGACTTTGCAGTGGCTCCATCCTCTTCAAATGTTAAAGAAACATCTGAAGATCTGCTACTTGAGGAGTGGTCCACAGACCAGTGGCATGTCATCACCTGGGAGCTTTGTTGAATGCAGACCCTGGGGCCCCATGCCAGGCCTGCTGAACTAGAATCTGCATTTTAACAAGATCCCCAGGTGCTTCATGTGTACATTAGAATTTGAGAAGCGCTGGCTTCAGACCCTCATTCTCAAAAGCAGTCGCATGTTGGAGTCACCTGGGGAGATTTTTAAAATCCTGAGGCTAGGTCCCACCTCCAGGGATTCTGATTTAATTGGCCTAAAGTGTAGTTTGGGTATTGAGCTTTTAAAGAGCTTCCCTAGGTGGCCGTAATGGGAGCAAAATTTGAGAATCTTGGCCATAGGGTCTTCCCCCCCATATTCCCCACTTCATTTCTCCACCCCCTACTCCCTAATTAACTAGGAAAGTCAGTACTGAAAATCCCATTTCTATTAGTATAAGCAATCCCCAAAAAGCAGTTTTCCTATTGTGCTATATGATTTAGGCCTAAAGTAAATAGCCCCAGGCAAAAATACAGCCCTAAAGATTTGACTCTAATCTTTACAAGAATTGATCGGAAACTTTATACCTATTTCTCTACCCCTTCTCTCTCCAGAACCACACCCCTAGGTGTCAGCCTCTTCTCTCTCTTTTTCAAGCCACTCTTTGAAGACAGGGAAAGGAGTAAATAAATATTAGGCTGCCTGATGCTCACCTTGGCGTCCACACCAAAGAATGCAATTTGTTATTGATTTGATGTCTCAATCTGGGGAAGTTTTCCATTTTGTTTAAGGTCTCAGCCTTCTGGGCTGCTCGATTTATGCTTTGCCCCTGCTGTGAGCAGCTAGACTGAAAAGCACTCCAGAACTCATCCAGCAGGCTCATGTTTTCTTTCGCCAGATAGCATCAGAGGGAAGTAATTGAAAGCTACTGTGGAACAATCGTCCTTTCATGGCAAGGCAGCCTTCACTGGGGGAGGGGACGCCTTTGCTTTATCATCCTCAAAATTAGCCTCACAGGAGAGGGTCTGTGCTCTCCCCCAAATGTCCATCATTGCCCCAGTCCTGGGCTTTTCAGCGTCACCTCTCAATCTCCCCCACTCCCTCCCTTTTCTTTTCTTGGGAAAGAATCACGTTTCCTAAAATGGGTTGAGGCAGATGTTGAAACTCAAAACCAGAAAATCTAAATCTGTGGGAGGTAGGAAGCCTCTAGCAAGCAGTGACTGGTGAAATATGGCAGAGTCAGAGACAGAAGACTGAACAAACTAGGACCTTGGTGGTCTCTCCAAATCTGGCTCAAATGAACAGCCACCTGGAATTACAAAATATGCCACAGTTCCTCAGACCTTCCTAAGCCACGTCTTGAAGTTGAAGGATGAGTTCACGTATGAAAGGATGGGTTTGGTAGACACTGAGATTGCCTCTCCAATATCTATCATACCCTTCCACCATGGGGCTGTGGAAGAATGAGTTGACCCCACCCCAGCTCCACAGCTGGACCCTGGTTGGTCAAGGCAATGGGGAAAGGAAATTCTCCCTTAACCATCCTGATTGGTATGAAGGGAAGCTGGTCTGAGAACCAAGTCTACACATTGTGGAAGACAGCTGAAAAAATAGAGTGGCAGCTGTCAACAATAACTCCCCACTCTCAGGAGTCAGCATATACATGCCCCAGCTTCCCCACACTGGCGTGTAGGATAGAGGCGACGATGGTAGCTGGTGGTCACAGAGGAGGCGGTAAGAAGTGATTCGATTCTGGATACCTTATTGAGATAGAGCCAACAGGATTTGCTGATGGATTGGATGGGGGTGTGAAAGAAAGGGTTGACAATGACTCCAAAGTTTTTGGTCTGAACATCAGGAAGGATGAAATTGCCATCATCTGAGATAGGAAGTCAGTCTGTGGGAAGGCAGTGAAGGGGACTTTAATCACTGCCCCAGAGAGACATCACTGCTGGTGACAATAAGCCTGTCACTCTGCCTAGCTGCTTCCTGTCCTTTGGGAAAACCCAGGAAGGTACAACAGTTTTCTCCAAGATCTTTCTGAAACTGAAGCTTATGCACGGTGGTGGCTGCTAGAGTTTAGCCCTAGAATTTTGGGGAGAGGTATTTGTTTTCCTAATTAATAATCTTGGAACCAGCCTGGCCCAGACAAAAGTGTGAGGGAGACAATGCTTCTCCTTAGCATTCTGGAGACTTTTCATCCAGGTCCTCTCACACCCTGCAGAAGTGGCGTGCACTGGTAGAAAGAGCAGAGATTGCTCGGTCAGAAAGTTCTGGGTTATAGCCCTAGCTGTCAACCGGGCAGTGCCAGGCAAGTTATTTAACTTCTCCTCCCCTGGTTTCCTAATCTGGAAATAATAGTAATGGTTGTCATGATGATTACAGGAAACAAAGGTGTGTGTTCCATTACTATTGCTGCATAACAAACTGCCCAACATGTAGTGACTTAAAACAACCACCATGTTACTACATCTCACAGATTTGGCGGGTCAGGAGTTTGCGCAGGATTTGGCAGGGTGATTTATCCCATCCTTGTGGTGTCAGCTGAGGTTGCTCAGCTGGCCTGGGGTCTCCAAGATGGTGTCGCTCCTGTCTGGCATCTTGGTGGAGACGGCTGGAAGGCCAGGTGCTGCTGGGACAGTTGAGTGGGACACTTGCATGTGGCCTAGCCAGCATGGCAGTCTTAGGGTAGCTGGACTCCTTATGCGGCAGCTGGCTTATCCCAGAGCGAGCATCCCAAGAGAACCAAGTAGAAGGCGTATGGCCTTTTCTGACCTAGCCTGGGAAGTCACGTGGCATCATTTTCTTCACATTCTCTTGGTTGCCAGTGAGTCATAACATTAGCCCAGATTCAGGAGGAGGGGAATTGGCCCCAGCTCTTGATGGAAGAGTGACAATGTCAGATTGTAGAAGAGTGGGAGAGGGATGGGTGAGGGGGGATGCAGAGGCACCAGGCCAGGTGGCACAGGCCTCCAATCTTGACTACTCAGGAGGCTGAGGCAGGAGGATTGCTTGAGTCCAGGAGCTCTAGGCCAGCCTGGGCAACATAACAAGACCCCATCTCAATAAATAAATAAAAAAGAAGAGTATGTGGGATGGGAGATAATGTTGTGGTGTCTTTAGAAGCATTAAATGAAACAAGGGAAGTAAAGCACCTGGCATAGCAGCAGGCTCATGGCAGGTCTTTCAGTGACTTTTCCTTTCTGTTGACCTTTTTTCCTCACCACTTAAGCCCCTTCTGCTTCCCAGCAGGGCTTTGCAGTCAAGTCATGCTCTGTGGAGGGGACAGGTAACTGGTCATGCTCGCCTTATGGTGTTTGCACTTCTATAGGGGATCCTGCCACAATCTACCATCAATCACGAACAGGACCAAAAGCCCTCCAAACCCAAAGGAATCACATTTTAATTTAGGAAAGGTGTTTTGAAAAGTGGTTTGAATGGAGCCCCTGGATCACAGCCCAGGCTACCTGCTGTGGGCAAGGCTGGTGTTCACTGGAGAGCGCCCCAAGCTTGTGTCTAGAAGGGTAATTTCTAACTATGTGACTTTGGTCAAGTTGCTTAAGTCTCTGAGCTGACTTAGTCCCCTTAGCTGTACAACAGGGATAGAAATGTCTGCCTCATCTTCACAAGTGAGGCAATTGATTTGTAAAGTGTAAAAGACTATACAAATCTCAGGCACTGGATTATATTTTTTAGGTCATTCCTAATGAAACAGTAGCTAAACTGAGGCATTGATTAGAGTCAAATTTGTGTTTCACTCTGGTTGTGGTTCTAAAGCATGGCTGCAAATTCTTTCACACTCCTCCCAGCAAGATGTGAGGTATAATCTGAGCACATAGCAAGACTCCATCTCTACCAAAAATAGAAAAATTAGGTGGGTGTGGTGGCCTGCACCTATAGTCCCAGCTACTCAGGAGGCTGAGGCAGGAGGATCGCTTGAACCCCTGAGTTTGAGGCTGCAATGAGCTCTGTTGATGCCACTGCACTCTTGCCCGGGTGACAGAGGAAGATCCTATCTGGGAAAAAAAAAACATATGCGGTCTATGTCCTCTCATGTAGGTTGGACCCTTGAATGTGGATGGAAGTGTGATACCATGTGACTTCTGAAGATAGCTCATAAAAGGAGATGCCACTTTTACTTTATTCATTGAGATACTCACTCCTGAAGCCCTGAGCTGCCATGTAGGAAGCCTGACTATCCTGAGGCCTCCATGCTGTGAGGAAGCCCACGCCACATGAGGAGGCTATATGCAGACACTCCGGTTGACTATCCTAGTGAAGCCCAGGGGTCAAGTTATCTTAGGCCAAGTGCTAAACATGCAAATGAGAATGCCTTCATATTATTCTAGCCCCCAGCTACTCAAGTCTTCCCAGCTGATACCTAGATATTACAGAGCAAAATCAAGCCAGCTCCATGGTACCCTGTCTGAATTCCTGATCATAAGAATCCCTGAGCACAATAAAATGGCAGTTGTTTTATACCACCAAGTTTTGGGGTGGTTTGCTACACAGAAATAGATAACTAGAACAGCCACTATTAGCTTTTTTACCTTGTGCGTGCTACTGAAACTCTCAGGTCCCTGAAAAATGGGGATAACAATAGCACCCACTGGGTTTTTGTGAGCATAGTATAAGTTAGGAGACTTGTGTCTGGCACGTGGTAAATGCCTAAGAAATATTTTTACTATTGTTCTTATAGGCATTCAAGCACTCAGGACTATGATCTTGCAGAATTCTTTAATAACTAATACTGTTGGCTTTCAGGTGGGATCTTTTTAAACAGTTTTGGTTCTAAGATTAATCCCTCTCCTGGAGGCTCTGTTCCTCACCTGTCACAAGGGTGTTGCTTCTACTGGCTCAGGGATTTAGTGATGGTGCCCTTGGGACATTTGGGCTGCAGGAGGCAGGGGCTTGTGGCAGATGTGCACCCCCTCCCCATCCAAAGCCCAGTTGGCTCACTTTGGTAACACTCTTCCAAATTTCCTTTCTCCCCGATTCTCACAACATCCTAGTTAGTAATATATCTGTATCAGTCAGGGACCTTGCCGGAAACTGATGGCACACTCAGATTGGGAAGTTTGAGAAGAGTTTACTAAAGGGACTATTTGGGAAGTTGTGAGAAGGGTGGAAAAGCCCATGGGAGGGTGCAGTGGCTCAGGGTTAGTATCAGGTGGGAGCTGTGACTGCTGTTAGGCCTGGGGGTGGGGGGGAAAGGACACAGAAGAGCTGTGCGGTGGAGCTGGTAAGGGGTGCTGTCCCACAGAAGCTAAAGCAGCCAGCCTTGCAGGAGGAAGCTGGAAGAAACCTCCAATCCCTTGCCGAGGCTTCCCACTGGCCAAGGAGGGCAGCCTCTTGCAGTCTGCTCAGGGCAGCCTGGTACCCAGAGCAGGACAGGAAGGTGTGACGAGGAGGTCTGTAGGAGAAAATGGAAATCATCCAGCCCAGAGTCATTATCCTGACTTAACTTACAGTGGGAAAACCGAGAAGACTCAAAAAGGTTAAGTAACTTTCCCAAGGATATAAGGAAATGGATGACACTCCCTGGAGGGATGGCCCAGCCATTCTCCTTATAAATATGTCTTTGAATCCAAGTTCCTCAACATTATTGGAGCAAGATTTTTTTGTGGGTATGAGGTGGTAGTGATGGAAAGAGTGGGACATGACCAAAGTGTATTTGAATCTCTTTTAAAATTACATTTAGGTCAAGTAGCTTCACTGGGAGAAAGCTTCTCTCACTAGGCTGGGCCTGGGGCTGTGCTAATAGGTGTTTGGTGGAGGGCAGTGAGAAGAGATACTCATTAATGTAACTCCCCCTGAACCCTGGAAATCACCATCTTTTGAATGGAAAGACACCCAATATCTTTTTCCTTTTTCCCAGTGGGTTTACTTCAGTGTGACTTCAGCTCAGTTCTTCCTTTTCCCTTATTCCCTTATGTTTCAGCTAAGTCTGAAGTCTGGGTTTTTTTTTTTTTTTTTTTTTGGAGACAGAGTCTCACTCTGTGGCCTGGGCTAGGGTGCCATGGCATCAGCCTAGCTCACAGCAACCTCAAACTCCTGGGCTCAAGCAATCCTCCTGCCTCAGCCTCCCGAGTAGTTGGGACTACAAGTATGCGCCACCACACCCAGCTGATTTTTCTATTTTCAGTAGAGACGTGGTCTTGCTTTTGCTCAGGCTAGTTTTGAACTTCTGAGATCAAGTGATCCTTCTGCCCCAGCCTCCCAGAGTGCTAGGTTTACAGGCTCTGTGAACCACCGTGCCCGGCCCTAAGTCTGGGTCCAGTAAGCTCTTTTGATCTTATAGTATCCTTGTGAGCATCTAATGAATTTATACATGTAAAGTACTCAGCATAGTTCCTGAGGCATAAGAATGTTTGGTATTGCTTTTACCCTTTATTCATTTGTGCAACAAGTATTTATTGAACACACAGCAAGAGGTGGACTTACCATGAAGCTAATGGTGCTTAAGCTATAAGCCCCTCAATTGCACAGGCCCTTACAATGGCCCTAAGAAGGCCCCTAAGAATGTCATATTACTTGTCTAACTTTGTGTTCATAATAGTGTATTCTCTGTCTTAAAGAGGGCCCTCAAAACTACAAAAGCTTCTGACCCCACAAAACCTGGATCTGCTTCTTAAAGTTTATTATTAGTGGTAATAATCATTATTATTTGGGTGATAATCATTATTTGTTGGGAAAGTAGATGACATTGTAGGTGACTTCTGAGGTCTTGTATTATTACCCTGAATCTTTTTGCTTCTTAGTATCACAAGGAAGGCCAGTCCTGGCGGACTCACAGGCCGGCGGCAGAGCCCTGTGTATCCAAACAGAGATGATAGCATTTCCTCCTTTATCTCTTCCTTTGGCACGTTGTGGTGGTGCCATCTTGTTAAGCCTGAAAACTCATTTGGAAAGAAAACTGCTGTGTCAGCGGCTGCCAGTGATGCATTGTCTCAAGCATGTGGCCTGGGCTAGCATTCTTTTGGCAAGGAGGGGACTCAGAGACCATGGAGCCTTGGACCTTCAATTCATAGACACAAGAGCAACCTGGATGGCCGGGTGCTCAAAGTTAGTGCCTGAACCCAATACTCCTTTCCCTACAGCAGCCTGGATCCAGCACCCAGACAAGGGACAACCCCTATTTGTCAAAATACCATGGAACCTGTGTCCAGGTGTGTTTTTACAATGCACCAACTGCTCAGGTATCTGCTACACACATACAAGTGTCATTTCCAACCTGCCCCGGGTGGAATGGTCTGTTTGGATAGCAAATAAGACTTTGCTCCCCCTGAATGCCTCTGTACACAGGATGTGTACAGCCACCTGACCCCATGCAGCTGACTTGGGAAAACAAACAGATTTGTCAATAGGCACAGCCATTAAAGACACACACTGACAATTTATTTGACAGGGTTCTAAGTAAGTCCCTCTAGAAAAATTTCTGCTTTTTTGGACTAGAAATATCTAGGCAAGTAAATTTAAAATAGTTTGACATTTTAAACCATAGTAAGGTGTTGTTCCATATATATCTAATGCTATACTTATTGCCATTCTGAAAAATAATGTGTAAAATAAAATCGCCTGTCATGTAGATCTTTGTGGGGAATTACATGCAAAATTAATTTATTTTTTTATACCAGACAAGCATATATAATTATCAGCAGTGGTTGGGATTGAAGCTTTAAACTGTGCTGGGAATAGCAACAGATGAGAAAGGAAAAACTTGGATGGGTGCTTTCAAATAAATACTCCATTACAGCTGGTTTATTAGCTTTTGATATTAAATGAATATATCTGTGACATCCTTGTTCCAGGAACGAATTATCTTTACCCTTCTCGATGTAGCCAGGTGCCCATACAAATTTCAGAAATTACACTGGGTAACCTTGCTTTTAAAAGTGCCTTTTATACAATGGTCGTTTGAATAAAGGTTCTTCACAAGTTAAATAACTTAATTGCACATGATTTTTAAAAGCATAGCTTTGAAAGTCCTAGGGGATCTGAAATAGATGATAATTTTTATTTCAGTCGTTTTGTTTTTCCAGCCTTCCTTTTTGTTACCATAACATGTTGTATAAACTTCCATTAAAGCCAGGGACAGTCTGGGTTTACCTGTCTTGTCCGGGTGTCATATTAATAGTGTCTCTTCTGACTCTCAAAACTATCCCACCTTGGGGACAGTTACCTGGTCGCTCTGATTATACCACAAGTCACCCTGGGTTCTGATGTCTCCCTGCTGAGATTCTGGGTTCCCTGGGGAGGGGAGCCTTGTCTTTTCTTCTTCTTCTTTTTATCTTTGTGTCCTCAGTGCTTAGAAGAGAATCTGACATGTAGTAAGTACTCAGGAAATGTTTAGTGAAGGATTAACAGCCGGTCACCAAAGGATTGACAGTTCCCACTGAGATACATAGATTAAGCCAAGACTTAACGATTCCACGTTAGTTACTGACTTGTGCCAGAACCTAGTAGGTAATCACTACTAGGAATGATCACTTGGTCACGAGGAATGGTTGAAAAAGAAAAAAAATGAGTTACCTTGATATCCATTGAGTGATAGAGTTATAAGAAGATACCAGGCAGAGGAAAACAAAGGAGGAGGTGAATATGACCCAAAGCCAGGGTGTGCTTCAAACGCAAAAATGATTTCAGAATTTTTTTTACTGAACAGGATCTGTTACTGCAAAACCAAAGTTTGGAAAATTGAATCTCACTTGCAGTCAAAAAGTATTAAGATCCTTCAATATTTATAGTAATATGTGTTGGAAAGATAAAATTATTCTAATCTAACTTGCCTGTGGCTGTAGGATGATATATTTTAATTTCAAAAACATAAAAATGATACTTTATGGAATTATAACAACTATCTAATCCTTTATGAAAAGGTCTAGAACCCTAAGGGAAATGCATGATAAGATTCATTTTTATATCATGTAGTTCATTTTTTAGCAGAGTAGGAGAAATAGTAGTTTTGATTTGTAAATTTATCCCATGCTGAAATTATTCCCAAAACATAAATCTTAGGACAACTGAAAATGGAACAAGATTTCCCTCTGATAACAAAAACATGCAGGAACATTTTCATTGGGTAATTTGAGTCTTATAGCTGTTTAAGGGAATGTCTACTGTGAACACTCCCCTCCAAATTATAAAAGTAATAGCAACTCGTTGTATAACATTCCATCAATAAACACAATAAATTAAAATTACTTCTTCCCTATTCTACTCTCCAGAAGTAACCATTATTTGATTTTTAAATTTAAGAAAGACTTTTAAAAAGAAAAATTTTTAATTTTAAATATGCTTTGTACACACACACACACCAATATCAACACAAAGGTACTTTTTCCAGAGACAATTGCTCTGTGATTTCCCCCGTGTATACATGTTAAATAAGTTTCTATGCCTTCTCTCCAATTAACAAAAACCAGGTCAACTTCCCTTTGCTTGTTAATGGTGTATAAATCACTTTCCAGTTATAATCCTAAGACTCAATGATCCAAAAGATCATTTCTTTTTAAACTTTTTTTTTTTTTTTTTTGAGACAGAGTCTCACTTTGTTGCCCGGGCTAGAGTGAGTGCCGTGGTGTCAGCCTAGCTCACAGCAACCTCAGACTCCTAGGCTCAAGCGATCCTACTGCCTCAGCCTCCCGAGTAGCTGGGACTACAGGCATGCACCACCATGCCCGGCTAATTTTTTCTATGTATATTTTTAGTTGTCCAGATAATTTCTTTCTATTTTTAGTAGAGACGGGGTCTTGCTCTTGCTCAGGCTGGTCTCGAACTCCTGAGCTCAAACGATCCACCTGCCTCGGCCTCCCAGAGTGCTAGGATTACAGGCATGAGCCACCGCGCCCAACCTCTTTTTAACTTTTAATTTTGAAATGCTTATAGTTTCAAAAGTAGTTGCAAACAGTGTGGAGAGGTTCCTGGTGCCCTGAACACAGCTTCCCCTATGGTTACATCTGATGTAACCATAATGTACTAGGAAACCAGGAAACTGACCAAATCGCTTGTTGTTGAAACACCAAGTCATTTTGGGAAAATCCTGCTGTAAATATGACAAGAGGCCCTTTGAATTATTATTTTTAATTTTTTTTTAAAGACAAGGGTCTTGCTCTGTCACCTAGGCTGGAATGCAGTGGCACAATCACAGCTCACTGTAACCTTGAACCCTTTAGTCTCAAGGGATCCTCCCATCTCGGCCCCCTAAAGTGCTGGGATTACAGGTACAAGCCACTGTGCCTGGTCCCTTTGAATTCTTTATACTCAAATAAAATTATTCTACAAGGTATCTATGTAGTAGAAGGACCTATTAGCAACTTTAATTAAGTAAGCAGACACCAAGTCACAGACCTGGATAGATGTTAACACAGAACATTTAATGGGCTTTGATGGGCTATGTATTGCCTTAAATTCTGCACCCTCCCAGGGTGAATAAATTGAATTTAGAGTAACAAATGATATTGGTGAACCAAACACATTTATACTTAGTGGTAATGAGATTGAAAATAAATTTTTCTTTAAAGTACTATGGAGATATATCACATATACTTCGGAGTATTGCTGCAAACAGCAATCAGCAGCATCTGTAACAACCAGAAGAACTTACAGCACTAGTATTTTAGCTGGAACATTCAAAATCTGCCTTCAAGGCCACACTTACATTAGTTCCTCAAGAGCTCTGTGTTTTAATTTATTTTGGAAACACCTTCATTTGGTACATCATTTCCTTCACTCTTGAGGTTGTATTTAGCAAAATCAAAGAAAACAAATAACATGGTAATGAGGATATTCCCAAACTGCAGTTTTATTGTTATTAAGCAGGTGGTTTGGGGCTTGGCAAACACAGTGACAGTATATTTTTAGAAGTCAGAACTATGAAACAGAGGAAAATAGCAAGGCAAAAGAATCTTTAAGATAAAAAATCAATTTATGTATTTAAGAAATACTGAAGGTCACCTGATACGCAGGCACAGTCTTGGGTACTGAGTGTACAATGCTGGATTAGACTTCCCCCCTCCCCCCACCCATTTTGACAGCTCAGAAATAGAGAGGTAGCTAATGGTGTCTTAAAAGCACTGTTGGCCAGATGGTAGTTGTCACTGTCTACACATTTGTGAATTTAGTTATAATTCCTGGTTGTAAAACTGTTTAACTGCCACCCTTGAATGTTTTGGTCAATGTCTTAGTCCATTTTGTCCAGCTATAACAGAATCCCTGAGATGGTAATTTATGGTGAGCAGAAGTGTATTGCCTCACGGTTCTGGAGGCTGGGAAGTCCAAGGTTGAGGAGCCAGCATCTGGTGAGGGTCTTCTTGCTACATCATCCCATGGCAGAAGGGCAAAGAGAAGGTGAGAGAGAACAGATCAAACTCACAGCCTCAAGCCCTTTTGTAATTGGCACTATTCCATTTTTTTTTTTTTTTTTTGAGACACAGTCTCGCTCTGTTGCCCGGGCTAGAGTGAGTGCCGTGGCATCAGCCTAACTCACAGCAACCTCAAACTCCTGGGCTCAAGCAATCCTTCTGCAGCCTCCCGAGTAGCTGGGACTACAGGCATGCACCAGCATGCTCGGCTAATTTTTTTTTTATATATATTTTTAGCTGTCCATATAATTTCTTTCTATTTTTAGTAGAGATGGGGTCTCGCTCTTGCTCAGACTGGTCTCGAACTCCTGAGCTCAAACAGTCCATCCGCCTCGGCCTCCCAGAGTGCTAGGATTACAGGCGTGAGCCACCGCACCCGGCCTACTATTCTATTCTTGAGGGTAGAGTTCTTATGACATAAACACCTGGAATTAGGTCCCACCTCCCAATACTGTTGTATTGGGGATTAGTTTCCAACACATGCTTTTTGGGGACCACATTCAAACCATAGCAGTCAACAAACCATGTAAGAAGCATTTGAAGAAGGAATATAAGTCCTGGCTATTGTCTGAAAACCTTCCATTTACCCAGAAAGATCTAAAAAGTATCAACATTAAAACTCACAAAATGAGTGTCAAAGCATTGAAAAAAAAATCCTGGAGACAATAATGGAGAACTCTCTTAAGGGATCCTGAATATATGACATGCTTGATGTCTTAGAGAACAATATGATATATATATAAATAATAGATACATTATGTACATATTAACCAATATATTTTCCTTTTACATGTACACAAGAGAGAGATATGATAAAAATATGTGCCTAAATAAGTTTATTTTAAAAAGGCCAAAGTAATCCAATAGAGAAATGAAAATCTTTCAACAAATGGTGCTAGAACAATGGATACCTCTATACAAAAAAAAAAAAGAGGGATCCTGCCTTCTACCTCACACCATATACAAAATTAATTAGAAACCTTAAGGTGGTAGATATTTGGATATAAAATTGTTTAAACTTTTTTGTATGACTGAAAATTTTCAAAATAAAATGGTGGGAAAAAAATAAGCCTAAAAGGGCTCTTTCAAGAAGTACAAAATAAAAATTCTAAGTGACAAGGAGTCATTGCCTCATAGTTTAGTTGACAGGGGTTTCCCCCTCTTCTTCATTATACACAGAATAATGATATATTATAAAGTTCAGGGAATTTTAGATTTGAAGAAATACAATGGTTCCTAGGGCGGAAGAAAATATGGTCTTCTCTCACCCTCTGTGGTGCTAAGTGCTATAATGGGATGGTGGGACTGAGTGCACCTTTAAAGCAATCCTTACAGGCCAGGCGCGGTGGCTCACGCCTGTGATCCCAGCACTCTGGGAGCCAAGGCAGGAGGATCGCTTGAGCTCAGAAGTTCAAGACCAGCCTCAGCAAGAGCAAGACCCTGTTTCTACTAAAAATAGAAAGAAAAAATTAGCTGGGCTTGGTGGTGCACACCTGTAGTTCCAGCTACTCAGGAGATTGAGGCAGGAGGATCCCTTGAGCCCAGGAGTTTGAGGTTGCTGTGAGCTAGGCTGATGACACAGCACTCTAGCCTGGGCAACAGAGTGAGACTCTGTTTCAAAAAATAAAGAAAGAAATAAAAAATAAAGCAAGCCTTACATTTTGGAGCTTTACGTTAGGGTTCCATATTTATATTCATTGCATGTTCTTAACCATTCTGTAGGTAAGCCACATGGTTAGCCCCAGATACATTGGTTGAATGAATGACTGAACCCCTAAAGAGACTGGGGCCCAAAGAGGTTAAGTATCTTAACTAGAATCATCCAGCTAGTAAGGGCTCAGTCTGAGAATTGGTTCTTCCAATAATTCTTCCTCCTAAACCATTTGTCTTAGGTTGGATTCCCTAGAAGCAGAGCCTGAGATGGGGATGCCTCTATGCAACCGGTTTATTAAGGTTGTGATCTCTGGAACAACCTGTAGGGGACTAGGGGATGTAGGGTAGGGCTAGGGATTGAAGCTAAGTGAAGATGTAAGTTCAGCCTAAATCCAGCATCAGCCTGATCTCATGCGGAACCCTGGAAAGGGAGTTTTCCCACCTTGGGGTAAGGGGCTGGGGTTGTTTACTCCTATATCTGCCTGTCAATGGCTTTGGGTGCCCCATGATTTCATGTAGGGGTTAGGCATCTCTGAACAAGGTGGCTCTGAGGGTGGTTCTCTGGAGAAGGTGGGGAGCTGTAGCCCGTTAGCAGCCAAAAGCAACAGCAGCTAGGGAATTGGTGCACCAGCCAGGTAAAGGAGATCTGGTGGGGCAGCAACAGCTTCTCCTACGGCACTGCTGTTCTCAAGGAGAATATTATCAGAGAGACCTGGCCTCACATACTAGGCATGTTAGGGTAGGGTCGTGGTCCTGGCTAATGACTTCACTGTGAGATATTGTGAACGGTGGGGGTGGCATTTAGCCTTGAGTCATGCTCTGGGGTTAGACAATGTTTACCACAAAACAGAGTTAGAGATAAACTCCTTGTCCTGCTTTATCTCAGTTTACTGTAGAGGTCATAAACCCGTGGTCAACAGGCAGGATTTAGCTCACAGATGTGTTTCATTTGGCCAGTTTGGTGTTTAAAGGTTTTAAAAAATTGCCAATATTTAAAAATTTGGAGATTCCTTATGAAGACGTGGATCTCTTGCTTTCATTGATAGTTTTAAAGGGCTGACCAGCCGTGCCTGCATTCCAACACGGCAACAACGTAAGGCTCGATGCAGAGCAAGCTGAGCCGTGGCCCCGCGTTGCAGACAGGAGCTCCTCCACCTGGCCAGGTCCACCTCTCACTTTCACTGTGTCTGCCACTCGGCCCCGATGGTATTTCAGTTAGTGACTGCAGGTACAACTTCCTTGCAACATCTTGGATGTGTTTTTTAGAAGAGTGTATGAAAAATGTATATACTTGCCCCAGTTCTCCATCCATACCTAGTATAATTAATTTTTAAAAATTGAAGTATAACATACATACAGAAAAGTGCACATTTCACAGTGCACACCTTGATAAATGTTCACAAATTAAACACATCTGTGTGACAGCACCCAAGACCTAAAGCATTTCTAGCACCCCAGAAACCTCCCTCTGCCCACTTCTGGTCACCCCTGCCCCTGATCACCACTGTCCTGACCTCTAACAACATAGATCAGTCTTGTCTGTTTCTGTACTTTATAAAAATGGAATTGCCCATCTAGTATAATTTTAGAAATATTTCCTATAGAATACATTTAACTCCGGTTTATGAGAAAGTGATACACGTTACTGTCCTATCATACGCTTCGCAGAGCATTCTACCTCAGTCATAGAGTAATTGGTTTTCCAGGTGACCAGAGCACAATTTAATTCCACTGAGTTTTCCTGTACACTCCTGGGAAGAGCTTGGCCACGTAGACACTGTGCATGAGAAGGGTCATCCTGGTCCATAAAGACATCCCTCGTCCTGATATTCTACCTCCAAGTGTTGATACTTCAGGGACATAGTTGCTCTTTCTCAGGGAAGATTTTGAGGTTTACCCATAGCAATGGCCTTGGTTTTCAGTTGACAAATAGTTAACAACTCCCCACTGAATGCTAAGCCCTGGGGGGACAAATAAAAGAGAAGCTTTCCCTTAAGATCTCATTGTCTGGCCTGGATAGAAACGGCACTATTTCCAGTTCAGGGTGATAAGAGACTCCGGAGTCAGACTGCTCAGGTTGGAAATCAAATCACCACAATCAGCGGTGGGGCCTTGGCTCAGCTCCTTAAGCTCTCTGTGCCTCAGTTTCCTTACTAGTAACTGGGTTATTAATAGTACCTGCTTCAGGGGGCTGTTGGGTAGATTAAATGAAATCTTCTAAGTAAAGCACTTAGTGCAGTACCCAGCAAACAGGGACAGCCCAGGAAATGTCATCACTGTGGTTTCCGTAAAGGAATGCACAGGCATATGAGGTATTCAGAGGAGGGGCTCTACCCCAGGCTGGGTGGGAGTCAGGGGCCGGGGGAGGGAGAGGAATAATCAGAAAAGGCTTAGATTAGGTGAGACCTTGGCTGAGTTTGAAGCTTCCCTTCGGGAGTTAACCAAATGTTAACCAAGTTAAACAAGGGGAGAAAGGACTGGAATGGGGTAGAAGAGAGGAAGGGTGTTTGGGAATAAAGAATAGCCTGTGCAAAAGAAAGAAGGCATGAGTGGGTACTGTGTGTCCTGGGCATTGCACCCCAACTTTTTTTCCTGGAGAATCTAAGAAGTGGCAGGAAATCAGCCTGGCAAAGTACATGATTATGCAGACTGTTAGGACAAATTATAGAAAAATTAGAAATAAAATCAAGTGGATGACTGCATATGATTTCAATGTCATACTGAAGCACTGAGTAAATGCCCACCCAAGGATTATTTAATCCTCTAGGGGAATGTACGATTGCGAGATTTTGCTATTTACTGTTAATTAAAGACTTGGACTTCATGAGGTTCCATGTAAATTAGTAGATTTGTGTCTAACAGAGATGTAAATAATTTCTGTCTGGTAGAAAACATAATCCCAAAGGTTACCGTTTTATTTCCTTACAGGACATTAACCAGCTTTGTATCCAACCTAGCAAACCTTTTCTGACTTTCTTTTTTTTTAATTTTCTGATTGGTTTCCTCACTAATTAATGAATTCAATAAATTTTAACATTTTTATTCTGTATTTGTATGAAAGTCTTATTTTTTTAAGTTTTAAAGATTATACTTTGATGAGGCCTTGCATACCATGCTAAGAAGTATGGATTTTAACCTTAAAAGAGTAGGAAAATTTTGAAGCATTTTATGCATGAGAATGACATAATTATACTGGTGCTTTAGAAAGTTCATTTTTTCAGCACTGTCTAAAGGAGTGAGACAGTCACTCGTGAAATTTAAGCCTGGAAACCAGTGGACGTTTGGTGTTGAAAGTAGTGATAAGAATTTCTGAGTGTCTTGGGAGCAGGTAGTATTAATAATTTCTATATGGAAATTTTATCATGTACAGAACCAAGGAGGAATGGTATTACAGTGTAGTTTAGAAGGATGTCCTGCATATTAATATACATTAACAACCACTGTGGAAATCAGTGATTGTAAGTATTTTAAGTAGATAAAAGAATTTGTCCCCTAGGTTACCATCAGAAGCACATTATCAGTGTTAAAGCAGTTTGAGGTCTTTTGGGGGGTTGGTTTTGTTTTGTTTTGATTTTGGTCACATGAAATATACTGATCCTTAACTGATACACTCTATTTCTAATGTCACTTGGATTTTTCCATTTTCAGACTAATGACTTAAAGGATGAACCAGGCTACAACAGATCATTTAAAAAAAACAACCATTTGCTGTTAAAAGCACTTAACACAAATTGATGGCAAGAGAGCCTCATAGCATTTGAAATTTACAATTACTTTTTTTTTTTGCTCTCAATCAGAACTGATTACTCTGACTACTCTTTCTTGATGTATTTTTTTTTGTATAAATGAAATGTAATATCGCAGTATGGGTCCAATCAGGAGAAAGAAACACATTATAGGTTAAGTAGGGGAAGTTTTGTATGAAGAAGTATTAACTGTGATAAAAGAGTAACAAGAAGATAACAAAGAAGCTCTGTGTGGCACCCTTAGGGCTGAGGGAGAGAACCCAAGGAAGCACAAACTTGGGAGGGGTCCAAATCCCGTTGGAGAAGGTGTGTGGTTCCGCCCACCGTGCAGTAGGGAGGTTTGCTGGTTCTGCTGGGCCAAAGTTGGTGAGTGGCTGCTGGGAAGTAACAGGCCATCCATCCTCCGGAGTGCAGCCTGGGGAGCCTGGCTGGTGAGCCATGGGGGTCCACACAGGGACAGGAGCTCTCAGAGCACATGTGCTGCACCCTTGCTTTGGTTTCCACGTCGAGAGGGCTATGGAAACGTTGTTGCCAGGCTGAGGCTGCAATGTCACAGACGGACAGTGTTCTGGGCCCATGGCTTGGGCAGGCTCTACTGATGTCCTCAAACCCATATAGTTGACCCCGGCTCACTCAGGAAATTGCGGGAGGGCCTCTTCCTCCTGCAGTGTTCCCCCAGCACCCTCTACAGAGAATACTTAATTAACATCACGCTCAAGTTCAAGGAGAAACACTTCAAAGAATTCTGGGTGGATCACAGAGCATATATTGAAGGGTGAGTTCGGAGCTGAGAAGCAATAAACTGTGTTTTTCCAAGATCACAGCTCTGTCCAACTCATCAGGTACTATCGGGGGGCGGGAGGCGGGGGGAAAGAATGACAGAAGTTGGCTGATCTCACCCAGACTCTGAGTTGGGTTAAGGGTTTCCTGAAAGGGTGAACTTAGTCTGTGGAGGTCTCTACTGGAGTGTGCTCTACACACTGGTATGAAGCAGAAGAAAATTGGGGCCATGCTATGCTAAGCAAAGTGATAAGATTTATTTACACTGGATACTTCAAAGGCTTTAATATGCTAATGTACGGCTTCCTCCCAAATTATTTGAACTTGTAACTCTTTTTCCCTTAGTTTCCTTCAGGTCCAGTTATCTACAAGATGTCTGTAGCAAATTGTTTTTTCTCAAAATGCCCACAATATCACCCACATTCCCTTCTTACAATGTGATTTTAAAATTCTTGCAATTGAGAATTCAGATCTCTTTGCCTTACCACTGAATTTGGGTGAGCATATGACTGTTGGCAGTGCCACTACATGACTTCCAAGGTTAGGTTATATAAGACAATGCAGCTTCTGCCTGGCTCTCTTGGGACAATTGCTCTTGGAACCTAGCCACCATGTTTTCAGGAAGCCCAAGCAGCCACATGCAGGTTTTCTGGCCAAAAGGCCCAGGTGTAGTCCCAACCAATAGCCAGAATCAATCACCATACATGTGAGTGAGTGAGTGTTCCGTTGAATCCAGTCCCCAGCTATTGGGTCACTCCCAGGTTTTAAGTCTTCCCAGCTGAGGCCCTTGACATTCTGGAGCAGAGCTAAGCCATCCATGCTAAGTCCTTTCCAAATTTCAGATCCATAGAATTCATTGGCATAATACAATGGTGGTTGTTTGAAGCTACCAAGTTTGGCCTGGTTTGTTGCACAGTAATAATAACTGGAACACACCCTGTGGGAAACCCTTTCTTGCAACTCTCAGCTGCCCTGCAGTCTCTGCCCAGCCTCCCATCTTTCCTGCTAATGCCAGACTGTCCACTGGCCTGTCCAGGTATGCACCATTCTACTAACATGATTGCCAGTGTCCTGTGTCTCTGTAGCAAA
This sequence comes from Lemur catta, assembly GCF_020740605.2. Lineage (NCBI taxonomy): Eukaryota > Metazoa > Chordata > Mammalia > Primates > Lemuridae > Lemur > Lemur catta. The sequence continues at coordinate 149,411,959 of NC_059128.1, forward strand.
TCTTCTGCTGTGCGTGACCCATACTGACCTGGGGACATTTGAGATTCTTTCTCCACAGTGCAAGGAATGTTGTCTTTAAGACTGAAGAGGACAGGATGCATGACTTAGCCCACGTTGTTTAACCTCAGGTTTGTGTTTTGGTCACAAAGTATAAAGAGGTGAGTCTGAGCCTAGTCAGTTCTATTTCTTCCCTCTCAGAGTGACAGCCCATTGAGGCAGTAGACTCCCAAGGAGGCTCCTCTCCCCTTCCTTTTCCCCTTCTTCTCCTTTTCTTTCCTTTTCTGCCCTCCACCTTCTCCTTCTCTTTCCCCTTCTCCTCCTCTTCCTCCCCACTCCTCCTTCTAGGTGGTCACCCAGAGCCAGGCACAATATAACCAGGTGGTAAGTATCGTTACCCCCTGCTAGTTGGTGCTGTCTGTGTTCCATATCCCGACAGTTTCCTTCACCACTTCCCTGCACACAGGCTCCCTAGCCAGCACCTGAGTCTCTTTGGTTTCTTTGTCCTAGGATGGGACTTGGGCTGCCCAGTTGCAAATGCCTGGCAGTTTACACACTTCCTTCCCCAGTCGTCCTTAGCCTCTGTGGAACTGAGCCCAAACTACCCTCTCTGGGATTTGGCTTGAGGCTGCACTCTGCTTGTTCCTCTTCCCTTCCCTGCCCCCGGCCTACTCCCCCATGGGTTTCTCCTGGGAATATTTCCTGATACACCACTTTCACATGAATCCTAGTCTCAGGGCCTGTTTCTGAGAAATGCACCCTAACATGTTTTTATTTAATGGTCAGGGAAACTGAGAAGAAAATTGCACAAGCTCCGTAAAAAATCAGTGATTGACACTGAGATTTAAACCTGGCTCCCTTCTGATCCCAAATCGGCTTGTCTGCTCACTACTACATGCTGCTTCCTGAAATGAGGCAGTCAGTTAATATCTAGGTCTCCCCAGAGGACAGTGCTGGGCAAAACACAGCAAGGAAGGGCCAGCCACCTCTTTACCCACCATCTCAGGGTTCTTTAAGGTTAGTCCTTTGAAGACAGACTGTGCTATATTCTACTTTGCACCCCCCTTCAATCACCCAGAAAACTTTCCAATATCCAAATGTCAGGGATCAATACCTGGCCATGATAAAGTTTTCATTATGCTATAGTAAAAGGGAAGAAAAAAAGGCAATGGGGTGAATTTTGCATGACATCAAAGGTATTCAATTTAAAGGCCTCTTGGCCAGGCATGGTGGTTTACACCTATAATCCTAGCACTCTGAGAGGCCGAGGTGGGAGGATCACTTGAGCTCGGGAGTTCGAGACCAGCTTGAGCCCTGTGCAAGAGCAACACCCCATCTCTAATAAAAATAGAAAAAATTAGCCAGGCGCGGTGGTGCACACCTGTAGTCCTAGCTGCTCAGGAGGATGGGATGGGAGGATGGCTTGAGCCCAGCAGTTTGAGGCCAGCCTGGGAATATAGTGAGGTCTCTGTCTCAAAAATAAACAAAAATAATGTTTTTATTTTTCACATTTGGTGGTTTCCTAGGTAGTGGATTATGCACCATTATTTGTTTTTGTTTTTTAGAGAGACAGGGTCTTACTCTATTGGCCCCTCATGCTGGAGTGCAAGGATCTCATCACAGCTCCCTGTGACCTTGAATTCCTCAGCTCAAGCGATCTTCCTGCCTCAGCCTCCCAAGTAGCTAGAATTACAGGCACACACTGCCACGCCTAGCTAATTTTTTGTACAGTGTCTCACTATGTTGCCCAGGCTGGTCTGGAGCTCCTGGCCTCAATCAATCCTCCCATCTTTGCCTCCCAAAGTGCTGGGGTTACAGGCATGAGCCGCCACACCCAGCTTCTTCTTAATATTTTTCTGTAATTGAGGAAACCCCAAAAATATTATTTTGGGGACATAGTATTTTTCATTCAATAGAGAAATCCTCCTAGACCCATCAGGTGCTGCTGGAACACTTCAGTGGGAGAGAACACAGTGCCATACCAAGTGATCCATCTTCCAACACTGGACAGTTACCATGGTGAGAAAGTTATCACATGAAACCCAAACCTGCCTCTCTCTCTCTCTCATGAGTGCACTTCTGGGCTCTGGACCAAGATGTACAATTTGGTCCTGCCCATGACCGCCCTTTGGATATTTTAAGATCGCTATCAAGTTCATCCCATATGTTCAGCCCAAGCTTTCTGTCACTTAAGTTAATCATACCCTACACCATCCTGCCTGTCCTCCTCAAGATGGATTTCATTTTAAATGTTCCCTATGAAGGGGGCAGGCGTGTGCCCGTCCTGAATACCATATGTCTTCATTCCTTCATCAACGACACGTTGAGTACCTGTTCAGGGCCAGGCACTGCTGTTCATCCAGGGACCTATAAGAGGGCACGATGGGCCCAGTCCCTGCCTCACGGAGTTACAGTATCCCAAAGGAGGTGGCAGATGCAGAGTCCCAGGCGCTGCTATTGTCTTTCATGGCCAGGACTCTTTGTCCCACTTGGTTTCTACGACAAACCACTTTTTCACACAAACTGGGACAATGCCAGGCACCTGACATCCTGTACCTGTGCAAGTGTATTTATTTATGCTTAAATATGGCAGTCATTTCCTTTTCATCTTGTTATACCTCAGCATTCTGATCTGTTGAAATCATTTAAACATTATTATGTTATCTCTTATATTTGCCATTTCACCCGGCTTCGGGTCATCTGCAAAGTTGGGAAGTATGGCTTTTAAGGTTTTTGTTTTTTAATTAACAGCTGACTTTTTTTTACATGGGAAGGGCAAAGCAATGAACAGTACCCCATGGAATACCACACCAGTTCCAAGAGCCTCAATAATATCCTTGAAGGAATGAATATGTACTTTTCTCCACAATTCTTCAAAACCTGCTTTTCTAAGGTCTCCTTTGCTGTTCTTCAAATCAACTGATCACTTTTTCCAAAGAGTCCCTGGCAAGTCAGTGTAACTAGACTGGTTGTGGTTATCTGTGGTCTGGTCGCTGGAGGATTGCCCAAATCACCACACCCCCACTAATCCTCACCTCACCCCTTAGAGAGGGAAATTGGGTCATTGAATGCAATGTCCAATTTACCTCAGTTGTGTCAAAAAGGATAACCTTTTAAAAAATTGTCTGAAGTCGACAAAGACATCTGCTAAACCATTTTGCTGGTCATTTTAAAGCCTCGGGTTAGTCAGGAAGATTCTATTTTTATGCTCATTGTTGAGAGAATCAGGTAACAACAGGAAAGCAAACCCTACTGAATGGGATCAGATAATCCCAAACAATGGCCTGTCCACTGCTGCCTTGAGCCTGCAGGGAGTCAGGGTCTCCTCCCAGCACTGGGGCCGCTTCCCGCTCCAGGTGCTTCACAGAGCACAAATCAGAGCCAGATCCAGGAGGCCTGTGATTTATGAAGGCAAGTAAAACAGGGAAATAAAAATGGTTCCTGCTTGTGCTGGCCCAGGCTGTGCCCCGGGGCTGGCGTGTGTGTGTGTGTGTGTGTGTGTGTGTGTGTGTGTGTGTGTGTTGCACACGCATATGTGTGTGCACTCTGCATGGGCACAGACCCATCTGCCTAATATTTTTTGCAGCATGTGGTATTGGGCAAAATTCGGAGACCAAATATTGCTTGTCATCTTGCTGTTTACAGGGACTGACAGATTCATTTTATTATCTAAATTAAAAGTGTTTTATGCCTCCCAAGAAGTTTATGGACCCCTCACGCACTGCTGTGTGGGGGAGTGGATTTGGTTTAGTCAACTTGGAAAGCAAGTGGCCTGGAAGTACTTAGAGAAATTAGACGTGCAGATGTGTGCCTGACAGCCAGCATTCCCGTCTCCTGGTATATATGCCCCGGAGAATGTCATTCCTAGGCCCGTGAGGACACGTGGACGAGAACATTCATTGAACCATCCTATATGAGACAGGGGTTGGAAGCAGCCTAGGCGTTTCTCACTAGGGGCGTAGAAAAGTGCACTGTGGAACAGAGGCAGCCCATGCAATTCTTGGACCAGCCAGAAGCAATGAACTAAAGGTACTTACAAAATATAGACAGATCTTGAAGGCAGGAAGTTGAATGATAAAACTTTAAAAATAGAGGGAGATTTAGAACAGTGCCGCTCAGTATGTGGTCCACTGTGCAGCGGCCTCTGCATCCCCAGGGAACCTGTTAGGAAGGTCGGATCTCCGGGCCCTTGTAGACCTGCTGAATGAGAATCTGCGGCCCAGGAATCTGTGTTTTCTGCAGGGGATTCTGGTGCAGCTAAAGTTGCACTACCGCTTATATGCATTTTACACGCACACATACATTAAACAGTTCTCTGTATTTTTCAAAGGTAGGTTCAGATCCAAGGAAATAGTACACGTTAGAGTGAGTGCTGAAGGGGAGAAGCATGGAACAGGATGCAGAGCAGAGAAGAAGGGGAAAAAGTCCAATGAGACAAAATAAACATGAGAGCCAGACACGGCCCAGACAGAAGATGACGGTAAGCAATACTGAATGATATGAGTAACTTAATTTCTATCACTCATGTTACAAACATTTGTCTAGTTCAGAAAAATCCCAGAGGAAAACTGGAGAGAGAATTAGGACTACAGACCCAGGGGAAAATTTCCTGCCCTCAGTTTTAAGCCCATGGACTGTGCTCCAGCCTGCAGAGGTATACTCAGTGAGTGGAACTGTTTGTGCCCGTGTTTGAACAGAAAATCAGTTCCTCCCACTCCCACTAAACAAATGTTTAAAGAGTATCAGGCCAGGCGGTAGCTCATGCCTGTAATCCTAGCACTCTGGGAGGCCGAGGTGGGAGGATAGCTGGAGGTCAGGAATTCGAGACCATCCTGAACAAGAACGAGACCCCGTCTCTACTAAAAATAGAAAGAAATTACCTGGACAACTAAAATATATATAGAAAAATTAGCCAGGCATGGTGGCACATGCTTGTAGTCCCAGCTACTTGGGAGGCTGAGGCAGGTGGATCACTTGAGCCCAGGAGTTGGAGGTTGCTGTGAGCTAGGCTGACGCCATGGCATTCTAGCCCGGGCAACAGAGCGAGACTCTGTCTCCAAAAAGAAAGAAAGAAAGAAAGAATATCAGTTTGAGGGCATGCCAAATTATTAGCCTGCCCAAGATGTCCACATACCTTATTCTGGCCCTAGAGGACTACCTGATTTTAAGAGACCCGTAAAGCAGGTGGAAGAAAAACATGCTTTCTCCAGTAACCATTTAGGCTGCAGATCCCACAGGACATGGCCGGAGAATCCAGTCTGAGGCGGCCTCGGCCTACACAGTAAGAACGCTGAAATGACCACAAAAAGGCTGACTTCTCTCTTGGTTGTTTTTTTTTTTCTTTTGTCGAGACTCTTACTTCTGACTGTTGGGAAAAGCAGAGCAGCGGCTTCACTTAGCTGAGCCCTTAAGCATTAGGTAACTGAGGACCAAAGCAACAGAGGCGCCTCCGAGGGGTCATGGTGGACAGGTTGGCGCTGCGCTCACGGGGCGCTGTGTGTCCCAGGCACACGGACCACGCCACTCCTCTGCATGAACACGCCCTCACTGGTGAGGCACTGAGTGGCCTCCTGGGATGGCTGATGGTGACAGGTCCACAGGCTGGGAGTGAAGAGGGCAAGATTCTCACGGGGCTCTGAAGAGGGAGACCACATCAGTTATCATCCACTCTGTGGCGCTTTTTAAAACCCCTAAATACTTCTATGTGTATTTCCTAGGCCTACGGACATTCTGCATCGATAACAGTACTATTATCTAACCCACAGACTTTCTTCAGATTTCCTTACATGACCTGCTATGGACTTTTTTTCCATCCAGGCTCTAACCCTGTGCCATGTGTTACATTTAGCTGTCATTTCTCTTTAGCCTCTTTTAATCTAGACTATTTCTTAGTCTTGCTTATCTTTTATGACCTTGATATTTTTCAAGAGTAGGCTAGTCATTCCATAGTATGTCCCTCAGTGTGGGTTTGTCTGATGTTTCTCAGTGATTAGATTCAGTTGATGTGTTTTTTGCAAGAATGTCACAGAAGTGCTGTTGTGCCCTTCTCAGCACATCATGTCAGGAGGCACACCACGTCCATATGTACCATTAATGATGACATTAACCTTGGTTACTGGATTAAGTGTCTGCCAGATTTCTCCTCGGTAAAGTTACTACTTTTCCCTTTGTAAGTACAATAATTTTAAAGGGAAATACTGTGAAACGATGCAAATATCAAACAGTTATTTTGAGAGTAAAAAAAGGGTGCCACTGGTACTTAAACTGGAATAATTCTGGGAAAACTAGGACATATGACCATTCCAGTTCGGAAGGACTTTTGTAACTTACTGGCATAATGTCCAGGCTGCTCCCAGCCAAAGCCTACAGGTCACATTAATGGCGAGGCCCTTCCCCCTCTGCCCCATTTCACCCTGTGGGATGCTCATCATTTACTATCACTCCTCTCTGATTTCTTGTCTCTTTCCGTCTCAAACTGAAAGCTCCTTGAAGGCAAGAACCTTGTCATTTCTTCATCTCCTAGTGCCTTACATGGAGCTAGTACAGAACTGGCACTTCTTAAATATTTGAATTCGAACTGGCCTTCTCTGAACCTTGGTTTTCTCACCTTTTGTGAAGAGGGATAATGAACTTTGCTGAGTTGTCCTTAGGATCAACTGTAATGAGATTCTGTAAGTGAAAGCATCTTATAACCTACAAAGTGTCAGAGGACACCAAGGCATTGCTGTTGGGAGCTAAGAAAGGCTTGGACACAGGTGAGAACTGCTGAGTCTCTTCTCACACCTGGTAGGTGGCAACTCAAACTCAGATGTGAAATCAGCTTGTCCACTCCTTGGTCCTAAGGGTAGTTCCTGTGGCTGTCTTGTTTGTCTCAGTAGCCTTAGGACCCAGCACAGAAGACAACCAGAGGAACTCAATAACTGTCTTGCAAGAACACCTAATGAGTGAGTGAATCTAGCCCCTTTCCATCTTAGTGTCCAATCTTCCCCACAGAAACTTAAGACTGGCACTCTACCTGATGCAGTGTTGTGTAACCCTTCAAAATGAATGCTACGAAGAGAACTACAACAAGAGATTGAATTAGTAATCAAATAACTACCCACAAAGAAAGTCCAAGACCCAGATGGCTTCACTGGTGAATTCAACCAGACATTTGAAAAAGAACAAATACCAATTCTTCACAAACACTTCCGAAAAATCGAAGAGGAGGAAACATTTCCCAACTCATTCTATGATGTCAGTATTAACCCTGACACCTAAACTAGACAGAGACATCAAGAAAACTACACGTCATTATTGCTTATGAACACAGAGTCCAAAACTTTCAATGTCATGAAATAGGAAATGTCTGATTTTGAATCAAAAGTGTAGTTTATTATATCTCAAACAAGAAGCAGTACAATTTTATCAAAGTATGTGCCTAAACTATCGACACGATTTTGCCCATCTTAATGGTATCTTGTTTATGCCAGCAGCAAAGATGCCTGGAGAGTGAGTGGTGATGAAATTGCGGAAGGCATTTTCCACAGGCTTGTTGAGAATTGTATATTTTTCCTTGGAAGAAGTGGTTCAAAGCTTGGAATAAGTGGCAGTCAGTTGGTGCAAGGTCTGGTGAATATGGTAGATGACAGAGAGTTTGCAAGTCCAGCCTCTGTAGTTTGAGCTGTGATGTTTGTGAGACATGTGCTCAAGTGTTGTCTTGCCAGAGGATTGGCCTGTCTCTATTGACCAATCTCAGCTGCTTAATCACAAGCATCTTCATCATTTCATCCAGTTGGTTGCAATAAACATTCACTGTAATCAATTGACCCGGTTTCATGAAGCTATAGTCGATAATACCAGCGCTAGACCACCAAACAGACATCATTAGCTTTTTTTGATGAATATTCTGTTTTGGACTATGTTTCAGCACTTTAACCATTGTGCTGAACTCTTGTGATTGTCAAAAAGAATCCATTTTTCATCATATGTAACAATATGGTGTAGGAATGGTTTGCCTTTATGTCGTGACAGCAAAGAAAGGCAAGCTTCAAGGCGATTTCTCTTCTGACGCTTGTTTAATTCATGTGGAACCCATCTATCCAGCTCCTTTACCTCGCCCATTTGTTTCAAATGGTCCAATATTTTGGAATAGCAACATCAAACCTTGCTGCTAATTCATGCATAAGTTGAGATGGATTCGCTTCCACTACAGCTTTCACCTCATCATTATCCACATTGGTCTCAACTCACCCATATGGCTGATTTTCAAGATTAAAATCACCAAAATGGAACTTCTCAAACTATTGATGTACTTTGTGTTAATTAGCTACATCCTTCCAAAACATCTCGTTGATATTTCGAGCTGTCTGTGCTGCATTGGTTCCACAATGGAACTCATATTCAAAAATAACACGAATTTTTGACTTATCCATGGTTTCACAAAAATTGCTCTAAAAAAAATTTGACAGATAATCATCCCAGGAATACAAGGTTGGCAACATGAAAAATCAATCAATGTAATGCACCACCCGAAGAAAGGGAAAAAAGCCATATGATCATCTCAGTAGAAACAGAAAAAGCATTTGATGAAATCTAACACCCTTTCATGATAAAAAAAAATATTCAACTAACTAGGACTAGAAGGAAACCTCCTAAACCTGATTAAAAAAAAAAGCATCTACAAAAATACCCCACAGCTAATATCATCCTTAATGGTGAAAGACATAATGTTTTTTTCCTAAAATCAGGAACAAGATAAGAATGTCTGCTGCTCTCACCACTTCTATTCAACATTCAACTAATCCACAAGCTAATTAGGCAAGAAAATAAAAGGCATCCAGATTGGAAAGGAAGAAGTGAACTATGTCACCTATTTGCAGATGACATTATCTTGTGTATATAAAATCATAAAGTATTCACTAAAAATTATTAGAATAAACAAGTTCAGCAAGGGTACAAAATCCATATACCAAAATCAATTGTATTTCTACATACTAGCAATAAACAGTGTGAAAATGATATTAATTTTTAAAATTCTATTTCTTAAAGTATTAAAAAGAATAAAATACTTGGAAACAAATTTAACAAAAGAAGTGCAAGGCTAGTACACTCAAATTACAAGACACTGCTGCAAGAAATTAATGAAGAGCTAAGCAGATGGGAAGACATCCCATGTCCATGGATTGAAAGACTTAATGTTGTTCATATGGCAGTACTCCCCAAATTGACCTATGGATTCAATGCAGCCCTTATCAAAGTCCCAGCTGGATTTTTTTTGCAGAAATTGACAAGCTGATCTTAAAAATCCTATGTATATATTAATTATTAATAGCTCAACTTGGCCATTCCACAATGTATACATATTTTAGAACATCATGTTGTACATGATAAATATATATTTTTGTCAATTAAAAATTAATTAATTTTTAAAAATTAAAGTCAACAGTAATGAGAAAAACTTGAAAAAAAAAAAAAAGAATCATATGGAAATTCAACCCAGAATAGACCGGGCACGGTATCCCATGCCTGTAATCCTAGCACTCTGGGAGGCTGAGGCTGGTGGATTGCTTGAGCTCAGGAGTTTGAGACCAGCCTGAACAAAAGTGAGACCCTGTCTCTACCAAAAATAGAAAAAAAAAAAAAAAATCAGCCGGGCATTGTGGCACGTGCCTATAGTTCCAGCTTCTCGGGAGGCTGAGGCAAGAGGATCACTTGAGCCCAGGAATTGGAGGTTGCAACGAGGTGCAGTCTACCCAGGGCGACAAGACAACTGAACAACTCTCCTCTCAACCCTCCCCTTTAAAAAAATAATAAAAAAATAAAAAAGAGATCCAGAACAAACCCAACAATCTTGAAAAGGAAGAACTAAGTTGGAAGATTCACATTCCCCTATTTCAAAACTTACTACAAAGCTACAGTAATCAAGACAGTATAGTACTGGTATAAGGATAGATAGGTAGACAGATCAATGTAATAGAACTGAGAGTCCATAAATAAATTCATACATCTATGGTCAATTTGTTTTGGACAAGGGTACCAAAACCATTCAGTGGAGAATGAAGTTGTACCACTGCCTCATACCCTCTGCAAAGCTTCACTCGATATAGATCAAAGACCTAAATGTAAGAGCTAACTATAAAACTCTTAAAAGAACACATAGGCTTAAATCTGCATGACCTTGAATTAGTCAATGGTTTCTTAGATATGACACCAAAAGCACAAACAACAAAAGAATATATAGATAAATAGGACTTCAACAAAATGAAAAACTTTTGTGCTTCAAAGATACCATCAAGAAAATGAAAAGAGAATTTAAAAAAGACACAAAATAAACAAAAGAAAATGAAAATAAAATGCATTAAATGGAAGAAAATATTTGTAAATCATATATCTGATAAGACACTTGTATCCAGAATACATAAGGAACTTACAACTCAGTAATAAAGAGATAAATAATGCAATTTTAAAATAAGCAAAGGATACAAATATACATTTCCCCAAGAAGATATGCAAATGGCCAATAAGCACAAGAAAAGATGTTCACCATCATTAGTCATCAGGAAAATGCAAATCAAAACCACAATGAATACTATTTCACACCACTAGGATGGCTAGAATCAAAAAGACAGATAATAACATGTGTTGATGAGGATGTGCAGAAATGAGAACCATCATATGATGCACTGGTACTGGTCCAACAGAACATGATGCAGCCACTTAAAAAAGGTCTGGCAGTTTCTCAAAATGTTAAACATAGTGTTACCATATGACCCAGCAATTCCACTCCTAGGTGTATACCCAAGAGAATTAAAACCGTATGTCCACACAAAAACCTGTACACAGACGAACTGTCCAGAATATGCAAATCCATAGAGACAGTGGATAAATGGTTGCCAGCAGCTGGGGGCAGGGAGAACGTGGAGTGACTGCTAATGGCTATGGAGTTTCCATATAGGGTAACCAGCCTTCTCGGTTTGCCTGGGACGGAGGGATTTTCCTGGGATGTGGAGGGACTTTGGTGCTAAAGTCACGACCGCTGCAGGCAAGCCAGGATGAATTGGTCACCCTAGCCCATGTCTGTAAACGAATGTATTATATTAAATTATCTCTAAGGGCTCTTCTAGCTTACAAATTTGTTGAGATTTGTGGGAAAAACAGCAACAACACACACCCTCAAAGACAAAAACAAGAAAAGCTTGTTTTTCTCTCCCTGTCTGGAAAATGATACTCCCTGGGCAAGCTTGCTGTCCACTTCTCTGGGCCATTCCCGGGTTATCACGGCTTGCAGCAGCAGAGCTCCCTGGTCGTGGGAAAAGCATGGGAACTGTGCATCTAAAACAATACCCCTGCTCAGGCCCTAACATCAAACCAATTAACTCAGAATCTCCGGGGGATGGGACACAGGCCATGAGTACGTTTTCAAAAGCTGCCCAGGTGATTCAAATGTGCAGCCAGGTGAGAGAACAGCACAGTGTGATCCCAGAGCTGCCCTGGCCCCCTTCCCCTTCACTCCCAGCCTGTGCCAGCTCCTCCAGGTGATTCGACCAAGGCTTGCTGAGAAATATGAGCTGAGCCAGTCAGAGTCTCTCTTGGGAATGTGAACTAACACATTCTGGGGAAAGCTTGAGAAAGGCCACAGAAGCCGAGGGAAATTGAGGAAGATCAAGGAAAGCAGTGAGCAGAGAGAGGGCAAAGCAGATATGCAAGAAGGTCAGAGGCAGAATAGCTGGTCCTGCCCTGCTTCCATTCCAGGTTTTCCTAATTCTAGTCTTTTGTGTTTTTATAATAAATCCTCTTTTTCTTAGCAGTGGAGTAGATTGTATTTTCCAAAGATGGCTACAACACTATCTCCATCCCACATGCTCTCCTTGGCGTGACCTTACTACCCTCCCCAGCAGGAGGTGGCATAAAATTCCTCTCCCCTTGAACCTGAGCTTACCTTATACCGTAGTCAACAGAATGCACATAAGTGAAGCTATGTGATGTCCAAGGCTAGGTGAAAAAGCCCTGCAATTTCCACGTGGTTGTCTTGGGACACCCACTCAAGAAGACCTGAACCGCCATGTGAGAAATCTGACTACCCCAGGACTGCCATCTGAATAAGCCGTGTAGCTGCTTCAATTGATGGGCCCAATTGGGTCCAGCCATCCAACTGTCCCCAGCAAGACACCAGGTGGGGAAACCATCTTGGGCCCTCCAGACTGGTGTCCACCAGCTGAGTATCACAGAGTGACCTCGGCCCTCACCGTGAGGAGCAGAAGCATTGCCCAGCCTGAGCCTGACAACATTCTGGACCCACAGCATCTGTGACATATAATAAAATGCTTGTGCTGAATCAATAAAGTCTTGGGCTAGTGTGTTACACAGTGATAGTAACTGGGGCAGGTAGTCCAAGAAAATCTCTATTCCTTGCCATCAAAAGAGCCTGACGAGCACACCTGACTCTATCTCTCAGGGTCTGCCCTCATTTCTTTTTTTTTTCCCCCTGAGACAGGGTCTCATGTCTTTAAGTTTCATCCATGTTGTAGCATGTGTCAGAACTGTCTTCATTTTTAAGGTTAAATAATATTCCATTGTATGTATATACCACATTTTGTTTATTTGTTCATCTGTTAATGGACACTTGGATTGCTGTCACTTTTTGGCTTTTGTGAATAACATTGCTATGAACATTGGTGTAAAAATATCTGTTTGAGTCCCTGCTTTCAATTATTTTGGGTATATACCAGAAGTGGAACTGCTAGATCACATGGTAATTCCATTTTTAATTTCTGAGGAACCACTGTACTGATTTCCATAGTGGCTATGCAATTTTACATTCCCACCGGCAATGCACAGCAGTTCCAGTTTCTCCACATCCTTACCAACACTTGTTACTTTCTGGGTTTTAAGAAAAAAATAACCTTCCTAATGGGTGTGAAGTGGTATCTCATTGTGATCTCGGTTTGCATTTCTCTAATGATTAGTGATGTTGAGCATCTTTTCGTGTGTTTATCGGCCATTTGTATATCTTTGAAGAAATGTCTATTCAAGTCCTTTGCCAGTTTTTTAATCAGGTCGTTTGGGCTTTTTGATGTCAAGTTGTAGCAGTTCTTTATATAGCCTGGATATAAATCCCTTGTCAGTTATATGATTTGTAATTATTTTCTCCCATCCCGTGGGCTGCCTGTAATCAATATTAATAGAGCTGAGAAAGACTTTCTAAGCATGGTACCAAAGCAGGAATTATAAGGAAAATAATTGAAGGATTTGACTACATAAAAATAAAAGTGTTAGCTATGATAAAAACATCAAAAATTAAATCAAAAGGCAAATGACACATCTGTTGCTATATAGGAGGACTGTCCGGAAAGTCTCCAGCCATGTAACTGTTCCCATCATATTAACAATGGACACTTTCCAGACAGTCCTCCTATATGGCAACAGATTTTTAGCATATAGCAAATAAAATCTAATAAGCGAAAGACAAACCCTAATAAAATCAAATAGGGCAAAAGACACATATAGTTATACAAGAAGAAGTACATGATCCTTTCTATATATGAAAAAGTCTTGTGGAAGCAAAACTAACATCTTACCTTCACTAAGTCCTGTGGTTAGATGAAAACAAACACTTTGAACCCTCTCTAATTCTAGCTCCCCAAATAAAAGAACTCCTGAGCATTTCCTGTAAGTTGCTGACTACTTAATGCAAACAACTTTATTCCTGACTTTTACAATGCTGCTGTCTGAAGACTAGCCTCAGCCTTTGTAGAAATGATAACCCTGTGAGAAAATTGCTGGTTTTCTGCCATGAGCACACCAGTTATACTGAACTATAAATTCAGTAACCTTGGTAATTTTGTAGCATTTCGCTTTAATGACCGGTTGTGTTTCTATCTGAGCCATTCCTTCTGAGGGCCTCGTATTTCTTGCAAGTAAACTTCTTCCCTTTACAAATGCTGTTATCTCTGAATCTTCAACTCACTGATAATGAATTAGATACAAATTGAAATATTAAAATACCATTTTCACCTATTAAATGGGCCAAGTTTTATTTTTCCAAGAGAGTGCTCAATGCCAGACAGATGGGCAGTAAGCCGGGCACTCATATATGACAGGTAGGCAGTTTGGGCATATATATCGAGAGCTTTTAAAACACACCCTTTAAATCCTGTAATTCTACTACTAGCAATTGAACCAATGGATATAATTCATGTCGTATACCCCCAAATTAAACCAAAACACTAAAAATGTCATCAGCTTCCAAATGGTTAAATACATTTTCTAAGGCTATTTAACACTATGGGAAAATGCTCTTGGTTTAACATAAAATGAACAAAATGAGATCATACAGGGTGATTGAAATTTCGGCATCAAAACTGTATACATGGCATTAAAAAAACTGAGCGGGAAAAGAACATTTCAATTACCACCCCTTCCTTTTCTTTAAGGAGAAAAAGAAATCATTCAATTCTGCTGACATTTAATAACAGAGAACACAAAAACGTATTAAGTTCAATTGATCTGGAATCATATACGATGTTGTGTGCTAAGGCTGGTGGGCTGGATGTGGTGGCTGGGGGTGAAAGAAAAGCAGCCAGAGGGGTTACGGTAAGAGAAGAGCGGAGAAGAGCGATGGCGCAGTACCGAGGAGGCACGGGGAGAGACAGACAGACCTAGAAACCTAGTCAGGATGATCAAATGAAATCAATCCATGGGGCGCTGTTTCTCTCACCAGTCTGTTGTTCCAGAAAGCTCTATAATAGAAACCAATGAAGAAGTCAGCTCTCTGAACCGACAAGAACACAGATTCTTCTGTAGATACATATACTAAAGTTGAAAGAAGTGATGTTTACATCAAATCCTTGTCAATGGAGCATGCGCAGGAACATGCAGGCTGGAGCTTGCAGAGGACATCGGAGACGCCTCAGAAGTTGTGATCAGTTGTTCTGGAGGGAGAACAGATTGTGTTGCAAATGGCTCAACATCCTTCTGTGGAAATCGCCAATAAGCATTGCGTACTGTACTCCCACCTCCCGGAGGCAGGGACAGCAGGTCAGGTTCCTGAATTATTTATTGGAGTTCTAATTTAAAAGAATGAAACCAGTTTTAAGTAAATGAAAAAGGCAGGGTGGGGAGGAGGCAAGTACTGGCTTAAAGAAAAGAACAGGCCGGTGTTTATAAAGGACACACACGTGCACACACGCGCAGGGGCAGACCTGTAATGTGATCAGAGAGGCGGTGTACCAGCAAATTAAGTAAAAGTCTTTAGCAAAGATCAAAAACAGGAGTAATTGCCCACGGCAGGCACAAGGTACCATACTGTCGAGCAAGCCGTGCTGGCTTCTGTGGCTACAGAACTCACCACCCTGGAAAGAGCTTTGACTTGCTGGGCCAAAGGAGATCTGTCTTCTGTCAAACTAAGACTCCTACCTTGGATTGCCCAGGTTTGAGAACTCTTTACTGGATTAAAATCCTCCAACGAGTCTTTAAGTAGTAGGGAAATGTCCCAGATTTGGAATTAGCAAATTGTCACAAACACTGGAGAATTAGCACTGAGTATCTGGAAAATAAAGCAGGGTTCCCTGGCCCAGTATGAGAGAAAGAGATCGAGTTAGCAGCTTGGTAATTCAGAAGCTATTCAACACCTGCAAGTGCCCTGGCTGGTGTGGATTTCAGGAACCTCAGGGCCTTTGGTTCTTAGGTGGTCACTCCCTTCAATAAGTGAAGGTGACACAAGCTCTGGTGTGGCTTAAAATACCATAGCCAGAAAGCCCAGGGGACCTCACACATGCATCTGTGCATTAGATAATGGCAGGATACACGGAACAAACACATCCTCCTTCCCCCTCCTGTTTCCTTTAACTCCGAAAAGTGGTCTCAACCTGGGGCATTGCTGTGCCACTATCTGGGACAGATGTAGGACAGCATTGTAAATGACAAGGAAACATAGACGACCCCCAAGTAAAGTGGGGAAACCTTTTGTGGACATGAACGCTGGATATGTACTGACCACCCCTGCCCGTGAGATGCTCACGTAGCTATTGCTGTGAGAGCCCAGGGACATGACAGGGAGCATGAACACACATTAGGAAGCCAATGCGCCACGGAAATCCTCCGAGAGACGGGAAGAAGGGAGGGAAATAGATTTGACAGCTTGTTGCTGCCACAGCTTCCTTAGCAAAGATAAGATCAGGATTGGGTTTATTTAAAAAGAGACAAATCCTGGTGTCTACTCAAGATGTCTGTTCTTATTGTATTTACTCTGTTGGCAGGAGCAAGGAAGAAGTCATTTTGGGGTAAATGCTGCTTAAACTAGTAGCCATTCCAAATTTGCAGAGCAAATTTGTAAACTGTATACTGAAAATGAACCGAGAAAAACCAGCACATCCTTGGCAACCTGCCCTTCACGGGGCTTCAGCTGTGTTTTCTTAGAAACACAGACCATCTTTGTCAACAGAGCTTTGAACACCCACTCAGAAGGTGTAACTGGCCGTCACACTCCAATTCCTTAGAAAAGGGACGTGCAGATCTCTCCCAGAGAGCCGTCTAGTCAGTTTTGCTAAACAGAATTTCAAATCCAGTGATTTAAAATATGTAGACTAAATATTCCTAAATTACAGTGGTTTACAGAAAAGAAGTTGGGATTGCTCCTAAAAGATATCTGCATCAGGGGTTCCTGGGCCTGGCTGTTCACTGGAATCCCCCAGGGAGCTTTAGTAAAAACACAGCGTTTGGGACCCACTCTAGAGCAGTGATATCAGAATCTCTGAAAAGCGGGCAGGTCACTGGCATTGTTTATAAAACCTCCCCGGTGACTCCAATATGGACCAGCAGTCCATAAGGAATAGCGGTCTAGAGTAGAGCTTTTCAAACTCGAATGGGTGTAGGAATCACCTGGGGATCTCCTGCAAGTTCAGAGTCTAATTCAGACAAGTCTGGAGACTGGAGAGTCTGCAGAGAGCCTTGGGTGATGTGATCCTCTCGACCATGGCCCACACTCGGGATAACAAGGGTCTCCAGACCCACTCCTTAATTATGGGCATTGGAACAGAGGGTTCTTACAGATAAGGGACAATTCGAAGCCAGCCATAAACCTTTTGATCATTTTGGTCAAAGAAATCCTTTCTTATGATGCGTGAGAGGAGGTCAGGGGGTAAGCAATCAGATCAGATGAGCTGAAATCAGATGTATTAAAAACAATTTCCAATTGCAGTTACATTTTTCAGTAAACAATACTTCAACTGACGTGTGGGTAAACAAAATGTGGTATATTCCTACAATGGAATATTATTTGGTCATAAGAAGGAAATGAGTTCTGATACATATTATAAGATGGATAAGCCTTGGAAATGGTATGCTAAATCAAAGAAAGCGGCCACGGCTGGGCGTGGTCGCTCACGCCTATAATCCTAGCACTCTGGGAGGCCAAGGCAGAGGATTGTTTGAGCTCAGGAGTTCAAGAACAGCCTGAGCAAGAGCAAGACCCTGTCTCTACTAAAAATAGAAAGAAATTATATGGACAGCTAAAAATATATATGGAAAATATTAGCCGGGCATGGTGGCACATGCCTGTAGTCCCAGCTACTCGGGAGGCTGAGGCAGGAGGATCGCTTGAGCCCAGGAGTTTGAGGTTGCTGTGAGCTAAGCTGATGCCACGGCACTCTAGCCTGGGCAACAGAGTGAGACTCTGTCTAAAAAAACAGAAATATTAAAAAAAATTTTATAAAAATAAAAAAAAATTCCTCCTGCCTTGACCTTGCAGAGTGCTAGGATTACGGGTGTGAGGTGCCACACCTGGCCTGATAAATATATATATTGCCTGGACCTGGTACACCAGTACTTCTATTAATACCACACTGCGCTGGCAAAGCAAGTCTCAAGGCTAAGTCCAGATCTGAGGGGCTGAGAAATCGACTCTGTTTATAAAGTCTTGTGGCTAAAGGCATGGATTCAGGGAGGGATGAATGGGGCCGAGACTGAAATCTACTGCATCACCGTGTGCCTATTACCAGACAGGAACCAACCAGAACAGAGCACCCCCGGTTGTCACCTCTGGGCTAGATACTGGGGACACCAAGGTATCAGCAGATCCCTCTGGTGTAGGGAGATAAATTCCAGTGGGGAGGACAGATGTATACACAAAAAGATCAGTAAGATGTTCAGCTTGAAGAGGCAATTGACTGACCCGTGTGTGGGAGGAAAGGTAGGACTTAGTGGCCAGTGCAGAAAAGGATATTCTGGGCAGGACAGCTGGCTCGAGAGAGGCTGGTGGTAGCCCTGCCTCTGTCCTTTGCAAAGGGGCTACCTACCACCTCTTGCTTTGAAATGAAACGTCATAGGGAAGTGCCTGGCACATAGCACCTCTCAAAAAATGTTAATAGACTTGGGAAATTGAGTCCCAACCCTGAGCTACCTCACATCCCACTCACCCTACCAGTGTGACAAGTGTCCTTCCTTGGTGCCTTACTCCCCAGGCTCCCTGCCATTGCAGAGCCTTAGCACATGCTCTTCCCTTTACTTGGAACACTTTTCCCTCCCCTATTTAATTCTATCCCATCCTGCTACGTGGTTCAAGGGTCACTTCCTCAGGAAAGCCTTCCTTGACTTCCCAGGCTAGGTCCAGGCCCTCCTCACAAACTTACATAGCACGTGACCTGCCCCCAGTACCTGTTAAATCAATGGTGTTGGTTGAATAGCACTTGAGCAGTGCTGCCCTCAAGTGATTACTCTGGGTATTGCAAAAACTGACTTTAGACTGACTCCCAAGGGCTTTTACACTTAGGACTTCGGGATCAAATGAGAACAGGGCCCTAAATGAATACATCCTATGGGGTGCAAGATTTATAAATTCCCCCAAAGAGACAAAATGTGAATTTCTGTCCAGGCCTCGCCCTGAACGCTTCAATTTTACTTAACTGTTCTTGGGCCTGGACTCCCGCTTCCCTCCTTGCCTCAAGATCCTCCCTTCCCCCCATTCTGACTTCAGTAACTGCCCGATGCTGACCTCACCCAAGCAGCGTCTCTGCTCTTCTGTTCCCTTTTGATCTGTACTCCAGAATGTTCTCTCGCTTCCTTGACATCTCCTGTTTCCCAATACGTTCAGGGAATTGTGACAAGCAAATTACATGTTTTCTGATTTTTCAAGAAACCTGACAAAGTAAATGATACCATTTATAGCAGCGTGTGGTGGCTCACACCTGCAATCCTAGCACTTTGGGAGGCCAAGGCAGGAGGATCCCTTGAGGTTAGGAGCTCAAAACCAGCCTGGGCAACATAGCAAGACCCTATCTTTACAAAAAACAAAATTAGCCAGGCATACGGGCACGTGATGTACTCAGGAGGCTAAGGTGGGAGGATTGCTTGAGCCTGGGAGTTTGAAATTGCAGTGAGCTATGATGATGCCACTACACTCTAGCCCAGGCCATAGAGCCAGACTCTGCCTCAAAAGAGAAAAACAATACAAATTTGCAAAAACAAAGTTTGGTTTAGGGCCTTAGAAAGGACTT
This sequence comes from Lemur catta, assembly GCF_020740605.2. Lineage (NCBI taxonomy): Eukaryota > Metazoa > Chordata > Mammalia > Primates > Lemuridae > Lemur > Lemur catta. The sequence goes on from NC_059128.1 coordinate 149,431,428, forward strand.
GTACAAGTAAGGGTCTTGAAGGTTCAATTTCATTAGCTTCATGATAAAACAGCTTCTAAGTGAAAATTATGCCATCTCCAAAGATAACAGGCAAAAGAGGGAAGATTAGGATGCCTAGAGATTTTTCTTCCAATGCCCAGCATTCTTCTTGCTGAAACTTCTTCCTTTAAAATATTTCTGCAGGTGTGTTCCTGGACTCTTTCCTAAGAGCAAAAAGCAGGAAGCAGATATTTTTGCTTTTGTCAGAATGTCAGTGTCAGAATGAGAAATAGAGGGAGGAAAACAGAAATTTAACAAAGACATTCATAAGTGGATCTCCAACATTAAGGAAGTGAAAGAGATCCAGCAGCAACAAAATTCAACCAGATGCCAAGTGGAGACAGGCCAGAAGTGAAAATAAAACTGCTGTACATCAAAATTTGTGGTTTGTTTTAAGTTAAAAAGTCAAAGTGAAACCTTGACACTGGACAACTTCCTAGCACAAATTCAGCTTAGTTCATAAGGAACGTGTGTCCTTCTAAAAATGACCGAAAGGTCACAGAAATAAGGATGCTATGTTTCACAAGATGCCCCCTGCCCAGGGAAAAGTCATTCGTGAAAAGTGACCTCTAGTGGGCACGAGAGTCATAATTCACTGGAACCTGGAACTCCCCCAGAAAAGCATCTTGCCCCATTTCAGCTTGTTTTCACAAGAAGCTTCTGGGGTTTTGACTTAACAGTAAATTTGTGGGTTTTTTTTTTTTAAAAAACAATGTTTCTCGTTTTAACATTTCTTGTAAAGAGCTTACTTACATGAATCTTTCTGTGACTATAAGAACTTTCAGTACCACCAACTATTACAACTATTAGTAAGACAGCTGCTTTAACAAAATTGTAGTTTTGAATAACAAAATTTTACTTTTTACAGTGAAACTGATAGGATTTTTACATTCTTGATAAGTACAAAATTGCATATTTCTGGGATTTTATTGGTTCAATTTAGGTCTCTGATTATTACAAAGGAATCCCTAATAGAAGTTGTAGAAGTAATCAAGAAAAGAAAGCAAGGTTAGAAGCATGAATTGCAGCCATCTTTTTGAAGAGGAATTTGCCAATTTCTATTAAACTATAGAACACACATATCGTTGAGCCAGCAATTCCACTTCTAGGATTTTACATTGTAGACTTAATCATACAAGTGAGCAGAGATATTAACACATGTGCAAGAGTGTTTATTGCAACAATTATTGTAATAAGAGAAATACAGAAGACACCTAAATATTTATCTATAATAAATTAAGGAAAAGTCATATAATAAAATATGATGCAGATATGTAAAATGATTTAGGAGATCCATTATGTTGATATGGAAAGTTCTTTAATATTAAGACTATAAAAGTTTTAGAACAGTATATCTTAAACTATGATGCATGTATGAACACAGTACATTTATGAATGTTTACAAAAAGAATTAAGAGTGATTGTACCTTCTACCCTTCCAATCACTGATTTTGCTTAACTATAAACACCTATTACTTAAAGGAGTTAATGTAGTCTAAGAGTTAAGAACACAGACTCTTAATCCAAACTGCTTGAGTCCAAATCCTGGCCTCGTTAATTACTGTTGCTGTTATTTGGGCAAGTTCATCAGTCTCTTTGTGCCTTAATTTCTCCATCTGTCTATGGGGATGAAAATTTTTGAGGATTAATAAATTTATATATGCAAAGCACTTAGAATAGTGCTAAAAGTGTTTTGCTACTGTTGTTTTAACTTCCAAATTGAAAAACTAGGTGTTGATATATTAGGGGGAAATTGAGTGAAGGGTACATGGGATCTCTCTGTACTACATTTGCAACTTACTATGACTCCATAATTATTTCAAAATAAAGTTAAAATAGATATGCAGCTGTTAAAAACAAGCAACTGATATGAAAGATTGTCAAGATGTAATGTTAAGTGAAAAAAAGCAAGATGTAGAATAATGTTTGCAGTAAACTCTATTTTGTGCAGAGAAATGGGGAAGGGAATAAGAATGCATGCATATTTGCTTAGGTGTGTGAAATGAAATTCTAGAAGAGCACGTTAGAAACCATTTAATAATAACAGTGGCTACTTGGGAAATGGGTCTGTTTTTGAATTAAGTGAATGCTACCAATTCAAGAATTACTTAAAAATAAATAAGAGCAAGGCTGGGTATGGTGGCTCATGCCTATAATTCTACCATTTTGGGAGGCCAAGGAAGGAGGATCACTTGAGGCCAGCAGTTCAAGACCAGCCTGAGCAACATAGTGTGACCCTCATCTCTACAAAAAATGGAAAAATTAGCTGGGCATGGTGATGCGAGCCTGTACTCCCAGCTACTTGGGTGGCTGAGGCAGGAGGATAGTATGAGCCCAGGAATCTGAAGTTGCAATAACCTATGATGACACCACTGCACTCGAGCCCAGGAACCAGAAAGAGACCCTGTCTCAATAAATAAATAAATAAAATAAATAAGAGCAAAAACAAATTGCAAATAACACTTCCATCATGCATAAAAGCATTTTCATTTGTAACAAGTCAAATAGCACCAATTTAACAAATTACAGGGTACATTAAGTCCAATGATAAATTACTTCTCCAGGCCGGGCGCGGTGGCTCACGCCTGTAATCCTAGCTCTGGGAGGCCGAGGCGGGTGGATCGCTCGAGGTCAGGAGTTCGAGACCAGCCTGAGCAAGAGTGAGACCCCGTCTCTACTAAAAATAGAAAGAAATTATCTGGCCAACTAAAAAATATATATACAAAAAAATTAGCCGGGCATGGTGGCTCATGCCTGTAGTCCCAGCTACTAGGGAGGCTGAGGCAGTAGGATCGCTTAAGCCCAGGAGTTTGAGGTTGCTGTGAGCTAGGCTGATGCCACGGCACTCACTCTAGCCCGGGCAACAAAGTGACACTCTGTCTCAAAAAAAAAAAAAAAAAAAAAAAAAATTAATTACTTCTCCAATGGCTCTATTCACTCACAATGTGTAAAATTCAGAGTTTAATTCCTTATTTTTTGAGGGGAGCCGAAGAGCCACTTCTTTTGGCTTCAGTCAGACATGGTTTTAGAGATGACAGCTGGCTTATGGCCTTATCTAAGATCTAGTGACATTTCTAACTAAAAGCTTTTGAAACAAGGAAGCTATCTTGAGGACATCACCACCTGGAGAAGGTTTCTCTAGTGGTAAGGAAGCACATGTTATAAATCCTGGACCTTGCTGGCATTCATCCTAGGGAAGGAGGGACAGTTGGCTATGCAAAGCCTGGATTTAGCCAGAATTAGTCCTGGGAAGGAGAACAGGCACACCCACATTCCTACATACAGTCTCCTATGTGCAAACCAGGGATCCCAAAACAGACACAATGATCAAGGGATAAAATTCTCCCAAATCTCTTGATATTTCTGCAAGTTCCATTTCTTGCCCAAACTCCTCAAAAATCTTTTTTTCACATCAGACAGGTAATATACTAGTGTTGTGAAAAGGTTTAAGGGAGACACATCTCACACATGAGCGTGGAATCCCAATTATCACACTTAGGAACCACAAAAGGATCTCCTCAAACATCTATTCAGCAACAAATTAGGGTAAGTTATGCTAGCTGCTGTAACAAATAACCCCTGAGTCTCAGTGGCATATTAGGTTGGTGCAAAAGTAATTGCAGTTTTAGCATTGTTGAAATTTGCCATTTGATATTGGAATACCTTCTTAAATAAATGTGGTTATGTTATACATCATTTTAATGCACATTTCTTGCTATATATTTTTGCTAATGACTTACTTTAGTCTATGGAAATGATGTTAGACAAAAAGCAAATTTGAGTGATTGTCTTGTTCGAGGTCAAAATGGGCTGTAAAGCAGTGGAGACAACTTGTATGTAACATCAGCAATGCATTTGGCCCAGGAACTGCTAATGAATTTACAGTGCAGTGGTGGTTCAAGAAGTTTTGCAAAGAAGATGAGAGCGTTGAAGATGAGCATAGTGGCCGGCTATCGGAAGTTGACAAGGATCAACTGAGAGCGACCATCAAAGCTGATCCTCTGACAACGACACGAGAAGTCACCGAAGCACTCAACATGGACCATTCTATGGTCGTTTGGCATTTGAAGCAAACTGGAAAGGTGAAAAAGCTCGATAAGTGGGTGCCTCATGAGCTGAATGAAAATTAAAAAAAAAAAATCATCGTTTTGAAGTGTCATCTTCTCTTATTGTACGCAACAGCAATGAACCATTTCTTGATTGGATTGTGATATTCAAGGAAAAGTGGATTTTATATAACAACCAGTGAAGACCAGCTTAGTGCTTGGACTGAGAAGAAGCTCCAAAGCACTTCCCAAAGCCAAATTTGCACCAAAAAAAGGTCTTGGTCACTATTTGGTGGTCTGCTGCCAGTCTGATCCACTACAGCTTTCTGAATCCTGGCGAAACCATGACATCTGAGAAGTATGCTCGGCAAATCGATGAGACACACCGAAAACTGCAACGCGTGTAGCCAGCATTGGTCAACAGAAAGGGCCCAATTCTTCTCCATGACAATGCCTGACTGCACGTCACAAAACCGACACTTCAAAAGTTGAACGAATTAGGCTACGAAGTTTTGCCTCATCTACCATGTTCACCTGACCTCTCACCAACCAACTACCATTTCTTCAAGCACCTCGACAATTTTTTGCAGGGAAAACACTTCCACAACCAGCAAGATGCAGAAAATGCTTTCTAAGATTTCGTTGAATACTGAAGCATGGATTTTTACACTATAGGAATAAACAAACTTATTTCTCACTGGCAAAAATGTGTTGATTGTAATGGTTTCTATTGTGATTAATAAAGATGTGTTTGAGCCTAGTTATAATGACTTAAAATTCATGGTCCAGAACCACAATTACTTTTGCACCAACCTAATACAATAATAATTAATTTTCGTACCTATCACAATCCATTGTGGACCAAGGGGAGGTGAGGGAAATTTTCCACATTGTCTTGTAGGAATCCTGGCTGAAAGAAGCTCTACCATCTTCAATGTATGTTCCAGATCATCCTGGAAACTGATATCCAACCAGCACACAGGGAAGAGAGAATAAAGAATCAAACAGAACATATCACCTGGAAGTGGTGGTTTTCTCTCCCTATGTCATTCGTTAGAACTCAGTCATGTGGTGCCAACCAACTATGTATCTACCAAAAAAAAAAAAAAAAAAGAATTTACTAAATATAAAGCATTGTTTCTGCCACAAGCAGCTATTGCTATAATCATATAATTTTTCTCCTTTAATATGTTAGGATTTCTTGCTCATCACTTAACCTATGAGCCAGGCTGCACAGATATTATTCCCACTTACCAATGAGAAAAATTAACTTCAAAGAAGAGTTAGCTGACTTGACTAAATGAAACGAATAGAAGATGGTTAAGCAGGAGCTAGAACCAAATTCTTTCCACAGTAGTACACTACTTTTTCCCACCTCCATCAAAGGTTAACATGCTTGCTTCAGTAACTGGAATGAATCATACTGTCAATAAATTAGGAGGTTATACTTATAGATTCTTTATACAAGTTACTTCCTCAAAAAAATTCACCATCAACTTAGTTTATATACAGTCATAAAAAATTTTAAGGACCATGTAATAAAATTTTAATGGAAATATGTTATGGAAAATAACAAAACTGAATGTATACAACTAATTCTGGATAAATTTGAGCCTTTGTTTTCAAAAATTGCCTCTCTTTTTTCTGTAATTCTTATCAGATGTATGTTCAATCTTCTTATTCCATCTTCCATTTACCGCTTAGATTCTCAAATGTTTTGCTACTTTAATATCTTCAGATCTATTTTCCAGTTTGCTAATTCCATCTTTAGCTCTGTCAAATCTATTTAATCTTTCCATCTGTCCAATGATTTTTTATTTTTTTAAATTATTATTAATTTTGGAGACAGCTCTCCCTCTGTCACCCTGGCGAGAGTGCAGTGGCATCATCATTGCTCACTGCAACCTCAAATTCATGGGCTCAAGTGATCCTCCTGCCTCAGCCTCCTTAATAGCTGGGCCTACAGGTGTGCATCACCACACCCTGCTAATTTTTCTATTTTTTGTAGAGTTGTGGTCTCACTCTTGCTCAGGCTGGTCTCCAACTCCTGACCTCAAGTGATCCTCCCACTTTGGCCTCCCAGAGTGCTAGGATTACAGGCATGAACCATTGTGCCCAGCCCAGTGGTCTTTTAAATTCAAATGATTATATTAATTCTACGATGTTCTAATAGGTTCCTTTTCAAATCTGGCTGGTTGGGTTCCCCAACCCCCCCCCCACAGTATTTTGCCATTAATATTTTTAAATCCTTTTATGTCTTTATTTTAAAAAATATCTTTTCAAAGCATCGATCATATTACTCAATTATCTGAAATCCTAGGGGTCTAATTCTTCTGTCTTTAAAAATCTGTGGACTTTCACTTATAATGAATTATTTTGTAATTACTTTTAAAAAGTAGGTAATCAGTGGGGCTTTATTTATGGGAAGGCTGTTCAGCCTGAATGGAGAGATGACTTCTGCAATGCCTTTGTATTTGCATTTGTTTCTGCCGGTTCCAATTTTTATGCATTTTTTTGCACGTAGTTTCCTGGATATAAAACCTCAAACTCCTAATCTATTTGTGTGCTCGATCTATGATTACAAATCTTCTGCAGAAACACTTCTCTTCACCTGGAACCCAGCTTCCTTGTTTATGCCTTCCTTTTCTTGGCCTTTTGTTCCCCTGACAACATACCTTGGAGGGCTCTAGTTCCAACATGAGCTTCACATCCCAAGCCTCACTACTCTGGCTACCAGCCCACTATTTGTTTCAGGTTCCTGAGGATTTCCTTCACACTTCTGTGAGATCAGCCACACGTATAAAAGGACACTTGTCATATTTTCCTAGCTTTTTAAGGTATATCTGGACTGGAGAGGTGAGGATTTCAAGTTCATTCACTCACGGTATGGCTGGAATTGGAAGGCCTCCACCCTAAATTGCAAGTATGTAAAAATATCATATCAGTAAGCAACAGAAACAAATGTGTTTGAGGGCTGGAATTAGACATGAAGCCTTTCTTTTAAAAATTGCCTTTAATATCGGTAATATGATGCAATTCAGGGGGAGAAAACAGAGCTTACCTAAATAAAACTATTACCTAAGCTAATAGAAAGAAAAATAGGATCCACAGCACAAGTTTGGGGGGTAAATGTTTATTAAACCAAGCTTTTAAACTATATATCCACCTATAGTCTGTAAACAAATACAGTACACATGTAAGTAAAAGGCTAGCAGAGAAGAACTCATGGAAAAACTAAAGTTCCCTTTGTACACCGGCCCCTCACCACAACACCCTCCTCAGGTTGATGCCATGGGGCCATGTTATAGCTACGAGTTAAATGAAAAGCCAGAAGTTTAGCTCAGCTCCATCTCCTGGGGTGGATTTCAGGACAGTTATTTGCTCTACATTATAGTAGGGTGGATTATAGCAAGGCAACAGTGTAGTTTTTACATTCACAGATTGGCTGAAATAGTACAAATTAAACTTTGAATCTAGGTGTCTCCCTCATTACCCTAATTAATAAGAAATGTACATTAAAATAAATGATGGACCACAGATGATTACAAAAATAGATAACTCGCAGAGTAATAAATATCTACAGTTAGCAAAGCATAAACTTATAAAATTTACCTTTTTCCATAATGTGCAGAATACTATAAGTATGTTCAAGAGGTACAGTCAGCAGGCTCCAGAGTGGTAATCGTGAGGGCATTTGTTTACAGAAAAAAATACTCAAGTACAAAACCCAGAGTAGGAAGCTGAATGCAGATGAGAATATACAAAACACATAAAACCCTAACTCCTCATGTCTCATTCTTAATAGACACCACAATTAGCTTACAGCCCTTTATGCATCTTAAAAAGTAACTCTGTTACCTATGTACAAACTTTAAAAAAGATTTATCATGAGACAGTCAAAAATTGATTAACTTAATGGTGGCAAGAATACTGCTGAAACCTGTAGCATCTTGTGTGCTTTCTTATACTTCTGTGTATGGGGCTTTAAAATGTCCCCAAAAGTGTTTTGGATAGAGTTTGTAAAATTCCCATGAAAATCCATTCTATAATCATTCCAGGTAGAAAAAGAAAAAAATCCCAACCTGGGGGGGGAGGCGGGGCGGACAGGCCCAAATCTTACAAAGTAACTGAAATTTCATGAATATGTAAACTACATTCATATGTTCCTTTAACACTTATCAAGTGGTATGTAAGGTAACTGTATAATGCTACCCTGAAACCAATCTCATTTAAAAGGTACAGTAATTCTGATTCTCATTCTAGAATTAAAAGCACTTATTCCACATAATGTGTGTTTCAGCGACGTTGACATCTACTTGGTTGTATGACAGTGTCACCTTAAAGCTTCACCAAAGATTCATGGCAGACCTAAATTGGAAAAGTTCAGAACCAACAATACCAAAGGTAGTTACTTATCCTAATTTCTTGCAGGCAGTGAAGGGTCTACTTGAGTTGTTCTAAGGGTCACCTCAGCCTAGAACAGTGTTCCCCAGAAACTTGCCAAAGTTTCCTTGCCAAAAAATGTCTATAGTGTGATGTGTTTGGGACTTGCTGGGTAAAGTAAACAGGTTCCATTGACATATTAACATACATTCCACACCTTCGAGAGGGGTGTATAGATTCAGCTTTTCCCAGATTCACTTGACCTTTCCGGGGAACACCAGGAACAACCACTGGCTCTAAGGACACTCGTTTCCTACGGAACACGGTTTGAGGAATGCCAGGCTAAAGTAAAGTTTCTAAAGTAGTGGTTCTCAGACTGTAGTGAGCATCAGAAACACATGGAAGACATGCTGCAGCCCAGATACCATACCACATCAGGGGTCTGGGGTGGGACCCGGAAACCTGAATTTCTAAGAGACCCAAGTGAAGCTGATGCTGCCGGACTGAAGGCCACACTTGGCGTGGCGCCAACGAGATGATGACTTGCACAACCCTCACCTGCAGGAAGCCCTCCTGAGGCCTCAGGACAGGCTGTACACAGTGTTTGCCACAGCCAGGCAGCTGGAGGTCAAACCAGCCCAGGGACTTCTTAGAAGGTCGTGCACCTTGGCGCTACACTTGACTACTGGCTCTGTCCCTGCTCACCAGGTGACCAGGCGACTGTATCTTATAGGAGGACATAATAGCAGCCCCTCTCAGAGGATCTGTGAGGCTTAAGAGAAATGTGTGCAAAAAAGCACTTACTAACCAAAAGCATCATACAAGTGTCTGTTGTTAATCAGAAGAATGTGCCAGTCACGGCGGGGAAATCCCAGGTGAGCTTTCTGTCTTCCGCCACTGCTGAGCCTTTCTGACATCAAACGAAGAGAAAAAAGGCTAAAAATGCATAAATCTGCAGTGAGAGGAAAATATAAGTGGATTATCTAATTTAAAATATCTAACTGTTAAAAAAAAGATCAACCCACAATCAAAGTAGTTAATTATGCTGGCTTTGAGATAGTGTTTAAAAGTTAAGTCTGTTGATCTTTGAACATTCACTCCTCCACTCTACCTACCAGATAAATGCTGGTTAAATTTCAACATCAAAAGAATGAGGAAAAAAAAAATCCCCCCACTCTTATATGTATGAATTATACCTAACAAATTTAGCTGAGACAGTTCCAATCTTCTAAACTGCCACAGTGGGGAGATTTCAAAAGCAATTTTTAAAAAGGACATTTAATTTTGGTTCATAGAAGTATCCAAAGAATGAGAAATAAACATACATACACACACATTCACACGTGTGTTCAGTTGTTGCCCAGTATGTCTTAGCCAATGAACCGCCTCTCACAATTCAAAAATGAACCTGTAAAAATTCATACGTATCCATGATGGGACTACAGTCAAGCAAACATCATGTTGCCACGTCCTGGTTTCCACAGGAGTCCAAACGATTGATCAGGAAGGCAGAAAGTTCCCCAGCGCAGTGCACGATTCACTCTATGTATGCTCTGGATGACTCTGGAGACAGGACAACATCTCCTGAACGGGCCTGCCTTCGTAGCAGATCTGATATACTGCAGTAAACAGCGGAAACCTAGTTGGGGGGAAATGTGAAAAGGCAAGGTTAGGCCATGTGGTTTGCCTCACAGAACAAATTAGTTTTAGCTTTTCTGCTCTGCCTAATAGACTGCAGATGAGTGTGCTACTTTGAAAAAACGCAGTCACCACTTTCTTCATTCCTTTATTATTTGGTCTGCGGAGAGCCTCTGCACCAGGGCTGTCAGATCTTGGTATGACCATCTTCTGCTTAATTAAGTCTGGGGTGCACTGTCTACAAACGAGTCACAGAGTAATCCTTCCAGGGTATAAACTGTGGTCATTTACATAAAGAGTTGTGGCTCAGGCTCTGGGTCAAACCTGGAATGAGTCCAAGCTTCTGTCAATATTTTAAAAGATGGGAGAATAAAGTTTAAATTGCAAGGAGGTATTGCCCTCCCTTCTCCACAAAGCATCGCCCCAAGATGACGATGAGGCAACCCACACATCACCATAAATAATCCAGGCCTGGAATGCTCCCGCAAGAATCAAAGTGAGGACCCACAGTTAGCAAAGCACTGATCTCATGTTGGAAGCCGGATTTATTTTGCCTTTTCTTCTAAGATGTGACTACAGATATAAGTGAAAGTTTGAAATGGATGAGGGAACAAAGGAGTGGGCTAATAATCCATTATATGAAGAGATAACATTATGCCAGGGTACAGCTGGCTCAGCAAGCATTTTTTTTTATAGCAGCAATCACTAAAGAAATAACTAATTTCAATCAGGCTTTTAAACACACACACACCCCCACACACAGAGCCCAAAGTGAGCTTAGCAAAATCAATAGAGTCTTAAAGGCCATTCCGAAAATTAGCTGGGCAGACTCCTATAATGACAATTTAATTTAAGAAGAGCAAATAGTACTAAGAGATCACATGCCTTTATGAGAGTCTATTGTTACAGGATTTTCTTTTCTTTTTCTTTCTTTTTAGAGACACCCAGGCTGGAGTGCAGTGACATGGTGCGATCAAAGCTCCCTACAGCCTTGAACTCCTGTGCTCAAGTGATCCTCCTGCCTCAGCTTCCCAACTAGCTGGGAATACAGGCAGGTGCCACTGTGACCAGCTAATTAAAAAAATTTTTTTGTAGAGTTGGGGTCTCACTGTATTGCCCAGGCTGGTCTTGAACTCCTGGGTTCAAGCAGTCCTCCTGCCTCAGCTCCTCAAAGTGCTGGGATTACAGGCATGAGCCACCCACCGTGTAGGCCTTGGTTTTTCTTTTATATGTATATGTGTATGTGTGTGTATGTATGTATATACATATGTGCATATATACACATATATATTTTTAAAATATTTTTCCCCCATAAGATGCCTTTGAGAAAAATTGCAGGTTTTTCAAGGTGTGGAATATTTTGTTATTTTTTGGAATCAGGTAGACTTAATAAAATCTGATCTCAATTGCCTATTCATTCTGGATAAGTTTCATAACCCCTCTGACCCTGTTTGCTCATCTGTAAAATGGGGTTGAATATGCAAGTCTGTTGTATTCAATGACTTACATGTAAAGTGTACAGTTCAACACTTGGCAAATGGTGGGTAGGCAATAATGACAGCTTACAAATGCAGCCACAAGATGGTCACTGGGTCCTGGACTGTAAGCTCCAGGTCTCTTTTGTTCACCACTGCATCCTTAGTGCCTGGCACAGGGGACGGCAAAGGGCCGGTGCTCAGTGAGTATTTGTTGAGTAGATTCTTGTGAATGGGATTTAAAGCCTGAAAATTTCAGCCCTCCCCCCCACCTTTTTTTTTGTCCTTCCATGTCTTAGTGTCCCTCTTCCTAAAACAAGAACAATGTGTATGTCCCCAAAGCAGTGTGGCAGGTGATGACTGGCCACCTAGAATTAGCCAAGTAACCCACTTCTAGCCAGCAAGACGTAATCCATCTGCCGAAGGTTTCTGGGGGAAGACAGTTGTCTCCTTGAAAGGCACTGGGGGAGAAAGCTGCCGGCCCACACTGCTCTTGCCCCCTTCCCGAGTGCAATGTATGCGTACGTGATGCCTGGAGCTGCTGCAGCCATCTTGAGGTTCCAGGGAAGGCCAAGTTCACTGAGATTCTAATCCAGAGCCACTGAGCCAAGACCAATGACGTCCACCTCCACACTCCTTGTTATAACTCAACATTGCTCCTGTAGCTGAAAGCACGCCTCACTTTTAAAACTAGCATTTCCAAAATGCATTCTGTAGATAGGATGTGAACAAGAGATACGGAGTATGTGTGGGAGGGGGCATTTCTACAGACAAGTAACTTGTTTAATTCTCAAAACTACCCTATGAGGTAGAAAATAATATTATCCCCATTCTATAGATGAGGAAACTGAGGCACAGTTTCTGATTCTGGAGCCAACACTCAACCATTATGCCATAATGAGCATCTAAATATTATTTTCTACAATGTAAAATACTACAAGACCAATTAGATCAGTTCGGGGGAACAATCTAAATAGGTCATAGGTGAAAGGGGGACAAAAGACATTTCACAGGAAAAAACAGACATAAATCAGTCAGCCAGCCGTCACACTAATGGATACTGATGAGTTAAGATGTGTCAGACTTCAGACTAGGTACAGGGACATGCAGTGTTAGAAATCAGGCCCGGCCCTCAAGGAGCTACAACACTGTCATGGGCTGAATTGTGCACCCACCCCCGATACCAGCTCCAGTCTGTGTCCCCCGTAGCCAACAATGAATACAGACTAATGCCCGGCCAACCTGCTAATCCACAGAATCCTATCAAAGGCACCTCTCGGCAGCACACAGATGGCACTCAAACATCCTGGTTGGGAGATTCTTATTATCACCAACACCCACGTATTTTTTTTTAAGAGTTTAAAATATTTCCTCAATGGTCATTACAGTGGCCCAACCACACACAAACACATCACTGTCTGCTGCTAAGTTGGTAAGGAAAACCATATATGTCAAAAGCATTTTCCTTTTAGTCATGATTTAAAGGTAGTTTTCCTCCTTTGACAGCCTGTTTATGAACTTCCATCTCTGCCTGGCTTGTTTTAAAATCCATTTCAGAAAAATACAGTGCAAATTAAAGAAGGAAGACAAGGGCCCTATCCACCCTCATTTTCAACCCTCAGTAAGGACTCTATGTACTCTACGTACTGGGTAAAGGAGGAGGAGCCGTGCGTGCAGGGGGAGGTACAGATGCATGGTTGGGACCAGCAGACACACAGACGGACCCAACAAGGATGAAAGAGCTGCAACCAGGGACAGCCAGAGGTAACAGCAGAGGGGTCCGTGACCCACTTCCTGGCTTGGAGAGAAATGCGTGCTGTGCGTTAGCCACAAGTGGCAGCGTCAGGACGGCAGCCCAGTTCCCTCCAGTCATAGGCAACCAAACGTTCCCTCTCCCAAGGGGTATTACAGGAGACTTAGGGATATGGACAATATGCTGCATAAGCATTTGTAAGGCGGTGTAGTTGGCCTCATGATTATGAGGGAAGGCTCAGTAAATGAACAAAGGGTTGAGCAGCAGGTAGGGCTGGGGAGTGGCCTCAGAGAGGTTGGGCTCCAGGTTGCAAATCAAGCTGACTCAAGCCCACCTTTCACAGCTGACTGGCCTAAAGGGCAGTGAAGGATAGATGCATCCGCCCAGCCAGCCACCCATCCATCTGTCCACCCACTCAGCCACCCACCCACCAAACCAGACGCCCATCCACCCACCCACCCACCCACCATCCACACAACGAAGAGACTACAAAGCTGAGCACCAAAGCTTAGCACAGTTCCCTTCTAACGGTAGAATTTTGAGCTAACTTGTCCTTTCTTTTTTTCTGAATTGTTGACATTTTATTAACATGACTACATCTTGTTATAAAAACAAAAAAGTAATTGTTTTTAAAAAATTTAAAACTTATGGAATGTAGCTCTTACCAAACACCTGCAGGACAAGCTAGAGTCTAAAACTTCTTATTTTATAACATGCCTTACAGAATTGAGCTCTTCTCAGTGAAGTTGAACCTGGTTTTGTGTAAACACTCATTTTGGGGGTAGGTGGGTGCTTCCCGCCATAGACATTCACATCACACAAAGGACTGAGCTAACCCAGTGAAGTTCTAAGGGTGCTTGTCAAATACCTGGGCTCATCTGCCTGGGGCTGGAGTGGTGAGAACTGGGATGGCGAACGTCACCTGGTCTCAGGGGCAACAGGGAGACTTACTTGTCCAGCAGTCCCTTCTGCTTGAGGATGCGGTACACTTCGGCAGAAGTCTGAGGTCCTTGGAGCTTCTGCCCGTTCAGCATCTCTTTCTCCAGTTCTTCAATGGTCTTAAAAACAAAGGATAAAAAAGAAAATCAACAGCAGAAACTAGAGAATCCCTTCTTCCAAGAGGAGAGTCGGGGACAGGGCTGCGATCCCTTACTGCAAGGCACGGAAAGACAAAACCATATGAGATAAAGGACAGAAGGGTCCAGTGAAAGCAGCAGGGTCACCGGGACAGCCCAGCAAATGACAGGCGCAGCGCTGATGTCCGCGGGGCTGGGGCTAACCCCAACCCAGGAGCCTCAGTAAGGGGTGGGGGTGGCGGGGCAGGCGAGGGGCTACCTTCCCAGTCCTGGCGAACGCCTCGGCCACCCTGCGGTTCCGCCCTCCGTAGCAGGTGGTGATGAGGTCGGCCACCCCGCAGCTCTCTAGGAAGGTGGCTGTGGACACCTGGCCCTTGCAGAAGATCCTGGCGAAAGCAATCATTTCCATGAGTCCCAGGCGGATGACGGCAGCTTTGGTGTTGTCTCCACAGCGGAGGCCGTCGCAGAACCCAGCTCCCACGGCTACGATGTTCTGCAAAGGAGACAAGAAAGCCCAGACGCCATTACAGCACCCACCGTGGATAAGGATGTGGAGGGCGGTGCGCAGGGTGAGGCAGGGACAGACCTGGAACACCGGCCCTACCCTCGCAACGCTCAGACCTGCGTTCTGTGCTGTATGCAGGGAAACAGATGATGAAAGAAGAGACAGCCTTCTATATTCCCATTTATAGGACAAAGAGCCCATATTTAGGGTCAGTAGGAAGCAGCCCCCGAGGAGCACTGGCCAGAGAACTAGAACAGATGATAGCAGTCTTTGCTTAAACACTATTTGGACCTTTTGGGTTTTTTTTTTTTAATTGAATGCTTTAGGCAACTGTAACATTCATAAGAAAAGTTCACAAATCCTAAGTGTACGGCTTAATAAATTTTCACAAACTGAACACACCATGTAGCCAGCACCATGATTAAAAAACAGAACATGACCAGTGTCCACTACCAAAGGGAACCACTCTCCTCACCTCTTGCAGCACAGATTTGTTTTACATGCCTTTAAACTTTAAACAAATGGAATCATACAGGACATAATCTTTTGTGTCTCGCTTCTTTTTCAACATCATGCTTGTGAGATTCATCCATATTTCTACATGTAGCACATTTATTTTCATTGCTGCATAGTATTCCATTTTGCAAATATACCGCAAATTTATTTAGTCATTCTTCTGCCAGTTGGTACCGGGGTACTTTCCAGTTTGGGACCATTACAAATGGCGCTGCTATGGACACCCTGGTACATGTCCTCTGGTGACTACGTCCAGGCAATTCTGTTGGGTATGACCTGGGAGATGAAACGCTGGGTCATTAGGTCTGCATATGTGCAGCTTGGGTTTCAGCCTTTTGTTTCATTTAATGTTCCCTAAGTGAGTATTGATGGAGCACTCACTCTTTGCATGGCCTTTACCAGACACAAGGCAAATTAGACACAGAGCTCGGCTCTTCAGAATCTGATAATCTGGTATAGGGGCTGGGAAATCTAACGGCCAACAGCCTGTTTTTGTAAATAATGTTTTATGGGAACCCAACTACACCTGTTCATTTGCATATCATCTACAGTTGCTTTTGTGCTATAACAGCAGATTTGAGTAGTTGCAACATACGGTGGACCATACGGTGGTCCGTACTGTCCACGAAGTCTAAAACATTTTCTATCTGGCCCTTAAGAAAAAAGTTTGCTTACCCCTAACCTAACAGGAAGAATAAAACGTGTACACAAAGTACTAATGCTCAACAGGAAGTGATATTCCATAAAAGGTACTGAAACTCTGAAATTTCATTTCAACATGTGTACATGGAGCATACACCGTGAGGGAAGCACCCCACTGGCACTGAGCCCTGAACAGACAGGTGTGTGTGGGGGGTGAAGGGTGTCCCTTGGGATGGGGGAGCCACAAAGATAGAATTAGACACAGAGCTTGCCCTCAACGAGTTGATAGTCTAGCTGAGAGAAGAGACACAGCCAAGCATATCGCAAGGCAGAAGGAAGAGCCACAAGCTTCATTTCAAAGCAGGGATGGCTGCACGGGGGAGGTGGCATCTGAGGTGGGCCTTGAATATTATATGTAGAGGTCAGATTACCACATATGACAATAGCGTCTGCCTAGCTACACAGATGGCATTCAACTGGGACTTCAGTTAGCCCCCACCCAGGCTCCTGGCTCCTTCTACTTTCCCAGTTCCTTCACCAAGAACACTCATGACAGAAAAATGCAAGTATCAGTGCCTCGCTGCACTAACATTTTCCAATAATACCTGGTGATCCTATAGGGATTTGTGACTTGGGAAACCTTAAAACATGAAGCTATTTAGTAAAGAATAGGAAATAAGTTAAAATAAGTTTTTTCCTCCAAAACCCCCAAGTTTTATTAATGAAAGAAGAACATTTCTTAAAACATCAGGCCTGTAAAATCTAAGGGATGGGGTGAAAAATGGAATGAACTGGGTAGTAAAGACATCTTTGCTGGTTTCTGTGGAAATTTTTGGTAAAACACATTGAACATAGCATTGGTGCGCCAGGCTCGTCATGAGAAACAGAACTGGTCATTTAGAGACAGCTATGGCTCATTGGGAGACTAAGTCACAAGGCTACTTCACGTGGAAAAAAAACCCTTTAATTGGCCCTCCTGAAGCTTCTACTTCCAACTCACTGATCCAACAGAGCCCTCTCCCGCCGCTTCCACAGGCGCCGGCATGAAGAGGGCTAGAGAACGAAGGGGACTAGAGAGAGAACGAAGGGCCAGGGTGGGGGGGCCCTCCCTGTGCTGCTTCTCTTCCTCAGTAACAATCCCAGAGCTTGCTTAGGTTGCTGGCTACTCCTCTCATTGCTGTTGACACAGAAAGGAAAAAGAAGAAAAATTCCCTAAAAATGATCAGAAAGCTGACATGAACTTGTGCAGGTTTTAGACAGAGTCACGCTACTTCTGTGTCCTAGATCACCTCCGGTGAGCTTATGCGCTCTAACAGACCAACGCAGCAGCTTCCAAGTTGATTACTCTCCCCTACAGATGCAGGTAGAGCTGAGGAGGAACCAGGTCTTGTGAATTAATAGCCTGACCAGCCAGACACCCTCACGAGGTGCTGATTTCTGTCTGCATTTATGAAAGCTTCTCAGCCCCTCCCCGCCACACAGGCTTTGCAAACTGAGTTTCATCACCTCCCTCAGACAGCAATCATCCCAGACTTCCTGCTGTGCGCACAGTGACAGCGAAAGGGGGCAATTCCTGGCACTCTCAGCATCTGACACCACATGACATCGCATGAAAAGGAAAGGGAGACGCGGTATGGAAGGAGCCTGGAAAGGTGCGGAGGGGTCAGGTGGGACCTGGTTCTGTAGCTCTGCTCCAGAAGGGGCAAGCTGCTGAGTCACTACGGAACACCCGGACCTTTCAGGACGGACGATATGCAGAGA
The DNA here is from genome assembly GCF_020740605.2 of Lemur catta. NCBI lineage: Eukaryota > Metazoa > Chordata > Mammalia > Primates > Lemuridae > Lemur > Lemur catta. The sequence goes on from NC_059128.1 coordinate 149,449,262, forward strand.
CTAAGAGCTGGGACCATTAGAAGACCCAGGGCTGGCCCACCCAGGCCTAGACACCCTTCCCAGTGTAGCAGCCAGACTAAGGGAGGCTACTGGGAGGCATGAGGGGCACACTGACATCCACGGGGCTTCCAGTTCTCACTCTGCCCCTTTGCTGTGTGACCTTGGGCCAATCACTTGACCTCTCTGGACCATCTTTGATTAGTTATAAAACTCAGGGCTTTGAAAAGATTTTTCAAGGTCCTCCTGGTGGTGACATGCCTCCAGGGAAGGTGGTGAAATTGTGGCCTACCGTGAGGCTGCAAATAGTACTGGGGCAATGTGCAGAGGGACTGACCACAGAGGTCCTGAGGTGAGCTCTTGGGTGATTGGCCAAATGGTTTTGTTGAAGTTGCCATGGCCTTGTGCTTAGGATTGGGACTGTTGGCCAAGAGGCCAGATTCCTGAAATTGCTCTGCTGCCTCCCACCCCATTGCAACACAACCCATTCTGAAACAGTTACATGACAAACCAGCCCCAGGAAATGTCTCCGGACTGAATGGGAGAAAACACGGACTTCCGTGAACAAGGGGCTCTTGTAAACAGAGGAGCGAGCCAGCCCAGGCTGGTCTCACACACACACTGCCTCATCTTAATTCTTGAGGACTCTGAGAAGTGCGTACCTGCCCTCCCATTTCCCGGCCGGCACAACCGAGGTCAGTGGCTTGCCGAAAACACCTCGCAGGTGAGAGGTGGGGTCGGGAGACGCTCCCTGTGCCTTGCTGTTTCCACAGTGTGCAAAATGTGCCCTCCCTCCTCCCCGTGGGAGACCTTGCCGACCTCCTGCAATCAGATGTCAAAGCGAGTGCCCCCCTGGCCTGCATGAGGCTTGGGAGGTAAAAAGGATGGAAAGATTTGCCAGGAGAAATACTAAAAATAGCAAAAGGTAACCTTATTGAACTTCATATGTGAACTTGTTTAAACCTCACAACATTCCCCCAAGGCGAGTGCTGCTATCACACACAATGGGAGACAGGGAAACCGAGGCACAGAGTGCGTAGCTTGCCCCAGGGGTTCACACCACAGCATGCTGCTCTCGGGCCAGTGAGTGAAAGGCACAGACAAGCTGCCACAGAGTCCAGATAAGAAAACAGGAAGAGCTGACCCCACCCAACCGGGAAGGTTTAGCATGAGTTCTCTGTAACTGGAACCATCCAAGCAGGGCTGTGTGGACAGGCCCTGAGCTCCAAACCAGTGCTTTTGTGTTGGTGTTCTCAGAAAAGGCAGACAAAGAACCAGGGCAAGCAGATGAGCGTGCCTGGGGGGCCCAGCCACCCTCTCAGCCCCCAGTGATCTCTTCACCGCAGCTCACAGGGGTCTGGACCACTTCAAAGCTCCCACCAGGCAGCTAACCTCCCCACCAGGGGGAGCAGGGGCCCTACTTCAGGGCAAACTCTCTTCTAGGAGGACTCTGTGCCGCAATCCAGTTTAATCAATCGCCTTATGATGGATCTTGAAATCCTCACTCTCCCCCCTCCACCACTTATCTCTGTCAAAAGAAAAATAAACACACGGAGCCAGTCAGAGCATGTTGGAATAGCATCCGAGCAGATGTCCTCTGAGATCACTCAGCTGTGAAAGTTATCATTATCCACTGTGCATTTAAATCTGCTTTAAACTATTCTGAAGCTAAAAATACCGTAATTTTCAGAAGACAGACGTGCTTAAGCCCTTCCCCATTTCCTGGGTTATGGCAACACTCAGAGGCAATCATCTGCTCTGAAGTGCAATCTTTGCAATTCCGAATCAGGGCGGGTTAGAGGGGGCTCAATTCCTCTTCCAATCCCACCCTTCCATAAAAAGAACGTAAACCAGGAGAACCAGCCCATGCTACCTGTAGGTTATACAAACGCTCTCGCCACCTAGGAAGAATTGCCCCACTGAAACCAAAGTCAGTATTCACTATTTTCTCTATGTCAAGCCATCCATCTGACTCTTCCTGAGGCTACCTCCTAAGAGGAGACTGTCTATAGAGTTCGGGCTTAGTAAAGACAAGGTACCTACCACATACTGTTTGCAGGCTGGTCCCTGTATCAACAGCTTGGCTGGGATGTCAAGGGCTGAGGTCAAGCCCACACTTGGCCCCCCAAGCTGGGCACCCTGATATGAAGCTGCCTTAGCTAGAGCAGCACTGTCCAATGGAAGTTTCTGCAATGATGTAAATGTGTCATATCTGCTCTGATACCGCAGCCACTAGCCACACGTGGCCAGAGCCTTTGAAATGTGGCTACTGTGACTCAAAACTGAAGTTTTAATTTTTAAGAATTTTAATTAATTTGAATGTAAATACAAATAGCACATATTGTTAGTGGCTGTCTTGCTCTCACTCACACAAAGGTGCTGCTGGGTCTAGTGGTGGCCCTGACTAGAGCCGAGACATACAGGTTGTGGATCACAGCATGATTTATCACAGCCAAAGCCCTGGAGCAAGCCTACATGCCCAGCAATTATTACAGAACCACAGAACAGCCCCACAAAGGAACACCATGAATCTGTGGCACAGGCTGCTGGTTTATTCCCAACTTTTTTTTTTTTTCCAGGATACTAGAGTGTCTTATTTTCAGGCAAATATATCACTATCTAGGAAAAAAATCCCCGAAACCATTTTCCCGCTTCCCTTGCAGCTAGGTATGGTCACACCTAGTGTGTCTATTGGGATGAAGCCAAAGTACTACGCTGAGACTTTCCAGAATCTCAGAACCTTCCTTAAAAGATAGTTGCCATGTGCCCTTTTGTCCTTTTTTTTTTTTTCTTTCTCTCTTCTTTTTTTAACCTTGCTGCCTGGAAGGTAGATGTGACGTTGGTGCTCTGGTCACCATCATAGAACATGAAGACAAGGGCTATACCTTTTACTATGGTTTGAATGTTTGTCCCCTCCAAAACTCACGTTGAAATTTGGTGGCCACTGTGGCCGTGTTAGGAGGTGGGGCCTACTGGGAGGTGTTAATGCTGTTATGAAAAGGACTGTCTTTTGGCTCTTCAGCTCTTTTGTCACATGAGGAGCAGTGTTCCTTCCTCTGAAGGATGCAGCGTTCAAGGCACTATCTTGCAAGAGACCAGGTTCTCACCAGGCACCAAACCTGCTAGCACCTGGTATTAGTCTTCCCAGCCTCCAGAACTGTATTATCCAGTCTCAGGTACTCTGTTATAGCAGTATAAGACAGACTAAGACACCCTAGTGAATGGGAAAGAGCCTAGGTTCCCTAAAAATTCTGTGGAATCGAGTTATATATTCCGGATTTTTACTTCTACCTTGTTCAGCCATGACAAATTGAGTATTCCTAATCCAAAAATCTGAAATGCTCCAAAATCTGAAACTTCTTGAGCGCTGACATGACACTCAAAGGAAATGCTCACTGGAACACTTCAGATTTTGGATTTTCAGATTAGGGATATTGAAACAGTAAGTATATTGCAAATATTCCAAAATCTGAAACAATATGAAATCCAAAAGACTTCTGGTCTCAAGCATTTCAGATATAGATACTCAACCTATATTATTTTGGGTCTCTGTTAATGAAACAATCCTGATAAAGCATCTATTAAAATGATAACATTGAGCTATATACTTATGATTTACCTCTTAAAAGTTAAATTAAAACAAAAACACAGCCCCAATGAAAGAAATCAGACACAAAAGAGTACATACGTATAATTCCACTTATAATAATTCTATGAAACACAAACTGTAATATACAAGAGCAAATCAGTGCTCTGGGAGGCCGAGGCGGGCGGATTGTTTGAGCTCAGGAGTTCGAGACCAGCCTGGGCAGGTGCGAGATCCCATCTCTACTAAAAATAGAGAGAAATTATATGGACAATTAAAAAATATATATATACAGAAAAAATTAGCCGGACATGATGGCGCATGCCTGTAGTCCCAGCTACTCGGGAGGCTGAGGCAGGAGGATTGCTTGAGCCCAGGAGTTTGAGATTGCTGTGAGCTAGGCTGATGCCATGGCACTCTAGCTTGGGCAACAGAGTGATATTCTGTCTCAAAAAAAAAAAGTAGACCAGTGGCCAGAGGTCGGGTGCACAAAGGGACATGTGGAGTTGCTTGGGGATGATAGAAATGTTCTGCATCATGGTGGCAGTTTTCATGAGTGCAAGTACAAAACTGTCAAATCCCACTGTATTATATACTTTAAAAAGATGCAATTATATGAATTACACTTAAAGTTGACTTTTAAAAAGAATATCTCCTTACTGATTAAGAGATTCATATAGCTAAGAGTTTGTGAAGGACATTCTGAAGATAGTAAGAGCCACTGGCACAAAACAATTATGCATAATTCCTTCAAATCTTCTTTTTATTTTATCCTTATAGGGAGCTGTTTTCATATTTTTTTCTAGTAAGGCAAGTGCCCGTGTGTTTGAGTACAAAAAGATATTGTACATTTTTTATTGGCTAGAATGAGAAGATTACTAAAGGCTGTTAATGTGCAAAAAGTAAAATACATTAAACTACTCGAACAGTAAGATCTAGTTTGTTTTAAAAAGGGGACATACACGTATTTACACATGCTAAAAAGATGGGAAAGACACACAACAAACATTAACAGCAGTTTTTTTCACGATGTAAGATTGTCAGTGATTTTCACTTTCTTCTTTACACCTTTCTGTTGTGTGAAACACAATGAATATGACTACTTTTATAATCAGGAAAAAAAACCCCAACTATTGTTTGTGTAATGGAAGAAACATATGGCCGTCAGTCTCTGCTTTGGCAGGCTCGGACGAGGGAGGGCTTTGTTTTATTCACAGTGCCTGGATGCAAACCAGAAAGGGTAGGTTGTACATGGTAACCAAAGGACACTGGACTGTGAGTTTCAAAACCCATGTTCACACTCCGACTGTGCCAATGTTTGCTACCCTCAAGTCATTCACTCTCTGGATCTGAATCTCCTTATCTGCACGATACAGCAGATACAATGATTGGATTCAATAACAGCCAACGTGCCTGTTTCTCAGATTTCAAAAATCCCAGCTCTGATGCAAGCCGGCAGGAATGATGGTAACTGATCTAGTGTCAAAGGATAAGGGGGACACGGAGAGGGGGGATGATACAGGGCCCTCAACCCTCCTTTGCCTCCATCCCCCACGAATCCCCTTCCCTCACGGTAGCAGGCACAGATCTACTTGCAGGTGTCCTGCTAGCAAAAATGAAAAGCCATTCTAAGCCCATGAGACCAGCATGGGCTTCCGTTAGCAGAAGCTTATCCAGGGTCCTCAATCTAGAATCACTCTTCTTCCCCAGCACCCTTTGTTCTGGACAGGATTTCACAGCTTCTCCATCAAAGACCAAAAACATCCAGTCACTTAAAAACAGCTTTGGAGCAGCTCAGACCAGCGCTGAGCAATTAGGCACTCATGATGCCCCCTGCTGTCGAGTGGTCATTAGTTTAATGAAGGACTATTAAAAACACATAAAAATCTCAACCAACAAAAATACACAAAGCAGCCAAAGCCAGCATCTTAAATGCATTAGCAGGGCCTGCACATAATGGGAAGCATGCCCCACACGGCACTTAGAAATATGCACGCGCTGCCTCGGAGCTCATGCCTTTAATTGGCTTTAATTTTGTAAATGTTCATTGCACATCGTGACCACACATATATACATAATTTTAATTCTAGAAAGTGGTTTTAAATTCTTACTAGAAAGAAACATGTGCAATTTATGAGAAAGAGAGGGAAGGCATTCTTTGGATTTGGTATCCCCAGCATTCTTTCAATCTTTGCGATCCTCACCTGACAAAGGCTGGTGAATGCCAGATTGCCTAACTTCCTACCTACGTGCTCAATTCCTACAAAGTGACTCAGGAGTGGTTCAAAGGGGTACTCAAATTGAGAACTCTTCATTCCCACCTCTTTTTTTTGTAGATGGCAGTAAAGCTGCTCTGATTCAGCGGGAGGAAGGACCAGGTAGCTGCTGCAGCCCAGCTCATTCCTGCTGCTCCACGGTCAGGATGGAGAGAGGGATGGTGACCCAGGCTTTAGAAAGCAGGAGCCGACAACTCAGAAGCACAAGTGCAGAAACTCTTCCCTTTACTTTCCAAACCACTGGCCAATAGAGGCTGCTTCTTTAATCAGATCTTTTCCCTCTAGAGGGCAAAGATAAAACTATTCTAAGAAAAACCTCTGTCAGCAGCAGATTATTTTTTCCTTTGACAAGAACAACCAGCCAAACTAGTAGAGTAGCATAATTCAGGGGGAACAAGTTCCTCTTCCTGCCCAGGACAACGCACAGGAGAAATACATTAATGATTAGAATCATTAGCTCCTGGGTAAAACCCTACAATTAAGGACTCTCCATGCTTTCCAAATATCAATGTTGCCAACTTTCCAAATATCAAAACATCACAATTTTCCCATATTTACAAGTAAAGCAAACCAGGAGTAAGAAGGGAGCTGAACCACCCAGGAAGGTCGGCAGCAAAACAGGAAGTTACAAACAAGGCTCTCAATTCACTATTCTTTGCTGAAGTACGTGCACAGAACACAGAGCCCATTCTTCAGGATTAGATTCAATAATGCTAACATTTGCCTTGCTTGATTAACTCCTCTCCTTGAGTAGAAATAACAAGGCTGACTTTACCTTAAGAGCACCACAAAGTTCAACAGTGTCTGCATCATCAACCACAGTAATTCGAAAATTTGGAGTCTGGAGAAGTTCTTTGAAAAGAAGGCCATTCTCCATTACTTTGCTGCCTAGTGAAAGGTTAGAAAAAAAGGAAATTAATTTAACACTTTAAAATAACTTTTTCTTATCATAAACGTAACATGTTCATCACAGAAAATTTAGAAAATACATAGGAGCAAAAATAGAAAATATCCCACAATCCAACTGGAAATGATCATTTACAATTTGACATACATGTTTAACTTATTGAAAGTGAATATAAACAGTTTTTCTTAAAATTGGGAATGTAATATATATGCGGTTTCATAATCTGCTTTCCCTAAATTCCAGAAGATGGAAATGCAGTGAGAGTCCTTGTTTTTGTTACTGCTATATTCCCCTTCCTTGCGACAGTGCCTGGGATATGATATTCAGTAGTTTTTACTCATTTATTGTTGTTTTTTTGCTTGTTTGTTTTAGTGACCTTTGATTAAAAAACAAAAACAAACAAAAATAAAACATTACACATAAAGCCTGATGTGGCATTGATAAGGAAAACCCCCATCTATTACTTGGTGCGTCAGCCACCTGAGACCCCACCCCTCACCGAAGACCTGCATCAGCATAACACTAAACCTATTACCTGGTGCATCAACATAATACTAACCTGTTACCTGACACATCAACTAACCTATTACCTGGCCCAGCATTAGCCACCTGAGACCCCACCCTTGGACCATCCCAACTTAACAAAAGTGGGAAAAATCGGGTAGATGAGATTCAGAATTTGGTGGTGAGACCCCTCTGAGCCCACCGACAAATAAACTTTGATTCTCCGACTCTTCATGTGCCGCTCAGTTTGTCCTTGGAACCATCCGCTGTAACACTTTCTGTAACAGCATCTGCTCTGCTGGTGGGGTGCAGGGTGAGGCAAACCAAATCTACCCTCCCAGCACTAGGAGGGCTCTGAAAATCAGGATCATGAGGGTTACCAGCCAAGTTCTAGCTCTCAAGTCCATGTCACCACAGAGATGCCAGAAAGCACACCAAGGACTATAGCACTTGGGCTCTGCCTGCCTTGAAGTAGGAGACCAGCTGTCCCCAAGCTTGTCTGCACACAACAATCCTCTGGGCTTCTTTAAAAACACCAAAGCCAGCCGGGTGCAGTGGCTCACGCCTGTAATCCCAGCACTCTGGGAGGCCGAGGCAGAGGATCGTTTGAGCTCAGGAGTTCAAGACCAGCCTGAGCAAGAGCGAGACCCCGTCTCTACTGAAAATAGAAAGAAATTATATGGACAGCTAAAAATATATATAGAAAAATTAGCCGGGCACGGTGGCGCATGCCTGTAGTCCCAGCTACTCGGGAGGCTGAGGCAGGAGGATCGCTTCAGCCCAGGAGTTGGAAGTTGCCGCGAGCTAGGCTGACGCCATGGCACTCTAGCCCGGATAACAGAGACTCTGTCTCAAAAAAAAAAAAAAAAAAAAAATTACACCCAGAAGTGATACAATGTCAAACTAGCCCAGGGGACGGCAGAGTCAGGGTCAGGGTATAAATGAGATAAGACTGGCCAGGAGTTAATCATTTCTAAAGATGTGTGATGGGTGCATGGGGTTTGTGATACTGTTCTATCTACTTTTTTAAAAAATGTCCCATAATAAAACACTTAAAATATCTGCAATCAGTATTTACAAACACATTTTCTACTCTACAGGCATTACTGTTAACTGTCATTTAGGGGAGTTCTCCTTTTCCTGTAAGAGCAAAGGTAACTCCATGACAGGCTAGGCTTCCTGGAATAGGCCTAAGATTCGGTTTCCCGGGCGCGGGCCCTCCCCTTCCCCGAAATGACGCCGATGACCACCGGAGGATCCCGAGACTTGGAGCCGACCAATCAGGAGTTAACGCGACCATGGAACCAACCAATCAGGAGCTGACACGGTCAGCCAGTCTTGAAGGAACAAATGAACTGAGGGAGGGAGGGGGAATGCTGTGCCCAGCGTATGTAGCCCGCTGGAAAGTATAAAAGCTTAGTTTTACCCCAGGGCGGGGTCCTGGTTCGTGGAGAGGCCACTGCGTTGGTGCTCTGGGACTTGGACCCTAGCTGGAGCTAGCCAGTAAACTCCTTTGCCTTTTGCAGCTTCGGTGACTCTGCCTCTCTGTTCCTGGGGCCGAGGGAAACCGGTTCTAACATCCCAAATACTGGAACTATGTCAGCTTGAGCAAACTGTCCTCTTCCTTTTTTAAACCAGCTCGTCCAGGTGATTCTGTGCAATACTGTTTGTCATCTGGGTTGGGTAAACTAGCCCCAGGCCCCTGCATCATAATGCATCGTCCCTGTGCCTCTCCTCTGTACCTCCCCACATGCTCCCTGTTCAGTGCCCCCAAAAGGAGGGACACTTGTGTGCATCACAGGCAAGCCCCTCTCAAGCCTCTTTCATCCAGCTGTCTGGAGCTGGAAACCTGAGTTGCTACTGAGAGCAACCTGAGGAGTGTGCCGGGGCAGGTGCACTCGCTGTCACTATTAATACAAGGCAAGGTCTGTGGGTTCCTCTGTGGTTGCAGATAATACACAGTGTCCATCAGAGAAGTGGGCTGGACTTACAGCAGTCTCACGTTTTCTCAAATGTACCTTTTAAAAATTATTATTTTATATCATGGATAAGAAAGCACTAACGTTATTATTACTACCAGCCATAAAGTGATGTGGCAGGGACCCGGATCATCTGCACAGAACAGGTAATGCCCGAAAACCGTGTGGGAGAGCGGCCCCAAACTCAGTATGAACCACAAGACAGGAAAACCCCCTTTCTTTTGTGGGAGCCGAGGCCTTTGGCCTGGAAGAGTTCACACAAAATCACTGACATGAAGCAGACCGATTTACAGGAGAAAAGGCATACAAATTTATTTAACATGTATACACGGGAGTCTTCCGAATGAAGACCCAAAGATACAGGGGAAATTGTCCATTTTTATGCTTAGGCTCAACAAAGTATGGGCAGCCATGCATGGACAAAAAGGGTGTGGTCTAGTGCTAACAGACTGAGTTGGGACACCCAGCAAGCCTGTCTGTCCGGATTCTTCTTGGCCTCTCTGAGCGCATTCCTTCCTCCTGGGGGTGGGGCAAGACCCCCTCTGGAATGGGGGTCTTATGACCTACAGTCAAACAAGGTATATCAGATAATACCTTTATGGCCAGTTTTACACAGAACACTTTTAGGTTTTATGGCTGGCTTTAAGGAAAAGGGGTTCTGGTTTTTACGACCCATCTTGGGGAAGAGGGATTCTAGTTTCTATGGCTACCCTGGGGGGAGAATGGAATAGAGACAGGAGGACAGGAGAAGGTCAGAGAAAAACTGTTGCTTCTGAGGGCTGCTTCCAAGGCCTTCATTTTGGGGTACTGTTTTCTGAGCCCCAATATCCTGTCATGCCAAGTTTTAGAGGCAACCAACTTATTTAATAAAACTCCTTCAAAACCCTTTTTTCAGTCTGTGATTTCATATTTGTGTGCTTAGAAGCTCCATAAGAAGCTTATGTATCCTAGACATTTAGCACCATGCCTGGTACATAATAATAGGCTTTGAAAAATATTTGTGGAATCACAATAAAAGTCTCACTCTGTGATGTGCCCCGAGAATGAAGGGAACTTTCACCACAAGGGGGCGCCGTAGTTCACATGACAGTATTTTTAAGACATTTGTAACTGTGCCATTTTTCCTTCTTCCTCCACAGAAGACTCAAGTGGGCCAAGATTCTGAAATCTACCATAATTAAAAATGAGCTGGTCCCTAATGTAATTAAGGAAGGAGATCTGGATACCTACACCACAATGATCAAATACAGAAAATTTGATGTCGACACAATATTATTATCTAATATATAATCCATAGTCAAATCTCACCTATCACCTCTACATTGCCTGATAGCAAGTCCCCCCCCCCCCAGGATCCCACACTGCATGTAGCGGTTACATCTCTTTGGTCACCTTTAATGTGGGACATTCCCTCAGCCTTTCATGTCTTTCATGACATTGACGGTTTTAAGATGATGAGCCAGTTGTTTTGTAACATGTTCCTTACTTTGAGCTTGCCTGAAATTTCCTCATGATTAAATTCAGGTTATACAAAACAATTTTTAAAACATTACCTTCATGTTCTATCTCACTTCCAATGTTTCACTTAAATTAAGGTTACCAGGCTCCACCGCAGTTAACTCACAGAGTAGGCACAGTATTTTTTTTTTTTTTGAGACAGAGTCTCATTCTGTTGCCCAGGCTAGAGTGCCGTGGCATCAGCCTAGCTCATAGCAACCTCAAACTGCTGGGCTTAAGCAATCCTTCTGCCTCAGCCTCCCAAGTAGCTGGGACTACAGGCATGTGTCATCATGCCTGGCTAATGTTTTCTATATATTTTTAGTTGTCCAGCTAATTTCTATTTCTAGTAGAGATGGGGTCTCGCTCTTGCTCAGGCTGGTCTTGAACTCCTGGGCTCAAATGATCCTCCCATATCGGCCTCCCAGAGTGCTAGGATTACAGGTGTGCACCACCACACCTAGCTGGCACAAAAGTATTGAGTAAACAGAAACCAGAGGGAAACAAAGGTCACTTGTGTGCATTTGCCTGCCTTTACAAACCAGGAAAGCCCAATGCACCTAACTGCAAACTTTCTTATGACAGGGAGACTAGGACAAATCTTAGCCAAAGTCTGCAGGTAGATACAAAATTTAAATCAGAGACTAGAGATTAAGTCTCAGCCTTACAGAATGATCCAGTAACCAGTCACTTCCAGCCAACTGGAAATATTATTGGCAAATAGGATTGAGTTAGAACAACTATTTAATAATCTTTTGAAAAACAGAAGTAATTATGTAACAGTTTCACAGGCTATGTTAAAATTACACATGGGTAAAAGAATTAACTGTAAAAGAATAATATACACACATACATATATGTATGTACTAGTACACATATACATTTTTTTTTCTAGAAAGATATTTGGAAGCTGCTAACAATGATTCTCTCTGGGAAGAGGGAATTGGGTGGAAATTACCACCTTAGTTTTCATTTTCTACCTTCTCATAGTGTTTGAATTTTTTTTTAACTTGTGTCTGTATCACTTTTCTGAGTGTCAACCTGGACAAGTGGGATTGTAGGCCATTCTTGTTTTCTTCTTTATATTATTTGTGATTCCTCTTCTCTCCAGAAAATATTAGTTCTCAAAAAAAAAAAAAGAAGTTTCAAGTGTCTGAATATATGGAATTGTCAATGTAATACTACGCAGCCATGAAGATGTACAGTATGTTAACAGACTTTGAAAGTTGTTTGTTACATAAGTGAATAAAGCAATTATAAAACAGTATATGACTTACTACAAACATAAATTCAGTTTATACAAATAGAAAAAAGGATATATAACAAAATAATGAAAATTAAAATGGCTTTTTTTAGATTATCTCTATTTTTCACAATAATGATGTAAACTACTTATGTAATTAAAAAAAATTAAAAGGGAAAAATACAGAAAAAAATAAAAATGCCCTGCCTATGGGCAAGCATAAGAATCTGGAGTTGGCTGGCATGGTGGCTCATGCTTGTAATCAATCCTAGCACTCTGGGAGGCCGAGGCAGGAGGATTGCTTGAGCTCAGGAGTTCGAGACCAGTCTGAGCAAGAGCAAGACTCCACCTCTACCAAAAATAGAAAAAATTAGCTGGGTGTGGTGGCGTGAACATGCAGTCCCAGCTGCTAAGGAGGCTGAGGCAGGAGGATCCCTTGAGCCCAGGAATTTGAGGTTGCAGTGAGCTATGATGATGCCACTGCACTCTACCAAGGGCAACAGAGCAAGATTGTCTCCAAAAACAAAACAAACAAAAAAGAATCTGGAGTTACATTTTCCTGTACACCCCATCTCACTCAAGAGAGCTTCAGAGCTTCCTTTTACAAAGCTGCCAAGGAGTAATGATTTACATTGCTTGTGTGTTTGACAGGGATACAAGTAAGTTCTGCAGTGGTAGATAAAACTTAAACTTTTTGGCCGGGCACAGTGGCTCACGCCTGTAATCCTAGCACTCTGGGAGGCTGAGGCGGGTGGATGGCTCGAGGTCAGGAGTTCGAAACCAGCCTGAGCAAGAGTGAGACCCCGTCCCTACTAAAAAATAGAAAGAAATGATTTGGACAGCTAAAAATATATAGAAAAAAAATTAGCCGGGTATGGTGGCATATGCCTGTAGTCCCAGCTACTTGGGAGGCTGAGGCAGAAGGATTGCTTGAGCCCAGGAGTTTGAGGTTGCTGTGAGCCGGGCTGATACCATGGCATTCTAGCCTGGGCAACAGAGTGAGACTCTGTCTCAAAAAAAAAAAAAAAACTTTTGCAAACCATCTGAAAATACAGTAGTATACTCTTCCAACAGTACATACTTTAATACAGTACATGAGCACTTGTGAGTTCATGAAGCCCCTTTTAAAGGAAATGAAAATTTTCACAACATTAATGTGAGAATAGTATCTCTAATCCACAACATGTAAGAGTAGGAAAAGCTTATTATTTCAGGAAACAGGAGACCCAAATTTGTGCCTGGGTTCTATATTAGTGTGTGACCTTGGGGCAGGTAATTTATTCTCTGAGTCTTGGTTATTCACCTGAAAATGGGGTCATTCCCACCAATTCTTAGTTCTCATTGGAATCAATGACGATCCAGATACGAGCATTTGTGAGAGGAGAAAAGCCGGGTTCCTAAGGCCAGGGGACCCCCACAATGGATGTAGCCACCTGCTTCTTGGTACAAGCAACCTTGCACTTGTACTTCATCTTGATAATTAATTACTGGATCATGGTGAGTCAGAACAGTCTCCTTGGCTTTAATTCATTCTGAAGGTTGTTGAAACACTTCAGTTCCACAGAATGGCCTACTTTCATAAAACCCTCACCCCACTGGATTCCCACCTGAGGAATGTTATGGGGGGCAGGGGAGAGCCACTACAGAAAATACCAGAAGTGGAAAAGGTACATGTTATAACACCAAACGCCCAGACTCCTGGGCCCCTCCCAGGCAGCCCTTACCGATGGTGGTCTCACAGAACTTCTCTGCGGCTACCTCATTGGCAATGTTGGCTCCCATCAGCACACTGATGTCAATGCCCATCTTCTCTCGGATGATGTCAGAAATCAGCTTCAGCCCCTCAGGGCCCTCATCTATACCCTGTATGGATGTCAAGAAGTTAGGGGAAAACAAACCACCAAATCAAAGAGGCATGAGATAGCTGCTTTACGAATAATCTAGACTCAGATACCCAATGGCAAATGGAACTTGAAAACTATCTCCTACTTACAAGAGCAAATATATCTACTGCATATATACCGTTTAAAGAATAATAAATGAAAAGAATAATATGAACATGTACCCACGACCCAGGTTAAGAAACAGAACATGACTGACACTACTGAAGTCCCCTGTGTGTCTCCCCTCAAGTTCATCTTTCCTCCTTCCATCCCTCGCCCCCGGGGGACCCACTACACTGAATGCTCTATGTATCACTCCCTTGCTTTTTCTGATCCTTTTACCACAAATAATGGTCCCTAGACAATGTTATATCATTATGCCCGTTTCTGAAAGTCTATAAATGAAACTGTACCATTCATCTGTGATGTGCTATCTTATACTATATTATTATTTTAGAGATTGACCCATGTGGCTGCATAAATGTTCTAGTTCATTCCTGTTAACTGCTGCATAGTATTCTAAAACGAATAGTTCACAATCCATTTATTCATTCTATTGCTGACAGACATGTAGGTTGTTCCAGTTTGCTTTCATAAACGTTCATCTGTAAACACTCTGGAACAGAGTCTCTCTAGGGAATTCTTAGTCTTTTTTATGACATGGACGCTACCCTTGGCAGTCTGGTGACATTTATGAACTCATTCTCAGAATTTCATACACATAAAACAATATACCTAAGATTGCCTAGGAAACCAATTATTAATATATTGGAATATAGTTATCAAAATGTTAAAAAAATCCGTGATAAAGTGTTATGCACACTGATTTATTAATGAAGTTATTAGCAGAAAAATGTCATGGCAGGTCTAACAATTACCATAATTTCCACGTATGAGGAGCATACATGATACCTGGAGATATCGGAAACCGTTGTAAAGGGAAATGAAAGCCCTGTGATTTCTAGTGACAACAGGGTCACAGGTCCTGCTAATACTGCTGTTGTTGGAACTCTGGCTGTGGCCCACATTCATACATGAAGGAAATGCTCATTTCAGTTAGAGGTTAGAATGAATTTAAAAAGCAAGGTTTCCCCCCCACATTTAAGTGCACGAACCTCCTGAATTCTACCTATGGACCTTTGGGGTTGGACTTCCGGTTAAAACCCCCCGCTTTAGGGTATAGACCCAGGAGTGGGAACTAATGGTGACTAATTTCCAGCTAATGCAAACCACTGGTGATTCCCAGGCGGCAGGCGGAGCCCCCTGCGTGGCCCGGAAGGTGCCGGCAGTGTGGCTTACGGCCCATCCTCACTTCGCTGCTGCTGCTGCTGCTGCTGACCCGCTGCAATGGAAAGCAGCCTGCTCCTGAATTTGAGCTAAATGAGGCTTGCGGGGTGTGTGTTTTTTTTATTACCCTCCAGACATCTTTAAAAACAATAAAAAAAACTGCCACAACCTCCCCTTCAGCTCCACATGTCAAGCAAATGAAAGTGAGAAGAAATGGAACTTTCCGGTTACCAGTGTCCAGTGATGCTTCTCCCCTGCCCCGCCTGCCCAGTCCGCCCGCGCTCGGTTACCTTGATGAGGGTGATTCCCAGCGCTTCCTTGGGGACTCTCCCAGTGATCTCGTCACAGATCCTGTGAATGAACTGGTGGGGAATGACAAACACCAGCAGGTCTGCATCCTGCACGGCCTCGCTGAGATTGGAGATGGCAACCTGCAACCACGAGGCAGAGGAAACTGTTACTCCCATAGCAAAATCTGCCTGTCCAGGTGGTTTCCTGCACTGACCGTTTATCAGATGCCAGAGCACTATGCAGACAGACAATAACAGCAAGCGTGGGGTTTGCTTTGCCTTCCTTATTCTTTATGGGAGTCTGAAGCCAGGAGGGCCCTGCCTCTGTCACCAGCTGGGCAAGTGACTTACCCTCTCCATCCCTCAGTTTCCTTGTCTGTAAAAGGTAGTCAGGACAACTCTGCGTGGGTTGCTGCTCTCCCACCATCCCACCCCTGCCAAACCGTTTTGTGTTCTTCTCTGCCCCACTCTGCTCCCCAGGAGGCTGCTTTCTGTGGACTGTTTCCCCAGGCTCCCTTGGTCTCTGGCTTCCAGCTGGCTTCAGCCAATGGGGGGCACTATCAAGAAATCAAAGGGTGAGAGGAGAGATATCTGAGAAGGTCAGGGTACTCATCAGCCTGCCCCGGCTGGCAGTGGTCCCGGCCCAGCTTCAGTCTGCAGTTACACCTGCCAGGCAGTCCCTCTCCTGGGTCTCTAAGCCCTCTTCAGGCTGGCTTGGTAACGTGTTCTTTCCCCTTACCCCTTCAGGGGTGGCAATAGCTTCCTGCTGTTGCTAATTTCTGAGTGCTTCACCAACCCCTGTGGCACCTTTGTAAATGGCCCATCCTAAACTCTCCTTCGAGAGTGCTGCTGTGAGGAATAAATGCTACAGAACAGCGTCTAGCACTTGGTATGTACCCGGTACATGTCAGCATTATGAGGATTTCTTTCCCTAAGGACAAAGACGGGTTTAACATGGGCAGAGGTGAGGGCATGCAGCGAGGACACCAGGGCACATGGTCTCTAGCAGAGACTTCCTGTTGGCAGACACTCGGCCAGTGTCTGTTCTCCCTTCTTTCTCAGCACCAGAGCCCCCAGTTTTGGGCCAGGCTCCTGAATGGCAGGAAAGAATGCTACCTTCCAGCCTCCCTTGCAGCTAGGTATACCATGCAACTAAGTTCTGACCCACGCAGTGTAAATGCAAGTGCTGCCTGTGACTTCTGGGAAATGTCCTGGAAGATCTCTCTTCTTCCTCTTGCCACAGGGAATGTGAAGAGATGGCTGGAGTTCAGACAGTCATCTTGGACCATGAAGAAGAGAACACATGCTGAGATGGCAGAACAGTAGGATAAAAGGATCCCTGACACCATGATGCTGCTGTACTAACCATCAATGTTGTTTACATAAGAGAAAAATGCACATTTACTTTGCTTATATCACTATAATTTGAGGTTTTTAGTCTTATGCACCTAAACCTAACTATAACTGATATAGTTCCAGGCCGGGTGCGATGGCTCATGCCTGTAATCCTAGCACTCTGGGAGGTCGAGGCAGGAGGATTCCTCGAGGTCAGGAGTTCAAGACCAGCCTGAGCAAGAGTGAGACCCTGTCTCTACTAAAAAAAAAAATAGAAAGAAATTATCTGGACAACCAAAATTATATATAGAAAAAATTAGCCGGGCATGGTGGCACATGCCTGTAGTCCCAGTGACTGGGGAGGCTGAGGCAGAAGGATTGCTTAAGCCCAGGAGTTTGAGGTTGCTGTGAGCTAGGCTGATGCCACGGCACTCACTCTAGCCCAGGCAACAGAGTGAGACTCTGTATCCAAAAAAAAAAAAAAAAAAAAAAAGATACAGTTCCCATGAAGCATTCCTGGTTTTCCAAATGAAGAGCCTTGAGGAAGATTCTTCTCTGAGGAAACTCTGTCTGTCATAGGAACATCGTCTGGAACATGCAAGCCTCTGAGGAAACCTGGTTTGGGGGTTGTCATGGAGACCACCAACTCCTAACCAAAATTCCTTCTCCCCCTTCTCCATGATCACAGAACTGTAAGCTGGTCACTGGTCTCCCAGCAGCCCTCGCACTTACACACGGCCACGGACCACGCGCTCATCAGTGGAACGTGGGAGAACAGTGTGCACCACCACGGCCAGACTCCTTACAACAGTGGGCTGCCTTCTCCGCACCCTCTCACATGGGAAACGCAGCATGGGACCAAGAATGACGGTGTGAAGCAAAGCTGCCAGACCACTGTTATGTGAGAGGAAAATAAATCTCGTGTTCTTTAAGTAACATTATTACTATGTCTTTTGCTACATCTTAGCCTATTACCTTGACTAAAACATACGCTAAGAGTTACTCCCACATGCAAGAATCCCCCCCAGGAAACCTATCTGAAGTTATTTTATTCCTTTATCCCTTCAGTAGGTGTGGAGGACTTCTATAAATTATTGCCCAGCTTCTATTCCTTTCTTTCTTGTAAAAGTACCCCAAAATTTCCTTTCAAAAGCTATCACTTCCCCATTTTAACCATACACTTTGAGTGGAGTTAGCCCTGATTCCAGGAATAGTCCCTAATGGTGCAAGCCAATGGGCACATCAAACAATCAGAGCCGATGAGAAACCAGCAGATGTCTGCTGGAGCCTGTACGGAACAGATGCTTCCTTACTTTTCAGCAGTAGCTACAGGTCTTTCCTTGAACAGTGTGGGATGCTGGTGTGAAGTCTGGAAGTGCTGCAACCATTTTACAAATGTGAGGGGAGAACCTATGCCAAGGGGCTCCCATGTGGATAAAGCCAACTTTGTGGACTACAGAGTAGAGAAAGAGGAAAATAGACTATGTTAACATCATTTAAGCTGCTGGTTCAGGCTGCACTTGAAACCAGCTCTACCTGGGTTTTTAGTTACATGAGCCAAAACCAGCTTAGCTAAGCTTAAGCTGGTTTGAGTGGCAACGTAAAGAGCCATTCCCCATACAGCAGATCACAGCCCAAAGCTCAGCACTTCTCCCTCTTTACTCACACAACCAAAGGCAAGATACGCCTATTTTTCCTCTTCAGAGGAGCTTCTCCAGGTAATCTAGGCTGGGTAGTCACAGGTGACCAGGATTTATCACCAAAAATCCACCTGCTGTATTAGTCCTCTCACACCTGGAGATTCTGCCCCCTTCAACATAGCAGTTTCTCCCAATGTCAGCCCACAATTGCCCTGCCTGTCCTTTATTGGCAAAGCCCATGTGTCTTCCTGTGGTCCCCCCCGTCCCCCCCACTGCCTTCACAAGAACTCTGATCCCTCACATTCCTTCTTGCATTGCTAGCCTCACGCAGGTGGAGATTTATGCTCCTGACTCCCTCACTCAAATGGAGCCTGGCAGCCTGACTTTTAATTAAAAACCTTTCTATAATACATCTCTGGACCTACTTACTGTTTCTCCTCTTCCCTACCCACCTCTAACACACACATGCCCCTCCCTTTCCTCCTTTTCAGGGCATTTTCAACATGGTGAAACAGAAGAAATACCAGAACTAAAGAGAAAAGGTACAGGGGTTTGAAGGTCTTAATTCCACATCTGCAACTGACCAGCTGTATAATCTCTGGCAAGTGACGTAGCTGCATTGACCTCAGTTAGCCCATATATAGAGAGGGGACAAAAATTACCTTTCCTACTGAGCTACTTCACAGAGCATTTTCAAATTAAGTAATATAAATGACAGTGTTTTGAAACTACAAAGACCTTAACAAATGAAAGAGATTATTCACCAGAAAAATCTGCCTCCTATAGATCTTTAACTTTTAAGAAATCAGCCCATCCCCATGACCCATGCTAGAAAACATTCTCAAGGAAGCTGCTAGTTGGTCAGGGTCTCTTCCTGTCTCTTACATTTCCTTCTTAAATAAATCAACAGAGAACCTGCAGGCGGTAGGCAACATGACTGGTTTCTAGGACAACATGATCAGGGGCTCATCCTCCTTGGTGGAATACTTAGGGTTTAACCTACAGAAGCCATGCGTAATAACACAATACAAGCTGCATTTGTATGCATGTTGTATGCCCACGGTCCATCCACAGAACATTATGCCTCTTACATAGTATGAAAATGAGTTCTCTTCAGCTAATGAAGTAATTTGAATCTCATTTTTCAGAATAAAACCTTTTGCTAAGCCTCTACCCTAGCTTCTACTCTGAAAATAATCAAGATGCTGCTTTGGAAATGTTGACTGATTTTGTGAGCCTCCTGCCAAGAATCGTTCTGATGGGGTCCATCATTAAAGTTCCCCAAATATGCTGGGAAGGACAACTCAGAACGACAGGGCTTGCTTTCTGACACCGAGCAGGACAAACATGTCAGAAATACGGATCAGGGCTGTTTTGCTGAATGCCCAGCTTTTCAGGAGTGCAGTGCTCTGGGTCCAAGTTAATAAAAATCTAATAATAAATAAGAATCATTGAAAAGAAAGCTAGTAAAATCTCTGTGGACAAGCCTGAAGCTTCTTTTGTATCCCTTAGATTAGTTACCACTATACACTGTGCGTACTCAAAAAGCTTTTACACATTATCAACATCTTATCTGTAGCCATCAGAGTGGGCAAGAAAAGACCTCACTCCCATCATTGCAGACTTACCTCTTGACCCTACAAAGATGCTATTTAATGGCCTTTAAAGCCAACTGAAATTAAAATGCTTTCTCCATTCATTTATAACTATAAAGAGGCTCACTGGATCAAATTTGGGGAAGAAAAAGTATAAGTAGGAATATAAGAACTGCTTATAATCTTAGTACTAGAAATATTCTAATATTCAGAAGCCTTTCAGCCAAAATTAATAGATATTATTCCAACTCTATTACCTAAACAGAAATGATCAACCTAAAAACAAATAATCTTGGCCTAACCTCATTTCCTACATGATATCACCTAAAAACCTCTTCTACCCAGGTTTGTTCTTCCTCACCATTCCTAGTATCCTTAGCATTTATTCAGACCACAGATAATGCCAAGCACTATTCTAGCTGCTAAGGAAACACTAGTTAACACAGACCTATGCAAGAAACCATATCCAAAGAGTTAGCAGGACAGAAAAAAAGTTTAAGTTGGACTTCAAAATTAAAAACTTTACCATGAAGCAAGTAAAAAGATAACCCACAGAACAGAAGAAAATAATTGTGAATCATATTTGGAAGGGGCTTATATTTAGAATATATAACAAATTCTTACAACTCAATAATAAAGACAATCCAATTTTTAAAATGGGCAAGGGATTTGAATACACATTTCTCCAAAGATATACAAATGGCCAATTAGCACATGAAAAGATGCCCAACA
The DNA here is from genome assembly GCF_020740605.2 of Lemur catta. NCBI lineage: Eukaryota > Metazoa > Chordata > Mammalia > Primates > Lemuridae > Lemur > Lemur catta. The sequence continues at coordinate 149,470,013 of NC_059128.1, forward strand.
TAGTGATCAGGCAAATGAAAATCAGAATGATTAATGAGATACCATGTCACACCCACTAGAATGGTTAGCATTGAAAAGCCAGATAAGTGCTGGTGAGAATGTGGAGAAATTGGAACCCTCATATACTACTGACGGGAATTTAAAATGATATGATACAGCCGCTTTGTAAAAAAAGTCTGGTAATTCCTTGAAAAGTTGAACACAGAGTAGCTGTAGGAGCCAGAAATTCCATTCCTAGGTATATACTCAGAAGAAATGAAAACAGATGTTCACACAAACATTGTACATAAAGGTTCACAGCAGCATTATTCATAACAGCTAAAAAGTGGAACAACCCAAATGTCCATCCACTGATGAATGGATAAGCAAAATGTGGTACATTCGTTCAATAGGATAGTGTTCAGCCATGGGAAGGAATGAAGTATTGATACATGACATAACATGGGTGAGCCCTGACAACATCATGCTAAGTGAATGAAGCTGTCCCAGTAGACCATTTGTTATATGATGCCATTTGTATGAAATGTTGAGAATAAGCAAATCTACAGAGATAGAAAGTAGATTAGTGGTTGCCTAGAGCTGGGCAGGCAATGAGAGGAAACAGCAGGTGACTACTAAAGGTACAACATTTCTCTTTGAGGTGATGAAAATGTTCTCAAATTGATTGCAGTGATGGTTGCACAAATATGTGAACACAACAAAAGCCATCGGATTGTATGGTCTGTGGACCGTATCTCAGTAAAGCAGTTTTTCAAAAAAGCAGGCAGAGCCTTGGAAGGCAAAGACGAGAGGCAAGGATGACTATATTTCACAGGGGATGCTGTGATCTAACGCCTGGTGTCACGCTGAGGCTAGCTGAAGCTGGAATAAGAAGGCAGGAGAGCCCTCTGCCTAGATGAGCTCTAAACACAGGCTCTGAATAGAGAGCTATAAAACAGAATCAACAATTTTTATCTCGCAGTGACAGGAAATAACAAGTATTCTTTCCATTCAGGTCTAAGGGGAAATCACAAACCCAGATCCTGTCCAGCTTTTAGAGAGCAGGTGATGACACAGTGAAGTCCTTGTAACAGAAGGTCCCCATGTGGGAAGCGCGTCACATGGGACCTGGGGAAGGGTCAGGTGGGCAGCAGTGTGGGGGCCCCAAGCAAAAACGATTCACAATCTCAAGTCAGCACATCAACTGACTGACACCATAAATGCAATTCTGTGTTGACAGAAATGCAAGTAAGTCTGTTCTGTTCTAATGCACAAGAAAATAAAATGATTAGAAACTAGCCTCATAGGTGGTTACCAAAGGCTAGGGGGTAGGGGGAATTGGGAGATACTGGTCAAAGGACACAAAATTTCTGTTAAACAGGAGGAATAAGTTTGAGAGACCTATTTGACATCAGTAGGGGCGTGGGAGTGAATTTTTCCTCCTTTCTCAGGCCTCTGTCTACACTAGCGACAGGCTGGGAGCTGGGGTCAGTCGGCACGGGGCCAGGCTCGCGGTGGCGATGGTTCTCGACTCCTCTACGTCGGCTCCTTCCCTGCCGCTCTCCCTGTTCACAGCACAGGCTCTGGCGTCACAGAACCACGTGGCAGATTCACTTCCCCCAGCATTCCTTGAGCATCGACTGTAGGAAAAATGCTAGGTACTAGGGGTGAAGAGAGAACCAGAAAGTCAGGGTCTCACACGCGGGGCAGGCGGAGGCAGACAGACAGGTACCCAAGGCCCGGCACAAAGCTGGGGGGGCGGGGACGTGAGAGTGAAGCGTGTGGTTCACAGAAGGGAAGGGGCAATCAGTGCTGAGAAAAATGGGAAAAGTGAGGCTCAAAAGACTGTCTGTCACACAAGGATGGATTAGACGTGACCCCAGCGGCCTCCCACTGCAATGGGAATAGCCGCCCCTTTTATTCTTTCCAGCAGGTATTTGGACTCACGGTGCTAGGGATCCTTCCTGCCCCAACCAACTGCAACTGCACCAAGAGTAACTGCGGGGAAACGCTGGCTCGCTCTCGTTCAGTGACAAGGAAGAGAAAGTCATCGCTGTCTGGAAGGCGACAGATTCAGCAGGCTCAGGGATGAGTCCCCCAGGAGCCCAGTTCCAACTGTGGCCCCTAGCTACGTGACCTTGGACAAGTTCAGCAGCCTTTCTGAGTCTTGGTTTTCTCCCCTATATAATCAGAATCGTCATCATAATAGAAAAACAAATAGTAACAACCTAGGCGGGTCATTGAGAGGATTAAATGAGACAATATATGTACTAACACAGTGCTTGACACCAACAAACACTATAACTAAAGGCCAAATAAAAATCTTCAGTAAGTTAGGCCCTTATATCCCCAAACTTCCCCACATTTATTGGTTTATAAATCAGACTCCCCTGCTCAACTCCCCAAAGAAAGCAACGCCGTCTTATTTCTCTTTCTGTCGCCAGCACCAGCACTGTGTCTTGTGCGCACAGTACGGGCTCACAGGGTTTGAAGAGTGAATATGTGCAGTAAAGGGTATTTCATTAACAAAGGAGATGAGTTTCTCAGGTTAACCGTAGGAATCAGGCAGCCACAACTGTCCGGTTTTCAAACAGACTATGACAGCAAGCCACCAAAGGGTGAATCCGGCAAGTTCATAAATTCCACTCCGACAAGCAGCAGGGTACACCCTTTTCACTCCCCAAGCTCATTTCTTTTTTCCCTCCGCAAGTCAGTAGAACAAGGTCAGGCAATAACCTATATTTTTCTCTCCCAGACCTAATAAGCTTGAATTTTAAACTGTCAGTCTTACAATTTCCCATTTTCTTCTATCTCCTTCTGTAATTTAGGTCTTGACCCTGATTTTAATTACAGACCAGTGCATTAGCTGTCCTGGCAGGCGGATCACAGTTGTGTGCACTTAGAAAGGGTATGTCAGGAGCTACTTAGGGAACACAAACAGCTGAAGGCAAGGACATTAGTTCCAGCTCAACGTGACCTGCATTTTGAATATCAAGGAAGAGGCCTATTATGGGCTGTATTGTGTCCCCTCCTCCAAATTCATATGTTGAAGTCCTAACCCCCAGTACCTCAGGATATGACTGTATTTATCTTTAAAGAGGTAATTAATTTAAAATGATGGGCTGGGTACGGTGGCTCAGACCTGTAATCCTAGCACTCTGGGAGGCCAACACAGAGGATCACTTGAGGTCAGGAGTTTGAGACCAGCCTGAGCAAAAGCGAGACCCTGTCTCTACTAAAAATAGAAAAATTAGCTGGGCATCGTGGCACCTGCCTGTAGTCCCAGCCACTCAGGAGGCTGAGGCAGGAGGATCGCTTGAGCCCAGGAGTTTGAGGTTGCAGTGAGCTATGATGATGCCACCGCAGTCTACTCAGGGAAACAGAGTGAGACTCTGTCTCAAAAAAAAAAAAAAAAAAGATGTTATTAGGGTGCGTCCTGATCCAACATGACTGCTATCTTTACAAGAGGAGATTACAACACCAAGGGGTTTAGAGGAAAGACCATGTGAGGACACAAGGAGAAGATGCTATCTACAAGCCAAGGAGAGGCCTCGGAAGAAATCAACCCTGATGACACTTTGATCTCAGATTTGAAGCCTTCAGATTTGTAAGAAAATAAATTCCCAGTCTTTGGCACTTGGTTATGGCAGCCCTAGCAAACTAATACAAACCCCATGCTCAGAGTTGGGAAGACCAAATCCAACCAACCAATTGGTAGTAGAAAGAAACTAGGGAAAAGGGAAGAAGCATTCCCGTTTCTAAGTCCCAAGTGCTGCTCAGCAAAATGAACCCAATGTACTCTTCACCCCAGTCTTACCACATTTTCTGGCAGCTTGTGTCCAGGAAGATATTTTACATTTTCATGGTCATTATTTATGATGTCTGTCAGTTTTCTCCCATTAACCGTTTCTTCAAAGACCCACATCTTGACCGTAGAGGAAAACTTCTGAAGTTTCTTGACATTATTACCAATTATTTTTGCAACAGCTGAACCCCTACAAAAGAAACATAGAAAAGAAAAAAACTGAACTCACTCGGACAGAAGAAAAAAAAAGCATTCGATTAAAATTCAGAAGACTTGTGTTTTGATTCTGATTCATGCATTGAGCTTACACAAGATGCAATGTGTCTCAGCCCTAAGCCATTTGCAACTTAGTTGTTTTCACAGTGAACACCACCCCCTGCGATCAGGAAAGCCCCAGAATCTGGTACAATGTCAAAAAGCACCACTCTTTGAAACTAGCAAGAATCAATCTATCTTGGAAGACAGTGTCACAGGCAGAAGAGAAATCCACCTAAAAGCATGAAAATGACACTAGAGGGTTTTCGAAGGAGATTAAAATGTAGCTACTGTAAAATAAACCGTGTTCTGATGAACTGCAACAGGCCCAAGGCAGAATCACAAGGGAAAGATAAGAACCCAAGTGGATTCCCGGAAAGGCGCAAAGAGCACTGGGCTGGGCCCAGCTCACTGAGTTGTCTGCACCCGTCGTCCCCGCTCCAAGCAGGCACGCAGCCAGCCTCTGGCCCCCAAGCTCCCTTTCTTCTGCATCTCTATTCTGGGAGCATGTTCTGGCAGCGGCTCAGTCTCCCACAGGCTTTCCTACAGGAGAGGGGATGCACCCTGACTTGTTGACACAGTCCTCAGGACAGCGTGATGCAGCGGGCTGCAGCAGTCACTGCAGCAGAGGCGGTGGGCCGGCCCAGGCACACCTGCCCAGCCTACAGAATCCGCTGGCGGGGCCAGGGAGGGCGCCTGATCCCAGCTGAGCCCATCAGCTTCTCCCTCACCACTGTGAACTGAGGAATAGCTTGTCTCTTAGACAACTCTACTGGTGCGAGGAGCAAATGAAAGAATGTGGTTGCCAATTCAAGTGTTGGGGCATTTGTTGTTTCTTCTCACAATTACTATTCTCAAAACAGTTTGGTGAGATGGAGGAGGGGGTGATAACAGAAAGGGGGGCAGCCACGCTGATGCAGAAGAATATCTGAGATGTTTATGTTCACCCCCTGACGAATCTCAGCTATTCTAACCTGACTATAATTCACTTTCATAATAGTGCTTTAATAACCACAAAAATGCAAATAATTCTACCACAGATTATAATTATTTTCCCTTTCTTGAGACAGAATGGATAAACTAAAGTAGTGGTTCTCAACTTTGCACAGTGGAGTTACCTGGGAGATTTAAAAATCCTGAGTCCCAGGCTACACCCCAGGCCAATGAAACTGGCCCCTCTACGTGGGATCAGGCTCCCCAGTGACTAGACGCACAGCCAGGGCTGAGACCCGCTGCTCTGAGGATCCTCAATGTTGACGCCTCCTCCTGCACAAAAGAATAGCTGTAAATATCAAGGCTGTGTGGCTGCACCTTTGAAATTCTTATTCTATGCCAGGAGGACAGCTTATTAGGTAAATATCCATTAATCTAATTCTCCTCCTGACACTTTGTAGAAAGGAGGCCAGGAACCTCCCCACCATCACTCTCACCTTTATTCTAATCTTGGAAACAGCTGCTCACATACTCACAGGGAGATAAGGCTCTGGCTCACAGCGTCCCCTGGCATCAAGTAACGTACACAAGGTGAAAGGGAACAAGTGTGATTCTGGGGGACTGAGCATCAACCGATGGGGGCTATAAGACACTAGGAATCCGAGCCTAGTAAATCAAGTGGGAAAATAATCCAGAACCAAGAGGCCCCTCCCCAGATCTTCCTGGTGCACTTGCTTCTCCCGTTACAGCCGCTTCCTGGGGAAGCTAAGCATTTGCAAACCTGTAGTATCTGCTGAAATGAGTTAAGAACATTTAAGTGAACATTGGTACTGTTAAGAACTAAGCCCACCAAACCATGTCTGTACATTGTTTGGAGCTCAATGGGGCTTAAAGTGATAGGACAAAAATAAGCAGAGGAAACTCCAGTTATTATTTACTCCTGTGGGTCATCAAGACCTCATTGTGCCTCCTCCCTGGTTTCATCAATAACTTCATTCATCCATTCACTCATTCATTTCAGTCATCAAATATTTACCCAGTACCTACTGTGTGTAATGCATTGGGCTAGATGCCGGTGATACAACAGAGGAAAGGCTATGTGTTTTTTGCTCTCAAAAGCTTACTACCCACTCAGAGAGATGAACAAGGTAAAGGGCGTTCGAAATTGTGTGTAAAGAGGTGGAGGAAAATGGACACGTGGTTAGAAGGGTAAACTGTGGCAGACTTCAACACAGAGGACCCAGCTGCAATCCATGCTGATCCATGAGAAGACTCCCATGTTCAACCTTCTGTTGAAAGAACCATGATGGACAGACCCCAGCCAGGGTGCAGGGAGAAGACATGGGACGCTGTTGAGAAAGACTGTCCTCCTGCTAAAAAGCAAAAAAGGCTTCTTAAATCAGGACTGTAAACCAAGCACTCTGGGAGGCCAAAGTGGGAGGATCACTTGAGGTCAGTAGTTCAAGACCACGCCGAGCAAGAGACCCCTGTCTCTACAAAAACTAGAAAAATTAGCCAGGTGTGGTGGCGCACACCTGTAGTCCCAGCTATTAAGGAGGCTGAGGCAGGAGGATCGCTTGAACCCAGGAGTTTGAAGTTGTTGTGATCTGTGATGATGCCACTGCACTCTACTCAGGGTGACAGAATGAGACTCTGTCTCAAAAAAAAAAAAAAAAAAAAAACAACAAAAAAAACCAGGGCTGAGAAAAGCAGCTACAGCAGAGCTTCCCACCCAATACTCAGCTAACTGGGAACACATGAGTGAGCCCAGCCAACCCAAGAAGCACCCGGCTTACCTGCAGACTCGTAAACAATAATAAATGCTTGTTATTTTAAGTAGCTAAGTTGGGGAAGGGTGGGCTGTTCTGCAGCAATAGTTGATGGATGCACCAAATACAGCATATCTGAGGGAACTAGAGGTAACTCCAAGTAATTCTGGGCCAAGCTGTTGGATCTGCCACTCAAGAAATGGCAAAGGGGAGGAGGGAGGCAGGTGGTCAGGGTTAAAGTAAGGACTATGGTATTAAATTTGAGGACGAACAAAGAAAGGAGAGGAACAAAAAGATCCCAGTGCCTTAAGGCTTCATCTTGTTCTTTCTAAATAACTTACATGATAATCTTTTTTTTTTTTTTGGAAACCAGGACTTAAAACGGTGTATTTTGGGTTTTTTTAAACCTCTTAAATGGCACTAGATGCATTTGTTACAAGTGTTACCTCTTCTGACCAACTGAAAGGAGCAGCTTCACTTTCCTTGTGTATCAAAGAGAGTAACCGCAGTGTTTTGGAGGAATCTGAATGTTCTGAAGGCACCAGAATCTACTGGTAAGTGACATACGCTGTTCTAAAAAAATGTGACCGGCCAGCAGAGGGCCAGTCCAAAAATATGCATAGATATATTAGAACTGAGCTTAAAAGTACGGACTACAGTCCACAAAGGTGGTCTGTGTGTGAACCGGTCGTGGCAGGGGCCCCACGGCCACACTGGTGGAGCTCTCCACGTTTTAGCTGGTTGCTATGACACTGCACAGGCACAGCCAGGCACAGATCTTCCTATTGCTGGGGGGGGGCGGGGGCGTGACAGCCCTTTCCACACCTGGCCCAGCTCATCCATCTACAAATGATGGGTGGGGCAGATAACCGTCGAGGTCCCTTCTACGTCTATGATCGAATCCAGTGTTTCCCAAAGTGAGGAATGGGTGCCAGGGTACACAGATGGCTGATGCTACCCACACACACGGCACCAAATGACTCTGTTCAACTCTCGTAGTCCTGAGAGAGTGCAGAATGTCTCATTTGAGTGCTAGTATGTTGTTACCATCTCACCAGCATGTGCTAATTTCCCTTCTTCACAAAGTATGAAGAGGCCTCAGCCTTTGAGTCTTGGCAGATAGTAGTATCTGGCAAGAATTTTATGACACTGTTTTGTTTGCTTTCTACTGGGTTTTGTTGTTGTTGCCTTCAACTTGTGATATTTACCTTACCGATACACAGTTTTCTTTTAAAGTGGACTTTTTTAAAGAAAGTATGGTAAGCAAATACTACTACAAGTGTGAAGTAAATAGAGCCAAAAACATAAGGGTGCTGGCCAGGCACGGTGGCTCACGCTTGTAATCCTAGCACTCTGGGAGGCTGAGGCGGGTGGATCACTCGAGGTCAGGAGTTCGAGACCAGCCTGAGCAAGAGAGAGACCCCCGTCTCTACTAAAAATAGAAAGAAATTATCTGGACAACTAAAAATATATATAGAAAAAATCAGCCGGGCATGGTGGCGCATGCCTGTAGTCCCAGCTACCTGGGAGGCTGTGGCAGGAAGATCGCTTGAGCCCAGGAGTTTGAGGTTGCTGTGAGCTAGGCTGAGGCCACGGCACTCTAGCCCGGGCAACAGAGTGAGACTCTGTCTCAAAAAACAAACAAAAGAAAACAAAACAAAAACATAAGGGTGCTGCCTGCGTGATGTCTTCTTAATTCTATCCAAACTTCATCTTGCAGATTAAGGCATGTGAGACTCAGAGGTACTCTGACCTTGCACCCCACAACCAGGTGTGGCCTCCACGTGGGCCTGACCTTGGGAGGGGGTAGGTGAGTCTCCTAGGCGGAAGGGAGGCCCTGGAGTAAAGGTCAGAAACCAGATGGTGGCAGAACTAGGGGGCTGAGGTCTCCTTCTGGCCAGTCATGGATGTATACAATCACATCTCCCACAAAATCATGAAGTATCTTAATAGTCTGTCAACCTAAAATAATTGAAAAGGTCAGAATCTAGTTTAAAGAGAGTTTATCCAAGCACAATGTTTGAGGATGGGCCGCCCAGAAGCACAGATTCTAAAGAATGGAAGTCAGTGTTCCAAAGTGTAGACGCTTGGGGTTGTGTATATAGACAAAGCTTAGAGAATTTTAACAGAATTTCAATATCTTTCTATGGAAGGTTTAATGCATAGTTACAATGATCTGATTAGTTAAGGTGCTTTTTCTTTTGGGAAAGATATATTTAACATTCCACACTGAAAATGTAACTGTCAATGGGTTCTCTGGTGCCATCTTGTCTGAGCTAGGTACAGGACATAAAGGAGGCAGTTAATCTATAACAAATATCAGTGATTGGAAAGGGAAGAGGTCTGCTCTCTGATCTCTCTTAGTCATTTACAGAACAAGAACAATGAAGAAAAGAGTTAAGCTATATCTAAGAAGCAGAACTGCAAACATACTACATGACTTATTCTCCAGGGCTTAACTTCCCCATTGGCATAATAAATGTAGAGGGTCCTGAAATTTTATTTTCTTTTTACAAGTCTTAGGCATCAAAACATACACTAATTCAAAAATCCTTCAGTGCTATGCAAATGAAATTTAAAAGGGACTTGCATGGATGTGTACTTGATATAAGATCTCATTTAATCTTTACAGTAGCCCACAAGAGAGATACACATTATCCCCATTTTACAGATGACAAAATTGAGGCCCAAAGAGCATAAAGAAGTTACCTAAGTCATGCTGTCCATCTAGAGTCAGCAGTTCAAATCCAGATCTGTCCATTTCCAAAGCCCATACTTTTTGATAGTTCGTATTTGCCCTGGTGTAGAATAGAATCATTTTTTGAAAATACATGTTAAGCACCCATGAAGTTCAGAAACCATGCTGGGTGCATGGGATACAAGGGAATAAAAGCAGACAAGTCCCTGTCCTCAAAGAGATTAAGATATGTCACTGTGCCACATCGACCAATGTGGCCAAGCAGGTGACACAATGACATCTGGTGATGATGTCAGGGAAAGCTGCAAGGAAGTGCGGCCAGGGCTGAACTCTGAAGCTTGAGTGGGTCTCACTGGGGAGAGGGTTGGGAAGCCTTCCAGGCATACCAAAGCCCCCTAGGCAAAGCTCAGTAACAGCAAGAGCCGAGGGCATGCGGACTATCTCCTACTGTGACAAACAAAAGGCTCTGATTCCATCTAGAACCAACACTTATAGGGAGGAAGGAAAAGAGAAGACAGGAAAGGTTAAGCGAACCAGAGGAGGAGAAAAGTGGAGAGGAACTCGGAGGTCAGCGGAGCAGGGAAGAGGAGAGAACGGGAGGGAGAGGAGAGGATCTCATGGGCAGGGGAAGAGGCGGGCAAGGGGCGGGCTGGGCAGTAACTGCATTGATTAAGTACTACCAGGTGTCAGGCCCTGTTTGAAATACTTTAACCCACATTATCTGTTTTAAGCTTCAACACCCCTCTGAGGTAGGTACTAATTACTACTCCCATTTTTACATGAAGAAACTGAAGCCTGGGGATCATACAGGTGGTTGGTGTTAGAACAGAGATTCCCACCATAGGCTGCGTCTTCGCCGTTGTCACCGCTCTGCCCTGTGGCCCTGGGTCCCAGCCGGATGGACGCCAACGCGCTGAAGGTCCCAACCCCACACTCAGCAGCCGCCACCGCCCCCAGCTCACCCCTTGGTGCTCACTCTGTCCACAGCCTTCTCGCCTCTTCCTCTCTAAAAACGTTTAATCTGGGCCATGGTTCCAAGGGCAAGAGTGGTCAGTTTTGGTTTAAATAACATGTACTTTTTCACTCATACATGAAAAAAGTAAAAACAATTGTGAATAATCTCATCACCCAGGGAGAACCACTGTTACCATTCTGTGTAATTCTTTGCAGTTAAAGGGCTTTTAAAGTACAATCAAATGCCAGAGTATTAGATGCAAATGTAAAAAATGAGGCATTTTAAAAATAGATTTGACTTGGTGAATGTTTATTTGATCTCTAGATAGGGAAGCTTTCTAAGCTTAAAATCTAAGGAAGAAACCACAGAGGAAAAAAGATCAATGAGAACAACTTCACGTAAAGGAGAGGGGAGAAGAGATTAAAAAAAAAGCTTTCTGTTTATCAAAATTCAAATGCTTATGATAGAATGTTACATTTAACAGGAAGCAGGATACAAAATCATACGTCCCATGTGAGCAGTTAGTTGCAGTTAACAAATACATACCAGCTCAGACCCACTAGGGTGGCTACTACCCAAAACACAGCAAATGACAAGTACTGATGAGAATGTGGAGAAATCAGACCCTTGTGCACTGTTGGTGGGATTGTAAAAACACTGCAGCTGCTGTGGAAAACTGTGTGGCAGTTCCTCAAAAAACTAGAAATGGAACTACCATAGAATCCAGCAATTCCACTTCTTGAGCATATACTCAAAAGAATTGAAAGCAGGGTCTCAAAAAGATATTTGTATACCTATGTTCACAGCAGCACTATTCACAATACTCAAAAGGTGGAAGCAACCCAAGTGTCCATCAGCCAATGAATAAATAAATAAAATGTGGTATATACATACAATGGGATATTAGTCAGCCTTAAAAACGAAATTTTGACAGGTGCTACAACATGGATGAACCTTGAAGACATTATGCTAAGTGAAATAAGCCAGACACAGACTTAAATGAAATATCTAGAGCAGTTAAATTCACAGAGACAGAAAGTAAAAGGGTGGCTACTGGGGACTGGGGGGAAACTGGAATGAAAAATTGTTTAATGAATATAGAGTTTCAGCTTTATTAATACAAGATGAAAAGAATTCTGGAGATTGGTTGAACAATGTGAATGTAGTTAACTCCTGAACTGTACACAAAAATGGCTAAGATGGTAAATTTTATCTTACATGTATTTTATCACAAAAAACAAATATACAGAAAAAGGACTGCAAGAACTAGCACAAGCCCTGGTCTGTGGTCAGGTCCTCCTCACAGCGTAGCTCATGGGCAGCAGCGAAAGCTTCCCTGGGGGCTTGTTAGAAATGCTGAACCTCAAGGCTGGGCGCAGTGGGTGGCTCACATCTGTAATCCAAACATTCTGGGAGGCCGAGGCGGGTGGATCCTTTGAGCTCAGGAGTTCGAGAACACCCTGAGCAAGAGCGAGACCCCATCTCTACTAAAAATAGAAAGATCAGCCAGACAACTAAAAATATATACAAAAATTTAGCTGGGCATGGTGGCGCATGCCTGTATGCGCAGCCTCAGGAGGCTGAGGCAGAAGGATTGCTTGAGCCCAGGAGTTTGAGGTTGCTGTGAGCTAGGCTGATGCCACGGCACTCTAGCCCTAGCCTGGGCAACAGAGTGAGACTCTGTCTCAAACAAACAAACAAACAGAAATGCCGAACCTCAGACCCCACTCAAGACCTGCTGAGTCAGAATCTGCACTTTAGCATGATCCCCAAAGATTCACATGCACGTCAAATTGGAGAAGTGTGGGTATAGCAGATGCCCAACAAACATTTGATGAATGAATACATCACTTTCTTGTTGGTAGGATTACATACAAATGCTACTGACTGGGCATGGTGGCTCATGCCTGTAATCTCAGCACTCTGGGAGGCCAAGGCAGGCGGATCATTTGAGCTCAGGAGTTCGAGACCAGCCTGAGCAAGAGTGAGACCCCGTCTCTACTAAAAAAATAGAAATGATCTGGACAGCTAAAAATATATAGAAAAAATTAGCCAGGCATGGTGGCACATGCCTGTAGTCCCAGCTACTTGGGAGGCTGAGGCAGGATTGCTTGAGCCCAGGAGTTTGAGGTTGCTGTGAGCTAGGCCGATACCACGGCACTCTAGCCGGGGCAACAGAGTGAGACTCTGTCTCAAAAAAAAAAAAAAAATCAGTTCAAACAAATGCTACTGTATTCTTCATATTTTTCTCTAGTTTCCAAATTTTCCAAAATACATATGTATTACTTAAGTCTGTTTTCATTCTGATTATAAATAATTCTCATCTTTTTGGATATTTTAACAGACCCCAAATCCAAAACAGACAAATTTCAGCAAATCCTAAGGCTTGTTAGCCAACCAGAAACTAGAAACTCTGGAGGTAACTGAAATCCACAGTTACTCCCTCAGCCTTATTTTAGACAATACTTACTTCCATGTTTTTTCAGGGAAGCCAAGCAGGAGCACTTTGGGGTGGGCCATACCTGTATCAGCCTGCTATAAAACATCTATCCACAACCTGGTCAGCCATACTATCAACCCCATACACCATGGGAAAAATGTTCACCCAAGTGAATGGGGTCAGTAATTTATATCAGAATCAAAGGTACAGGTAGGAGGAGACACTTACCTGCTCCCTCCTCACCCCCCTGGCCAGCTCAGGAGAGCAACCTACAGGGTTCCAGAGGATGTCTAAGCCATGGTCTCAAATTGCTTTTAAGGACCACCACTCTTAACCAAGGATGGCAGAGAATCAATCTGTCCCTGATGCTTCAAACACGCATATTCTACATCCCAACTCAAGCTTTTGGGATAAACGCATTTTGCAGGCCTCTCTATTAATAATGGAAATGAACCATGCAGTGCAAATTCTAATAGCCACTTGGCACCTGCTCTCTGTTGACACAATAACTGAAAGACTACACATACATACCCAGAAATACCATACAACATAAAAAAGACTGAAGAGGTTCTCTATGTACAGACACAGAAAGATCTTGAAGACACAATTAAATGAAAAAGCAAGGAGAAAAGAAGTATATAGAGCTCCACTGTCCAACATGGTAGCCACACGTAGTATTTAAATTTAAATTAATTAACATTTAAATTTAGTCCCAGTAGCCACATTTCAAGTGGGTAGGAGTGCAGGGGAAGTTCAGCTAGTAGATGTATAACCTGGAACACGGTACTTTAACTTCTGTAAGCTCAGACTCCTTACCTGTAAAATAAGGCTGATGACAATACAGTTTCTCATAATGTGAGGATTACTGAGACAATACATAAAGTGCTTAAAATGCCTGGCTTATGTTAGTCCTTATTACTGAATCTGACATTTGTGCAGCTGTGGGCCACAGCTGAGCATGAGCTGGCTGTGTCAGGCAGGGCCTCATGGATGGGCTCTACTTTGGCAGAAGTAATTAGTTTCAATAGCAGTAAATTAAATATTAGTAGTAGCAAATTAGTCCAAGCTAGACGCTGCCAGTCCCCTCCCCATTCCTTACCCTAACTTGCCATCATAGATTACAGCTCCCTTTTCTGCTAAAGCCACTCTATTCCTCAGAATCCTTCTCAACACAGAACTCTGTGTAGCCACCACAAATCAATTAGAGTCAGTGCTTGAAATGAAATCTATTTGCCATCATTGCTGGTCTTGGTTCTGAGGATCAGAATGGTGTTACCCAAATTCACAAGAGTTTATAAGCAGGTTACCATAGATTTGTTGTTTAAAACAAGATCCTTTTGAGAATAAAAGGGTATGCTATTAACAACTAGACTGGGAAAATTGTAAAACACTGTCCCAGGCAAATGTGAATGCTAAGTCACCTAATTATAGGTGATAATGCAAATTCATCAATAATAATTTTTAACACTTATATAACATTTTACAGTTTTCAAAGTATTTGCATATGTAGAATCTCAACAGGCACCCCACAAAGCTGAGAACCAAGGAGTCCAGTCTATGCAAGGCACTTCCTATCACTGGGTGGATCTACTTAAGAGACTCAAGTTATAAAAGTTCAATCTAATCTGAGACAACAGGGGTTTAGATGCTTGAAGATATTTCCATCAAGCTGGAACAGCAACATGAATTACTCATTTCATCCTGGGGATATTTCTGTCCAGATGGTCAGTATTAGGACCATTAGGTTAGACTTCTCCAGGGTTAGAGAAACACAAATTCTAGTCCTTTGATTCTTTGTTGTCTATAACCTATGTGAACCACTTCCTTTCTTCAGCACTGGAAAAAATAGGTAGAGACCATCCAAATGATGAGGGTATAGTTTTCTCAGACTCACATGTGCCCCCTGGGAAGCACGCTGGCTGTAATGATGAGATTGAGAAGCCGTTTTACTACCTAGGACAGTGTTTCTCACACTGAGAGTTATGCATGTACTACAAGAAATGAAACATCAGCCTGAAGAATCTTAAATACAAGAAGAAAAAAAAAAGAAAGAAATGAAACAGAGGAGAAAAAAAATATCAGAGTTCATCACTCACAGTAACATTTCCTACTGTGAAACATTTGTTTCAGGTTGGATGTGAAGTGTCCTTGGGTCACGATGTAAATTGTATGTCAGTTAGTTGTTGCAAGTCAAAAAGTTTAAAGCTTCTGATTTTGGAGAATATGAATCTCCTAAATTCAGAGACTAGAAAAACATCTGGCCTAATTCACACAAAAGCTTGAAAAGTGCTCATTACATGCATTAAGGTTTGCCTTCTCCTGCTCTAGTTGGAACCCAGACACCACATGGAGAAGCCCCAGCTAGGCTGCTGAAGGACGAGAGACACGTGGCCCGGTCACTCCTGTCACCCTGGCTGAAGTCTGCCTACAGCCAGACATGCGAAGGAGGCCATCTAGGACACAGAGTCCCCCACTAGCTGACTTAAGCCATGTGAGTGAGCCCAGGCTAGACCAGCAGAAGACCTGCCCAGGTTAGCCAGCCCAAATTGTTAACCCCCAGAATTACAAGCTAATGCATGATTGTTGTCTGAAGCCACTAAGTTTGGGGGTAGATTGTTAGGCGGCAATAGATAATTGATTCAGTCCCCCACTTCTGAGTGTAGAAGACACTGAGCCCCAAGGCAAAGACAGCAAAGTGTCACCAGTGTAACCTTAAGGGAGCCCAGGAGACTTCTGGCATGCTGAGCTTAGCTCTTGACATTACTAAGGGTGGTGGTGGGAGTTACGGAGGAAAGGAAAAGAAGGATGACTTGGATGGTAAGGACCCCAGAAACCACTGCCCACCTGTAGCCATTAACAGACTTGGGGATGCTACTTGGCCTGCCACAGAGAATATTTAATGGACATGTGACTTTTCTATCCAAAGGGATGTGTCTTAGAAGAGTAGGCTCACTCAGATGTTACTCTGAGATTAACAGGTAAAAGCTGGAGGTGACAGATTTTTAGCTTAAAAATAAGATTTTTCTAACAATTAATCTGCTACATTAATTTTAAGACCAGTTGCCTTAAAAACAGTAAACTATAATTATCTGTCATGTCTACAGGAGAAAGGTGACTGCTATGGAATAAACTGAATGTGATGATTTTTTTTAACTTTTATTTTTTTTATCTTAATTTTAATTTTTTTGGGCATATCTCTATCTGAGATGGAACGCATGATGATTTTTAAGGCCTCACTTCAATTTTATTTCTTGTAAGTAGAATATTAGATTAGACTTTTATTGGGAGGGTAGATACTCAATATTTTTATGACAATAAGATTTGTCCTCATGTAAAAGTATACTTCTCACTGGAAATGGTAAGACTTTATAGAAACATGGTGTTGGAGTAGGGGATGTGGGTTTCAACTCCACCTTACTACTGTTGATCTTGAGCAAGTTTTCTCTAAATTTCAGTTATGTCACCTAAAGCAGGAATAATAATCGTACCACACACGCTTGTTCTGAAGTTTAAATGAAATAACACATGTACCTGACACACAGACAAGGATCAATGAGTGGTAGCTGTTATAATAATTCTCCCTCTTCAGGGAGAGGAGGAAGTGGAAGAGAAGAATGAAGAAAGAGGTGAGGGTGAAGAAATGAAAAGATCAAGATATAAAAACTGAGAGCTCTGGACTCATTCCTAGAATAGTACTCATGATTTTTATACTGAGCAGTGTGGGAGGCTAAGGAAACAGGTGATTCAATATGACTTTTTTTTTTTAAATTGTATAAACTTTCTCACCCTAGCCCATGCAGGAACTCTGAATCTCTTCCCAGTTCAGCTCTAGGCTATATCCTACCGTTAAACTCTCCCTCCGGCTTCCAAGGCAGAGGTGTGTCAGTGCTGCCTAGCAACGGGAAGGGATTATTTCTGACCGCAGAGGAGCTAAATTACAGTCCCTCAAACTGTTGCTGAGCTCTCTGCGTCACAAGAATCACGACAAACTGAGAAGCACAAATAAAAGGGTGCTCAAGGTGCACAAAGAGCCAGAGCATTGCATCCAGCTGGTCCCAGCAGACCCCAAAAAAGACAGAGTCACACGTCCAGCTTCAGTCACCAGTGCAAAGTGGGCCAAAGCTCTCCCTGACCTTCACTCTCGAAGTCTCAGGCTGTGGGATGATGTGAAAACAAGTGCAAGAGATAAGCAACTTCCAGGAAAACTCCTCTAGCTGCCTATCAGTCACTTCCTTGTCATTTGTCTTTTCTCCCATCCTCTGCCTCCACCCCTGGACCAAACCCCAATCCAGTCCATTTTGTGACTTAATGACAGCTCTGGTAAAAGATGATGAAACTAATAATAAGAGCAGCTGACATTTATTCAGTGCCGGTCACCATGCACTTTCCCTGGATCATCTCATTTAATCCTAACCAAAATCCTAGACAGCAGGTACCAATATTATAAGCAATGACTCTGAGAGAGAAGCAATTTGCCCAAGGCCTCAGAGCTGCCAAGTGGGGGACCCGGACAGAAATCCAGGGAGTCAGGTTCCCCAAGCCCCTGCTCATACCACTGCTCGCCCCTTGCCTCTAAAGGAGGTTTGGGAGATGTTTCTGCACATGTGCTCCCTACCACAGGTTTGGCTATAAATACAGCCCTGAGGATTTAGCTCTAGAGCTGTATTTTGCTCTGTGTCTGGGTGATCTTCCCAAAGTGCTGGCAAAAAAACAAACAAAAACCTTTGTTTCATCTTTGGAGGAACCTGAAAAGCTTTTGTTGTTTTCCTGAGTCACAAGTCACAGGACCAGGAAAAGTCATGCAGGTTATGAAGACCCTCCCTGCACCGCAGGCAGTGGGGGTAGCACAGCAGGGCTCAGCTGGATGCACGAGGGCCCCTCCTCTGGCCTCTCTCTGGCCTGTCTAGAGGAAAGAAGTTTCACCAAAGGACGGGACAAGGACACGTTATACAACCTGTTTACTTTTCTGCCCAGGTCCTTCCTGGATGAAGCTCCCAGGAAAGCCAGCTAGATTCAGTATTCTGGTAACTGGATTGCAACTGATGACAGTTGACGTGAGGTTGGCACTCAGTGTGAAAGTTATAACTACCTCTTAGCTATGAGCTTATATATGACCACACCTTTATTTACACAAACACATTGAGCTACCTCCAAGTCCCCAGTGTAAATATTACATAAGCAACTTTACATTCCTGAGGTGAGAATTACATTTGGAAGGGTAGGTCCAGGTCTTGGTAATGTGTTTTAAAATTAGCGAAGGTCTAAAGTCCCTTGGGGAAAAATGTCTCACCCTCAGGGAACATGATTCAGCAAGTCTAGCCTCAGTGGTAATTTTGATGCAAGTAGTCTTGGGACCACACTTTAAGGATCATTATTTAAAATGTACAGCCTAATCATATAACAAATATTCCATTCCACTTTGTATTTCTGTTGATCTTATCTTCCAAGCCCTTGCCTATCTCACTCTAAAGGTACATTGCTTAAGGGCAGGGATTATGTCCTGCTAGGTCTGAATCCCTGCTTAGACTATAGTATCTACACCAGGCAACACTATCTACTGACCAGAGCTGAATACGCCTTTGGGGCCCCTCCATGTTGTTTTCAGTTCCTAAATCCCTTAGTCTCTCTGGGGAGGTCGTGATCCTCTCTCTAAGACTGGAGTGGTTCTGCATCCACGGCAGTGGCAGAGAAGCCAACAACTGTTCCCGTCTGATCCCATAATTAATGGAGCTAGGCAGCCAGCCCAAACCATCGGCACATTTCTCAATTGCTCTGTTTCAGTGTCACTGGCCAAGTTCTACTCTATTTTCCTGGGCTGGAGTGGGCCAAGAAAACAGTCAAGTACATCACAGTGAAGATGCCGTGGGCAGGCAGCCAACTCCCAGTGGAAGGGGCAGGAGGTTCACTTCATTATTCTTGCTCCAGGCCCGAATTTAGCATGGCAAAGCTGTGCTACTTCTATGGCACCTTGCAAACTTGGAAAAGGGCTGTCATCTGTGGACTTTTACAGAAAAGGAAACTAATGTTTAAAGAACATGTGCTAAGTGGGTGCTTTTCCAGTGGCAAGGCCAACAGGGCAGCTGACATCTCACTCAAGTGACCTTGGGATCAAAACTGGCAAAGCCAAGCTGGAAGTCCAAACGAAGCTCTGCAGCGGATAGGTACCAACTCCATTAAACACTGTGCAAAACATTTTGTTGTTGGTCAAAAAACGAAGAACCCAGCTTACAGAAAAGTACATAACACCCTACTATTTGTAGGGCAGAGGGGGGAGAGGAATATACATAACATTCACTTGCAGCTGCATGGAATTCTTCCAGAAAAGACAGAAGAAATGAATAACAGTGGTTTTCCTCTAGGAGGTACCTGGGGGACAAATGTGGATGGGAGACGTGAATTTCACTGTTTTTGGTACTTTTTTGTTTTCTTTTTAAACCACATTAATGTATTACCTAATCAAATATAATTACAGTTTTAAAAATTCGTTTTCAGACATTCATTTAGTATTTACTTGGCATATGCCAGGCACTAGGGTAGGTTAGATGCTATTCTCAAGAGCTGGGTAGGGAGGAATGAAGATATAATCAGATAATATAACGCAGTGATAGAGCACAGGAAAAAGCTGCTGGTGTTACCGGCATGGAAAAGTGGAGAACCAGGTAAGGTTTCCTCCAAGTACTTTCTGGGCCAAGTCCTAAAGGAGTAAAACTAAGACCAAATACCTAGTACCAACTGCGGCAGCACTCCTAGAAGCCTGAACTGTGATGCGTGTCAGGCCACAGAAACACAGGTAAACAGAAGCAATGACAGGGCACATCATTCTTAATTATTCTATATCAGTCCCTCAGATGTGGGGAAGAGAGTGCACAGCAATGGAAAAAAATCTTGGAAATACCAGATGCTACACACTCTGCGCACCGCCCCCCCCCATTCACCCAAACACACCACTGAATCCCACTGTCTAAGTTTGATAAGGGGTTTTAGAAGATCTGACATTTGTAAAGTGTTTTGTAAATGCTAAAGTCAAATAAAGCCCAGTGAAGACGCAAAGCTTCGCAAACATCTCTCAGAGGAGAATTCTCAATGCCCCTGGAGGAACGGCCTGTTGAAACTTGAGTTTTCTTCCTGATAACAACGTTACTAAAATACTGGACGTATCAGAAGCGGGGACAAGACAGGCACCTTGAAGGGCAGCGCCCATGACCTGGGCAGCAAATGCTCTTTAGCCCTCTCTGCCTCGGTTTCCCCAACACCGGAACTAGAGCAAGAAGGAATGCTCGAGTCTCCTTTCATTCCTCGACCGGGCGATCGGCCGTGGAGAGTGGAGAACGCCTTTAGGATGTTGTGCAAAACACCCGGGCGTGGCGAGCAGGTGGCCTCCGTGCGCCCGTCGCGCGGCAACCAGGGCGCAGACAGGTGCCGGCCGGCACACCGTGCCCTCTCCCCCCGCCGCCCCCCGTGAGCAAGCGAGCTCGGTGCCTCCCGGGCGGGCGCCTCGGCGCAACCTCGCCGGGCGCGCGGTGCCCAGCCTGGCCGCAAGGTCGCCCACCCCGCCTCCCTGCGCGTGGTGCCCGGTGCCCGTGCCGCTGCCGGGACGCGCGGCCCTCGCCCCCCACCCCGGGAGAGGGGCTTCCCGGAGGCAGAGCCCGCGCCGAGGACCCGTCGCCGCTCACCAGTTCCCCGAGCCCACGATGCACACTTTCAGGGGCGCCGCTGCCATGGCCAGGCCGAGCGCAGCAGCCTGGGCCGTGCCTCCGCGCCGGCCGCCTGCCTCCGCCCGCTCAGTTTTGCCCGCAGCTGCCGGCGGCGGCCCCGCCCCTCTCGCCTCTCCGCCAATGGCCGGGGCCACCCCCGCCCGGGCGCCCCAGGCCACAGATGACAGCCAGGGACTACCCGCTCCGCCACTCCCAGGAACCACTGCGCACGCCCGGCCCCGGCTGGCCGCCCGCCCGCTCCGGCTCCGCCCCGGCCCCGCTCGAGGCCTGTCGGGACGCGTAGTCCGCACCCCTCGGTGGGACGCCTCGGACGGCAGCCCGGGCCGCGCCGCGTGCGGGCCGCGCCCATCGCTCAGCGCCTCGCGCTCCCGGAGCCGCAGGCTGCGCTTCGCCCTCGCTGGCAGAGCAGGCCTGGCCCAGCTCGCGGTGGTGCCCCCTGCACGCTCCCTTTCCCCTGCGAGGGAAGAGCTGCCACCCTGCGATCTGGAGCTGAGAGAGCTTCCTAGGCTGACTGTAAGGTCGTCCAGACTGGGGCCAGGGCTCGAAGTGCCCACACCTGCCTGTTGCAGCCTTTGCCTCACTTGTACGAACAAGACAAGGCCTGGCACCCCTGAACTTCTTAGTGAACTTGGATCTACTGCGGCCTTCGGAACTTGGCTGGACAATACCTGCACTTCGGGGATGACACCTTTTCTAGTTAGAGTCAACATAGAAATTTGCACTTGGGGGGGGAGGGACGTCACCCACACCCACTTACCTGGCAGGACTTATCTCCCCGTTGTCTGTGCCGGGGCCTGACTTGTCCCTTTTCGTGGTTTGTTTGTGTCTGTGGTTCGGAAACTATGCTTCCTTCCTTCTTGACAAATGGAATGTTATTTATTCATTCTGAGCGTCAGTCTCTGCCAGGCCCCGTACTAGACACTGTCAGAATAGGACAAAGTATTATAGTTTAAACCACTGGTTCTCAAACTCTGCTGGATATTTGAGTCACCGGAGCTTTAAAAAAAACTGCAAGCCCAGGCACCACCCCAGACCAATTACATCAGCATCTCCCAGGGTGGGATGCAGGCATCAGAATTTTTTTAAGTTCAATAGGTGATTGCAAAAGGAAGCCAAGATTTAGAACCAGAAAACTGAAATACTGAGACTGGCTGAAGAAACAAATACTCTAGTACCTAGGAAAATACCATCCCTATTGATTTAATGCCCAGAGGATTAACTGTTATTTTTGTTTTCTTCTCTACATTGTATGAAACATTTATCTGTTACTTACGATATTTACTTAAGGAATATGTAAAGGGAGCAGGTAAGGCAGAGGATTCTCTTCATTCCCTCACTGTTGGTTTGCTCTCAATTATTTACACTAATGCAAAGATACATATAGGGATGATGGGAAAGTTGGACTAGTGAAGCTTTATCAATTCTTTTTGCATTTGTGTGACAGAATGCATTTGTCAAGTTAAATAATGAAGTCATGTGCTTGGGTAGGTATACATACATTTGCAAAGGTTTATACCAAATGATTCATTTTTAGTCTTTGCCTAAAAGCTTATACCTCATCTGGAAGCACTTATTCCTGAATATTACAACAATGCCTGCATTAAAATGAGCTGCCTGGCTATTTTGTGGGCATATCCTGCCCAGCATCATCAAATGGTGTATATTTGCCACCTGATATGTAGAACACATTGTGCCAGAATAGGCATAGAGAGTAGTCATCTGTTTTATAGACCAGTTACAAAGATTAAGATAAAAACCAAATCAGTGAAACTCATGAACATAATGTGAGAGATTCAAGTAAATTGCAGGAGAATGCATGCAGTATGATCCCATTTCTGTTAGTTCAGAAACAAGCAAAATTACGTAATTAAATATATCAGTAGGGATACATATATAGTTAAACTATAGAGAAAAACAAGGAAACACGCAATGCAGGTTCATGGTTATGGGGGAAGGGAGGATTGGTTATTTTTTAATACATTTTGCACATATTAATGAACATTTTTGTGTAGATATTTAATGAAAATCATGGTGGAGATGAGAAGCTACAGTACAGAAGGGTGAATAAAGCCAGACGAACCACAAATAGTAAGCAACAGTGATCTGATTTCCAATTTTGAAACGGTCAGTCTTCTGCTAGGCCCACTCCAGTTTGCCTAAGATGGCAATGCCGACCATGTTGGCCATCTGTGTGCCACTTTCCCCAAGAGGGTTGAGTAGCCTGGAAGACAAAGAGCTAGCCAGCATCGCGACAGTGCCAACTCTTCGGGGACCTGGAGAAGCCATAGGGTGTATATAATTCCACGCAAGTAGACAGTGTCTCTGACAACATGACTGGTACATGCATGGTGCTACTGGCCAGGCAGCCAGCTAGAAGAAGTCAGGCAGCACTTTGGAAACTCAGCCCAGAAATCTCCTTAACAAGGTCATTGAGTTCATAAAGTACACTTGTGTATTCTACCTTACAGGAAGCAATGGCAACAGTGTTGCAAAACTTTCTTATATAACTGGAGTCCCCTTTCTCTTCTCTAGATCTGTGGTCCCCAACCGCTGGGCTGCGGACCAGTACCGTCCATAGCTGTTAGGGACTGGGACGCAGAGCTCCACTGCATCTCCCCGCCCCCATCCATGGAAAAATTGTCTTCCATGAAACCGGTCCCTGGTCCCAAACAGTTTGGGGACCACTGCTCTAGATAACGTTTTCCTCGCTTCTCTTAAATCCTCACTGCCAGCCTCTTACCCTGTCACTAACACTCCTGGAGCCCTCTCTGGCTTCTGTCTGCTGCCTAGTCCCAAAGCCGGTGCTGCGTGTTATGGCAGCAGCAGCACCCCACTTCCAGGTATCAAAATCTGTTGTGGGTATTGCTTGTTGCATAACAAACCACCGAAACTTAGATCTTAAAACAACCACAATCATTTCTTTACCTCCGGATTCTGTAGTTTGGGCTGGGCTCAGAGAGGAAAATTCTCTCCACATGGGGTAGACAATCAAATGAGGCTGGAAGATCCACTTCCAAGATGGCTTGTTCAGATGGCCGGCAAGTTGGTGCTGGCTGCTGGCTGGGAGCTCAGCGGAAGCCGAGGGCTGGAGGCCTGAGTCTTCTCCACATGGGCCTCTCTGGAGCTGCTTCCCTGGATGTAGTGCCTGCACGCCACAAGCAAGCATCCCGACAGAAACTAAGTGGAAGTTGCCCGTTCCTTAAGACTTGAGCCCCCAAATTGCCATGGCATCGCTTTTGTTGTGATCTTTTGGTCAAGAAATTACAAAGCCCAAATTCTAAGGGAGAGGACATAGGCCCCTACCTCTCAGTGAAAGAAGTGTCAGAGAATTTGGGGGCTATGTTTTAAAACTGCCACATTCTATATTATATTTTCATATTACAAGTGAGGAAATTGAGGAATAGCAACACGAAAAAAGACTTTCCAAAGGTCCAGTACAAAATCAGGACCAGGCTTTTTGGATTCCATATCCTACAGTCATCCAACTATTCATTCATTCAACACATACTTACTGAGCAACTAGTATGTGCCAGTTGCTGTACTAGGTCCCAAGAATGAAATATTAAACAAGAGAGGCAAGGTCCATACCTTCTTATATGCTTACATTTAGAGGGAGATACAGGCCAATTAACAGGCGATTACCCTACAGTGTGTTAAATGCTACCAGCTTACTATGGCAGCCCAGAAAAAGACCCTTGTCCCGGATTTGGAAGTTCAGGGAGGACTCTAACCTCTGTTGAAGCTTGAAGAAAAGATGCCATCCGCAAGATAAAGTGGTGGGGAGCAGCAAATGAGCTGTTCCAGGCAGAGGGAACAGGATAGGCAAAAGTCCAGAGACTACAGAGAGAATGGCATGTTCCAGAGCTAAGAGAAGTTCAGTAAGGATGCAAGGAAGAATGAATGAATGAAAGAGTGCAAGGGGCAAGGGGAAATGGAGAGAAATGAAAACAGAGAGGTAGAGGAGGTACATGATCAAGATTGACCTTGTAAATCATATTGAAGAGTTAAAACTTAAATCCCAAGGCTGAAGAAACCATTTTAAGGTTTTAAGCAAGAGCTTGCTATCATCAGCCTTGTCTCATAGGAAGAGTTTTCTGGATGAATTCATAGAGAGAAGGCCAGGTAACAGTGGCTTAGACTGGGGTGGAGACCAGTGTGGTGGTAATGCCGATGTGGAGAAGTGGATAAAACTCAGATACATCTAGGAAGTAGAAAAATAAGACTTACTGCTTTCTTGAGTGAGTGGGAGGAAAGAGTCTAGAATGACTCCAGCTTTCAGGCTTGGGCAACTGAATGAATATCATTTGCTAAAACAGGAACCCAGGAACAGGAATAGATCTGGAGAGGATGAGGCACTTGGTTCTGGACAAGTTAAGTTTGAGGAGGTCACGTGGTATCTCAGTTCAGATTTTGGGGAGGCAGATGGATATGTGAATTTAAGACATGCTTGTAATTCATTAGCATGTACTTGAAAATTGCAAGCGGTTAGTGCCTAGAACAATGCCTGGCACAGAGTGGGCACTCAATAACTGTTGAATGAATATGATTGAGATCACTTATAGAGAAGAGTCAAGTAACAAAGGAAGACAAACCAGGACAGGACTCTGAAATGGACTTAATATTAAGGAACAGGAGCCTGAGAGGATGAGAAAGGAGCAGCAAGAACATTCAGTGTGGTATCACAGCTGCCAAAGGAAGACAGTATTTCAAGGAGGAATGGTCACAGGAGAGTTTGAGAGTGGTCAAATAGCATAAGGACTGAACTGTATCTCTCAGGCTAGCAGGACGTAGGCTGCTGGTAGGTCCACCACGTATAGTTGTGCGGGTAGTACACTGCACAACACCAGTGGGTACCATATACATTGCAAACACTGCAGATTGGTATGCTTAAAACGACCACTTTCTGACAGATGGAAGCAAGTGTCTTGAAGAAAGGGAATGTTTCTCCAGTTTATACGAAAGCATTGTATGGGCTACCCACAGCCCTGGTTGTTGCTGCCTCTAGTGAGAGTAGATCACTTTCAGTTTGGGGGCAGGGCATAAACTCAGCTTGCAGTGGATGGAGGTATAAATGGAAGGCAGAGAAGTGGAGCTTGAGAGAGTATATATGTCTTAGTCTATTTGAGCTGCTATAACAAAATACCTAAGACTGGGTAATTTATAAAGAATAGAAATTTATTTCTTACTGTTCTGGAGGCTGGGAAATCCAAGGTCAAGGCACCATCATTAAGCGTCTGGTGA
The DNA here is from genome assembly GCF_020740605.2 of Lemur catta. Lineage (NCBI taxonomy): Eukaryota > Metazoa > Chordata > Mammalia > Primates > Lemuridae > Lemur > Lemur catta. The sequence goes on from NC_059128.1 coordinate 149,495,803, forward strand.
GGGCCTTCTCACTGGGTCCTCACAAGACAGAAAAAACAGGCCGGGCACGGTGGCTCACGCCTGTAATCCTAGGACTCTGGGAGTCTGAGGCGGGAGGATCGCTCGAGGTCAGGAGTTTGAGACCAGCCTGAGCAAGAATGAGACCCCATCTCTACTAAAAATAGAAAGAAATGATCTGGACAGCTAAAATTATATATATAGAAAAAAACTAGCCAGGCATGGTGGCACATGCCTGTAGTCCCAGCTACTCGGGAGGCTGAGGCAGAAGGATTGCTTAAGCCCAGGAACAGAGTGAGACTCTGTCTCAAAAAATAAATAAATAAATAAACAAAGAAAGAAAGAAAGAAAGAAAGACAGACTGCAAAAGACAAATGCTTAGTATTTCATTTTTTTATTTAAGAAAATAAAATTAATTAATTAGCAACAGACATTTATTACTCACAGTTCTGGAGGCTGAGAAAGAAGTCCAAGATCAAGGCAACAGCAGTTCTGATGTCTGGTGGGGGCCCCTTCTCGGTTGTAGAAGGCCATCTTGCAGCAGTGTGGAGGGACCTGGAAACCATTACCCTAAGTGACGTATCTCAGGAATGGAAACCAAACACCACCTGTTCTCACTAATACGTGGGCGCTAATAGATGGGTACATGTGGGCACAAAGCAACATAAAGCACATAAGAAACCAAGGTGAGGGAAGGTGGGTGTGGGATAAAAGCTTACCTGTTGGGTACAATGAACACTATTCTGGTGATGGGCACACCAAAAGCCCTGACTTAAGCATTATACAAGATATCCTTGTAATAAAAATACTCGTACCCTCTCAAAAAATAAATAACTAAAAATAAAAAAAAAAGAGAGGTCATCTTTTCAATGTGCCCTCACACAGCAGAAGGGGTGAGCCAGCTCTCCAGTGTCCCTTTTGTAAGGACACTAGTCCTAATCATGAAGTCTCTGCCCTCATGACCTCATCATTTCCCAAAGGCCCCACTTTCTAACACCGTCCCCTCGGGGGTTAGGATTTTGGCATATGAATTGTGGGGGAGACACAAACATTCAGACCATAGCAAGTGACTTGCTTGAGATAAAGTTAAAAGCAATCTTGGTATTAATCCCAGGACTGTGTGATTCCACATGAGAGTAAACTGTTCACCATGGTCTTTGGCACTCAGCACATGTCTTGGGTCCTGCGTCCCATTGGTGGGGCTGTATTTTAAGAACCCTGACAAATCTGAGTTCATCCGGAGAAGACACAAAGCAACATGAAGGGAATCTTCAAATACTTGAAGGCCTCACTCAAATACTGGCAGAGCAATTAAATTTATGGCACAGGATACTTTCCTGATGGTCTAGAGGAGAATCCATTTCCTTGCCTTTTCCAGCATCTAGAGGCTGCCAGCATTCCTTGGCTGGTGGTTGCATCACTCCAACCTCTGTTTTCATCCTCACTCTCACATGTCTCTCTGACTCTGATCTCCCTGTCTCCCTCTTTCACCTGTTGGGATTCAGTTTCAATGTGAATTTTGGACAGGACATAAACATTCAAACCATAGCAGTGGACAATGCTTTCTAGAAGTTTGGCTGTGAGCAGGAAATGAGAGAGAAAAGATACAAGAGGGAAAGAGAGGTAAAACCAAAGAGGGAAGGGAAGAAATTTTAGGGTCTTTGCATGTTTATTTGTTTGTGTGTTTGTTTTAAATCATGCAGAGGAGGCTAGAACATGTTGAAATACTTCTGGCAAGGAGCCAGTAGAGACGGAGAAGTCTAAAATACAAGAGAGGCTGGTCCAAAGGTAGTGAGTTATCTCGCTTGATCGTTCACAGTCAGTTACAGATTGAACTCTTCTTTCTGCTACTTTCCCCCTTCTCACTGCTGTACTTGACTAGTCAAAAAAAAAAAAAAATACAAGAGAGAGAATGAGAGGGAGAGTAAGAGCAGGGAGGGATTAGACTGAAATCAGATGAGATGTGAGATGGTCAGAAAAGTATTGTCTTAGGAGGGTACAGCTGAAGGCACTGAAGGAGCCAACCCTGGGAAGACGGGCAGAAGAGGAACTTCGGGAGAGGGGACAGCCGGTGCAGAGGCAGTGAAGAGCCTGGTGTGTCTGAGGAACAGAAAGCTGTAATATGGTAATAAGTTAGTACGAGAAAGACAGAGTTCCAGTCAGAGACAGTCAGCCCAGATTAAATTGTGGGGACTTGTGGTCTGTGGTTAAAAAAAAAAAGGATTCCCCACTAACCAAATCTGAGTCAACATAAGCATCAAAGTAAATAATAATAGTAATGGACTTAAACTCTTTGAATAAGATAAAAGTTCATGAGTCAAAGCTGATTTAAGGAAACAAGTAACCAAACAAGGCAGAAGGGAAAGCTCTTCCTTTTTTTTTTTTTTTTGAGACAGAGTCAGGCTCTGTTGTCCAGGCTAGAGTGCCGTGGCATCAGCCTAGCTCACAGCAACCTCAAACTCCTGGGCTCAAGCGATCCTCCTGCCTCAGCCTCCTGAGTATTTTTTAGTAGAGACGGGGTCTCACTCTTGCTCAGGCTGGTCTCGAACTCCTTACCTCAAGCGATCCTCCCGCCTCGGCCTCCCAGAGTGCTAGGATTACAGGGGTGAGCCACCGCGCCCGGCCAGAAAGCTCTTCCTTACAGCAGAATGTCAACTAATAAATGTGGAAAGAGTGATGGCTCCCGCAGCTCTGGGATTATAGGCATAAGCCACCATGCCTGGCCCCCCAAGTCTTAATAAATACTTCTCATTTTTCTGTGGCACTGAAAACTTTTTCACAGGCTGGTGTTGGTTAAATTCATTCCTCTGATTCTGAGTAAGACATACAGTTGGGCCACCCTAGAGAAACATTTTGTCTACTCTGTCCTTATACTGCATATATCACCACTTTACTTCTTAATTACACATTGTACAGTCTCTAGTGGTGACATTTGTTCTTGGTACATCTGGCTTCAAATGAAACTGGCTATCTTCAATATTGCTATTGACAGCCCAATGAGAAATTACAGATTTTTGGCTGAGGAAAATAATGCCTCCTCTGGAAACCTTTATGGGCTTTTATCTCACTTCCTTGGAGAATAGAGACATAATGGATAAAAGACCGATGTGGCTGGTTGGAAGAACCAAATAGAGCCCCAGACACTTAGCAGTAGCAGGTGTCAATTGTAATCTGTTCATATCAAAGTTTATTAAATTATCCAAGGCATCTGTCTACCAGGTTTTATCCAGCAACTGTATGTTTTCACCAGTCCCTGTTTAAGGGAGATGGTGTGAGGATTTGTTGCTTCTTTTAAAAACCGCACTACACTACCATAACCGACCTTTAGTTTAGAAGGCAGCTCTTAGCCAAGCAGTGGGTGTTATTATAGGTTATGCTGGGGTGCCAGCCAGCTTGGATCACTTGGAGAACTTGGGAATTTTAAGGATGAAATTACCAGACTTAGCACTGTACCTTACCAGAGAAAGGCAGAGATACCTTTTCAGAGTTTCTACTTCATGAAAAGTCAGATATCAACTTGAATTTGGTTCTTTTTTTTTTTTGAGACAGAGTCTCACTCTGTTGCCCAGGCTAGAGTGCTGTGCGTCAGCCTAGCTCACAGCAACCTCAAACTCCTGGGCTTAAGCAATCCTCCTGCCTCAGCCTCCCGAGTAGTTGGGACTGCAGGCATGCACCACCATGCCCAGCTAATTTTTCTATATATATTTTTAGCTGTCCATATAATTTCTTTCTATTTTTAGTAGAGATGGGGTCTCGCTCTTGCTCAGGCTGGTCTCAAATTCCTGACCTTGAGTGATCCTCGTGCCTCGGACTTCCAGAGTGCTAGGATTACAGATGTGAGCCACTGCCCCCAGCCTGAACTTGGTTCTTAATTTGAGTTGTATTCATTTGTTTAGTCAACAAGTAGTGACTGAACTCCTGAACTCTGGTGCCAGGAGCTGAGGACACAATGTTGAAGAAAACAAAGTCCCTGCCCCATGGACTCTATAGTCCAGAGGGGAGACGAGATAAAGAAAGAAGCAGCTATCTTCGTAATAATTCAGCCTGATGTTATTCTGATGAGAGATAAGGGACACTGGGAAGAGATGGGAAGGGTACCAACCTGGACCCAGGGTGCCAGGTGAGACTTTCTAGAAGAAGGATGTCTGAACTGAAGGATGAGTATGAATTAAATGGAAGAAGTGTGCTTGAGGCAGAGGGAACAGCATGGGCAAAGGTTAGGAGACAAAAGGAAAATAGTCATTGGTTCCTTTGAGGAACTGAAAAGTCAGTAAGTTGGAGGATAGTGCAAGAGGTAAAGACAGATGAGGCAGCGTTCTGTGATAGAGATTTGGATTTTATTTTGAAGGCAATGGGGGAATACTGAAGTGTTGAGGCTGGTGAGTGATGTGGTCATATATGTCTTTTAAAAGATCACTTGGGGTGCAGCAGCGAAGATGTCACGGAAGGAGCAAAATTGGAAGCAGCAAGAAGAGTTAGGTAAGAAGCTGTTGCAGTGATGTGGGCAGTAGGGGGGAAAGAAGTGGCCCAGTTGTAGGAGGAATCTGTAGGCTCTGGCTTTCAAACCGAACCGATCTAGCATTTTAGGTAGAACCTAAAGGATCTGACAATGTGGGGTAGAGGAGAGGGAAGAGTTAAGGGTGACTTCCAGATTTCTCACTTGGACAGCTAGGTAGGTGGTGGTGGTGGACGAGGGACAGGGAACAGGGGATGTTTTGAGGCAGAAGTTGCCTTTCTTGGCGAAAGCAAAAGTATCTGCAGCTTTTTTGGTTTTCCTCTTTTTTAGGCTATAAAATCAGATACCAATTCCTGTGTTATATTTTATGTCAAAGAGCACTCAAGATGGGCCATTTTCCGTGAATGACCTGCAAGTATAAGAGATGGAATTCAATTTGTTAAAGATTGGCACTTTGGAGCAATTAAAACTTTCCATTCTTATGTCTCTTCCCAACGCAAGAGACACTTGGATAAAGTTCAACCCTCACAATATCACTTCACAAGATGTTAGCTTGGTTGCTCCCTGGGTTTTTTTCTCTTAATCTTTAAAAATCAAAGTAATACATACACATAGTTTTATAATGATTTGGTACTAAATAATACTAAATGGAAAGCAGGAACCCTCTCCCCAGATTCCACTCCCTAGAAACAACCACTTTCAACTACTTTCACTATTTCTTCTGGTATTTACTTACATATTTCTACATAATGTCCTTTGCTACTGTTCCATTATTTTAATAAAAGTTTCTGAATAAGACATACAATCACATTGTTCCAAAATAAAACACATAAGAAGATGTAAAGAGTAGCTCTCCGACTCCTGTCTCCCATCCAGTCCCTGCCCAACTCCATCTTCCTCTGGTAAACATTTGTTTTTTGGGGGTATACACATATACAAGAAAATGCCATTTTTCCATTTAATTTTTTTGCCTTTTTCTTTTTATACACAAAAAAATGATACAGAGTCCTGTACCAATCGTAATAAAGTAGGATGTATTGTAACAGCTCACACTTCTCAGTGGCTCCTTTCTCACACGTGCTATGGGCCCATTCTGGGCTGCCTGGGGACTTTGTTCACATTTTCCTCATCCAGGATTGCCAACCAACAGTCTCTACCATCTGGAGGGTCATGCTAGTGATGCAGGAGGCAGGGAATATGACCAGTCACTCATTGGCCCCCTGAAGTCTTCTTCCCGGAAGAGACCCATATCACCTCTGCTCCCCTTCATTGACCAAAGCATGTCACGTGGACCTGGCAGATTAAAGGGGCCGGGAAGTACAAATTTCTTGTGTGCACAGGCGCTGATGATGGTGTCATACACACACTGTTCTGCACCTTGCTTTTTTTCAGATAAGAAAATATTAATCATGCCATTTTGATAAGTAGAGTATCTGCTATGGACTGAATGTTTGTGTCCCCAAAATTCATATGTTGAAACTCCAATCCCCAATGTGATGGTATTAGGAGGTGGGGCTTTGGGGAGGTAATTTGGTCATGAGGGTAGAGCCCTCTTGGTGGGATTAGTGCCCTTATAGGAAAAGACTTGAGAGTGGGCTTTGTCTTTTCGAACATGCACCAAAGGAAGGGCAGGTGAGCTCACAGCCAGGGAGGGGGCCCTCGCCAAGAACCTGACCATGCTGGCTCCCTGATCTTGGACTTGCAGCCTCTGAACTGTGAGAAATAAATGCTTGTTGCTTAGGTCTCCCAGTTTATGGTTATTATAGCAGCCTGAACTAAGACAGCTCCTTATTCTTTTTTTAAGCTGATGGACGTTTGCCTTTTTCCAATATTTCTTTTACAAAAAATACTGCAGTGAATAAACATGTACAGAGGTTACTTTGCTCATGTGTGAATATATCTCTAAGGTAAATTCCCAGAGTAAAATTGCTGAGTCAGAGGATATATACTTTTGTCATTTTGATAGGTATGGTCAAATTGCCCTCTATAGGGGCTTGGCCAGTGTACATTCTCTCCGTCGCCCAGGCTGGAGTGCAGGGGCATGATCATAGCTCACTGCAGCCTCAAACTCCTGGGCTAATGTGATTCCCCCTCCTCGACCTCCCAAAGTGCTGGGATTACAGATGTGAGCCACTATGCACTGCCTCATTTTAGTTTTAAATCACATTTATCTTATCATGAATAAAGGTGAATTTTCTGCTAACTCTTGATGTTATAATTCAGGTTCCCTTTAATAGTAAATGACAATTTTCTTCTCCAATGCCCACTCCATCCCACACACAGATTCGTTCCCCTCCCCCTTTCCATTTCTAGTTATACTACAGTTCTGGGTTAATTCAGTACTCAGTTTACATTATCATGTCATGAAAATATATTTAGCTATAGTGCCAGATAATGTTCTATGACAAAATGTTCTCTAGTGTGCTATCCTATACCTTTGCCGACTTAATAATTGCCTCAGTATTTTTTACTAATATACTTTTCGTCTATTTATCCTTATAGAGTTTTATCCCCCATTCATTCCACTGGATCTAGTATATTCTTATTAGCAGTTTTCCACAAATGATCAAACATATTAGATAACTTATTGATTCCATTTTTTCGGGAGACTTCGTTCCCAGAGCCATCTGTCTGCCTTGCTGCACTATTTGCTCTCCAGGCCTGCTTCTTGGATCCCACATGCTCCTCTTTCTTGGCTTACTCTGTGTTTAATTAGTACATACCATTCAGTAACTTTCAGAAAATTCTATGTTTATGTCTTCATGACTTTGTTGAACCTCCCTTTTGATATTGGACTAGAATGGTATTCCAGGGTAAACGTCATTTTCTCTCCAGTATGAAGACATTACTTCATTGGCTGCTAGTAACCAGTGATGCTGTGAAGAAATATGATTCTGTTCTGATTCCTACTTGTGGCAGAGGCTTCTATTTGTCTTCCAATATCTATTTTATTCTTACATTTTAATTTTTTTTTTTTTTTTGAGACAGAGTCTCACTCTCTTGCCTGGCTAGAGTGCCGTGGCATCAGCCTGGCTCACAGCAACCTCAAACTCCTGGGCTCAAGTGATCCTCCTGCCTCAGCCTCCCGAGTAGCTGGGACTACAGGCATGTGCCACCATGCCCAGCTAATTTTTCTATATATATTTTTAGCTGTCCATATAATTTCTTTCTAATTTTAGTAGAGACGGGGTCTCGCTCTTGCTCAGGCTGGTCTTGAACTCCTGAGCTCAAGTGATTCTCCTGCCTCGGCCTCCCAGAGTGCTAGGATTACAGGCGTGAGCCACTGTGCCCGGCCTCCATTTTGTTCTTTAGTAAAATAACGTCTAACTTCTAGCCTGGCTGGAGATCACATTTCCGAGCCTTCCTTGCAGTGCTTTATGGAAATGTGACTAAGCTCTGGTCAGTGGGGCCTGAGCTGAAATTATGTTTTCTACTTCCAGCTTGTGTCCTGGAAGGAATCAGCACCCAACAGCGTTTCTCTTTTCCCTCCTCCCCATGGAGGGGTGCAGACATGATGGAGGGGCCTCGTCTGCCACTGTGAACTCTGAATTGGAAGCTGCAGGATGAGGTTCCCAGAGCTGCCCTTCTAGCTCTGGATGCTCCCTCAGAACTGTGATATGAGTCAGGAATAAATTTCTATCTTGATTATGCCACTCCATTTTTTATATGTACATCTATATTAATGCAGCTTAGATTCTTCATTAATACACTGTGTTTTGTATACAGTCTGTTGGGTTTTTTCCTTTTCCTCTCTCTCTGAAAGTTTTAGGATCTTCTTTTTATCCCCAGTGGTTTGAAATTTCATGATTATCGCCCTGTCATAGGCCTTAAATTCAGTGTGCAGGGCACTGTGTTCTTTTAATCTGAATTATTGTATTCTTCAATTCTGTAAAAAGCTTTTTGTATTATTTATTCAAAGAAGTAGCTTCTTTCCATTTTCTCTGTAGTTTGTCTGAAATTGTATCATTTATCATTTGTACCCCTTCCTGAAGTCCTTTCTTTCCTTCCTTCTTTTTTTTTTTTAACTTTTTTTTTGGGGGGGAGGTGGACAGAGTCTTGCTCTGTCACCCAGTCTAGAGTGCTGAGCCATCAACCTAGGTCACAGCAACCTCAAACTCCTGGGTTCAAGCAATCCTCCTGCCTCAGCCTCCTGAGGAGCTGGGATTACAGGCATGCACCAACACACCTGGCTAATTTTTTTATTTTTAGTAGAGACAGGGTCTCACTTTTGCTCAGGCTGGTCTCAGACTCCTGAGTTCAAGTGATTCTCCTGCTTCGGTCTCCCAGAGTGCTAGGATTACAAGCGTTAGCCAAGGCGCCCAGCCTCTTTTGGTGCATTAAAAAAAAAAAAAAAGTCCATATTGTTTTCCATTTTCAAGACCTCTTTCTCATTATTCTTTTTTATCTCTCTGAAGATATTAATTATAGATTTTGATTTTCTTTTGTTCTCACTTGATCCTGTTTGTGTTGTCTTTCTTATGTTGGAGGCTTTCAAATGTTTGATGGTGCGTGGCTGTTGATACAAAACAGTGAGGCAGCTCTAGCTGGACTGGCAGGGCTTGTCAACAGAGGGTGACTGGGTGGCAAGTCTTTCTTATGGGGCACACCTAAATGTCAGCATCTGACAGCTTTTCCTGAGAGCACAGTAATTTCTCAAGAGGAGAATCCTGTAGTTTCCTGGCAGGTTGGGGCAGGTTGTGGAAGGGGGCACATGCCTCACCCACAAAGGGAGAGAGAGTACACTCCAAACTGGCTGTCATGCATAAAGACATTATTGCTTCACTTTAGCAAGCCAATGGTTTTGAATATTTTCCTCTAGCAATGACAGCATATGTATGTTTGTTTATTCATTTAACAAATATTTATGCTGAGTCCCTGTGTGGGTGTGTGTGAGAGAGAAAGAGAGAGAGAGAGAGATTCTGGGAGGACAACATTAAGAATCTACACCTCTGCTCTGTCTTGTACCAGATGTGATCTCGATGTATGTCTAAGAAACGACTGCTGTCTTGGGGGTTGTGTAGAGGTCACCAGGGGAGCCTCAGGCCGGAGCTCACCAGTGCTTTTCTGGGAATGGGGAAGAATGTGAGGCTCTATTCCTTCCCACTCGTTTCACAGATACAGAATTTTCCCTCCTTATCTGTCCCCTGCCCCTAAAACGTATCTACCAATTATATATTTATGGACTAATTTGCTTAGATAAAACCTTTGAAATGCCGATACACCTGAGAAAATGAAAGCCTGCCAGTCATTCATACCTTGATATCAATTGCATTAACTAGATAATCACTTAAACCTAACTAAGCTGTGGGGTGTTAAACAGTAAGAAGCAAAGATCGCTAAATGCCAGTGGAAGACGAAGCTGAATGTATTTGCTAGTCTGGTGTGGGAGAGCTGCATCCTTCAGATTTGAGCTCAGTGGGTCTCAGGGCAGAAACCAAAGGGCTAGGTATAGAGCCAAAAAGTGAAAGGAAGGCAGCACTGTGGGCTCAGGTCTCTGGGTGGCATACAAGGAGGCATGGAGGATTGCGAAGGCTCTTTTGTGAGTGATCATTTTCCTTTCAAGTGTCACATCCCTGATTCTGGGAAGCTGGCATGCATACAGGTACAGGAGGGGTTTTGTAAGGTTCTGGTGGGCCCAGGACAGGATTCAGCAAACAGGATTGTCTCAAGATGATAGAAGCTTAGCAAAGTGGTTTTTGTTGTTGTTGTTGTTTTGTTTTGTAAACAGGGACCAAGTGTTTCCATTAAGAAGTATGAGGTGGGCGAGGTACCTTTACAGGAGGCTTGGAGGTCTTCCAGGGGGGGCATTGCTGCGTTGGGGAGAGCAGTGAGGAGAGGAGGCCTCTGGCAGTGTGAGAAGGCTGTAGAGAGAAGTATACTCGTTTGGAAGAGGAACTTAGAGTTCACTGCTTTATCCAGGGTCCCAGGGACACCCTCCGCTTCTGAAAATCATCTCTGGGAGGTCGTGGCTGTCCTTCATGCAGTAGTAGGTAAGTTGAAAAGTCGGTCTCCATAAATAAAGTAGATTTAGGCGAGTCATAAGCAACTCCACCCAGTCCTCCCCGACAGGCTGCACTTAGATACCCTCCTGCTCTCTGTGTGCTGGCTTTCTGTCGCCCTTCTCTGCCTTGGGTCTTTGTTCTCTTCTTCCCCTTAGCATCTTCTCTCCCTGGTCCCCCACGCTGCCCAGGATCCACCTTTGTAGACATTCCCAGCTGCACCTTTCCTGCATTACGAAAGGTACAGATCCTTCACCTCGACTGCCTGGTAAACTTCAGGAAATTGTACAAAATGTGGAACAGAACAATGAAGAATATCCTAATAGGTAAAGAGCTCTTATAGCTTAGTAGACAGTATGAAAGTAAGTAAAATTTAAAAACTGTTGAAACCCCCCAAAATACTTTAAGCCTTGAGAGAGAAAGATGTGACTGAGTCACATGTGGTTCCAATTTCTGCTTCTCAGATTATCAATTAACTCTCTTATTTTTCTTGTTCTGTACAATGACTAGAGAGAATTAAACAATGTCAGCTACAAAAACCTCCTGCCTTCTTAATTAATAATGCTTGTTAAAGATTAACTTTCCCCTTCTTGTCCTGCTTTGTTTAGACCAGATGACAGAAAACCCATGACTATTATACACTCTGTAAAAAAATGTTAAATGTACCCTGCCTCCCCCCCAAAAAAACCCTGCCTATAGCCAATCAAATGGCTATAACTGTGTGACAACCGTGTATGAATAATGTTGTGATCCTACTAAAAACTCCTCTGCCTCTGCCTATGTAAATGAGATCTTAACTTCCCTACTTCAGAAGGCTGGCTCTAGTCCTTTGGAGTTGGCGTTTCCAGGTGGTCCATCCTCGCACTTTGTGCTTGTACAAACTCTCTTTAAATTAGATTCTTTGGATTATTTTAGATACACAAGAGAAAACTGAATATCTTGGTAGAAACATGAGCATGGTCATGAAAAGACAATTTGCATCAGCGGGAACACAAATGACCAATAAATACGTAAAAATATTCAGGATCAGAGGTAGTTCAAACACCGTAAGAGGAAACAACACTCAGGTTAGATTTCTTTCTAGTAGTTGGTGTAAGGTTTTAAGACCGGAGTCCACGGGAGGGGTGGCACAGTCGAAAGTTAAAGCACCCTCCCAGGTTTCGGCACCAAATGGAAGGTTTTTTGGAGTGGCCAGTGCCAGAGAAAGAAAGACGAGCAGAGTTAAAAGGGATAAGTAAAGAGGCTTTATTGGGGCGCTCCCGGGTAGGGGTAACGGGTCCCAAGAGAGGGGCCTGGGTGAACCTCATGGTCCCACGAGTGGAACCAGAGAAGCCGCCCCACCCAGAAGTCTGGGTGGGCTTATATACTTTTTTAGGGCTGGGGGATGGGAGTTTCTCTGGAGGGAAGGTTTCGGCGGGAAGAGTGAGGAATTTCTTTGTTTCAGCTTTAGGGCGGGTATGGAGGAGTAGGAGGGGCTTCCTCTTTTTCCATTAGGGAGGGGAGAGGTGCCTGCCACCAGCCTTACAGTTGGCATAAAAGTTAAAAGTATATTCTCTCTCATATCCAACATTCGTGAAGTAGGGGGAAAGGGGCTCTGTTGTACTCCGCAGATGGGAATATACAGGCAGCATAATTTTCTAAGACGATAAATGGGCTTTATTTCACTTCTATTGAAATATCTTAAATGTGTATCAAGAAGAATAATAGTATATTATACATATATTTAATATACTTAATATACATAAATAATAAATATATAATATTTAAAAATTAAGAATAATCTAAATGTCCAAGAATAGGTAAATTATGTAGTTGTGGCCGGGCGAGGGTGCTCACGCCTGTAATCCTAGCAGTCTGGAAAGCCGAGGTGGGCGGATCGTATGAGCTCAGGAGTTCAAGACCAGCCTGAGCAAGAGTGAGATGCTGTCTCTACTAAAAATAGAAAGAAATTATCTGGACAACTAAAAAATATATATAGAAAAAATTAGCTGGGCATGGTGGCGCATGCCTGTAGTCCCAGCTACTTGGGAGGCTGAGGCAGAAGGATTGCTTGAGCCCAGGAGTTTGAGGTTGCTGTGAGCTAGGCTGATGCCATAGCACTCTAGCCAGGGCAAAAGAGCGAAACTCTGTCTCCCCCCAACTCCCCAAAAAATTATGTAGTTGTATATTATATAGCTATGCAAGTGATGTTACAGAGAATAATGATTTAAAAATAATCAAGATATATTTTCAAAGTTCAAAAAATGATGTTTATGTATACATATATATGCACACACAAACAAAATGATATGTATACACACACATACTTGCATGTTAATGAAAAAACACCTGAAAGATTGAACATCAGAATATTAAAAATGTTATGGAAGTACAGGTGACTTTTCTTTTTTTAACTTATCTATGTAAAATAAAAATTATAGGAGGCCATTGTTCTGGACTAAATTTCTGCTCTAGGCCCTAACAGAGAGAACTAAAAATCAAAATGAAGTGGCCCGTGCTTAAGTTCCACTTCACCAAACACAAACTGAGTTATTATCTGACCTACTGAGAAATCAGGAGAATGAGCTAAGAGCCAGCTTCCCAAACAGGCCAGTTTAAATGTGCAATGGGCATGACAATGAAGTTCCCTCTATTTTAATCCTTACACAAAAGAAGTAGCCTGCAGTGACCTTGTGTTAACTAACTTTTCTATTATTCTATCTAAAAGTAACTAATACACTTTTTGTTTTTCACTTCTGCTGTCTTTACCCCTTTTGTCTGTAAAGCCAGCCTCTTCTGCTCAGCTTGTTGGAACACTTACTCTGTTTTGTGGATCAAGCAACACTCTATGAAGTGTTGCTTGATTCTAGAATCACATATAAAACAAATTGAGATGCTTAAATTTGTTGTAATTTTGTCTTTTGACATCTTTCTCTTCTAAATTTTCTATAATGAATATGTATTGTTTCTGTAACAAAACAACAACAGTGAAATATTTTCAGACCAACTGGGACTCAGCTTCTGCTTGGTGCACCCCAAGTGCAGAGTTGAGGCACACTTTAAAGGAAGTTATTTGTAAAGGGTCGAACAGGGATTACTTAGTCACCATTCAAAAATCATTTGCATTTGAACAGAGGTCCCCAGACCATAATGCAAAGGAAAGAACAAATATCTTTTTTCTGGTTTCATAAGATACGGTAAGTATCACCACACTGAAAGGACAGAAGATACAGAATCACCTTAACACAAAGGAGCAAACATCTTTTTTTCTGGTTTCATAAGATACAGAATCGCTATTCCCAAAGGGCAGAAGATGCAGAATCACTATTCCCAAGAGGCAGTAGTAATGGTGGGAATTCCTGCCCCTGTGTGAAGGAGGAGGGGTGATAAAGAGACTTCTGAGCAGGTGCCCTGCCTCCATCGTTTTAGATCATGCTTTGGGGACAACTGCCGGCAGAGAGAGCTGACTATGGACACAGAGCTGATGATTTCCTTATCAGCTGACTTCTGAAAGAGAGACCAGTCTTTCAGTGAATTTCCAGAAGCAGGACCATGACATGTGGGGAGAAGCCACAAGGAGAGGTGGGCAGAGATAGAACATCCTATGCAGGAAGGAGGGGGTCTGAGCACAGGTGGTTTCAGAGCTGAGTCTAGACGATAGTTTGTCAGGGGACCTTGGAGAGTATCCAGGCCTTTGGCAGACCAGGTGCCTTAGGGCTATTTTTATAATACTTAGATTCTATTTGTCAATGCAGGTTCCTGATTGTCATCAACACAACCAATTGAAAAGACAAAGCTGAATGTATTGCTCCCTAAGATGAGAGAATACCACCTCCACAGAGCTTTGGCAGTGGCTCAGATTGGAAAAGCAAAGTGGAAATTGACTTAGAAATGGAAGTGTCAAAAAGCAAAATTACAATTTTACATTAAAGATCTAATTGGCTTTTAGTAGCAATTTAAAATCTCATCTGGCCAGACATGGTGGCTCATGCCTATAATCCCAACACATTAGGAGGCTGAGGCGTGAGGGTCACTTGAGGCCAGGAGTTTGAGACCAGCCTGGGCAGCATGGCAAGACCCCAAATCTACAAAAAATTTTAAAAAATTAGAAAAAATTTTAAAAACAGACAAAAAAGGTGCTCCATTGGTCATAGAAGAACAGTTAGTTTTTATAAGGTTGCTTGTGCTGGAACAAGGAAACGGCATAATACAAAAATTAGATTGGTTAATATCAGGTTACTTCAGGTTACTTTTTTTATAAGGGTTTGTGTTCAGATTAAAGCAGAGGGAACTTCCTTACCGTGCCAGCTAAAACTGGCCTATTTGAGAATTTGGCTATCATCACTCTCCTGGTCTCTCGGAAGTTCAGATAAACAACTTGGTTTCTGTTTGGAGATGTGGAACTATATCATGAGTGACTCCATTTTGGTTTGGTCTGTTGGGGCCTAATGCAGCAACTCAGTCCAAATCAATGGCCTCCCATAAATTTCATTTTTCAGGAGTTTTGTTTAAGGTGGGTCTTTCACTATGGGAGACATGATTCTGACTGGGCAAGGATGACAATACAACTGCCCAGAATTGGTGAGGATTTTGAAGCAAGGAATTCAAAGAATCTTAGGATGCAAACCTGTCTGTTGATGGCCTCCACTGAAGAGTTGCTGGGTCTTGGTTGGCCTGGGACCTCTTGGCATGGCAGACTTTGCTGCCCGGCCACGCTGCTCCTGTCACTGAATCTGCATGAGGAGACCAAGTTTCAGAAGGAGGTGGTACAGGTTCACTGTGTTAAAGAAAAAATTATTCATGCCACTTGTTAAAGATGGTAAGGCAGACTTTATTCAACGAGACGATGGAGATGGGTATGGAGACCATTACAACTTAGTCTTGCAGGGAGATTGGTCTCAACTCTGATTCCAACAAGGACAACTGAGGATTTATAACCCAGGAGCAGGCTGGGGTCAGTGGGTGGAAAACCACTAAGAGGAAACATCAAAGATGAAGGTTTCTGGCTAAGCAGACTTGATAGGACTATTGCTGAAGGCAGGCCTGGGTGATAAGATATTGAGGGTGGCCAGATACCAAGGGTGGGGAATTTTCACTAAACTGATTTAGCAGGATTCTTGCTTAAACTGGATTCTACAAGGGCAGAGAGGGAAGTCCAGGTCAGGCCCAGTCAAGCAGAGGACTCAGAGGAGCCTGACTAAAGTTTTGGTCAAGGGCATCTTTGTCAGCCCAGCAATAGGAGCAAGAAAAACTTACTCCTAGTCTATGTGGGTCGCATGTCTCCAGCACTTTACAAAACCCAGATCTGAGCATATTTCTCCCAGTTTAGTACTGTTACAAGATTTAGGCTCTTCAGAGGTAAAAAGACTGGAAATGGCAAAGACTATGCCTTTGTGGACTTTTACTCTGATGGTGTTTCTAAGATAGTTGCCAAAACGATGAACTACCTTTAAGTGTCATTTTATACCACTTGAAAAAATACAGGAAGAACCTTTTAGAGAGTGGAATGTTCCATTTAAAAAAGCCATCATGTGCTGGCCTCGGCAGCTCATATACTACCACTGGAATGATACAGAGATTAGCATGGCGCCTGTGAGTATGATGTGCAAAATTTGTGAAGCATTCCATATTTTTTAAAAAATAAGAATAATTAAAAAGTCATCATATCCAGTGAAACAATATAATCAGAATTGGACTTTTCTAGAAAAGCTGCAGATGGGGAGTGATTTAAAAAGAAAGAAAAATTACTCAGGAAAAGATTAACCAAAAAAGGGATTGATTATAATTTTCCTTCACTGATTTTACAGGGAAAAAGAAATGTTTCAAATACAGATTTTCAGAAATCTGCAAATAGCCTGGTTTTACCTAAGAAGAAGAAAAAAGAGTTTTCAGAGCATTCCTATGAGAAGGGAATAAAAGCCTTTTATCTGAGGAATGCAAGCCCTTTTAAATTATCAGGCCTGGAAAGGCATTTAAAATATAACAGCAGTCACATCTCGCTCCCCCTTGAGCTAAATAATTAC
This sequence comes from Lemur catta, assembly GCF_020740605.2. Lineage (NCBI taxonomy): Eukaryota > Metazoa > Chordata > Mammalia > Primates > Lemuridae > Lemur > Lemur catta. The sequence goes on from NC_059128.1 coordinate 149,512,257, forward strand.
CTCTTGAAGCCACTTGCTGTGCCATCTCTAGACTAACTGACATCAAGCAGTCATAAAATTCCACACACCCTATGGTTCAACAATACACAGCCAATCACACCTTAGTGTTATTTCTGTTAACCAACAAAAATTCCTGAAGAACAGGAATTGTAATTGCCTCTCTCCTGATTCATGCTTTTTTTCCCTTAAAACCTTGAGCCTCTCTTCTTTGGAGCACTCCCCAAGGCAACTTGGAAGTGTGTCCCTGGCTGCAGCCCTCAACCTCTGTGCTTGAATAAATTATCTTTAAACTACATTCTGACTTTTCTGATTATTTCAGGTTGACACCTAACACTCGTGAAAAGATGGTGAATAGCCAGAGCCCCACACCGGTTGGTACCCCAACATGTTTGGAGAGATGAAAATCTGAAATGACATATGACATAAAGGAGTAATGATGATGAAGGTAATGAAATAGTTTTCAAATAGCCCATATCTGGTGTAAAAAAGGAAATACAAAAAACTCAAACATCTACACATTCAGGGAAAAAAGATGAAGAAAAAACAATCAGTGATTATGAGTGTATTATGTATAATATTTCTTCTGAAAAATATAGTGATTTTGGTATGAGAGCTTATTTTTCTTATTTAACGGGCACGATAAAATGCAATCACTGACAAGACTTTTTGGAAGAAAAACATTGACTTAGCTCAAGTCAGTAAGAAAAACAATCAGTAATGCTGGCTTGCCAGCCCTTGCTGAAATACAGGGGTGCATACCAGCCTGCAATGCTGGGCTCCTGCTGTTTCTTTGTTCTGGTCTCCTCTAGTTTTCCTTGCAAATTTCATGACATCCTTAGTTACTCTGCCTGGATAGAAGGGTCACAATTAACTGCAGGTTTAAGTATTAAAAATACTTTTTAGAGGCAGGGTCTCGCCATGTTGCTCAGGCTGGAGTACAGTGGTCATTCACAGACACCATCATAACTCACTACAGCCTTGAACAACCGGGCTCAAGCCATCCTCTGACCTCAGCCTCCTGAGTAGCTGGGATTATAGTCTTAGGCCATGGCCCCTGGTTTCACCAATCTTGCTTAACCATTTTACATGGTTCTCTGCTAGACCATGCGCATTTAACCCATAGGATATTTTAGATTTCAATATCAGATGGTTGAAACTGGAAGTAAAATTATATGGAGGGTGAGAAGGCAGTTCAAGTGTTCATACAGATTCATTTATGTGTATATGACTTACTTTTACCAGTAATGTTAAATTAGTTTTTAGTTGGCTAGTGTAGATTAATAAACACAATTTTGTATCAGTATCATTGATGTAGTAGTATTTTCCAAGATTCAAACAGTACCCAGCAGATAAACATTTTCTACAATTTATTTAGGCCGGGCGTGGTGGTCACGCCTGTAATCCTAGCACTCTGGGAGGCCGAGGTGGGAGGATTGTTGGAGCTCAGGAGTTCGAGACCAGTCTGAGCAAGAGCAAGACCCCATCTCTACTAAAAATAGAAAGAAATGATCTGGACAGCTAAAAATATATAGAAAAAAAATTAGCTGGGCATGGTGGCGTATGCCTGTAGTCCCAGCTACTCGGGAGGCTGAGGCAGTAGGATCGCTTAAGCCCAGGAGTTTGAAGTTGCTGTGAGCTAGGCTGACGCCACGACACTCTAGCCAGGGCAACAGAGCAAGACTCTGTCTCAAAAAAAAAAATAAAAATAAAAATAAAAAAAGAAAATACAATTTATTTATATGTAAATGGGACTTCGGAGTCTTGAAATAAAATAGTAAGTTTTGACCTTCTCAACTGGAAAAAAAAAAAAAAAGAGTTGATGAGTCTTTCGGAAAATTCCTGTCATGAACAATCTAGCCATTTTCTGGGCAAAGTCTTCTGGGATGGGGAAGTCATGGTAATGAAGACAATGAAATACTAAAGTTAAGTTATGCGGGTGGGGGTGGGGAGCTAGTTTCAGACCTTCGTGCCCAAGCTGTGTGTGGAGGGAAATGGTTTCAGCTCTTATTTTTGACCTTGAGTGTAAGAGTGCTCGTCTCTATGCATTTTCCTTGCTTTCCCAGGTTGGTCACTTTACTGGGAGGAGGAAATACTGACTGCCAATCAATCCAGCTTCTGTTCAGATTTCTTATCTTAGGTGAGCTCTTGTACAAATCAGTCCTGTATTGTTATTAATATTTACCATTTATTGGTTCTGTGTGTCCCGCCAGTGCCAAATTAAGTATCTGCCTATCTGCCATAAGTCAGGCTCTGTGCTAAGCATTTTATTATTATTTATCATTCATTTATTCATTGTTTTTTAAAACAATTTTTCAATGAACTGCTATTTGATATCAAGCAAAGTGCTAGGTGCCAGACATAAAATCATGAGCAGGTCATAGCTCCTATTCTCAGGTAGTTAATTCACTAGGAATCCAATCGTCAAAGCAATCCCAAGGGATACATTGTGTTAATGTTCTTTAAGGAAGAGGAGACAGGATGCAGAATGCCTACGTGACTTGTCCACATTCCCCTGGTAGCACTGGGCCAAGCTTGCACTCAACCCTTCCTAATCTGACTTGAAGGGAAGCCCTGCCCTCAGCTTCCTCGTTAGTCTGTTTACCCTGGGGCTGGTCACCCTTTGTTATGTTAAAGTCCAAAGTTCCTGAGCTGTGGAGCTGAGAACCTGAACTTCTAGCTAAAGGTCCTCCTGGACTTTAACTTGACTTCTAAAGCCCTTGCCTTCCCGTCCCCAATTTGTCCCACTGAAGGATTGAGTGGGAAGTGGTCACTCCTTCCTGGGGCTGAAATAGTCAGCAGACACCTCTTCCTTGAGAAGTGGGTTAGTATTACCCCTCCTCCAGAGAGAATGCAGTGTTCTGTTATTCTTCTCCTGAAACATGCCCAAGTCAAGTCAGCAACCAAGAGACAGAGTTGAACCCTGAAATGATTCAGGGCCACAATTCTCATTTTATTACATCCCACTGCAAGGGTTTTGAAAGATTGCTACTGTGCTCATCAAGATCAGGGAATACATAAATATTTTTAGTACATAAACTGCTGTGAATTGAGGTTATCCAAGATACATGACTAATATGGGGATTTGTGCTCTGGCAGTATACTCAAAGCAAAAAATGCTAGAAAAAGGAAGATTTTTCTGTCTTAAAGGGTTATCATGTGTGCTTCTGAAACAGCTTGTAAAAATAGAATGGATGGCTTTTATTTTTAAATTTCAAATATTTGCAAAACACGTTGGGGAATAAAAAGAGATTAAGGATTTGAGAATTGACAAATGCCACTCCCTGCCTATCTGGAAGTCCATAATACATCCACAGGTGCTTTTCTGGAAGCCTGGCAATGCTAGGCTGTTGGCCACATTAGCACTAAATCCAGGTCTGGTGCAAGAAGCCTACACTCCTAGGCCCTGCTCGGCCCTTTTGAGCTCTGTGTCCTCAGGCAGATTTCCGTATCTGCACTCTGAGTTTTTGTCTGGGCCAGCATAAAAGAATTTTCTAAATCCTAAAGACAGCTCATATTAAACAAACATCAGCTACTGGGATTGAAAATACAACTGCAATCCTTTGGGGAAATTAGTACCAGATAAGAGCATATCATAGATTAGAGAGCTTTATAAAAAAGAAATTACAGTTGGCTTCTGTGTTGGCAGGTTCTGCATCTGTATATTGACCCAACAGTGGATGGAAAATATTCAGGAAAAAATATCAACAAAAAACCCGCCAATACAATAAAATATAATACAAATGAAACAATAATACAATAAACTATTATATTTATATAACATTTTCGTTGTATTAGCTATTATAAGTAATCAAGAGATGATTTAACATATTGACTGCCACACTAGAAAAAAATTTTTTCCTTGGGGCCACAGTGCTTTATTATGAAAATAGAATAAAAACTTTGAAAACAACACAATCCTTTCTAACTTAATGCAAAATTTGTTATTTTTTATTGTTTTCTGCGTGTGAGTTATATGCAAGTTGAAAAATAGTTCACATGGCTCCCAAGGTTAAGAGATGTGTGAGTTACATATGCTTCACGAGGCCCCAGGCTCAAAACTAGTGTGAGTTAAATACAACTCACATGGCAGTTAATGTTAAAGTATACAGGAGGATGTGTGTATATGCAAATACTATATCATTTTATATAATACCAGGGACTTGAATGTCCATGGGTTTTGGTATCTATGGGGGGTCTTGGAGCCAATCCCCATTGGATACTGAGGGACAACTGTATCTCCCAAGGTGAGGATTGTTAAGTGCTTAGCAGAAATCATTAACATAAAAGGGGTTAAGTCTCCCAAGTTGTTCTTTCATTTTGTCTTTTGAGCAATGCATTGTCATTGAACAAGGGCATTTACAAAAGTTCTGAATTAATAGTAACCCTAGTCTACATTAAATCCTTCATTTCACAGATGGGGAAACTGAGACCCAGGGAGACTAAGTGATTTGGCTAGTGGCAGGGCTGGGTCAAGGATGTTAGCCTCCCAACCAGGCCAGGGTTCTTTCTGTATCACTCATTTGGTCTTTGTTTGGATTGCTTCCCTCCATGTTTCCAGTTTGGGTTATCAGGAGCACCCTGAATTTCTGCTCTGGTTTGCCTTTGATTATAAATTTCTCCTCTCCCTACTCTGTTCTTGCTCTTCCCTTTGCCATTCCAAATTGGCATCCAGCCAGGCATGTATCAAACACATAATATATATATATATTTTAAGAATTACATTATTTATTTTTATTTCAAAAAATTTAGGGGGGACACAAGTGTTTTTTATTATGTGGATAAATTGTATGATGCAGTCAGGGCTTTCAGTGTACCCATCACCAGAATAGTGTACATTGTATTCAATAGGTAGATTTTTATCCCTCACTCCCCTCTCCCTTCTTAGTTTCCATTGTTCATTACCATTCTTTAAGACCACATATATCCTTCTTTTAGCTCCCACTTATAAGTGAGAACATGTGATATCTGTTTTTCCATTCCTGAGGTGCTTCACTTTGGATAATGCTCTCCAGTTCCATCAAAGTTGCTGCAAAAAGACATTATTTCATTCCTTTTTATGGCTGAGTAGTACTCCATGGTGTATACATACACCACATTTTCTTTATCCACTTATCAGTTGATGGGCACTTAGGTTGGTTCCATATATTTGGAATTGTGAATTGACAGGCACATAGTATTGATCATCCTTGCTTCTCTTCCTCTACTTTCTCTCCTCTCTTCTGACCTGAAATCATCAATCTTTTCTCTCCAAAAGACAAAACAAAACTAACCACCTACCCTCTTTCTAAGCAGGCTAAGTAGTTCTCTAAGTACTCAGTCCAGCAACTTGTGCAAGACCTGCACCCTCCATTGGTATGGAGGGTAAAATTTGACAATTAATGGGGGAGTGCATTCATTTAAAGGGTATTAAGATGTAGGGGACCTTAAGGTTTCCCCTGGAGGACTTCACCTGGGATAGTGTCCACTCGTTGATTGTAATAGAGGAATAACTTAGATTTACTGTGGATAATTAAGAAGCACTCATTCATCTTATCTCTCACTTATGATTTCACTTATGTAGTACTTACTGTGCTCCCACCAGGAAGCCTGAGGCTGGGTCCTGGAGGTGCAGTAGTGCAAGGGAAGGCACCATCCTTACATCCACAGTGTTTATAGTTTATCTGAAAGACAGATATTAAACAAATAATTAGAATAAGGATATGTATGGGGTGTTTGGGGGACAGATCAGAAGCACCTAACTCAGTCAAGGCCTCAGTAGAGTCCTCTTTGAGAAAGTGCCTGAACCATGCACAGGAGTTGGTAAGGTGAGAGGAGGAAACAGTGATGTGTGAGTTCTGGGAGGAGGGTAGAGTGGGGAGGGTCATTGTGTCTGAGGGACAGAGGAGGAGCAGAATGCTCCAAGGTGAACAGCAATCAGATTAAGGAGGACCTTGTTTTTCATGACAACAAGTTTAAGCTTTGTCTCAAGGGCAGGAGGAAGTCACTGAAGTATTTGTTAAGCTGGGAAGAGACATAATCAAACTTTCCTTTTGAGTAATAATTCTGGCTGCAATTGAAGGGAATGATTGGAGACTTGTCTCTGGGAGAGTAATAATGCCCTTGGCTAGGATAGAAGTGGAAAGCAGTAGGTGGATTGGGGATAAATAATAAAATCAACAATGCTCATTTTTGGTGTATGAGCATCTGAGCAGGGTTAAGAAAGAGGTAGGAATTGAGAATGGTGGTGTCTGGCCTGGGCATCTGATGGATTGTGAGACAGAGAAAGATGGATGAGCTCATTGAAGGCACACTGAATTACCCTATGTGTGTGGTAGGTGAGTGCGCGCAGTTTGCGACTCTCCCAACAAATCAGGTCCCAGGCAGGAATGTTGTAAGAGATTGGAAATAAAGGAGACAGAGACAAAGTATGGATTAAAGTGATGGGGAAATCAGGGTTCCAGCATTCCTGTGAGACAGGAGGCCATGAGCGGAGTGTGCATCAATATTCATTCTTTCAGCAAAGAATTTTTGTTATTATTTTTTAATATGAGAAATGTTTAACAAAATTAGAAATCATGAAGATGTATATTAAGATAGAAATAACAATTTTCTCCCTTAAAAATTTGGCCATTTTTTTAAATGTTAGAAATAGTGAATACACAGGAGCTAAATGTCCATTAATAAGGAATAGTTTTATTTTATTTTTTTTCTTTATTTTTTTTTTATTTCAGCATATTATGGGGGTACAAAAGTTTAGGTTATGTGTATTGCCCTTGTTCGCCCCTGCAATCTGAGCTTCAAGCATGTCCATCCCCTAGATGGTGCACATCACACTCATTATGTATGTATACACCCATCCCCTCCCCCCACAACATCTGCCTGACACCCGATTAATGTTATTCCTAAATGTGTTCTTAGGTGATGATTAGTGAAACCAAGTTGATGATGAGTACAGGTGGTGCTTAGTTTTCCATTCTTGGGATACTTCACTTAGTAGAATGGGTTCCAGCTCTATGCAGGAAAATACAAGAGGTGCTATATCACCACTGTTTCTTATAGCTGAGTAGTACTCCATGGTATACATATACCACATTTTATTAATCCACTCATGTATTGATGGGCACTTGGGTTGTTTCTACATCTTTGCAATTGTGAATTGTGCTGCTCAGCAAAGAATTATTATCAGTCACCGATTTACATGTACCTATCATGAGTTTAAGTTTCAAGATCTCCCAAAGTAACAATAAACTAGCTAAGATTACACAAGGTAAAGATAAAATCCTGAGTCAGCAGTAAAGCATATAATTCAAACAGGAACAAAGAGACCACATACTTCTTTCTACTTTATCTAGTTCCTCATTTACTGTGACAGTGACTCAGAAGAGAGATAGTTACATTGCCTCAGGCTTAGAGTAGCAAACTGCTCTTACCTGCTGGGCTGACATCCTTTGATCATTCTCTCCACCTTCGGATTACAAGCCCCTGTCCTTTGCAGACATCCAGGCTGTGTCCCTCAGGTTTCAAGGGGGGTCCGTCTGCAGATATCCCTGATCAGTGGAATGTCCCCCTCAAGATCGAGCAGCTTTTGCTCAGTGAACTGACATGTCCACAGGTTGCTCTTTGGCAAAATCCTGTCCCACTCTGGGGTTCTCATGTCTTACCCTAACCCTCAACAAGTGAGGGTGGTGGGGGGCACACTGGTGCAGAGTAGGCCAGATCTTGTCTGCAGAGGAATTTGGCCAGCATTCATTCATTCATTCATTCAGTCAATTTGTTTTAAAATTATTTTAGGATATACGTATTTCAGATACTATTCCTTAACAGTACATATAAAGTTCTCTCATTCTATTTTCGTAAGTTTTATTGGAGTGGAAGGAACATACAGAAATGTATATTTACTGTAAGTATATATACAGCTCATTGACTTTGGCAAAGATAATTTTATACTGTGTAACCACCACCCAGATCACAGAACATTATCAGTGCTCCCAAAGTCCCCTCATGTGGTTTCTAGTCATTACCATCATTATCCCAGCTTCCAGAACCATAGATTAGTTTCTCCTGTTTAAAAATTTCATATAAGCCCTATGTGGTGGTGCACGCCTGTAGTCACAGCTACTTGGTAGACTGAGGTGGGAGGATCGCTTGAGTCCAGGAGTTTGAGTCTAGCCTGGGCAACATAGCAAGACCCTGTCTCTAAAAAAAATAACAAAATTAAATGTCTGTACTATTCTGTTGTATGAACGTATCATAATTTATTTAACCAATCTCCTCCAGATGGTATTTAGATTATATCCTAGCATTTGCTATCAGAAACAGTGTTGCAATAAATCCTTCCTGACTAACCTCAAAATCATACCAGTATATTGTAAATGTTTCTGAGCTGCAAGTAATATACCAACTAACTAAAAGCTGCTTAAACAATAAGGACAGTTATTATGTCAGTAAGAATTCTGGAAGTGGCTGGGCATAGTCACTGTAATACCAACACTTTGGACAGCCCAGGCAAGAGGATTGTTTGAGCCCAGGAGTTCAAGGCTGCAGTGAGCTATGATCATACACTGCACTCCAGCCTGAGTGACAGAGTGAGACAAAAAAGAGAGAGAGAGAGAAAAAAAAAAAAAAAGAATTCTGGAAGTTAGCAGTTCCAGAGCTATAATGGCCCAATGCTTTTCTGGAGGCCCATTTCCACCCCTCTTTCTCCTTTGCTGTCCACAGAGCGCTGGCTTGTCCTCTTGGCTGGCTCCCAAGGTGGCTGCCTTTTGCATCCCCTCTTCTGCAAACTTTCTGGTCATATATTTTGCCCATTTTTCTGTTGGGTTGTTGGGTTTTTCTTAAAATTTAACCCTTGAATGGTTTTATTATTGACTTCTGTATCATTCCAGCATTTGTGGCTATTCCAGGTCATTTCCTTGTCATTTGGTCACATCTGTTCCATACCTGTTCCATACCTCCATTTTAATCAGATTAGTGTTCTCTGTAATGTATTTCATCTGTAATGTATTTCACCTACTCCTTAATGTCCTTAATTTACTCTTACTCTCAGTTTCACCTTATTTCAGAAATGTCTTTCTGTCCTGTCTTCAATGTTTCCTAGCTTTTTTCTTATACATGTGTTTAAATGCCAAGCAGAGACCACTTGCCTGAGCAGGTATCCTGCAACCTAAAGCAGGAACTATATGCCTAGAGTATAATGTTATAATCCAATAGCCCAACAAAGTTAGTTTGCTGTATACTTACTGATTCATAATCAGTTAAAACTGCAGTCCACAAAACCTGGGCTGTGGAACCGGGCGCTGCAGGAGGTGAGCTGCGGTTGAGGAGCAAAGCTTCATTTGTATTTACAGCCGTTCCCCATTGCTCACATCACCGCATAAGCTCCACCTCCTGTCAGATCAGCGGTGGGGCGGGGGTATTAGATTCTCATAGGAGCATGAACCCTACCATAAAATGAGCATGTGAAGGATTTAGGTTGTGAGCTACTTAAGAGAATCTAATACCTGATGATCTGAGGTGGGGCTGAGATGGCGATGCTAGTGCTGGGGAGCAGCTGCAAATACAGATTATCATTAGCAGAGAGGTTTGACTGCACAATCATCCCAAAACCATTTCTCCCCCACCCTCCCTCCTTCTGTGGAAAAATTGTCTTCCATGAAACTGGTCTCTGGTGCCAAAAAAGTTGGGGACAGTTGAATTAAAATATACAGAAGTAGTCAGGACACATAAAAGACCACATTTTCAATTGTCAAAATATATTTTTAGTGTTTTTCTTCTTAACTTGTTAGTTCTTTATCATCATATTTAATGTAGTTTTTTTGCATTTTATTATGAAAAATTTCAAACATACAGAAAATTTGAAAGAATTGTACATTGAATCCTCATATACTCATTGACTAGAGTCTATAATTGACAACATTTTACTAAAGTTGCTTTATCACATATCTATCCATCTAGCCATCGGATAAAGCTTGGATGTTTGGCCCCTCCAAATCTCATGTTGAAATTTGATCCCCAGTGTTGGAGGTGGGGCCTGGTAGGAGGTGTTTGGGCCACGGGCACAGATCCTTCATGAATGGCTTGGTACCCTCCCCGTAATAATGAGTGAGTTCTCATTTTATTAATTCATGTGAGAGGTGGTTGTTAATTTTCTTTCATTTTTTTTAATTCCCTCCCCTCCCCCATGCTGAGAGGTGGTTGTTTAAAGGAGCCTGGCATCACCTCCTCCCTTTCTTGTTCCTGCTCTCCCCATGTGACACATCTGCTGCCCCTTCGCCTTCAGCCGTTTTTTTTGTTTTTTTTTTTTTTAATTTTTTTTTGAGACAGAGTCTCAATTTGTTGCCCAGGCTAGCATGAGTGCCATGGTGCCAGCCTAGCTCACAGCAACCTCAAACTCCTGGGCTCAATCAATCCTTCTGCCTCAGCCTCCCAAGTAGCTGGAACTACAGGCATGCGCCACCATGCCCAACTAATATTTTCTATATGTTTTTAGTTGTCCAACTAATTTCTTTCTGTTTTAGTAGAGATGGGGTCTCGCTCTTGCTCAGGCTGGTCTCGAACTCCTGACCTCAGACGATCCTCCTGCCTCAGCCTCCCAGAGTGCTAGGATTAGAGGTGTGAGCCACTGTGCCCAGCCACGCTTTCAGTCTTGATTGGAAGTTCCCTGAAGCCCTCACCAGAAGCAGATGCTGGTGCCATGCTTCTTGTACAGCCTGCAGAACCATGAGCCAAATAAACCTCTTTTCTTTGTAAATTACCCAGTCTCAGGTGTTCCTTTATAGCAATGCAAAATGGACTAACACACCATCTATCAATATATTTTATTTTTTTAAGGATTTCAAAGTTGTAGACATTAGGACATCTCATCCCTAAAACATATTGTGTTCATATCATTAACTAAAGTTCAAGGTTAGTTTACAAGTTGTTTTTTTTTTTGGTGAAATTTATATGCGGAGATATATACAGATCTTAAGAGAAGTATTAGATGAGTTTTGAATGTCAAGGTTTTCATTTCCTGATAACACCATGAATTATTAATTCTTTGAATTATTCTTATCATTCTACTCATACAAGTCCACGCAGCAAAACATCAATGTCATTCTCATTGCAGGATGGTTCCCTTGCATAAGTTACCCTTCCTTGGACTCCAAAACTAAATATATATGTCAAAGCTGTGCACTTACTCCCACCTCCTGGGTTTGTCCCCTCACCTGAGGGCCTCCATGTTACCCTTTATCCACACTGTGAGTCTAGAAGGTCTGAGGTGGCAGACACTACAGAGTAGATGTTACTAATCCTGGAGCAATGGCATGACCAGTTGGCAGAGGAGTGGGGTTTAGGAGTGTGGAGAAAGAGCCAGACGATAGTGATAGTGTCTAGGAGTGAAGACAGTGCATGATGAGAGTGGGCTCTCGATATATTTTTTTTTTTTTTTGAGACAGAGTCTTGCTCTGTTGCCCAGGCTAGAGTGCAGTGGTGTCATCATAGCTCACTGCAACCTCAAACTCCTGGGCTCAAGCGATCCTCCTGCCTTAGCTTCTTGAGCAGCTGGGACTATAGGCGTGCATCACCACACCTGGATATTTTTCTATTTTTTATAGAGACAGGGTCTCACTCTTGCTCAGGCTAGTCTCAAACTCCTGGCTTCAGGCAGTCCTCCCACCATGGCCTTCCAAAGTGCTAGGATTATAGATGTGAGCCACTGCACCCAGTCTTAATTTAACTCTCTGTGCCTCAATTTTCTTATCGGTAAAATGAGGATAGCAATAGTAGCTACTTCATTACATTCTTGTGAGGAGCACATGAAATTATGTAAGTGATAGTGAATACCCCTTTTCTCTTTCTTTTTTATTTTAATTTTTTTGAAATGGAGTACTCCAGTCGCCCTGGCTGGAGTACAGTGGCGTCATCGTAGCTCACTTCAATCTCCAACTCCTGGGCTCAGGCGATCCTCCTGCCTCAGCCTCCCGAGTAGCTGGGACTACAGATGCTCGCCACCATGCCTGGCTAATTTTTTTTACTTTTTGTAGAGATAGGGTCTCACTTGCTCAGACTGGTCTGAAACTCTTGAGCTCAAGTTATCCTCCCACCTGTGCCTCCCAGAATGCTAGGGTTACAGGTGTGAGGCACTGTGCCCGGCCTTACCCTTTCTGTTGTGTGGCAAATGTTTGCTGAATGGATGATGGGTGGTTGGCTGGCTTGGCTTTGGGGCTAGTCTTTGACATTTACAATTTAGAATAAGAAAGGCCTCTTGCTTCCCTCCCATAGCTCTTCCCTATCCTCATCAATTTCCCATCTGTCTGCTGTGGCAGAAACACTTTTATACAGGAAATAGAACCACTCATTTTGCAAGAAGAGTTTTCAAATTGCAGGTGCCTAGGAGAGTTATTTTATTAGTATAAGTGGACTGCATTTAAAGTACTGACAGTGATCTCTGATCTCTTCCTTTTGAGACAGGGTCTGGCTCTGTGGCCCTGGCTAGAACATAGTGGCATCATCATAGCTCACTGCAACCTCAAACTCCTGGGCTCAAGTGATCTGGTCTCTGTTTTTTTTTTTTTTTAATTTTTTTTTTATTGTTCATTTATTTTTTGAGACAGAGTCTTGCTCTGTTGCCCTGGTAGAGTGCCGTGGCGTCAGCCTAACTCATAGCAACCTCAAACTCCTGGGCTAAAGCAATCCTACTGCCTCAGCCTCCCGAGTAGCTGGGACTACAGGCATGTGCCACCATGCCCACCTAATTTTATCTACATATTTTTAGTTGTCTGGTTAATTTCTTTCTATTTTTAGTAGAGATGGAGTCTCGCTCTTGCTCAGGCTGGTCTCGGACTCCTAACCTTGAGTGATCCTCCTGCTTCAGCCTCCCAGAGTGCTGGGATTAGAGGTATGAGCCACTGTGCCTGGCCTCTGGTCTCTTTTTTTTTTTTTTGAGGCAGAGTCTCGCTCTGTTGCTCGGGCTAGAGTGAGTGCCGTGGCATCAGCCTAGCTCACAGCAACCTCAAACTCCTGGGCTTAAGCAATCCTTCTGCCTCAGCCTCCCAAGCAGCTGGGACTACAGGCATGCGCCACCATGCCCGGCTAATTTTTTTCCATATATATATTTAGTTGGCCAGATAATTTCTTTCTATTTTTTAGTAGAGACGGGGTCTCACTCTTGCTCAGGCTGGTCTCGAACTCCTGACCTCGAGTGATCCACCTGCCTCGGCCTCCCAGAGTGCTAGGATTACAGGCGTGAGCCACCGTGCCCGGCCTCTGGTCTCTTTTTGATTTAATAAAGCAAGATAGAACTTGGAGTCTAATGGTGGGAGAACTAAAGCAACTTTGGGGTGAGGAACAAACATAAGGAATAGATGGGGAACCACCAAGACACATTTTTATGAGGGTGTCAATTTTTTTAAAGCAAGCAGTATTTTTATATATAGAGGACCCCATTTTTGCAATGCAAAAATATTCTGTACTGTAAGTAAGAAATTAGAACCTACAGGAAAGTGGGTTTCGAACAAACCATAGAGCTGAGATTCTGGTTTTTTAAAACACTGAGTAATCATAAACATTTACTCTTAGACTTGGTCTGCTCACAGCTAGTACACACCCATACAAATCCCCTTCCTATTAATACATTTGTGTTTGCTGCTGCTGAGTCAGCCCCATGGCGTGAGAGAGAAGGGAGGAAGCTCCGTTCCACTGTTAGGCAACCCCCACACGGCTCACTGCCAGACAGATTTTGTGGGAAATCTGAGAGGCTGACATAGTTTTCAAGTTGTGATGCCTCCTTAAAAAATGCTTGTTAATTCTGAGTATGGGCTAAGTGCTGTCAGTTCAGAACCTTGGTAGGCGGAAAGCCAAGTTGATAGTGATTCTGTTACTGATTTTGTCTTCATTTCCTGGTGACTTTCCCTATGTACACAAAGCTTCACCTTTTACACCCTCTCCCAGGCTCTTTCCCAACAGTCTTTGCTGTTTTTTTTTGCAAATTGATCTGTTAGCAGAAACCCAATTATTAGTTTACTCTTCTGATAATTACCATAATAGAAGCTATTAAAATTTACTTTCACAATAGACATTAGTGTAATCTGGCTCCTAGTGGCTCTCAAGCGTGTTCTTGCATTTATGAGAAGCCCAGTCGAAGTTCCGTGCAAAGGGACTTAGAATGCTTCCTGGCAGCATGCTTGCACCATATGGGAACCATACCCTGAACTGCCTTTAGAAAACTGACCTATGCTCCATCCAGACTGTTTCTCATTCACACTAGCTCATGGCCCCACTCACTGCGCTATCTTAAAAGGCAAGGTCTCCACTACTTTGAAAACTTTCAACAACAAAAAAATGTGGAGTAAGAAAAATTAAATACCACAGGTTATGTCACACTGCAAATTAATTTTAAAAGGAAAACAGCATTTGAGTTTTTCTGGAATCTTTCAAAGTAGAACATTCATTTTGAGTTAGGCCTAATTTGCCTTCTAACATCAGGTTCTCTTCCTGCAAATTTTAAGCAGAGGCTGCACTGAATTACTATTTAAAGTTGAGAAATAAGATTCTTTCAGGAAATAATTTTTATTTATTTATTTATTTTTGAGATAGAGTCTTGCTCTGTTGCCTAGGCTGATCTCAAACTCCTGGGCTCAAGCTATCCTCCTGCCTCAGCCTCCCAAGTAGCTGGGACTGCAGGCATGCGCCACCATGCCTGGCTTTAGCAAGTAATTTCTGAGTTCATATTATGTGCTGGGTTCCCTGCTAGCTGCAGTGCACACCAAGTGCTGGCCTTGTACAAGGGAGTGATAGAGCAGCATGCAACTATAAAAAATATCGCACAAGTCAGACTGAGGGGTCTACTCTGACCCTGGGCTTCAGAGAGAGGATGATGGGCCTTTGAGGATGAATAGGACTTTGACCTACCAAAATAGAGAAGGGCATCATTTCAGTACTACTGCTGCATAATAGACTGCTCCAAAATTTAGTAGCAGAAAGCAACCATTTTATTATGCACACAGATTCTGTGGGTCAGGATTCAGAAAAGGTGCAACAGGGACTGCTTGTCTTTGCTCCACAATATCTGGCTTCACAACTAAAAAGACTTTGAGGCTGGGGGTGACCCCACAGATGGGAGCTGAGATTATCTGGAGGCATCTTCATTCACATGTCTGGCAGTCGGTACTGGCTATTGTACGGGACCTCAGTGGGACTGTGGGCAGAAATGCTTACCTGTGGCCTCTTTATGTGGCCTGGTCTTCCTCACAGCATTGCAATTTCTGGGTGATCAGATTTCTAATTTGACAACTCTCCAAATATGAGTGTCCCGAGAGAACCAGGCAGAAGCTGCATGGTATTTTCTGACCTAGTTTCAGACACTGGGAGGTATCACTTCTACCACATTCTATTGGTTACATGAGAGGCACCACAGTTAGCTAGCTCAGATTCAATAGGAAGAAACAAAGACCCCACCTCTTTTTTTTTTTGAGACAGAGTCTCACTTTGTTGCTCCTGCTAGAGTGCCGTGTCATCAGCTTTGCTCACTGCAACCTCAAACTTCTGGGCTCAAGCGATCCGTCTGCCTCAGCCTCCCGAGTAGCTGGGACTACAGGCATGCGCCACCATGCCCGGCTAGTTTTTTCTATATATTTTTAGTTGTCCAGCTAATTTCTTTCTACTTTTAGTAGAGACGAGGGTCTTGCTCTTGCTCAGGCTGGTCTCGAACTCCTGAGCTCAAAGGATCCACCTGCCTCGGCCACCCAAAGTGCTAGGATTACAGGCGTGAGCCAAGACCCCACCTCTTGATGGGAGGTGAGTGGCCATTTTATTTTATTTTGTTTATTTCTTATTTCAGAATATTAAGGGGGTACACATGTTTGGTTACATAATTTGCTTTTGTGCAGTTTGAGTCAAAGTTATAAGTTTGCTCTTCACCCAGATAGTGTGCACTGTCCCTGTTAGGTGTGAATTTACCCCACCCCCCTCCCCTCTCCCCAGCGGCCATTTTAAACCCTGTCACAGGTGTGCTGGGGCAGAGGGGCACTGTTAGAACACAGGTGGGGCCGGGGGGCAGGGTTCTAGCTGGCCTGCAGGCTGAGGCTGCTGGAATTGCAGGTGTGGGGTACAAAGTGGCACTGATGCAGCTAGAAATGGAGATTGGAGCTACAATGTGAAAAATAGTCTTTACTGCCTTTGTGGCAGGTCCCAGATCTGAAGACACAAATCACAGAAGAAATAGAGCTGTTTTTCTATGAGTCAATCTACTTTTCCTTTTGAGAAATTCCATCAGTGCCTGGGAACTTAATCTCACTCAGTTGTGGGTAATCTCTACCACTCTGGGTTGCCTGAGTTGAGTCCTTGGTCATCCTTTCTCTTGGAGATTGTCACCAGCATGAGTTGGAGCATATGTGACAGGGAGGGAGCTGGTTCTGTCCAACCTGTCATCTGCCGAGGTGTACCTGGCCATGTTTTATCCTGGGCCATCGAGTCAAGCAGGCTGCAGCTGTGTTATTCCTGACTACAGGGCTTCTTGAGGTCTGGTTCTGTTTCAGCTAATCTGCTCCCTTCACGGGAACACCGGGACAATCCCCTGTACTTCCCTGGGGCTGCGGGGAACAATGTGAGGTCGTCCCAGCTTTTCTCTGTTTCTCCACTGCACTTCACTCCTGTGCCAGGCCAGCTGCAGTGAGACCTTTATAAGTTGTGAGACCTCTGAGGGCTCCACACGGGAGGTGACAATCAGGCCATTTCCCTTCTAGAATCCCGAAACCTCTCTGGCATCTGTATCATTACCACTCTCCTCAACTCCCTTTGCACCCGGGACAGAGCCCCTACTTAGGATCTAACCTTGCAGGTAACCCCCGGTGCTGGGAGTGTGAATCTGACCATATCCTTCCAAATCCTATATATATTATGCCAAGAGGACCTCCCCTTTCAAAATGCAAAGACAAAAGTTGGAACCTCCTGAGTTATTCCTTCCTGAGGCAGTGCGTGGGAAAGGCCCACGGGGTAGGAGCAAATGTTACACAACCCCTCTCATATACTGAAAAAAATTATCATCACAGAAGTGTGGCAGATATAGAGATGCACCACTCAGTTTCCCCTACAAGAAAGGGCTGGCCACCCAGCTCTGACAGTGCCGCTGTCTGACAGCTTTCAGCCTATAGCTTCTTCTGGAGCTGCCTCAGCAGGTTTTCCAATTGCGGTAAAATACATATAACGTACAATTTACCATTAGTGACATTTAGTGCATTCACGATGTTGTGCAACCATCACCATTATCTAGTTCCCAGACATTTCATCACCCCTAAAGGAAACCCTGTACCTGCTGAGCAGTCACTGCCCTTTTCAACCTCCCTCCAGTCCTTGGCAACCACTAATCTGCTTTCTGTCTCTATGGGTTAGCCTAGTCTGGATATTTCATATAAATGAAATAATATAATAATATGTAGCCTTTTGTTTCTGGCTTCTTTCAGGTAACACAATGTTTTCAAGGTTCACCCATGTTGCAGCACGCATCGTACTTTATTCTTCTTATGGTCCAATGATACCCCATTGTGTGGATATAATACATTTTGTTTAATCATTCCTCAGTTGATCGCATTTGGGTTGTTTCCACCGTTTGGCTATTGTGAACAGTGCTGCTATTTGTGTACAGGTTTTTGTCTGGACACCTGTTTTCTATTCTTTGAGTATGCTGTACTAAACGAGAAGTAGGGTCATTGAGTCATATGGCGATTTTGTGTTACTGATTGAAGAACTGCCAAACTTGGTCCCTGGTCCTTAAAACACAAAGCTGGCCCATGTTCTTACTTGGTCAAGATTCATTGTTCTCTTACTGTATTGTTGAATTTGATCTGCTAGGGTTTAATTTAGGATTTTCACATTGATGTCCATAAGAGACATTGTCTTTGCCAGGTTTTGGTAAAAGGATTAGCCAGATTCATAAATTGGGTTGTTTCTATCTTCTTTTATACTCTGAAGCATTCTATTAATATATTATGGAAATGATCTATTTCTCCAAAGTTAAAAAATGTATATTATGAATATAAGAACATTTTGTGTTTTCTTATTTTTTAATTTTTTTATTCTTTATTTTATTTTTTAATTTTTAATTTTTTAATTTTTATTTTTTGAGACAGAGTCTCGCCCTGTTGCCCGGGCTACAGTGCCGTGGCGTCAGCCTAGCTCACAGCAACCTCAAACTCCTGGGCTTAAGCGATCCTACTGCCTCAGCCTCCCAAGTAGCTGGGATTACAGGCATGTGCCACCATGCCCAGCTAATTTTTACTATATATATTTTTAGTTGGCCAGATAATTTCTTTCTATTTTTAGTAGAGATGGGGTCTCGCTCTTGCTTAGGCTGGTCTCGAACTCCTGACCTCGAGCGATCCTCCCGCCTCGGCCTCCCAGAGTGCTAGGATTACAGGCATGAGCCACCGTGCCCAGCCTTGATTATATTTTTAAGAAGAGTGTCTCTTTATAAAGCTCTTTAATAGCTCCTTAAATTTTTTTTTTTTTTTTTTGAGACAGAGTCTCACTTTGTTGCCCGGGCTAGAGTGAATGCTGTGGTGTCAGCCTAGCTCACAGCAACCTCAAACTCCTGGGCTTAAGCTGATCCTCCTGCCTCAGCCTCCCAAGTAGCTGGGACTACAGGCATGCACCACCATGCCCGGCTAATTTTTTCTATATATACTCTTAGTTGTCCAGATAATTTACCTCTATTTTTAGTAGAGACGGGGTCTCGCTCAGGCTGGTCTCGAACTCCTGACCTTGAGCGAT
Source organism: Lemur catta (assembly GCF_020740605.2). Lineage (NCBI taxonomy): Eukaryota > Metazoa > Chordata > Mammalia > Primates > Lemuridae > Lemur > Lemur catta. The sequence continues at coordinate 149,530,983 of NC_059128.1, forward strand.
CCACCGGCCTCGGCCTCCCAGAGGGCTAGGATTACAGGCGTGAGTCACCGCACCCGGCCCTTAAATTTTTATATTCATCTTATTGTTTTCCAGTTTTTAAATTAATAGTTTTTTATTTTGTCTTTGTACTTTACTTGGAGTAGTCTTTTAGTCCATTTTAACTTTTTTTTTTTTTTTGTCGCCTGGGCTAGAGTGCTGTGGCGTCATCCTAGCTCATGGCAACCTTAAACTCCTAGGCTCAAGCCATGCTCCTGCTTCAGCCTCCCAAGTAGCTGGGACTACAGGCGTGCACCACCATGCCCAGGTAATTTTTTCTGTTTATAGTAGAGACAGGTTTTCACTCTTGCTGAGGCTGGTCTCGAACAGTTCAAGCGATCCTCCTGCCTCAGCCTCCAAGAGTGCCAGGATCACAGGCGTGAGCCACCATGCCTGGCCTAGTTCATTTTAACTTCTAGAAAGGCATTTTGTCCATTTATTTTATTTTTCTTGTCTAGGATTTGTTTTTCTGAGCAGCTTTATTGAGTTATAATTTACCTACTTAAAATTTGCCCATGTTAAGTGGGCAAATTTTACTAAATGTACTAAATTTACTAAAAATTCAATAATTTTTAGTAAATGTACCAAGTTGTGCAGACATCACCACAATCCAGTTTTAGTGCATTTCCACCAGCCTAGGAGCATCCCTTACGCCTGTTTGTAGTCAATCTTCATTCCTGTCTCCAGCCCAGGCAACCACTAGTCTCATTTATATAAGTTTGCTTTTTCTGGAAATTTCATATAAATGGAATCCTATAACAGGTAGTCTTTTTTATTTTTTTCCCCAAAGTCCTGCCCTTTAGGATGGTCTTTTGCATCTGGCTTTTTTCACTAGTCATAACACTTTTGAGGCTCACCCATGTTTTGGCATGTAGCATATGTAGCATGTAATGAATTCTGACTTTTTAGATCATGCTCATCCACCCCTTTCCCTGGACTCAGGTAGCATCCCCTTAGGCACGTGGAAAGCAACACTTTGCAAAGACTTGAGGGGACACTTTGCAGATCTCTGGAACTCTCTGTTGATGTAACTGCCTTATCTCTGGTACGTTAAACTTTAGATATTTTCTAAAAATCTCTGCTCTGACATAAAAACATTTCACAGCAGTGTTTTCTTTCTGAGGTCTCAGGACAATGCTCCCTTTCCCTTAGGTTGCAAAGTCTTTCCCTAGGATATATGAAGTCTTTGTTTTCACTCCTCTGTGAAGGAGCCGAGCTCTGTCAAGGCCTGTGACTGTCACTGGGCAGATGTGTGGCTTGTTCTTATCTCCCTCCACTGAAAAGGAGGTATCAGATGTCACCTCTCAGGCTGAGAGAGCTGGGTGGGTGGTTGATCTGTGCTCTCTTCAGGGCAATTTCTGGTGCCTAGTGAGCTTTCTGACAGAAACAAATTTTTTTTTCTTGCTCTCATTCTAGATTTTCCGTCTGCAGAACCAGCCCAAGGACCTGCTAGTGGAATGAAAGCTTCAGCAGAGGGCAGTGGAATAACAGAAGGCCGTCTGCCTCCTGCTTACTCAGCCAGCTCTCCCGGTGAGCCAGAGGGTCACATTCTCTGTCATATGGGGTGCAGAGAGGACACTTTGTTCCAGCATGTAGTGTTCCAGGGGCCTGCCTGAGAGGACATTCACCTTCTGAGATGCGCTGGGCTAGGTAGTGGGTATATTCAGCAGTGATAGTTGTCACTGAATGGTTACAGAAGGAGAGCAGGTGGTGCCAGTAGTGTGGGTTGGGGGGTAGTGAGGTACAACTTTGGTTTAGATCAGTTTCGATCAAGCTAGCTTGCCTATACTAGTAGGACTTCCGCCTAGTTGTTTGGTTACAATGCAGACAAGTCACCTTCTTGTGGCTGTCCGTGGTTCAGAGAGCTGCGTGAGCATCATCAGGCATGTGTTTTATAGTTGGTGTACGAACACCTTGCGTCTCTAGTGCAGTTGTCTCCTAGACTTTGGAATATGGTCTTCTTATCTCCCACTGGCTACGTTTGTCTTTCTGTGGAGCAGCATCTTAATAATTGGGAGGGTACGGGTAGCTTACCCCAGTTAACCTTGAGGCAATCTAAGGATTTTTATTTCATTCTGTAGGAACTGGAAGATCTTTGACAATTTCAGAGCAGAAGTGGGGAGTTGAGTGGGTCACACGTTAGAGTTGTGTGGCAGAGAGGGAGACTAGAGTTATGAGGCTACTGCCACCATCTGCATAGGACAAGATGGTAGCCTGGCCAGGGCAGTGGCAACTGGTATGGAGAGAAGTGAATAGTTCCTTATTTTAAAAAAAAATTATTATTGTGGTAAAATAAACATAATGAAGTCCCTAGAGTAGTCAAATTCATAGAGACAGAGAATAGAATGGTGGTTACCAGAGGGTGGAGGGAAGGAGGGATGGGGAGTTGGTGTTTGATGGATACAGAATTTCAGTTTTGGAAGATGAAAAAAATTTTGGAGGTAGACGGTGGCGATGGTTGCACAATGCAAATGTAAATGTATTTAATGCCACCTAATTGTACACCAAAAATGATTAAAATAGTAAATTTTATAACAAAATTTTAACCTCTGTTCTGCTTTCTGTCTGTATAAATTTGCCTCTTATTTTTTGCTTTTGAAATCTGTGAAGGCAGTGTAAGTTCTTTTTCTGCCAGAAAGTTGGAGGATAGAGTGAATGGATAGTCTCCTAAGATCTCTTTTATTTATTTATTTATTTTTGGAAACAGAGTCTCACTCTGTTGCCCGGGCTAGAGTGCCGTGGCGTCAGCCTAGCTCACAGCAACCTCAAACTCCTGGGCTCAAGTGATCCTCCTGCCTCAGCCTCCCGAGTAGGTGGGACTACAGGCATGTGCCACCATGCCTGGCTAATTTTTTGTATATATTTTAGTTGTTTGGCTAATTTCCTTCTATTTTCAGTAGAGACGGGGTCTCGCTCTTCCTCAGGCTGTTCTTGAACTCCTGAGCTCAAACAATCCACTGGTCTCGGCCTCCCGGAGTGGTAGGATTACAGGTGTGAGCCACTGTGCCCGGCCAAGCCTGATTCTCATAGCAACTGTCTGAGATAGTATGGATAAATCTAACTTCAGCAATACTGTATTCACAAATTGACCCTGAAATTGTTACATGTTGGCAAATACAGTATCTTGACCAAGGTTGACTGAATGACTGTAATGTATTGGGTGGTGTGTTGGAGAAAATCAGTACCTCCTGGTTTGTAGACACAGAGCAGTAAAGTTATTTTGTTTCTCAGAAAGTATTAAAATGGGCATCACTTTCCTTAGTTGGAAATCTGAGTGTTGATTCTTCAGTTCTGGAGCCGGTGATGATTAAACTCTAATTACTGAGTACTTTTCTTCTAGGAAGGCTCAGAGCTTTTGGGGGATGGGGAGAGTATTTATGTCTGATAGAAATTCTTTATTTCTCACCTTCTTTCTTTACACTAAAGAGTAAGAAAAGCCAGTAACAATGGCTCCCATTGGCTACTGCCTTGAGGGTACCTATCTTCTCACTTTGTGGCTAAATGAAACCTAACAGAGCATATGAACACCCATAATGAAACCTTGCCTCTTTTTTACACAATCTGTGGAAGTTAATGTCACTTGTGGCTGACAATAAAATTTGAATTCGGTTATCCTTAGGTATTTTCTAATACAGCATTCATTGGCTGCAGTACGGAGTTATATCACCCTTTTATTAGTCAGGAGGTACCTTTCTACCCCATTGACTCCTCCAGAAAGTATTTCTGGAGTGCTTTCTAAGGTGCCAGCTACGTTATAATTAAATTCCTAACTTTACGACTGGTGTCCATGGTTTGTCAGATTTTAAATTTTACAGGATCGTGTAAGTTCAAGTTAATTAATTCTAGGTACTAAAAAATAAGACTTCCTGTTAAGATAAAAATTAGTCTTACAAGATTAATACAGATATTTGAAAGCCTTCCTGGAATTGAAACAGCTCTTAAGATCTTCATATTTTGACAAGTTGGGCCAAAATGATTCAACCAAAAAAAAAACCCTACTGAACTTTAATGTACATTCTAAATTGTTTTATGATAATGGAAATAATAGGAGAACTGTTCAGCAACACACAATTTGCAAAATCCAAGTACATTTTTAAAGAAAATCCATCAAATTATGATTAGACAAGCCCCTATTGACAATAGGCATAAATAATTCAGATGACTGTTTTTTTATTTTATTACTAATAGTTACATGGGTTAATCTTGAGTAAAGATGTGAGTTTTCTTTCAATGGGCCTCCAACAACAAAAAAAATCTTATTTTATAAAATTCCATATTAATGAAGAGTTCATTTGAGAATGAGCCAAAGGTAAAATTTTGCCTAATGGTTTTCCTATTCTATTAACAAGAATCTGAAATATATCCATTGAATTGAAGTCTAACAAAATTCTTTATTCCAGAAACATTAAAGAGATGGAAATTAATAGTGTTATCAACTCGAGTCAACTGTTCAATAGAATTGAAAATTTGAGATATAGTAAACCTCATATTCCTGTTTCTTTTCATATTCCCAAAAACCCCAGTGTCCTATTTAGATGGCATTTCAATTTAAAGAAGCTAACATTTAATTATTCTCCTTTTCCCGCTTTGCCTTCGTTTGCAGGGGGCAGGGAGGTGGGTGTCAGTATTTATATAAGAAGGAACTTCTTCCATGAAAACAGAATACAGAGATTGCCTTGAGATTTTAAATGAGCAGTTCTTAAATCTGGGTTGGATTCTGAAATATTCTAAGATTTCAGACTCATTTTTCTATTGCATTTAATACATATATATGTGTGTGTGTATACATATCTATATATACCTATTTTATTAATAGAGGCAGAGTCTCACTGTGTTGCCCAGGCTGGATTACAGTGGCTATTCACAGGTGTGATCCTACAGCACTGCAACCTTGATCTCCTGGGTTCAAGCGATCCTCCTGTCTCAGCCTCCCAGGTAACCAGGACTACAGGTGTGCTCCACTATACCTGGCTACCTTTCTTATTTCTCATTGTTTGCTTTTACTTAAGAGGAAATACATTTCCTATGTCAGCTTTTTCCCTCTTGAATCTATCACTGAATATTTCTTTAAAAGTTATTAACATTAGAATTTTGTGGATTCTTTCAGTATATTAAAAGCCTCTCAGAGTAAATAACTGAGGAAAATCTAAAAATATCTTTGCAAGAAGTAGGCTTCTGATCCAAATCACATCTTTAAAAAAAATTATGTCCAATATATGAAAATAAGAGTGTTCTAAATACCAGCAACCTTGGCTTCATCTATACTTAAGATACAGTTTAAATTCAGATACGGTAAACCCAGTTGCTCTCTCTGAAATTGTAAAATAGGGAAGTCTTTTACTTTCTTTTTGTGGAGAAAATCACTTATGTTCTCCTCAATTATTTTCAATCTTTCTATTTCCCTTGCCAAATATTTCATATTATCTTATCACTCCCTTGAGATAAAAAAAATTGCTGTTGGACAAAATGCGATTCCAACTAAAGATATTTTATATAACTTAAGGGTTGTGCTTAGTAAAATTTTTATCACTTGCTTCCTTAAGAAAATTTAGACACTATAAATTTAGCCTCTAACCTTCTTCAACATAATTCCCATTCTCATTTTATGACACAGTCTCTTCTGTTTTATTTAATGGTTTAATAGAGTCATGTTTGAAACTGGCTGGAAAGCAATTTCAAGAAATGGTTTACAGGCTACTTTCAATGGGCACTGTTAGAGATTTATTACTTTCAGATATAACATTATTATTGTTATTAAAAAATATTTGTTGATTGCCAGTTGTTGTGCTTAGAGCTATAAGAGATATAAAGAAGATGTAATCATTGCCCTATGCCCCATTATCTGGTAAATAAAAACGATGTTGCCTCTACGTGGTTTCTCTGGCTCTACCTCAGATATTTTCCCCTTTAGGGAATGGACACTGGTTAGAGTGAGATGATGCATTTTCACCTTATTTTTATTGGCTCTCTTCTCACGAGTATTAGATTCCTTGGCAGTCAAGCTGAACTCCCTCAGAGGAAACACTAGAGCAGAGAGCTATAGCAACAGCCTTTATAGGAACATGATGTTGATTCATGATCTCAAGACCTGCATTAGGTTTGCATTGCTCCTATCTGTAAGTGGATGTTGGAAATAACCCCAGAGGGCACTCTGGGAGGCCAAGGCGGGAAGATTGCTTGAGCTCCGGAGTTTGAGGTTGCAGTGAGCTATAATGACGCCACTGCACTCTACTCAGGGTGACACAGTGAGACTCTGTCTCAAGCCCCCCCCCCCAAAAAAAAAACCCTGGTGCTTAGAGACATTCAAAACTCACTGGAAGCAATTTCCCCAAAGGAATGAAATAAAGAGATTTTTTCCCCCCTAACATTGGCAAGGACACTTGACAAACTTCTTGTGCCCAGTGAACACATTTGCCTTCTTTTAGCTTGCTCATGCCCACTGTGCACTTTCATCCTCTGTAGCCCAGTTTACTGGACAACCCAATGGCAGGCGTCATATTGGAGCCAAAGACCCTGCCCTTGCATACCCAATTCTAGCTGAAAGTAGAGTTTCTAAAGCATAATCTTCCCACTCTTCAAGGAAGAAAGAAAGATGGAAAGAAGGAAGGAAGGCAGGAAAATAGAATTAGGCTTAAAGTTTTACTTTTCTGGCCCCAAGTTTTATGCCCTTAGCAATGGGAGCTCACGGAAGCACTACACTGCCAGGAAGAGAGGCTGTTACAAGCTTTTTTTCTAAAGGGCTAGGCTAGGCTCTACGGGGTTGGGGGCAGGGGCTGTAGAAAGGCTAAAACAGAGAAGGAACCTTCCCCAACCAGGATTGAGATTATTAGGGAGGATAAAACATGTTTTCCAATAATTGAACATAAGGTCAAAACTGGTAAGTACCATACGAGGGGGGTCTTGATGGAATGCTGTGTAAATCCAGAGGGGGAGCCGACTCTAGCTGGTCTTCTCACCTATCGATAAGGAAACAGCAAACTGCAGTGTTCTCTCTGTGTATGTGTGTGTGTGTGTGTGTGTGTGTGTGTATGTGTATCTGTCCAAAACACAAGTTTTACGAATCAATACTTGCGATGCGCACCAATATTATCCATCGTGTGATTGATGGCTGGGCTGTAGAGGTTGAGGGAAAGCAAGCCAAGATGACTTCTGGTCTTTGGTTTAAGTAATTGGCTCGGGTAGTGGTACCATTTCCTGAGATGGAGAAAATGCAGGAGGAAATTTCTTGCAAGTTTAGAGAGAAGAAAGTGAATGAAATTAAGATTTCTGTTTTGGCCAATGTTAGGTCTGAGTTCCTTAGCGGCTTTCAGATATTTTGACTGTGACGCACAGTACACTTGCCATCAAGGCCAAGTTGACGCACACACATGCATATACGTGAGTATGTACATATGTGAGAGAGTGTACGTGTATGCCCTTCCCCCAAGAAAGAGCCATGAAAGCCCTGGCCTGAGAGGTGGGTTGAAAGATGCCATCTTAAGAGGGGACCAGTGAAGCATCAGGGCCATTGTGAACAGGGAGAGAAGCTCTCAATATTTTCCTCATTTCCAGGCTGAGCTGACTTTCAGAACACAGTGGCCAGTTATTTTCAAAAGACCAAAGAGATTCGATCGGAGATAGTTGTTCTAGTCTTCCCATTACTCCATCAGAAAAAGGTCAGGAAGGAAGAAGCTCAAGGTCTTGGCTTGCTGTGAGAAAAGCTAAGTTGTGAAGTTTGAAGGGGCATCTCCATTTTTTGCAGAAATACCTTTTGCTTGAAACCTGAACACATTCAATTTTTTTGATTAATTAAAAACAATTTTTCAGCTGAACATACTGAAAATATATGAAAAAATTTAGCAAACAATCATTTCCAACACTGAGAATTAATGACTTAACATTTGTCTTATTTGCTTCTAGTCTTTTCATTAACAAATATAAAACATTACAGATAATGCTGACATTCCCTTTTTTTAATGTGTTCATGTACTTTAATAACAATACATATATCATGATATCACAATGGAATGTAAGTTCAAATTGACAAGAGATTTTCACAAGCATAAGAAAGTATTCTGTAGTATATCAAGGTTTGTGTATAATGTCTGGCCAAGCCAGCTTTCTTGTAAATCATTAATCACTCCCATTATAAGCAATTTGTTTAGTTTAACATTTCTAATTCTTACAGAGAAAATAAACATAATGCACACGCTTAAAAAGTTCCCCATTTACCTATGCATTAGTGCTGAAAATACATATTTCTATTTCAAGGTGACATTTAAAAATTATTCTAATATAACAGCAGCAAAAATATAATTCTGCAGTTACAAAAGAGCTAAACTGGAATCTATAATTAAGTCAACCTCATGTTTACAATTGTGATTCTGAAATAAATACTACTACTATGCAGCTCTGTTGTAAGCTTTCTAGGCTTGGTTTAAACACATACACATACACTTCCAATTGTGAGAGGATTTACAAATTATATTCCATGTACTTTTTTTAAAGAGTTCTAAAAGAATCAACCAGTTCCCAAAACTTAAAGTACTCAACGAGTCCACAAGGCCGGCAGAAAATAGTTAACTGGCGTAAAAAGGACTCCTATGTAACATCCAAAGCATGCGATGTTCTGCAGCAAACTGGGAGTACTTCAGGGTTGGCCTGCTGTCCTCTTTAGAACTAATTTCATTTAATGGTTTAAGCAGGTGGACATTTTAACATTGTCAAGTGCATTTAGGTGACATGTTTCTTTTTGCATTAACTTGTGTCCCATGCATGACCTAGTCAGTGAACTCGTCACTAGTAATTTGGTCACCAGGCAAATCAAGCCTGCAAGAAAGGAAATCAATATTCAAAATACTGTATTATTGTGTGAACCCATTCAAATAATTTATTTTTGACGTAGATAAGTAACCTCAATAACCAAAGCAAGCTCCTCCAACAAGCCCAAGGCAGCATCTCTTCTTCCTTCTAAGGTTTAGGCTTTGCCCAGAATTCCTGATACATGGAATAGCCCACACCAAGAGTCATTGTTCCCACAACAAAACCTTGGGCAGCATGTGGATCAGGTAGGTGAAGGGACATTTTAGTATTTCCCCTGCTCTTCAATTTGTATGATCCATATGCAACAATTGCTGCAAAACCTGCCGTTCCAATGGGGACAAATGGTGCCTCTTTAGCTTTTTGGATAAGATTGGATCCCTGATCTTCATCAGATGAAGAAAGAGGAACATCTGTGCCAGTTGGCATAGTGATTGCTTGAAGACTCTTCCAAGAGCGAGAAAACCCCTGACAGCCCAACCAGCTTTGATCCCAGCCCGGGTGCCCCATCTGCCCTGACATTCCCTCTAATCGTCACCTCTGTCCCATCCCTCTCCCTGTCTCTGTGCCGTCACTTCAGTTATTATAGCATTTATGAGTTTGATCTGTAGCTTCCAATCCATATTTTATCATGTTCATACATAATTTTTTCTAGCCAATATATAGCATTAATTCACATGCCTTTTTATTAATAAACGACACCTCAGCTGGCAATGGCTGTAATCTATCAAGCCAGTGTCCCAGCTCTCAAACTTACTCTCTCTGAGAATGAGAACAGACTTCCCGAGGGTGGGGGCTGGCGATTTAGCAAATCTGTGTGGATGCTGGTGCAGACATTTTTGGCCCAGGATTGCAGGGTGTATCTGAGGAAGCTGAAATGGGCTCTGTGGGGAACTGCAGTCCCATGCCTGTTTCCTCCTCCTAGAGCTGTCTCAGATAAAAATAGCAGAAGCTGCTCACCACCTGCAAAATGCAGCTGTGTGGGCACCCTGTTTTGAAATGAAGGCAACGTTAGTATAGCTGCTCATTTCCCAAGAACTATCTTTGTTTACTAGGCAAAAGGTAAAGCAGATATTAATCGGTAGAAGGGTTTTTTGGTGTCTTTCTCTCATGACCATTGCTGTGTGTGGTAACGAGGCACCCGTGTGTAATAATATACACTTGGGGTTCTTTTAGAACCATATAGAAGAAAAAAAAAAAAAAGACAAAGAGGAAGAGGAGGAGGAGGAGGGAATAAAAAAAAAGAACCATATAGTTCCTTTGGCAATTCCTTTCAGCACCATTGCAATCATATGAGTCTGGGTTCTAAGTTGAAATTAACAGGCCTCCAGCTGTATCAAGGAGAAAAGGAATTCCTTGGAAAATATTATGGCTCCAGGCCTGGCGCGGTGGCTCACGCCTGTAATCCTAGCACTCTGGGAGGCCGAGACGGGTGGATCGCTCGAGGTCAGGAGTTCGAGACCAGCCTGAGCAAGAGTGAGACCCCGTCTCTACCAAAAATAGAAAGAAATGATTTGGATAGCTAAAAATCTATATAGAAAAAATTAGCCAGGCATGGTGGCACATGCCTGTAGTCCCAGCTACTCGGGAGGCTGAGGCAGTAGGATTGCTTAAGCCCAGGAGTTTGAGGTTGCTGTGAGCTAGGCTGATGCCACGGCACTCACTCTAGCCCGGGTGACAAAGCGAGACTCTGTCTCAAAAAAAAAACAAACAAATATTATGACTCCATATATCGTGTGTTAACCAGAAACTGGTATGCACAGCAAAGACCAGGGCAGGCTTGAGCCACCTGCATATCCCTGGATGATGGGGTCTGTGTGTGTGCAGAGGAGACACAAGAAGGCCTGATGGCTCTGCTAGGATGCCCCAAGAAAAAAGGGACACAAAACCAGGAATGAAAGATAGGACATTACTACTGACCCTATAGAAATAAAAAGGGTTGTAAGGGAATTTTATGAACAACAATATGCCAAGAAATTAGACAACAGATGAAAAGGGCAAATTCCTAGAAAGATGCATATTATCAGCTTGAGAAAAAAAAATAGAGAATCTGACTAGACCTACAATAAGTAAAGAAACGGAATTAATAATTAGAAATCTTCCCACAAAGAAATGTCCATACCAAGATGGCTTCTCTAGTGAATGCTATCAAACAAACATTTAAAGAACTCATACTAATACTTTAGAATTTCTTTCAGAAAACAGAGGAGGAGGGAATACTTCCCAACTAATTCAATGAGGGCAGCACTACCATGATATCAGAGCCAGATAAAGGTATTACGAGAAAAGAGAACTACACACCAATATTTCTCATGAACATAGGCCCAAAAATATTTAATAAATTTTTTTTTTTTTTTTTTTGAGACAGAGTCTCACTCTGTTGCCCAGGCTAGAGTGCCGTGGCATCATAATAGCTCACAGCAACCTCAAACTCCTGGGCTCGAGCAATCCTCCTGCCTCAGCCTCCTGAGTAGCTGGGACTACAGGCATGCACCACCATGCCCGGCTAATTTTTTCTATATATATTTTTAGTTGTCCATATAATTTCTTTCTATTTTTAGTAGAGATGGGGCCCCGCTCTTGCTCAGGCTGGTCTTGAACTCCTGACCTCGAGCAATCCACCCGCCTTGGCCTCCCAGGTGGCGTGAGCCACCGTGCCCTGTCTTTAATAAAATATTATCAAACCAAAGCCAGCAACATAAAAAAGTATTATACATCATGATCAAGTATATCCCAAGTATATCCTGTATCCCAGAAATTCAAGGTTTAATTCACATTCCAAAATCAATGTGATATAACATATTAATAGAATAAAAGTCAAAACCTATATGATCATCTCCATAGATGGAGAAAAAGCATTTGACACAGTGCAGCACCAATGTATGATAAAAACCTTTACCAAACTAGACAGAAGAGCACTTTCTCAATCTGATAAAGGGCATCTACAAATGACCTGTGGCTAACATCATAGTTAATGGTGCAGAACTCACTACTTTCCTCCTAAGATTGTGAACAAAGTGAGACCGTCTACTCTCACCACTTCTGTTCAGGACTAGACTGGAGGTTCTAGCCAGTATAATAAGGCCAAATAAATAAGTAAATTAAAAAAGACATCCATTGCAAAGGAAAAATTAAGACTTTTTAAATTCACAGATGATACAATCCTTTATGTAGGACATTCTAAGGAATGCACATACACAAAAAATCTGGGACCAATAAATTAGTTTAGTAATGTTGCAGGAGACAAGAGCAATACACAAAGTTATTTCCATGTCTAGCAACAAACTATCCAAAGATGAAATTAAGAAAACAATTCCATTTATAATATAATCAAAAGGAACAAAATACTTAGGAATAAATTTATCAGAATTAATGCTGGATATATACACTGAAAACAATAAAACATTGCTGAGAGAAATTAAAGAAGATATAAATAAATAGATATTATATGCTCATGGCTTGGAAGACTCAACTTTGTAAAATGGCAATTTTCCCAAAATTGGTTTAGATTCAACACAACTCTTATAAAAATTCCAGCAAGCTATCTTTTGTAGAAACTGATCATAAAATTTGTATAGAAACATAATACAAAGGACCTTGCAGAGTCAAAACAATTTTGAAAAGAAAGAATGACATTGGAGAATTTATACTACTCAATTTCAAAACTTGGTATTAAAGCTATAGTAATCAAGACAGCGTGGCATTAGGGTATTGGTGTAGGGTAGGCGTGTACAGGAGTCTGCCCTTATATGAAGTTTTGCTTTCCACACTTTCAGTTACCCACAGTCAACCATGGTCTGAAAATACTAAATGGAAAATTCCAGAAATAAACAATTCAAAAGTTTTAAATATTAGATAACTTTTATTATAGTATATTCTTATAATTGTTCTTTTTATTATTATTATTTTTAGAGACAGGATCTTGCTCTGGTGCCCAGGCTGGAGTGCAGTGGTGCAATCATGAAGCTCGTTATAACCTTGAACTCCTGTGTTCAAGCAATCCCCCTGTCTCAGCCTCTTGAGTGGCTGGTACTACAGGTGCATGCCACCACACCCGGCTAGTTTTTAAAGTTTTTGTAGAGACAAGATCTCATTATTTTGCCCAAGCTGGTCTCAAACTCCTGGCCTCAAGTGATCCTCCTCTTTGAGCCTTCCAAAGTGTTGGGATTACATGAGGGAGCCACCCACGCCCAGCTCTATTTTATTATTAGTTATTGTTGTTAATCTCTTACTGTGCCTAATTTATAAATTAAACTTCATCATAGGTATGTGTGTATAGGAAAAAACATAGCATATATAGGGTTCAGTACTATCTGCAGTTTCAGGCATCTACTGGCTGATCTGGAAATATATCCCCTGTAGATAAGGGGGGACTACTCTAAGGCAATGAAGCAGGATTGAGACTGCAGAAAATAACCTTATATTTATGTTAAACTGATTTTTCACAGAGGTTCTAAGGCAATTTAATGGGGGAAACATAGTCTTTTCAACAAATGGTACTGGGACAACTGGATATCCAGATACAAAACAAAAAACAAAATAAGCCCAACTTAGGTCCTTACCTTATAACACATACAAAAATTAACTCAAAATTTATCATAGACTTAAATTGAAGAGCTAAAATTATTGCATTTTTAGGAGAAAGTATAGGAGAAAATCTTTGTATCTTTGAGTTAGGCAAAGAGTTTTTAGATATCCCATTAAAAACATGAGCAACATGAGAAAAAATAGATAAATTTGACTTCATTAAAATTAAAAACTTTTGTCCTTCAAGAAATGCCACTAACAAAATGAAAAGACAGGTTATAGACCTGGTAATAATATTTACAAATCATACCTGACAAAGAATTTGTATCTAGAATATATAAAATAATTCCTAAATGGACAATAGGAGTTACCCATTTAGTTGAAGAGACATTTCACCAAAGAAGATGTACAAATGGCTAATAAGTGCATGAAAAGGTGCTCAACATCATTAATCCCTAGAGAAATATAAAACCACAACTCCCTTTACATTCACTAGAATGGCTAAAATAAAAAAAAAAAAGACATTAGTGAGTGTTGGTAAGGAAGTGGAGAAACTGGAATCCTGTAATATTATTGGTGGAAATGTAAAATGGTGCAGATATTTTGGCAGTTTCTTGAAATGCTAAACATAACCTAGCAATTCCACTCTTAGGAATCTTCCCTAGAGAAATTAATACATATGTCCTCATAATGTTGTGAACTTTATTTGAGCCCCATGTTCCTGGAAAGTAGCGATGCTGAGAAAATCCTTCACTCTTTTGTATTCCCAGAAAGGCTAACCACAAAGGACCACTGTTATGGACCAAATTGTGTCCCGTCAAATTCATATATTGGGGTCCTAACCCCCAGTACATCTCAGAATATGATTATGTTTGGAGATAGGGCTTTTAAAGAGGCAATGAAGGTTAAATGAGATGCAAAATCACAGCTGGATAGGAGGGATAAGTTCTAGTGTCCTATACCACTGTAGGATGACTATAGTTAACAAGAATATATGGTTTCAAATAGCTAGAAGATAACTGAATGTTCCCAACACAAAGAAATGATAAATGTTTGAGATAATGTATATGCTAATTACCCTGATCTGATCACTATACAGTATATGTACTGAAACATCACTGTGCACACCATATGTACAGTTATTATCTGTCAATTAAAAAAACAAAATTTAAAAAAGATTAAATGAAGTCCTAAGGACAGGACCCCTAATCTAATAGGACTGGTTCTCCTTCTGAGGAGGAGGCGACACCAGGCACACAGAGGACAGGCCATATGAGGACACAGAGAGAGGCAGCTGTACGTGAGCCAAAAAGAGACTCCTTAGGAGAAACCAGCCCTGTCGACACCTTGGCCTTAGGCTTCCAGCCTCCAGAACTCTGAGAAAATGGATTCCTGTTGTTTAAGCCCCCGGAGCCTGTGGTATTTTGCTGTGGCAGCCCAAGCAGTCTAACACGGTCACCTTGCTCTGGCATGTACCTTCCACCTTTCCTCATGACTGACTCCTGCAGGACTTATCGATGACTCTCCTGTTTTCCTACCCCTATAAAACCCCACGTCCTCTCCATTTTCTTGGAGATGTTTCTCATTAATGAATGTTCCGCCTATTATAGCCTGAATGAAATCATCTCCTTAATTGTCCAAAGCATTTTGTCTTTTACATCACAAAAACTTGTATGTAATTACTCATAGCAGCATTATTACAAATCTGGAAACAATCCAAATGTCCACCAATTAGTGAATTGATGAAAAAAATGTAGTATATCTGGTTGGTCCGAGTGCAGTGGTATTTACAACTAATTGATCACAACCAGTTGCAGATTCCTTTGTTCCTTCTTCACTCCCACTGCTATACTTCACTAGCCTTAAAAAAATAAAAAGGTAGTATAGCCATATAGTAGAATTCTATCCAGCAATAGAAAGGAATGATATAATACTGACATGTGCTACAACATAGATGAAACTTAAAAACATTATGCTAAGTGAAAAAAGCTAAATGCATAAGACTACATATGATATGATTCCATTTATATGAAATGTCTAGAAAAGCCAAATTTAGAGAGATTTAGAGAGACAGAAAGCAGATCAGCAGTAACCTGGAGCTGGGAGTAGGGGCTGTCTGCAAACAGGCCAAACGAAATTGGGAGGTGGGAGTGGTTCTAAAATTGAAATGTGGGCCAGGTGCCTTGGCTCACACCTGTAGTCCCAGCTACTTCGGAGGCTGAGGCAGGAGGATTACCTGAGATCAGGAGTTCAAGGCTGCAGTGAGCTATGATTGAGCCGCTGCACTCCAACCCAGGCAGCAGAGTGAAACCCTGTCTCAAAAAAAAAAAAAAAAATAATAATAATAAAATACAATAAAATTGGAATGCTGTGATGACTACACTATAAAGTGTAAATTTATAAAAATTTACTAAAAGTCATTAATTATATACTTCCAAAGAACGAATTTTATGATACATAAATTACACCTTAACAAAGATGTAAAAAATGAACAAAAAATAAAATAGAAATGCTGCAACCAACTACGAAGATTCACTTGCAGAACTCTTTGTTTCCAAAGAGCTAATTAAGCATCCAGACTTCTGGTGTTTAGCATGATAGGCTCATTAACTTGGCTTCTATGGAGCAACGTGAGTGGAACTCGGAGAGAAATCCCTCTGTAACTTCAGGGTTCATGTTTGAGCCAAATATCTGGAACCACCTGTCAGGAGTGAGGCCCTTGACACCATAGCCAATAGACCTATAACTGTATGTTCCAGTTTAGTAGAAATAAAGAATAAGAAAGGAAACTAACTCGATGAAGAACCGGACTATAATTGAAGCTGTTGATCGTGGAGCCCAATAAAGATACTGTGATGAAAGACTGCAAACAATTTCACTCTTTTCATTGACAAGAGACACTTGTTAACAGTTTTTATAATTGCATTAAAAATTTGTTTTGGATCTTTTAAAAAAACTGACTTCTATTTATTTACATATGAAACCAATCTCCTAATGGTCTGTGGATATTGAACATATGAAAACACAGAGTTAAGAAGATACTTTCTCATCCAACTTATAATAGAAGCTTACTGGATCTTTAGCACTAATCTTTCTTTCCAAACATACTCCTCTCTTTAGAACCTTCTTCCCACACACATCTATGCTTATTTTGAACTCCCACCTGGCCTTAAAGACTTAGTTCAAATGCGACTTCATAGTTCATTTCTTCTTGCATCATAATCATTTGTGTAAATATATTGTTAATTATACTTGAACGTAAGGAATGGTGCCTTATACGTGGGGTAACCTCTGGGGCACCCTGCACTGGATAACTGTCCCCAAATATGCTTGCTGAATTGAATGGAATGTACCACCCCCTGGTGGCTGAACAGGAAAACAACTTCAGACTTGGCTAACCAAGGTCCCCTGCCTCCCACACCTTGTTCCTCAAACTACTGTGGATTTGGGAGGGCTCAATTTGTGAAATTCAATTCAAGGGAATTTGAGGAGTGACGTTCTAAAATTGGAATGTGCTGATGATTGCACACCAAAACCAAGAGTGGCTCAGGCCCTCAGTGGAGATTACAATCTCAGAGATTACCTTTTTCTCTCTTTTTTCCATTTCTGCCCCTTTCTCTTCCTCCTCTCGTTTTCCTCTTTGCTCACTTGGGAACTGTTTCTTTTCCCTTGTGTTCACCAATTTTTATTTTTTCACTTCTTGTTCTCATCTTTTCACTGCTCAGTTCTTTGGTTCAGTTATTTCTACAGTGATCATACAGGAAATACCGTGTGTGTGTGTTTGATGGATACAGTGGACCAGACTCTAAATTCAGCCACTGATGAAATTTAGAGTCTGACGAAAGTTCCAGGGATGAAAAAGTTCTCCTTAGTGATAGTATCTTGTATTTTTACAGCATTTTTATTGTAAACTTTTTTTCCAGTGTGGTTTCCCATCTATTCTTTGGTTTCTCATCTATTTTAATATCTGCAAGGTGTCTTCTTAAGGCAAACATACAGGTGTTAGAATTATCTCCATTCAATCAAAAAGCAGACTGAAGCAGGAGAGTAAACACATGTCTGAGATCACAGACATTCCATCTGGTCTGTGTTCCCACTGTTCATCTATTACTGCACCAATCCTTGTACAAAGCTGATTTCTGAAGTGTGGGGATCAAACTTCTTTACCATAATAGTTTAACAATCACACTTATCTTTTAAGAGCCTGTAATCATTTCATAATTTTGAAATTTTATTTCCTTAAGTTTAGTGACACAATGAATATGATTGCTCAAAATCCACCTGGGATTATAGAAATTTAGAGCCAAAAGAATTATAAGTGATCTATTCCAAATTCTGTTTTTTGAGGCAGGGACTTGCTCTGTCACCCAGGCTGGAATGCAATGGTGTGATCAAAGCTCACTGTAACTTCCAACTCCTGGGCTCAAGCGATCCTCCTGCCTCAGCCTCCCAAGTAGCTGGGACCACAGGCACATGCCACCACACCCAGCTAATTTTTAAGTTTTTTATAGAGATGGGGTGTCACTATGTTGCTCAGGCTGGTCTCAAACTCCTGGTCTCAAGTGATCCTCCCTCCTTGGTCTCGCAAAATGCTGGGATTACAGGTGTGAGACTCTACGTCTGACCACCAAATTCTCTATTTAGGCAAATGAAAAAACTGAAGCTCAGAGAAGTGAAATGACTTACCAGATGTCACACAGCTTGTTGGTAACACAACCAAGAATAAAAGCCTGGTCTCTCAGGTTCCAGTTTGGTGCACTTTCCAGGGCTCTGTGCAGTCTCCTAGGCACAGTATGGAGGCAGCAAGGTAGAGCTGTTAAGAACCAGGACCTTGGACTCAAACAGCACTGAGTTCTAATCAGCTCTACTACTTGCTAAATCACGTTAAGTACGTTATTTAAGCATCAGTTTCCTTATCTATAAAACAGTGACAAAATCTTGCACAGACATATGGTTGTTGTGAAAATTAAAAATATAAACTAATTAATATAGTAAAAATGTGTAACTTGACAAAAGGTACTTAGATTTGAGACCAGTATAGCTAAGAAAGTAGTCTTTGGAGTCAATAGTTGGTGTCTCTAGTTCTTGGACTTTTGAAAAGCTATTTAACTTTTTGGAGTGTTGGTTTCCCCATTTGTAAAATGGAAATAATGTTATTTGCCTCATAGGGTTTCTAGGGGCTCAAATGAAATAACTCATGGAAATTTTATAGGTGTGTGGCACACAATTAGAGCTCAATAGATGCTGCGATCAGCCTTCTTGCTGGGTTCTAGTGGAAGTTTGGATATTTTGATAGACAAAACTTTGAACTAAAGAATTTAGCCTAGAAAATATTTTATTATAAAACATTATTTCTTTCCAGAGTAATGAAGTTTTCAAGGAAATCAGGATCAATGACTTTTCATTATCAAATGAGGATAATAGCCACCATATGTCATGTGGGTGCCAGGTCTCCACATGCGGTCTCTCATTTCGTTGGACTCTCTCAATTACCCATGAGTTAGGTATCAGAACACTAAGACACAGACAGACTAAGTACCTGGTCCAGGATCACCATGCCAGTGAAAAGTTTAAAGTTGGTTCAGGTCACTCCAAATTCTGTACCATTCCAATGTGCCAGTTTAATTCTGCCCCCAAGCTGAATTGTTGAGGGAACTAAAACTTGAAACTATCAAAAATTGCACTGGGATTTGACAACCTATTCTAATTACCAAAATCAACAAGAGTGAACGTTGACATAAAGCTTTTATGATGCCAGGAAAAATCCTTTTAATACTTATTCCATGAAATCTTTTGAACATTCTCAAATGAAGCTCCTACCACAATTGTGTTTCTAATCCTGTGTTAGTCTTCTGGGGCTGACATAATAAAATATCACATACTTGGAGGCTCAAACAACAGCAATTTATTTTGTCATAGTTCTGGAGGCTGGAGGTCCAGGAACAAGGTGCTGGCCATCTTGGTTTATGCTGAGGCCTCTCTGCTTGGCTTACACACGGCCACCTTCCTGTTGTGTGTTCACATGGCCTTTCCTCTGTGCACATGCAGCCCTGGTATCTCTTCTTCTTATAAGGACACCAGTCCTAATAGATTAGGGCCCTACCTGTATAACCTTATTTAACATTATTTTTTTCATTTTTTAAAAAATATTTTTATTTTATTTGTTTATTATTTAAAAATAAGGTGGAGGGGGGCTGTAAGAAGGGGTGTTCAGTTGCCTTGTTTGTTTTTGTTGAGACAGAGTCCCACTCTGTCGCCCTGGATAGAATGCAGTGGCGTCCTTGTAGCTCACTGAAACCTCCAACACCTGGGCTCCAGCGATTCTTCTGCCTCAGCCTCTGTGGTAGCTGGAACTACAGGTGCACACGCTGCAATGCCTGGCCAGGTTTTTTTTTTCCTTTCTTTTTGGTAGAGATGAGGTTTCACTCTTGCTCAGGCTAGTTTTTTTTTTTTTTTTTTTTGAGACAGAGTTTCGCTCTGTTGCCTGGGCTAGAGTGTTGTGGTCTTGAACTCCTGACCTCGAGTGATCCTCCCGCCTCGGCCTCCCAGAGTGCTAGGATTACAGGCGTGAGCCACCGCTCCCCACTTTAGGCTAGTCTTGAACTCCTGAGCTCAAGTGATCTTCGGTTTCACTCTTGCAGGCTGGTCTCAAACCCCTGAGCTCAAGCAATGCTCCCGCCTTGGTCTCCCAGAGTGCTAGGATTACAGGTGTGAGCCACCACGGCCTCATATCTGGCTTTTGAATGTAACTTAAAAGTTTAAAGTGTAGGCCGGGGCCGGGCGCGGTGGCTCATGCCTGTAATCCTAGCCCTCTGGGAGGCCGAGGCGGGTGGATTGCTCGAGGTCAGGAGTTCAAGACCAGCCTGAGCAAGAGCCCATCTCTACTAAAAAAATAGAAAGTAATTATCTGGAAAACCAAAAATATATATAGAAAAAATTAGCCGGGCATGGTGGCGCATGCCTGTAGTCCCAGCTACTTGGGAGGCTGAGGCAGTGCGATCGCTTAAGCCCAGGAGTTTGAGGTTGCTGTGAGCTAGGCTGACGCCACGGCACTCACTCTAGCCCGGGCAACAAAGTGAGACTCTGTCTCAAAAAAAATAAATAAATAAATAAAGTGTAGGCCGGGCACGGTGGCTCACGCCTGTAATCCTAGCACTCTGGGAGGCCTACACGGGTGGATTATTTGAGCTCAGGAGTTCGAGATCAGCCTGAGCAAGAGCAAGACCCCGTCTCTACTAAAAAAATAGAAAGAAATTAGCTGGATAACTAAAAATACGTAGAAAAAATCAGCCGGGCATGGTGGCACATGCCTGTAGTCCCAGCTCCTCGGGAGGCTGAGACAAAAGGATCGCTTGAGCCCAGGAGTTTGAGGTTGCTGTGAGCTAGGCTGATGCCACAGCACTCTAGCCCGGGCAACAGAGTGAGACTCTGTCTCAAAAAAAAAAAAAAAAAAAAAAAGAAAGAAAAAATATCTGTTAAATAAATTATAAAGTAAATCTAATAAAAAGGCACAAAGTGTATTCATAGGGATATCTAAACGGCTAACATTGCTCAACTTCATTAGATATCAGAGAAGTGCAAAATAAAACAGGACATTGCTTAACAGCCACTAGATGGGAAAACATTAGAGTAGCGAGTCAGATAGTACTGAGTATCTGGAGAGCAGTAGGCCAGTACTTAGCAATGTCACTCCTGGCTAAATGCTCCAGAGAAACTTGCCCACAGCCCGTAAGAAACAGATGCATGGATGTTCATCTCAGCATTCACGTGGAGGGACAGTTGGAGGCGTCTGGGCGTTTATCGCTAGGGGAATGGAGCAGTGCTATGGAAGGAACAGCTACAACCGTGGAATACTTGCCAGCATTTGGGTGCTATGAACTAGACATGCATGTACATGTGGATAGATCTTAAATTAGAGTTGAGTGAAAGAAATAAGAAGCAGATTAAGATCTTCTCATTTCACTTGAAGGTTGGATTAAAAAAAAGATCTATGGCATGATACCGCTTTTGTGTATTTTTGCAAGGATCCCAAATATCCAAGGGTATTTATCAAGTGCATCAAAGTGCGTACCTATAAGGAGAGACAAGAGTGGGAATTTTTTTTTCCCTGTTTGATCTATGTCCAAAGAGTGGGAATTGAATGGGAAAAAATAAAATAAAACAAACTGATCATGGTGGCAAATGCCATGAACCGAGGAGTGTAATTAACTCAGTTTCTGCACCTGTAGAAATTCTAGCTCCCATTTCTTTTGGGCCGCAACATGGCCTGCGTGGTTTAGGGGCGCAGCACGCAGTCTCCGGTGACTGTGCACGCGCCGTTGCTCTGCGTGGCCGCGGGGCCTCTGGGGCAGCACCCACGCTGCTTCCGCATTGTTCTCTTGGCACCTGACACAGAGCAGGTGCTCAATAGTTTTGTTGAATGAAAATGCAGAACATTTTTGAAAACCAATTTATGCATGCCTCCAAAGCTCACAAAAACTGAAGAACTGAAGAATGTGGTGCCTAGAAACAAGATTTTCTAGTTCTCCTACTACATATTTTCAAGGCTCAAAATTGAAAGGCAAGTACTGTCCTTTGTCCCTGTTTTCTGTCTCTTCTTACTGGATCCTTGCCTTCTCCTCTCCGTTCCCAGTGTTCACCAGTTGTCTTCTCTACCTGGGCAAGACAGTCAGGTGACAACGGAATTCATATGCAACCCTTCCTGGTCTTGTAAGTGAGAAGGCAGGGGTTAGCCTACCATGGCAATAATCCAGCAAAAGCAGGCAGGTACGATGTGCTGCTCCGTGCTTGGGGCTCTCTGTGGGGCCACAGTGCCCTCAGGACAAAGTCTCCACTTGACAGTCAGTCAGGTCCTTCCTGACCTGCTCAGGGCGCCAGATGTGGCTCTTTACACTTTAAGTAACATGATCTGCTTCTCTAGTGAGGGGTGCAACTGTGGGCACTCCTTTTAATTTTTTAAATTCAATAAGAAATTATTTTAAATAATATCATTACAATTAAAACTAAGCAAGTAAATAACTTAATATGCTTTCTAGTACCTGTCTCCAGAGGTGGCAGTTTGTTGGAGACACAGGTCCTCAGTGCTAGAGTCTGCTGTGCCCTGCTGTGCTACAAGTGACAACTCCTTTGATCCCACTTTCCCACGCTCAGCTGTTGTTTTGCAGAGAACAACTTCTGTGCCAGGGTGAACAGGTTAGGAAGAGCTCTTAGCATTAAGCCCTGTGCTAGAACTTTCCCCTTTGTCCCTTCAGATCCACTGTTCTCCCTTCTGCACGTGCCCTGTCCCCTGGAGGCTGACCTCCGTGGGCCCTGCTCCCTATCAGGCTGGGCCAGTGAAGGGACATGCGGGAGGATTATCCTGTTTCACTGCACAGTCTGCTCACTCCCAGAACCTGGAATGATACAACCCATTGCTGTATGCAGTTCTCCCTTTTTGGAGAGCACCCTGTTTCTTCATGGCAATGTTATTTCTGGGGTCTCATTGTCCTTTTTTTGAAACATAGCATGGGTTGAAGGCCAGCCTGGTTCCCTGAATGTTCTCAGGGAATAGGATGGGATGGTTCAGGCCAAGGTGGACAAAACGGCTCCACGTGCCCTGCAGGGCTCAGCTTTGCAAAACAGGTGCCTTAGGAAATGGCAGCCTGCGTTGAACTCTACCTTAGCGCTCCCCCTCTGGATGGAGGCAACTTGCTTTTCCTTTGTACGCACACTAGGAAGACCACTCTGATACCTCTCCTCTGAACAGAGAACACACACTCCAAGGTGACCTGTGCTTGTCACCTTAGCTGGAGGAGAGTCTGGTATAAATTTTAACTAACTGCATCATGCAGTCCTCCCCAGCATTCTAGACATTCTGTTGACTCACCTTCACTGACACTTGCGATTCCTCCAACTTACCACCCTCTCCCCACTCTTACACCTTTGTCCAGGTTTTCCCTGTGCTGTGACACTCCTTTTCCCCACCTTCCTTCGGCCAACTTCCAACTTCTGCTTTTCCCAGCTAGGAGAGCTGCCTGCTGCAAACGGTGTTCCTTGACCCAAGTTAAGTCTAAGTCAAACCCTCATCACAGCTGCTTCTCACACTGTGTTGTAATGACCTGATTGTCTGTCACCCCCACTGAGGCACAGAAAGTAAAAATTAGCTTAGACTATCAAACTCTGCTGGCCATTCTTCAGGCTGGAATAAGAGAAAATATCAGCCACAAAATTAGTAATAAATAATATTTTCCCCAAGCGCTTGCGGTGGCTGTAATGGGTCACAAAAACTCCCTTCTTGGAGTGAGTACTGCTTTCTTACTCATTGAGAAAATTTTTCTCTAAAATCCTAGACTATCAGAAACATTGCTGCTTGAAATTACGTTAGTAAGAGTGAAACATCCCACGCTTGCCTGGAGGATCTAAGTCACTGACATAGAGAAGCAGCCTCGATTTACATCCCAGATGCAGAGCTTCGGATGAGGGGTTTCTGGACACAGCATTCCACAGCTACCGATAGTAACTTTATTGTTTCCAAGGAAGTGGGCCCCTGGGTCTACTTCATAGTGCAGGACTCAACGGTGATACCTTTACACACAGCCCTTGTCTTGCTCTGAATCTGTCAAAATACTACCTCGTTTTGCATTTCACCTAAACTCAATCTCTCCCCGCCCCAATTCTCTAAGTCTCTTTTCCTTTGTTTGGGGAGATACCTTATGGTTCTTCTGGTGTAAGGTCTCTCTCTGCAGTGTGTCAATGAACATGACTTTGTCGTCAGACTAGGCTTTGTTCCTGGTGGTCTTGGGCTGGTTGAGGACAGTAAGTTCATCACAGCACCTAGTACACAGGATAAAAGCAATATCTGTTAAAGGAATGAATGAATGAATGAATGAATGAAGGAGTGAATAATGCTTTCCACTAGATAGACCTGTATAAGCCAGGAAGTGTACCTAGGCCCCAGCCTTTTGGATGCTAGATTATGAGTCTGGAGTCACAGCTGCACCCGAATCCCAACCTGTCATTTAGTACTCATGTGAGCAAAATGAGTGTCTTACTTCTATGAGCCTCAGCATCCTCATCTCTAAAATGAAGATGGTATTTTAGTGAGCATAGTTATCTCTCTTCTGCAGATTTGTTGTAATTCTGCAGAAAAAATTGTCCAAGAGTTGGACAGAAGAGGTTACTGGGTGTCATTTCAGCAGGGTGCTGGCTATTGTCCAGAGGACCCTCTGCGGACATCTGATTCCACAGGGATGTGCACATTTGATTCACTTGCCACTGACTAGGCTTTTTTTTGTTTGTTTTACAACCTTCTAATGGTAAAAATTAAGTTATAGAAAACTTAATAGTTTCTATGGTTAATAGTTCCAGTTATAGCAATGCCAATTACTTTGTCTGATAGAGAATATAAATCTCTATAATTCAAATTCTTATTTGAACCAGTTTTAACATCTTACTGGTTTCTCTATTAATTAATGAGTTGAATAAAACCTTTGGCACGTGTTCATATTTGCATGAGTCATGATTTTACCTTTTGAAATTATAATTTAGTACCATAAAGAGCAATAATAGATGTAAAATGCTTGCTCTGCCAGAGACCCTCAAGTAATAGGTATGATTATTATTTTATTGGCAGACTGAGATGCTGGACAGAATGTGCTGACAGACCAGCAAGGGCACAGGGGTCGACACAGAGCCCAGCCCTACAGAGTGGGCCAGGGAAGTGGTGGAGGGGGCACTTTTCTTGGGACATACTCTGGCTGGATGAGCAGGTTTGCCCCTCCTCACAGGCATTGCTTGGTTACAAGCACAGAACCCAGACTGGAGCAATGGGAGAAGCTTGTGCCGCAAAGCATGGGTGGAACAGCCAGACTTCAGGAAGAGCAGACATAGGTCTGGACCCGAGGACACCTCCATTCAAGGACTCTAGTACCATCAGGATGCCTGCCGTCACTCATCTCTCAGCTCTGCCTGTTTGACAGCTTGATGCTCTACTCCCGCACACCCACCTCGTCCACACGGCCAGGAACATGGCCACCAACAGCTCGAAGGCCCCCTTCCCAAATCTGTTACCATGATAGAAAGACGGTCTGTGAAATCCAGTTCCAAAGATTTCCAGGAATGACTCTAAGTGTTCTGGTTTGGAAAGCTGCACTTCTTAGAGTGCTCAGTTGTGGCTATATAAGAAAAAGGCATTTTCCATGGTTAGAGTCAGAAAAAGAACAATTCCAGGAAGAAGGGGAGAATGCTGAGCAGAGAAGGCAGAATGTTCCTCCCACACCCCCTCAGGATTCCACTGGAAATTGCAGGGTAACCTACCTAGAACGGGCCAGACCACATTGCAGCAGGGGAGCTGACAGGGTAAAGGAAGGAATGACAGCCAAGGGTAGGGCCTGACACTGTGCTGAGAACAACGCCACACAGAAGATGTTATACAATGGCCTGTAGAGTGTGTTAGACAAATATGGGCTCTGATGGGTGTATTGATTATCCTTTATCTGGGAGCCAGTGTGCCGGCCTCCTTCAATCTCATTTACCCTCCCAGAAGCCCACTGGCGAGATATGCTGCTCTTCACTAGATAAATGAGGAAACTGAGGCCCAGAGAGGTCACGTAGCTATGAAGTAGCAGAATCAGCTGGAGGCAGTCTGATCCTAAACACTGTTTGGAAGGAACTTTTGGTCTTTGTAAACATATTGTTAATATAATATAAGCTGGATGTGACTCTGATCTTAGTTTTTCCCTTTATCTTGAGTGCTGACACTGTCATATCATTCTGTCATGCTAGCATGGCCACGCCACAGTGAAATCACATGGAAAGAGAGCAGGGCTGGTGCTTGTGTTAGACCCAGGAAACGGAACACTCACTCACTCAGTACAGGAGGAAGCCTCCGGTAGAATAAGCTGGGATGACTAAGGAAGGGGAATGAAAGCTGAAGTTTCTGACAGGCAGAGGGTCTTTCTCACAAAGAAACCATCAGACCATGAGAATCAGACTTTGAGAAATCGCTGAGGCCACACCACTAGATACTTAAAATGAAAGGTAATTAATCTTAGCTGAGGCCTCTGATGAACATTTTGGCGCTGACCCAAGGTAAGGAAATCAAAAAAACTCTTTTAATGCCCTGTCTTCAGGCCCAGTTCTGTGACAGCAATAAAATTACTTTGAATCAGAGTTTGAAGAGATTAATTACAAACGGAGTGCTCTCTAGGCCTCATTTCCCCAGGCCATGGGCATGCCTTGGAAAGGGCCATCCTGCACCTGGCACCTGGGCATAGCTGAAGCAGCCATGCATTCTGAACCCCAA
The DNA here is from genome assembly GCF_020740605.2 of Lemur catta. Lineage (NCBI taxonomy): Eukaryota > Metazoa > Chordata > Mammalia > Primates > Lemuridae > Lemur > Lemur catta. Next base: position 149,557,627 of record NC_059128.1, read on the forward strand.
AGCAAAATGTATGAATGGCACATCATTTTTTAAAAAATGATTTTTGATATCTTTATCTGAAACATCTCCTAGAGCATAAATAGATAATCACATTTATGGAAAAGGAAGAAAAAAAGTCTGTGCCATGTTATTACCACCAAGGGGAATCAGGTGGGAGGAGGGGCTGCCAAGACAGGGAAGACTGATAGCTTTGCCTGGTGCCAGACCCGGGATTGCAGTGCAGCCTGGCACAACCTGTCCTTGGACTTATAGTGATGTCATCCAGAGAGCAGAGGTGACACAGTGGATCAAGACTGTAACCCCCAGAGTAGCGCTGGCAGCAGAGAGTGAAAACTAAAAGTTAGCCTCTATGCTAGCTTTGGCAGCACATATACATATTAGAGTAATACACAGAAGATTAGCATGGCCCCTGCCCAAGGATGAGATGCAAATTTGTGAAGCATTCCGTATTTAAAAAAATAAATTAAAAGTTAGTCTCTCTCTAGGAGATTATCACTGCCTGGATGATATAAATTTGCAAATTACATCCCTCCTTTTTTCTCTTTTATGCATCTTCCTCAACATTGCATGTTCTTATGAATGCAAATTAGCTAAACAGATTGTTTTTGAGGAGATGTTATTTTATTTTTATTTATTTTAAAAATTTTAATAGATTAAGGGGGCACAAGTGTTTTTTGTTACATAGGTGAATTGTATAATGCTGAAGTCAGGGCTTTTAGCTTGTCTATCACCAGAATAGTGTACATTGTACTCAATAGGGAAATTTTTATCCCCGCCCCCCTCCTACTCTCCTCCCTTCTTAGTTTCCAATGTTCATTATACCAGTTTACAACCGTGTGTACCCATCATTTACCCCCCCTTATAAATGAGAACATGTGGTATTTGTTTTTCCGTTCCTGAGACACTTCACTTAGGATAGTAGTCTCTAGTTCCAACCAAGTTGCTGAAAAACACATTATTTCATTCCTTTTTATGGCTGAGTAGTACTCCATTGTGTGTGTACACACACACACCACATTTTCTTTATCCACTCATCTGTTGATAGTCACTTAGGTTGATTTCATATCTTTGCTATTGTGAATTGTGCTGCGATAAACATCTGGATGCAGGTGTCTTTTTGTAAAATGACTTCATTTCCTTTGGGTAGATATACAGTAGAGGGATTACTGGATCAAATGGTAGCTCTACTTTTAGTTCTTTGAGGAATCTCCATACTGTTTTCCATAGATGTTGTACTAATTTATAGTCCCACCAACAGTGTATAAGGATTCCTTTTTCTCTGCATCCACACCAACATCTATTGTTTTTTGATTTTTTAATAATGGCTATTCTGGGTCAGGGCATGGTGGCTCACACCTGTAATCCTAGCATTCTGGTAGGGTGAGGTGGGAGGATTGCTTGAGCTCACCAGTTCAAGACCAGCCTGAGCAAGAGTGACACCCTGTGTCTATGAAAAATGGAAAAATTAGCCAGTTATGGTGGTGTGCACCTGTAGTCCCAGCTACTTGGGAGGCTGAGGCAGGAGTATCACTTAAGCCCAGGAGTTTGAGGTTGCAGTGAGCTGTGATGTCACCACTGCACTCTAGCTGGGGTGACCAAGCAAGAGTCTGTCTCCAAAAAAAAAAAAAGAAAGGGCTATTCTGACAGGGGTGGTATCGCATTGTCATTTTAATTTGCATTTGCATTTCCCTGATGATAGTGTTCTGGAGCATTTTTTCATGTATTTATGGCCATTTGTATATATCTTCTTTTGGAAAAACTGTTCATGTCTTTTGCCCACTTTTTGATGCAGTTCTTTGTCTTTTTCTTGCTGAATTTTTGAGTTCTTTGTAGATTCTGGATATTAGTCTTCTGTCAGATATAAAATTTGTGAATATTTTCTCCTGTTCTGTATGTTGTCTATTAACTCTGTTGATTATTTCCTTTGCTGTGCAGGAACTTCTTAATTTAATTAAGTCTTTTTTATTTATTATTGTTGTTGCTGTATTTGCCTTTTGAGTCTTAGTCATGAATTCTTTGTCAATGTCCATCCTAGGCTAATGTCCAGAAGAGTTTTTCGTATGTTTTCTTCTTCCTTTTTTTTTTTTTTGAGACAGAGTCTTGCTCTGTTGCCTGGGCTAGAGTGCCGTGGCGTCAGCCTAGCTCACAGCAACCTCAGACTCCTGGGCTCAAGCAATCCTTCTGCCTCAGCCTCCCGAGTAGCTGGACTACAGGGATGCGCCACCGTGCCCGGCTAAGTTTTTCTATATAGTTTTAGTTGTCCAGCTAATTTCTTTCTATTTTTAGTAGAGATGGGGTCTCGCTCTTGCTCAGGCTGGTCTTGAACTCTTGACCTCAAGTGATCCTCCCGCCTCAGCCTCCCAAAGTGCTAGGATTACAGGCATAAGCCACCATGCCTGGCCTGTTTTCTTCTTGAATATTTATGGTTTCAGGTCTTATGAGTGTTGTTGGGAAAGTATCCAGCCATGTAATATGAGTCATTATATTAACAATGGCTGGATATTTTCTGGACAGCCCTCGTATATTTAAGTTCAATCCATCTTGAGTTAATTTTTGTATATGGTGAGAGACAGGGATCCAGTTTCATTCTTCTGTATGTGGCTATCCAATTTTCCCAGCACCATTTATTGAATAGGGCTTCCTTTCCCCAGTGTATATTTTTGTCTGCTTTGTAAAAAATCAGTTGGTTGTAGCTATATGACTTTATTTCTGGATTCCACTGGTCTATGTGTCTAATTTTATACCTGTACCATGCTATTTTGGTTACTATATCCTTGTAATATTATATAATTCTAAGTCAGGTAATGTGATGCCTCCAGATTTGTTCGTTTTGCTTAGGATTGCTGTGACTATTTGACTATTCTGATTCCATGTGAAGGTTAGGATTGTTTTTTCTAGATCTGTGAAAAATGTCGTTGGTATTTTGATGGGAATTGCATTGAATCTGTAAATCACTTTGAGCAGTACTGACTCTTCTGACTCTTTTTTTTTTTTTTTTGGAGACAGAGTCTCGCTCTGTTGCCTGGGCTAGAGTGCCATGGCATCAGCCTAGCTCACAGCAACTTCAAACTCCTGGGCTCAAGCAATCCTCCTGCCTCAGCCTCCCGAGTAGCTGGAACTACAGGCATGCGCCACCATGCCCAGCTAATTTTTTCTACATACTTTTAGTTGTCCAGCTAATGTCTTTCTATTTTTAGTAGAGACAGGGTCTCACTCTTGCTGAGGCTGTTCTCTAACTCCTGACCTCAAGCGATCCTCCGGTCTCGGACTCCCAGAGTGCTAGGATTACAGGTGTGAACCACTGCGCCTGGCCCCAGTACTGACATTTTAGTGATGCTGATTCTTCCAATCCATGAGCATGGAATGTTTTCCCACTTGTTTGTGTCATTTCTGATTTCTTTCATCAGTGTTTCGTAGTTCTCCTTATAGACATCTTTTACCTCCTTGGTTAAGTATATTCCCAGGTATTTCATTTTCGTTGCAGCTATTGTAAATGGTATTGAGTTCTTGATTTGACTGTCATCTTGAGTGTTATTAGTGTATAGAAATGCTACTGATTTTTTTTTTTTTTTTTTTGAGACAGAATCTCACTCTGTTGCCAGGGCTAGAGTGCCGTGGGGTCAGCCTAGCTCACAGCAACCTCAAACTCCTGGGCTTAAGCAATCCTTCTGCCTCAGCCTCCCGAGTAGCTGGGACTACAGGAATGTGCCACCATGCCTGGCTAATTTTTTTTTCTATATATATTTTTAGCTGTCCAAATCATTTCTTTCTATTTTTAGTAGAGACGGGGTCTCGCTCTTGCTCAGGCTGATCTCAAACTCCTAACCTCAAGCGATCCTCCCACCTCTTGGCCTCCCAGAGTGGTAGGATTACAGGCGTGAGCCACCACGCCCAGCCTAGTTACTTGATTCTTTCATCTCACAGCTTGTAGTATTATCTCCTCCACTTTGACTTTGGCCAGTCTGATGATTATTTGTCTTGGAGATGTCCTATTTGGAATGAACCTTCCAGGAGTTTGATGCCCTTCTTGTATCTGTATATCTAGATCTGTAGCAAGACCAGGAAAGTTTTCCTCTATTATTCCTCCATGTAGGCTTTCTGTGCCTCTTTTTCTTCTCCCTCAGGGATACCTATAATTCTTATGTTTGATAACCTTACGTAGTTCCATAATTCATGAAGATTTTGTTCATTCTTCTTACTTATTTTTCTTCATTTTTGACTGACTTGGTTAATTTGCCAGCTTTGTCTGTAAGCTCTGAAATTCTTTCTTCTGCTTGGTCTAGTCTGTTGTTGAAACTTTCCACTGTATTTTGAAATTCCCTAAATGACTCTTTCATTCCCAGAAGTTCTGTTATTTTTTTTCTTCAAATATCTATGTCTTAAAAAAAATACCAAACAAAAAGACAAACATCTGTGTCTTTAGTGAATTCTTCTTTCATGTCTAGAATTATCTTTTTGGTTTCTCAGTGTTGGTTTTCAACTATCTCACCAATCCCATTGAGCTTACTTGAGATCCATATTCTGAATTTCATATCTAACATTTCAGAAGTTTCCTTTTGGTTGGAGTCCATTGCTGGGGAGTTAGTGTGATCCTTTGGGGGTGCTGAAGGAGTCTGTTTTCTCATATCGCCAGCAGTCTTATGCTGGTTCCTTCTCATCTGGAATCTCTTCCCTCGGCTCAAAACTAATAGTTTTGTGATACACCTGTTCTCCTCTGCTGGGAACTCTGTTGCTCAGTGAAGAGAGGGAGAGGTCCTTGGATGATATGCTTGAGTCCTGCTCTGGAATATTGACCAGGCGGAAGAGGGGTGGATGCACTGAAAGCCTATAACACAGCTGTTCCCCTGTATCAACCCTCTCCCCTGTGGTTGTCACAGTCCAAGCCAGTGCTGAGGGATATTTGTGTGGAGTGGTGGGTTGGTCCCCAAGCTGCTACTGGAAGCTCAGGCAGGGTGAAGGGGCAGGATGTGTCTCTCTCCATGGAGGCAGGTGGTGTGGGAGTTCTCCCTGACTGGGTCCTGCTGCAGCAGTGGCAGTGGTGGCTGGTCAAGGCTCTAGATGGTGGCCAGGGCTGTGGACGTTCTCTGCACCTAGGTCCAGGGGCAGTGGTGGCATGCAGTGGGGAGTAGCATGAGGTGGGTGGGCTCTAAATAGATTTAAAGAGCTATTTATACTAAAGTGTGAATGACTGCCAAAATCATTGAATGGATAAATTTTATTTATCCAAGATAGTTGAAAAAGAAGTGAGATATTAATGGTACAGATATACCATAACCACAAGGGGAAAAACTCAATAAGGTCAGAAAAATCAATAGCCATGGTTCAATAAGGAACAATCAGGAATAGGAGAACTAGAGCAAGACAGAGCAAGGGCAGAGTTCTCAATATGGACTGAACTGATAAGTAGCTGATTGGAAAGAACAGGTTAAAATGGGAATTCAGATTACTAAGGGACTATATTTGGTATGTACTAATCAAAACTCTTGAAAAATATCCAGCAAAAGGGACAGATAAAGAGATTGGAATTTGCTTACGGGTTTTGCTAGTGACAGAATGAAGTATCTCAGTCATTGCAATCCCAAACTAATATACAGTAGTTTTGAAATTGCCTTTCCAAGCTGTAAATAAGTCCAAAGCTGGGGGCAGCTGTCTACTCAAATTCTGACTAAGAATTCTCCCTTACTAGCAAGAAATCAACTGACTCAGCACTCAAGCAGAATATGTTGTGAGTAGTTTTCATTTGACAGGGCGAGCCACCAGTGGGGAGATACAATGATGGGGAATATAATTTGATGCTGAGGACATTTCTCACTTCTTCGCTTTCATCTGGGGCAAAAAAAAAAAATACTGAAACAAAAACCCTAACTACTTCCTCATACTTTGTAGTATTTTACTGTTCACTAAGTACAACCCAAAATATCTCCTTTGAGTCTTACAGTAGCACTGTAAGGGGTGGGCACTGTCACGCACATTTTTCAGATGGGAACACTGAAGCTCAGTCCACTGGACCACAAAAACCACTGTGCCTCAGCTGTTCCCCCTCCCATCCCCAGATGTTCGTTGGAAGAGATCTATTGTAAGTGGACTATTTTATATGGAGAGTAAAAGCAAAACAAAAAAATCCTTCTGCTGCCTGACATCTGCCAACTCACTAACCTTCCTCTATCTCTTTAAAAATGAATAATGTCCATAAATGCTCATAGGGAGACTTTTAGGACTTAAACACTGTCTATTGATAACATAATAGTCATACTTACAGGGCTCCACTATGCACATAAATGGGGCATGCTTTTATAGCCAGAAATAATTTACTGCATAATGTCTGCTAGTAAATTTGAGCATATGATGATCCTGAATGTGTCTTGTCAGAAAGCAAACCAGTCAGCTGGAAGAAGTGCACGGAATCCATAAATAAAGGCTCCCACTTTTGCATCAAGATGAATCTCCAAGATCATTTCCTTTCCTCTGGCTTCTATCCCATCATGAGTGGGGAGCCGGCTGGGGGGAAGGTGGAAGCCCTTTACTTGGCTTTAGTTCTCCAAGATTCACAGCCTCATTGCTATTTGGAATGGAGACAGCTTTCTACCTGTGTAAGGATACTTGTCAAGTTTTTTATTTTCTTTAGTTTTTAAATTCTTCACTCTCTAGAATTGAGAGTGGGATATTTTTACTGCTTTTTGGCCTTTTGTTTTGGGCTATCTTGCTTTCTTTCTTCAGTAGTTCCAGCTACAGAAATTGATTTGAATGTTAGGTTTAATCCAAAAAGAAACAACACATGGCTGTAGCTTCTTTCTGGAATTTCCCTGTTTTCCTTAGACTGTAGAGTACAAAGATGTATTAGAGAATTTTCTGTAGAATGGCTTTCTCTTTCTAAACTTTGGGAAAGGCTGCTGGGCATGGTGGCACAGGTCTGTAGTCCTAGCTACTGGGGAGGCTGAAGCAGGAGGATTGCTTGAGCCCAGGAGTTTGAGGCTGCAGTGAGCTATGACTGCCCCACTGCACTCCAGCCTGGGTGACAGAGTGAGACCCTGTCTTAAAAAGCAAACAAACAAAACAAAACAAATAAAAAACTTTGGGAAAGCCTATTCTTAGATTTGTGGATACTGTGGATAAAAGTCTTACGTCTACTAACCCCCTTCTTTCCTTGGCAATTTTATATTTTAAAAAAATTCTTCTGATCACACATAGCTTGGCTCATATTTAGATGCAGAGAATGGCTTACATTTAGAGGTTGAGAAACACTCCAAGTAAAATAACCCACAAACATGTCATTGTTTTCTTGCACTGCAGAGTTGAGAGAAATCAAGTCCTCCCAAGCAGTTTGTAGCAAAAAGAAAGTTACAATCCTCAGCTAAGTTATACAAGGTTTCTTTGGACAGATGTTTTTCTTTATAGGAACATTGCATTCTTTTTTTCCTTTTTATGCCTCTGGATTATTTTTCCTGTTTTGGCAATCTGCCCTCCGGCTATTTGGGTTTGCCTGCAGGGAAGTTGGAAGGCTAGTATTTTGTACACCACTTAAATCTGCCATTGAAATGGAGTCCGGTCAAGAACATGCTACCATGAAACCGGTGGCTCTAACTCTACTTCCATCTCATAGCGTGACCTTGAGAAAGTTGCCCCCTTTTTCTGGGTTTTATCCTCCATTTCTAGCCCTTCACAAAGCATTTTGTCAGGTGGCACGTCGGGAAGGAGAGGCACAGTGGATATCATTAGGAGTGGCTTTGCACTGCATTCATCACAGTGCCTGCACGTCACTTCATCATTAGGGGATTTCAATGGCTTTAAAAAAAAAAAAGACCTGGGGTACTGGTTTTGTGGCCTTTCAGAAGGCTCAATATTGCTACAAAACACATGACTATCTAGATTGTTTCTTCCTTAAGCAGTAACATATCTGGCATTTGTAATATACTTTCAATTTGCAAAGAATTTTCACATTTGGTGTCTCATTTAATCAGATGCTAACACTACTGTGATCTGAGGGAGGTATGTAGAGAAAATACCTGCAGTGCTACCCGAAAGATCTTAGAAATATCAACTGGGGAACCCAAAACTTTGAGCAAGTATTCAGGAAGGCTGGCAGACATCCATCCATCCTTCCTTCCATCCATCCATCCATCCACCCACCTACCCACCCACCCACGCATCTATCCATTCATCTTTCTATCCATTCATCCTTTTGGTTTCTGACATAGGAAACCCATTCTCTAACATGAAAGTACATAGGGCATTTGACCTCATATAGCTCTTTCTTTTTTTAAAAAAATTGCTTTAAAATGTTATAGTTAATAAAACTCACTTTTTGGTGGACAGTCTATGAGTTTTGACAAGTGTGTAGAGTCCTTGTAACTACTGCCACAATCAAGACTCAAGAAATTCCATCACCCACCCCCTCCAGAAAGATTCTCTCTAGCTTCCTCTCTTTGTGGTCAAACTCTTGCTCCACCCTTAACTCTTGGCAGCCACTGATCTGTTCTCTGTCCCTACAGTATTTCCGTTTCCAGAAAGTCATACAAATGGAAACATATGTTTGAATCTGGCTTCTTTTGCTTAGCATAATGCATTTGAGATTCACTCGTGATGTTGCATATATCAATTGTTTGCTCTCTTTTATTGCTGAGTAGTTGTTCCTTGTATGAATGTACCGTAGTTTGTATTCAGTTTATTCCCCAGTTGAGGGATATTTGGGTTGTTTCTAGGTTTTGGTGGTTATGAATAAAGCAGCAATAAATATTCATATACAAGTTTTTTTGTACAAATACAGGTTTTCATTATGTTTGGGTAAATATCAAGAAGTAGGATAACTAGGTCATATGGTAAGTGTATATTTAAAAGAATCTGCCAAACAATTTTCCAAAGTGGCTTTGCTATTTTGCATTCTCACCAACAGTATATAAGAGTTCCTGTCACTCTGCGTGCTCATAAACACCTGGTATCCTCAATTTTGTGTGTGTGTGTGTGTGTGTGTGTGTGTGTGTATGTGCGAGCTAGTAGGTATGTAGTAGTATTTCATTGTAGTTTTATTTATTTATTTATTTTTTGAGACAGAGTCTTCCTCTGTTGCCCGGGCTAGAGTGAGTGCCGTGGAGTCAGCCTAGCTCACAGCAACCTCAAACTCCTGGGCTCAAGCAATCCTCCTACCTCAGCCTCCCGAGTAGCTGGGACTACAGGCATGCACCACCATGCCCAGCTAATTTTTTCTATATAAATATTTTTAGTGGGCCAGATAATTTCTTTCTATTTTTAGTAGAGACAGAGTCTCGCTCTTGCTCAGGCTGGTCTTGAACTCCTGACCTCGAGCGATCCACCCGCCTCGGCCTCCCAGAGTGCTAGGATTACAGGTATGAGCCACCGTGCCCGGCCTCATTGTAGTTTTAATTTGTATTTCTCTAATGACTAGTGATGATGAGCATCTCTTCATCTGCTTGTTTGTCATGTGTATATCTTATTTGGTGAAGTGATTGTTTAAACTTCTATGATTTTCAAAATAGGTTTTTAAAAAAATTTCTGCATTTTGAGAATTCTTTGCATATTCTGGAGACAAATCCTTTGTCAGATATGTGATTTGCTAATATTTTTCCCAGTCTTTGGCTTGTCTTTTCATTCTCTTATCTGTATCTTTTGTAGAGTAAAAATTTCTGATTTTGGTCAAGTCCAATTTTTCAATTAAAACTTTTTTTTTCAGATACGTAGTTTAACTCTGTCACCCAGTCTAGAGTGCAGGGGCATGATCACAGCTGACTACAGCCTCAAACTCCTGGGCTTAAGTGATCCTCCTGCTTCAGCCTCCCAAGTAACTGGGAATACAGGTGCCCCTGCCACCATTCCTGGCTAATTTTTTTTTTCCTTTTTCGAGACAGGTCTCACTATGTTGCCCAAGGTGGTCTCAAACTCCTGGCCTGAAGAAATGCTCCCACCTCAGCCTCCCAAAGTGCTGAGATTATAGGCATGAGCCACTGTGCCTCACCCTGGCTTATTTTTTCAATTTTAAAAAAATGAATTGAGTCTGTAGTTCCAGCTACTTGGGAAGCTGAGGTGAGAGGATTACTTGAGCCCAGGAATTGGAGGCCAGCCTGGGCAACACAGCAAGACTCTGTCTCTAAAAATTTTTTTTGAAAAGAAGGATTGTGCTTTTCATGCATTATATGCATTATCTAAGAAATATTTCCCTAAACCAAGTTCACAAAAATTTCTCCTATGTTTCCTTCTAAAAATTTAAGAATTTTACCTTCTACATTTTCATTCCTGATCCATTTTGAGTTAATTTTTGCATAAGGTGTGAAGTATAGATCAAGGTTCATTTTTTTGCATATAAATGTCCAGTTTTTCCAGCATCATTTGTTGAAAAGATCAGCCAAGCTGGCTCAGTGTAATCACAAGAGTCCTTATGAGAGGACCACAGGAGGTCAGAGTCAGAGAAGAGGATGCTCTGACAAAAGCAGAGATTGGAGTAACGCTGTTCCTGGAAGGGGCTAAGAACCAAGAACGAGGTTGGCCTCTACATGCTGGGCAAGACAAGGAACAGTTTCTCCGGTAGAGCCTTCAGAAACAACACAGCCTTGCTGATACCTTAGCATAAGAGACCCATTTTCAGACTTCTGACAGCTAGAACTATAACTGATTTGTGTTGTATCAAACCACTGCATTTATAGTAATATTTTACAGCAACAATAGGAAACTAGTACCCAAAGCTCCACTGAATTGCCTTTGTTCTTCTGTCAAAAATCAATTGGCTATGTTCATGTGAAACTATTTCCAGCTTCTTTTCTGTTCCATTTTCCTATGTGTCCGTACTTTGTCAAGACCACACTGATGTATCTTGTTTTTAAACCTGTCCTGGTCTGCTGCAGTGGCTCACACCTGTAATCCTAGCACTCTGGGAGAATCGCTTGAGGTCAAGAGTTCAAGACCAGCCTGAGCAAAAGCAAGACCCCATCTCTATTAAAAATAGAAAAACATTAGCCGGGCATTGTGGTGCATATTTGTAGTCCCAGCTACTCAGGAGGCTGAGGCAGGAGGATTGCTTGAGCACAGGAGTTTGAGGTTGCCCTGAGCTAGGCTGATTTGCCATGACACTCTAGTCTGGCAGTTGGGGTGACAGAAAGACTGTGTCTCAAAACAAAATAAAACAAAACAAAAACCCTGTTATTTTCTCTGCTTTATATCTTCAGCATATGAAAAGTTGGTTAGTGGGAATGAGAAGAAACTAAAAAGATAAAAGGCCACCAGATGACAAGTTTCAGGGTTGATATCTGTATTATTAATAGTTATCTATTGCTGAGTAATATTATCACAAACTTGGTGGCTTAACACAACAAACATTGATTCTCTCATAGTTTCTGTGGGTCAGGAATTTGGAGGCAGTTTAGTTGGGTGCTTCTGGCTCAGGGTTTCTCAGGAGGTTGTAGTCAAGCTGTGGGTCAGGGCTGTGGTCATCTCAAGGCTCGACTGAGGACGATCCACTTCTAAGGTCACTCATATGGCTGTTAGCCGGTCTCAGAAAATCTGCTTGCAAGGTGACTCACAGAGCGGCTGGCATGCCCTGATGCCTCCTATATGGGCCTCTCCATAGGCTGCCTGATGTCCTTATGACATGACAGCGGGCTTTCCTAGAGCGAGTGATGCAAGAGAGAGAGAGAAAGCGCACTCACTGAAAACAGAAATCACTGTCTTATTTTTCACCATCTTAAAAATAATTCTTTAGCTTTTATTTATTTTTTATTGGTATATAACAGTACATATTTTGGGGGTACATATGATATTTTGATATCTGTATACAACGTGTAATGATCAAATCAGGGTAATTGGGATAACCATCACCTATCTTTTCTTTGTGATGAGAACATTACAATTCTTCCCTTTCAGCTATTGTGAAATATACAATAAATGATTGTTAACTATAATTTCCCTACTATACTATTGAATACTGGAACTTATTCCTTCTGTCTAACTGCATTGAAACCACTGTCTTTTTATAACTTCATCTTGGACATGATGTATCATCACTTCTGCCATATTGTATTCATGAGACATGGGTCACTAAGTCCCTCCCACACTCAGGGCAGGAATTAAGCTTCACCTCTTAAGGGAAACAGTATCACAGAATCTATAGACATAACTTGGAAATCACTAGTCCACTCTGGCCACAAATCTCACATGCAAAACACACTCATCCCACTCTTCAACAGCCTGCAAGTGTCTCATCCCATTGTTGCACCAGCCTGAAGTCCGCAATCTTGTCATCTAAGTCAAGTCTAGGTGAGAAGAGGCTCCTGAGGTGTAGTTCCTCAAGTTTAGCTCCTCAAGTGCAGTTCCTCTGACCTGTGAAACTAAAGAGACTGGTTATCTGCCCCCTTCACACTCAACATGCAATGGTGATAATTTCCCTAGATATTCCTGTTCAACAAGGGGGCAACAGGATGCACAAAGCAGTCAGTGGTCCATGGCAATTCTGAAATCCTGTTAGGCCAATGCTGTAATTCCTTGATTAGGTCTCAAGGCCTCAGATTAATTCTCTGTGGCTCTCGGCTCCCCTCTCAGAACCCATGGTTTTGACCTCTCAATTGTCATTACCTTCTCACAAAAGGTAACATCTGTTTGCTCCATTTTCCTAATCCAAGTTTATAAATATTTCTCCTGTGTTTTCTTCTGAAAGTCTAATGGTTTTATATTTCACATTTTAGTTTTTGATCCATTTGGAGGCAATTTTTGTATTTTTTTTTTTTTTTTTTTTTGAGACAGAGTCTTGCTCTGTTGCCTGGGCTAGAGTGCCGTGGCGTTAGCCTAGCTCACAGCAACCTCAAACTCCTGGGCTTAAGCGATCCTTCTGCCTCAGCCTCCCGAGCAGCTGGGACTACAGGTATGCACTACTATGCCTGGCTAATTTTTTTCTATATATATATTTTAGCTGTCCAGATCATTTCTTTCTATTTTTAGTAGAGACAGGGTCTCGCTCTTGCTCAGGCTGGAATTTTTGTATTAATATAAAATGTGAGGTATATGTCTTTCAATTTTTTGAATATATCATAAATGTCCAATTGTTTTAGCACTGTTTGTCGAAATGTGGCAGAAATGACATTGTGCCAGTTCCCAGACTAGGCTTTAAGAGGTCTTTCATGCATCCTGTCTCAGGAACCCTTCCCATGCCATGAGAACAAGCCTGGGGTAGCCTGCTGGAGGGTGAGGGACCCTGTGGAGGAGAGAGAGCCCAGGTGTCCCAGCCAAGACCAACATAGACCATCCAAACAACCCCCAAGCATCTAGCCAGGGTCAGCATAGTAAAAATTGATCCAGACTTCCCGGGGGTAATTCTGCAGTATATGGGCCACATTCATATAATAACATGTTTATGCAGTTTGACCCAATCATTATAATTCCAGTATCTTATTCTAAGAAAATGATTAAACTAATGTATAAGGTTATTTAAACAAGATTTTGCATAATAGCAAAAGTTTGAAACACTTTAATGTTCAGGAGTGTGATGATTAAATTAGGATGCATCTATACAGTGGAATATTCTGAAATTGATAGAAATGATGATACAGCTCTAAAGGAAACTGTCCATACAATGTAGGGTGTCCCAAAAGTCACCCTACATAGGGAAAATGGGAAATGATAGCTAAAGGTACCTTTTTTTACAAAATATTCATTACAAGATTTTTGTATGGAGACTTTTGGGACACCCTGTATTCTTCTGTGAATAAGGCAATTTAGAAAGCATTAAATATTTTATAGTATGAACCTGTTTTTGAATAAAATTATATGCAACTATATCTGTATAGAAAAGTACCCGGAAGGAGCTATATATCTATCTACATGTGTACATATACCTATATTGCATATATTATAAATATAGTACATATGTATAGACATAGATATATAGCTCCTTCCAGGAACTTTTCTATGCAGATATAGTTGCATATAATTTTATTCAAAAACATGTTTGTACTATAAAATATTTAATGCTTTCTAAATTGCCTTGTTCACAGAATCTATATATACACATATATAGATATATATAAATTATAAACAGTGGTTTACTCTGGAGAGGCATTATAAATGATTTTTCAGTTTCTACTTAGTAATTTTGTGTATGTGAATCTTTGAAAGTGAACATCAATTTGAATAAAATTAATAATAAAAAGAATGACATTATTTTAACTTTGGAAAAATATTAATATGTGTATATAGCTGTACTGAGAAGCTGCATATAACACTTGTAGCTATTTGATTTCCGTGGATGTAACTCTCAGGGTAATCTTAATGGAACTGCTCATTCATAGGACAGTGGATAATACTGGTCTTTTTTCTTCCTACCAGATGGCCAGGTTGTAAGTACATGTCACAACTAAAGTTTAGACAGCAGGTTGAATTTCCAAGAACATTGGATTTGGAGTCAAAAGACCAGTTCAGTGTTGGCTCCTCCTCTCTGAGTTGTTGTTTCTTCCTCAGTAAAACTGGGCTTCATTCATCAAACAACAAACATTTCTTGAGCATTATCGTGTGCAGGCCCTGTGGCTGGGTGCTAGGGGCCCAAGCACCTGCAATGCTTCCCTCAGAGTAGTGACGGGAGAATCAATTCCTACATGAACAAAAATATAACAGGAAATGGAATTCCAGGCACTGCGTTGTACTTTCAATAGTTTCATTAAGTATAGGAAATGAAACTGGATCTATTATGAAGTAGGTGGTATAATATAGTGGTTAAGAACTTAGGCTCTATAGCCGAATTGCCTGAGTTCAAATCCTGGCTCCACCATAATTTGGGGGATGTTGCCTAACTTCTCTTTGATTTAGTTTCCTCCATCTGTAAAACGGGAATAAGAACTGTGGCTCTCCTTATGTGCTTGTTGTGAGGATTAAATGAGTTACTATGTGTAAAATACTTAGAACAGTGTCTAGCACATAGTTAGTGCTCAATAAATATTAGTTGTTATTATTTGGGATGGAGAACACATCAGATCAGGTGTTTCTAACACAGATACGACCAAGTTGATATCAGACGGCGATCTGGCTGCGACAATTTTCTCTCTACTTGTAGCAAGGCTTCATTCACATCATCTGGCTAACTAGGTCAATGTCCACTTACTCTCTTGCTGTCCATGAACATCCTCTCAAGGCTTTGTGTGCCACTGACAAGAATCATATTCCAAGCTAGAGGAGGGAGCTCTAGAAGCAATTGCTGGAAACTCCAGACCAGGTCTCCAGGTACATGTGGAGAAAAAGATGGGGTACTTAGCTACCTACTAGGGGCTGCTGATTGTGCCTACTATTTTAAGAAATGTGGTGTGTTTGTCTTATTGCTCCAATTATGCGTGGCTTCTATTCCCAAAGTCTTCATGTGGTCCAAGCTGGCTGTTAGATTTTCAGTTATTCTAGCTACATTTTTATCTATTAAATTTAATTGATTAATTAATTTTAGAGACAGAGTCTTGCTCTGTTGCCTAGGCTGGAGTGCAGTGGTGCAATTATAGCTCACTGTAATCTCAAACTCCTGGGCTCCAGCAATCCTCCTGCCTCAGCCTCCCCAGTAGCTAGGACTACAGGCAGGCAGCACCACACCCAGCTACTATCTACATTAAAAAAATTTTCTCGGCCGGGCGTGGTGGCTCACGCCTGTAATCCTAGCACTCTGGGAGGCCGAGGCGGGTGGATTGCTCGAGGTCAGGAGTTCGAGACCAGCCTGAGCAAGAGTGAGACCCCGTCTCTACTAAAAATAGAAAGAAATTATCTGGCCAACTAAAAAAATATATATAGAAAAAATTAGCCGGGCATGGTGGCGCATGCCTGTAGTCCCAGCTACTCGGGAGGCTGAGGCAGGAGGATCGCTTAAGCCCAGGAGTTTGAGGTTGCTGTGAGCTAGGCTGATGCCACAGCACTCACTCTAGCCTGGGCAACAGAGTGAGACTCTGTCTCAAAAAAAAAAAAAAAAAAATTTCTCAATGATTTATGCAATCTGGGTAAATTAAGGAAATGGCCCTTATATTGGGCATATATGTTTTGCAAATATTTTTAATTATGTATTCCAAATATCTTTGCCAATTTATTATGTATTTGTTCTCAATTTGTTTTTCTAACACAAAGACATTTTCCTCTCCAAAGAGAATTCTGCAGGTGCCTTTTCCCTACTTGCTATTCTAAGGTAGGTCAAGGAAGTTTTTTGGAAGAAGTGACTTTTAATTGAAAACTCCATGAGTGAGAAGCACCAATCAGGTGAAAAGAACAGGGAAGAGTGTTGCCAGCAGAAGGAACAGCATGTGCTTCATCTCTCTTTCATGATATCACCTCTCCTTTCAGCACATCTGCTCCATCCACCTCTTGTTCCTGACTGGCTTCCTCGGCCATTTTTGATCCCATACAGCTGGCTTGCTCCTGGCCCACCCTGATCTTGACTATTTCCTTCAGCTTAGCTCTTCCCTTTTTCAACTGGTCCATCCCAATTTTTCAGTCCAAGGTGAGAATTTGCTATGCTAGCTCATACAGTCATAGGTTGGCTGGGTAGGGAGGAGTGATGATGGTATAGATTAGATAATATAAAAAAAATGATGACACTTCTCCTTTTATAGCAGAAATTTAGAGTGACAGTCTCTGATAAAAAGGGGTGTTGTTTTGGTATGTAATAACTGATGTTTGTAGTTCAGTATGCACCCACCTTCTCTTTCTTTTTTTATATTTTAGAGACAAGGTCTTACTCTGTCTTCTAGGCTGGAGTGCATTGGCTCGATCATAGCTCACTGCAGCCTTGAACTCCTGGCCTCAGCTGATCCTCCTGCCTCAGCCTCCTGAGTGCTGGGGTTACAGGCCTGAGCCACTGAGCTTGTTTATTCTCAGTCTTTATGTCAATGAAGGACATGATGAACACTCACATATTAACCAATATATCAGTTGGCTTAGGCGAAGTTATGCTGAGGTAGAAATAGATGCTAAGATCTCATTGGCTTAAAACAAACATTTTATGCATGTTACATGGCCAATGTTAACTGGCTTTGGCTCTGCTGTCTTCTATAGTCTTCTTACTCCAGGATTCAAGCTTAAGGAGAGCCCTTATCTGGGACATACTGCTCACCTGGTATAAGGAAAAGAGAAAGATGGTAGAACCATATGATAGCTCTTAAAGTTGTTTGGAAGGGGCATACATCACTTCTGTTGCCATTCCACTGGGAAAAGCAATTCCACGGCCAAGCCTGAGATCAATGTGGAGAGAGGATACTTCTCCCATAGGAAGAGGGGTTAAATATTTTGAACAAATAAACATTCTTCCATAGTTCATCACAGCCAGTATCATTAGTCCCATTTTGCAGGTGAGAAAACTGAGGCTAAACGAGGTAACTTGATTAAGGTCATAGATTAGAACTCAGCTCTGTCTGGCTTCAAAGTCAAATCATGCAGTTTCTTTTTGAGAATTTTTTTTAACACTATGTAGGCCCCAGGAATTGTAATTTATCCTGGGTCACAGTGACTTCTCATCAGCCCCAGAAGCTTCTCCATGAACATTTCTAGAGCTAAACCACCTTTAAATCTTTCTGGTAGAATGTGAAGCTAGAAAGCGGTCAGGTTTGGGGAACTGCCCCCATGAGAGCCAACTCTATTCCATTTAGTAATTTTTTAAAACTGTTCAATTATTTATCTGCTTTATGGGTTTGTAGATCCTTTGGATAGGGAACACCTATCAGCTTTTATCTTTTGTTTTTGAGTTTTCTTGTGTGTGTGTGTGTGTGTGTGTGTGTGTGTGTGTGTGTCTGCACTCCTCAAGCTTTTTTTCAAAGAAATTTTTGAAACTTCTAGATTGCTGTGGATATTTACGTTCACAAACAGTATTAGTGGGTGGAGAGAGTGCAATGCATCTACTTTTGCCAAAGAGCAATACTTTCAATTGAGATAGTGAGTAGAAGAGCAGAAAATCTTGAAGTGGGGATTGGGCGCAGAAGTTACAGCCAACACAGAGAATCCTTCATTGTTTTTGTAAATATCTGTTAATTTCGCTAGCCTTTCGTGCCGTCTTCGGGTTTCAGAGCTTCTGGTTCCCAAGTGCATGATGCTGTATGATAACAATGGGGAGGTTTTGACTCGCCAGGTTATGCATGTCCATCAGAGCAGAGGATTAGGGTGAGGCCAGTGATTCGCCCTGGACGCTCAATTTAAAGAGGCACTTGCACGAACTCGAGAGTTCGCTCTCCTCACTCCAGCCCAGGCCCTGGTGCCCATTATGCATTTATCATAACTCTGCTGCTTGAAATTGCCCCAGGCGAGCTTACCTATTGGAATTACCTGCCCCGCCCCCGGCAGACACGCAGAAGAACGCGGAGGGCCTCCCAGCCCAGTTACTTCGCTTCGCCGGTGAGGCTAATTTCCAGGTTACTGTGCAGAGTCCGGCCCAGGCTTGCGTGCGGAAACCGAGAGGGGGAGCGTGCGTGTGTGCCGGTGTCAGCCGGGCGGGTCCATATCCGGGTGGACCCGGTGGGTGGGGCCGCCCCTCCCTCCAGGTCCGGCGGGGAGTTGGGGGTGGGGAGTGACGTGCAGAGATTCCCTTTTGCCCCTTCGGATCCCAGAAGGGGCGGCAGAAGCAAAGCGAGGGTGGCAGGGCGTGGATCTAGGGCGTGCCCACCTTGCGGATCGGCCCTCAGGAGTGCCCCTCGCCCCCGGGCCTGAGCGGCCCCGGGCCACGAAGGAGGAGGAGGAGGAACCCGAAGAGGGCTCGCCCAACCGGCCACCCGCTCCGAACTTGCCGGGGAAACTAGTGCGGAGGGAGGGGCCGGGCCCCGGCCGCAGCGCGAGGAGGGGCGGCCGCAGCTGCATCCAGCCCCGTTGGCTTCCTTCCCAGCTCTCCTTTGCCTCCTCCTCCTCTTCCTCCTGTATGAGTCAGGCATTTCCCGGGGATTTGGAGCAGCCACGCGCGGCCCGGGCGCCTGGAGCTGTAGCAGCAGCCGCCGCCGCCGCGCCGGGGCCGCCACCGCGGCGGGCACCCGCGTCCCGGGCGCGCACGGACCATGGAGAGGGCGGCCCAGGGTGCAGACGGCGGCGGGGGCAGCAACAGCAGCAGCCGCAGCAGCAGCCGCGCCACCTCGGCGGGCTCCTCGCCCTCCTGCTCCCTGGCGGGCCGGGGGGTCTCCAGCCGGTCGGCGGCGGCCGGGCTCGGCGGCGGGGGCAGCCGCAGCAGTCCGGGCTCGGTGGCCGCTAGCCCGTCCGGGGGAGGCGGCCGCAGGAGGGAGCTGGCGCTCGAGGGCGTGCTCAGCAAATACACTAACCTGCTCCAGGGGTGGCAGAACAGGTAACGCGCCCGCTGCCCGCGCCACCGCGCGCCCCTCCCTGCGCGCCGCTGTGTGTGCGTGTGTGTGTGTGTGTGTGTGTGTGTGTGTGCGCGCGCGCGCGGGCGCGCGACGGTCCCTCCAGTGAACGGGATGCTGCCTCCGCACGGTGTCCTTCCTTCGTCCCTGCTCCCCTCCAGGTGGGGTGCCCAGGATGGAGCGTTCTGTGGCCCCATCCCGAGACCGCACCGCAGTGGCGAGGAGGGAGGCGAGAGCTCTGGTTTTCTTCTGCGCTGGCACCTGCAAGGACTGGAGTGGCCGGGGAGCGTGCTGGTCCCCGTACTCTGCCCGCTGTTTCTCGCACCGAATGACTGAGAAAGGGAGGCACAGGAGGCGTGCTTTGTGCCCAGTTGAAAAAGCGTTAGCGCGTCTGGTCCCATCACAGCAATTGTCTCCATAGCATAGTTCATTTTAAACTTTGGTGTTTAAAAACACCACTACCAACAGAAAACCTGCCACTTGTCATCCTCGGCGTCCCCCTGGGGTGCGTGCACACATTCTCCCTTTTCAAAATTGACAGTTTGCTATTTAAATTATTATTTCCTCTTCAGGGTCCCTTTGAAGTTCCCTGCTCACTGTCCCCTCACAGTTGGGAAGACTAACTACGGACACGTGGAAGGAGGGGCTGCCGAGGGAAGGGGCTCACATGTACTTGCGGTGCGGGTGGCGTGGGGACTGCCATAGTGAGGAAGACAGGAACAAATGTGACACTGCTCTTTGCTTTTCGGTTTTTTCACTTTGTTTTTCAAAAACAAGCCAGGAGGAAATACAAATGCCCATGCGAGGAGAACAATACTTTGGTGGGATCTTTTGTCCTGTCTTTATTAGCCCTTGGATCTTAATAGACTTCAGGCTTTTCAGCATGTTTATGAGATTTGAATCACACCGTGGAAAGTCTGGCTTGTCTCTGCTGAGTAGACTGGATTACTTGGTTATCTCTTCCCGTTGGTTGTGTGAAAGTGTTCAGATTGCTTCCATCTGAGACATATCAGGCAGTTATTTTTGTGAAACTTAACTTGGAGGAAGATGACTTCTGAAGTCGGGAAACTGAGTTGTTTCTATACTGATATTCTAGATATAGAACTTTGCGAGTCAGCTGGGTTTCCTTGGAGTTCTGTTACTCTGTTAGAAGTTGCACTTAACTTTTGAATCCTTTCATTTCTCAAAATAGCCCCAATGCCCACTGTTGCCTCTCCCTTTCCCTCTTCTATTCATGAAAGCTGAGAAAGAATAGGTAGAGTGTGTAGGATGAGAGAGATACGAGATGACTAACTCTGATTTCAGTTCTTGGTAATTGTGTCTTGTTAACGGCAACTTAGGGTGCCTTGTTAGTGGCAGCATTTTGTCAGTGGTGCATTGGCCAATCACTTTTAATGCTTTTTATTCTCTGTTGGCTTATGAGGCCAACAGAGCTTTTACCCTGGATTGCAGTTATTTTACTTGCTTCGGAACAGTTTTTTACCAAAATGTGTATTAAAGTATTTGTTCTTTGGAGTGGATTTAGGAGGAATTGGTGTAACATTCTTTTGCATAATTTTAAACCCACCGTGGTGTTTAGATCGGAGGCAAGTTTGAGAAGAGGCAAAGTTAACAATAATAACAATGTGTACGTGATTGCAGGGTACCTAGGTGAAATGTGGTGCCGCGTACACTCCTGAGCATGCTAAGTGAGGTCTCATCTTTATTGAGTTTGTTTACTGTGATTTGTATCTGTCCGTTAATGTAAACTCACTGTTTTTCAGGTCTACCACTGACTCCAAAAGCATTGTCTCTAACGGTTAATGTCTCAGCGTCAGGGTTTATGTTTCCCACATTGTGTTCTCTGAACTATGGCCGAAGGTCCATTAGTGGTCTGCAGGAGATTTATGATGACTCTGATTGCACACTTTCCCCTCCTTAGGGATCTTATGACGCTGCAGTCCCCATTCCCCGGGCTGATACTGGTTCTGGACTGTGGCCTGTTAGGAACAAGGCTGCACAGCAGGAGGTGAGCAGCATGTGAGTGAGCGAAGCTTCATCTATATTTACAGCCACTCCCCATCTCTCACATCGCCTGAGCTCCGCCTCCTGTCAGATCAGTAGTGGCATTAGATTCTCATAGGAGCTCAAACTCCACTGTAAACTGTTCATATGAGGAATCTAGGTTGTGTGCTTCTTATGAGAATCTAATGCCTGATGATCTGAGGTGGAGCTGAGGCAGTGATGCTAGCACTGGGGAGCAGCTACAAATACACATCATCATTAGCAGAGAGGTTTGACTGCACAGAGACCATAATAAATCAATTGCTTGAAAATTCATCAAAACCCTATCAGTGAGCAGCAAGTGACAATGTAATAATAAAAGAAATAAACTGCACAATAAATGTACTGTGCTTCAATCATCCCGAAACCATCCCTCCTGTCCCCCAACCCCTGCCCAGTCCATGGAAAAATCGTTTTCCATGAAACCGGTCCCTGGTGCCGAAAATGTTGGGGACCACAGTTATAAAGGGAAAACTGGATCAGTAAAAAGGGAGAGGGAAGAGGACAAAAATAGAAACCTTGAAAATGTATTCATTTGTTCAATTAATTTATTTATTTGGAGACTATTTATTGAGCAGCCTACTATGTGCCAGACACTATTCTAGGAGCTGGAGCTACTCCAGTGAACAAAAAAACCATAGGAGCGTCTTTTCATGAAGTAGTGGAGGAGACTTAGAATTAAAGAATAGAAAGAGCCTACCCTTCCCTAGTCTAGGGAAATGCTTTGGTATAAATAGGTGGGCTAACTGGTTTATGTTGTCTTTCTTTTGGGGCCTCCTCCCACCTTCCTTTGGAAGTTTTTTTTTTGAATAAATTGTGTGCAGTTAACAATAAATCTCCAGCCATAAAGTTCTAGGTGCATCTGTGCTATTGATAATACTCTTGACCGGTTCCTGGGACTTAACACCAATCACCCACTGACAGTTTTTACCCTCGTGTCTTCTTGAATATCCTCAAGTTGCTGTAAAGTTTATATTTTAATATTCAGCATCATATTCTGCCTTTATTTGTGGCCCCCTCAGCCCCCTCACAACATCCTTAGGAAGGCAGTTTGGGCCAGGACACAAACTAAATTGACGTAAAGGGAGGTCACAGGGAGAGTAAGATCAGGACTTGACTCACATTCATTGGATGGGCTCATGAAATAATCAGAATGTGAGGAAAACATGCATTAAGGGTTTTCTCTGATTTTTTAATATAGAAATTTAAAGAAAATATTTCAGATACAATAATGTATAGATTTACAGGATGGCATTGAAGAGTAAATGTATCTAAACAAATGAACAAAAAAAATTTCATACAGTGGAAAGTGGTACGAAGGTTAAAAAAAAGGGTGATGGGCCAGGCACGGTGGCTCACTCCTGTAATCCTAGCACTCTGGGAGGCCGAGGCGGGAGGATCGCTTGAGTTCAGGAGTTCAAGACTAGCCTGAGCAAGAGCAAGACCCCATCTCTATTAATAAAATTAAAAAAATAATAATAATAAAGGGTGATGAGATAAAGGCAAGTATTTACAGGAATAATTTCAAGTGTGGATCTAATGTCTTTACTGCTATGCACATTTTAATCTAGAGCATTATCTTGTCACCCATTTTTTGGTTTTCATGTAGAGTGAATCAGGGGGAGAGTAAACCCCAAGAACTTGGGGAGGCAGATCACATAGCACCTCGTGCGCTAGGATAAGAATTTCAGACTGTGTTTTGGTTGCCCAGAAGGATTTTAGGTGGGAAGGTGACATAGTCTGATTGCTTCACTCTGGCTACTGTGAAGAGATGAGATTTTCAAGGGGAGCATGGAGCATGGAGACCAGTCAGGAGCCCATCACAGTGGTCCAGTTATGGGATTCTGAGGGCTTGGACTTGGGAAGGGAGGGGAATTGAAGAGAAGGGATAGGTCTAGTGTGGAGAGGATGGAAATTGTGATGGATTGCAAGTGGAGGTGAGAGAAAGAGGGGCCAAGGGTAAGTCTTGAGTTGTAGGCCCAAGAGTCTGGGAGGTCGAGGTGTCGTTTGCCAGGGTGAGGATCAGAGGAGAGGAACGTGTTTGTGAGCAGGATGAGGTAGAACTCAGAGTTCTGTTTGGGCCATATTCAGTTTGAGATGCCCATGCCTAATGAGAAACTGGCTGTATGAACACTCATTTGCCCTTAGGGTAATTTTACTCTCAAACCAAAATGGAACTACTTTGGGGTTGCTCATAACGTTATGTGTTTGATGAAATAATTTCTAATTGGATCTAGAAATTGTTACATTTAAATATCTGAGGGTCAGCATTGCCATTGACTTTTTTTTTTTTTTTTTTTTGAGGCAGTCTTGCTTTGTTGCCCAGGCTAGAGTGAGTGCCGTGGCATCAGCCAAGCTCACAGCAACCTCAAACTCCTGAGCTCAAGTGATCCTCCTGCCTCAGCCTGCTGAGTAGTTGGGACTACAGGCATGCACCACCGCACCCGGCTAATATTTTCTATATATATTTTTAGTTGTCCAGATTATTTCTTTCTATTTTTAGTAGAGACAGGGTCTCACTCTTGCTCAGGCTGGTCTCGAACTCCTGTTGTTGAGTGATCCTCCCGCCTCGGCCTCCCAGAGTGCTAGGATTACAGGCGTGAGCCACCATGCCCGGCGAACTTTTGGTTATCTGGAGAAAAGAGGACACTGTAAATAAGGATGCAACCTCCAATTCCTTTTGGTGATTGATGGGGTTGTAAGAACTTAGTAAAATATTGAAAGGAAGATCTTGACTAGGATAAGGAAGATAAGTGTTGGCAAAAGAAAAGACCTCAGGCCACTGGTAGACATTTATTTGGGCAGGAACAATAGAGTGGACCTTGGGTTCAAATCTTGACATCGATAATTAGCACATGTGTGACCTTGCGCCAGTTTCTTAATTGCTCTGGGCATCAGTTTTCTCACTTTTAAATGGGGAAAACAATATTACTCTTCTCATTAGTTAGAGGTGGGGACTATAGGAGAGTACTGGTGTATAAGGGACAGAGAGTAGTGCATAACAGGATACTGAGAAGAAGTTGCTATTATTGGATCTCTAATTTATCCTTTCTTAAATGGACCCTTTCTGGCCCATAAAATTCTTAGTTTTCATTTTTGAGTGCTGTGGTTACCCTGGGACCACATTAACATAATTACTGCAGAGTTCTTTGGGGAGAAGATGTTGACTTCTTTTTGAAGGGATCAATTTATTTTATTATTGTTGTTCATTAGAGATGGGGGTTTGGCTATGGTGCCCAGGTTGTTCTTGAACTCCTGGGCTCAAGTGATCCTCTGCCTCAGCTTCCCCAGTAGCTGGGACTACAGGTGTGTGCCACCATGCCTGACTTGGAGGAGTCAATTTAAATGTAAAACTTGGAACAAAGCATTTATAGCTTCCCTTCCCCAGGCTCTAATCCTTCTCTTCTGTCTCTGCTTTATTTCTCCCCATATTCCTTGCTACCATCTGACATCCTTCAGGTTTTACAATTTTTTGGTTTCTTTGCACTAGAATGTAAGCACCCTTAGGACAGAGAATTTTGTCTGTCTTGGTCACTGCTATATCCCCAGTGTCGGGAACAGAGTCTGGCATACAGTAAAGGTAAAGTAAATATCGTTGAATGAAAAAGACAATGAATAAATAACAGAGAAGAAATCAAACAAGGGCTTAGTTCCAGTTTGGCCAATGTTAGTCATTATTAATATTGTAATTCTTGGTTCTGTCCCTGCTCATTACCTGGTCCTTGTGTTAATGTTTATCATTTGCCCTCCTGTCTGCAACCATCAGTCTTTGTCTTATGGGTCAGGGAATCTGACTTTTCTTGTGACATGCACACCCTGACTTAGGGCCCTCCACAACCCAAGCAGGTGGGCTGTTAATGACCAACTACCCAGGATTTACTTTCGACTCAGTCAACAACACACTTTGAGGAAGTGGTGGTTAGCCTCCAGCATTTTGGGACCACTTGTCCTATTTAACAAAGTCACTGGGGCATATATTAATTTTTAAAGCCACACTGAATTAAAATGAGTGCTTTTTGAGTATTCCAATTCTGTTAAAGGTAATTGGTAGTGTCAGGGTTGAAAATCACTGCTCTGTATTTTATATTCTTGCCTACATGAGCTTAGGAAGTGTTTGCATATCTTGTTGTCTAGTCTACCAGGTTGTTTTGAGCCTGTGCACTAAAATCCTTTAGGGACACTAGTTTGCTTCATTGACAGTAATAATAAAGGGATGGTTGTCTAGGTTACAAAACAATGTATAATGTGATTTATTCATTTATGGTTCAAACTATTTTTTGAGCACCTGCTTTGCATTAACTTCTCCTTGCAGGGTCTGTCCTCCCCCTCCTTTTAAAGTATATGTGTATTTGAGGAGATTTACACCAGAAAGGCTGCCGTGGTTTTCTATGGTTGGTGGGATGATGGGTGATTTTTATTTTCTCTTTTCTTGTTTCCTAAGGTGAACTTGAATCTGTTTTGCAGTTTGAAAATGATGAGAAAAAGGAAAGCTGCTCATGCCTTTTCATATAATCCCTGAATAACTGAGTTTTGGGGGTAAATTTGAAGTCTAACATATATTGAAAAACAGTACACAAATCGTAAGTGTAAGTATTTCAATAAGTTTCACAAACAGAACACACCTGGATCAAGAAATAGCAGCACCACCCCACTTCCCCCATCCCCCTACCCACCTACATAGAGTGTGCACTATTCTGACTTCAACACCAAAGAGTAGCTTGGCCTCCTTTGAACTTTCTATTGTATAGTCTGTGATCCATGTGATCTTTTGTGTCAGGCTTTTTTCTCTTAACATTATGTTTGTGATGCTCCTTCATGTGTCTGTGTATAGTTATGGTCTGTTTGTTTTCACTGCTGTTTGGTATCGCAAATACACTGAATACATCTATATCTGTTATAGATTGATATTTGAGTTCTTCGAGGTTTTTGGCCCTTACCAATAGTGCTGCTGTGAACATTCTAGTACACATGTTTTGGAGAACACATTTTGTAGGATGTATGAATAGAAGTGGAAATATTGGGGTATAGTATTTGCAAATGTCTGGGTTATTAGATACTCCAGAGAGTTTTCCATAGTGGTTGTGTCCATTAACACCCCCGACCAGGAGTGTATGAGGGGTCTGGGTGCTCCACATTCTCATCCACACTTGATATTGTCTCTTGTTTTCATTTTAGCTAATCTGGTCGTTGTGTGGTAGTGTCCCATTGTGATTTTAATTTGCATTTTCCTGATGGCTAATGAAGTTGAGCACCTTTTCAGGTGTTTATTAGCCATTTGGATGTCATGTTTTGTGAGTTGCTATTCACGTTCTTTGTCCATTATCTATTGGGTGTCTGCCTTTTTCTTATTCACTTTTTTTTTTTTGAGACAGAATCAGGCTCTGTTGCCCTGGCTAGAGTGCCGTGCCATCAGCCTAGCTCACAGCAACCTCAAACTCCTGGGCTCAAGCGATCCTCCTGCCTCAGCCTCCCAAGTAGCTGGGGCTACAGGCATGCGCCACCATGCCCGGCTAACTTTTTCTATATATTTTTAGTTGTCCAGCTAATTTCTTTCTATTTTTTAGTAAAGACGAGGTCTCAGGCTGGTCTTGAACTCCTGACCTTGAGCGATCCTTCTGCCTTGGCTTCCCAGAGTGCTAGGATTACTTCTTATTCACTTTTAAGAGATCTTTACATATTTTCTATGTACAAGTCCTTTGATGAGTATATGTACACATCTACATAGCACCATTTATATAGAAAACAGATACCTTCTTTCTCTCTGTGATTTGCGATTTCATCTCTTACTAGTGTCTCAATAAACCCAAACTGATAATATTAATGAAGTCACATTTTTCAGGTTTTTTTTGTTTTATGATTGGTTCTTTTTGACTCTTGTTAAGGAAATCTTTGCCTACTTTTGGTAATGGAGACATTTTCTGATGTTTTCCTTTAAGAAAAATATGACTTTTATCAATTAGAATGTTTATTTAGAAGTTCGAGTTGACATTGGGGGAACATGGATTGCTGGCCAAGCAATACTAGATTTAAGACTTTCAGTCTGTATTAGTTTCCTGTGGCTATTATAACAAATTACCACAAACTTGGTGGCTTAAAACAACACAAATTTATTCTCCCAAAGTTCTGAAGGCCAGAAATCTCATATCAGTTGCACTAGACCAAAATCAAGGTGTTGGCTCTATCTCTGGAGACTCTCAGGGAAAATACATTTCTTACTTCTTCTAGCTTCTGGTGGCTGCCAGCATCCCTTGGCTTGTAACTGCATCATTCATCTTTGCCTCTGTCTTTATATCGCCATCTTCTGTGTGTGTGTCAAGTTCCCTTCTGTCTCCCTCTTAGAACTCCTGTGATTGCCAGATAAATCCAGGATAGTCTTCCCATCTCAAGACCCTTAACTTAATCACCTCTGCTACATGTTGAAGCCTTTGCCATATAAGTCAACATTCACAGGTTCCAGGGACTAGGATGTGGGCATCTTGGGGTGGGCGGAGGTCCTTATTCAGACTCCCATACAGTCATAGTTCTGAGATGGTTCTTAAGATCTCTGTTTTCCTTCGCCATCCACCTTTCCCACCCTTCAGTGGTTGCCGTGGTGACAGACATCCATCTCTTTCATGGGAGGACCCAGGTTGCTGTCATGACTGTAAGTGGGCTTGTTAGGAACAGTTGGTGGACTCATTCATCGCTGCCTACTAGACAAACCCCTTGGGCAAGTGTAAGGTAGGTTATATTGTAAGGGAACTTGTTTCTAATGCCTGTGAGTAAACCTAATTTCCTTTAATGGGCAAATTAGAGTTTCTTAGGGATTTCTTTAAATATTTTTGAGGAATCAATTTTGGAAGTATACCTGTAATAATCTGTGGTTCCATTTTATTATCAGAATGACTTACTAGCCTGAGGACTTTTTTTTAAAGGTATAATTAACATGCAATAAAGGCACAGGTTTTAGGTGTTCTGTTTGATGGGTTTTGACAATTATTTATACCATATAACCATGGCTCCAAAAGGAACAGAACATTCTCTCCCTCCCTGCTACCCCCAGAAATTTCCTTGTGCTTCATTACAGCCAATTACTCTTCTGCTGCAATTACTTCCTGATTTCTATCACCATGAATTAGTTTTGTCTGTTCTTGGGTTTCATGTAAATGGAACCATATAAAATATCCTTTTTAGAATTTGGTTTATTTAGCTCAGCATAACGTCCTGAGATTTATCCATGTTGCTGTGCTTATCAGTAGTTTATAATTCATTTCTTTTTGTTGTTGACTGGTATTATATCCTATGGATATACCATAATTTGTCTATCTATTCACCTGTAGATGGACATTTGGGTGGTTTCCAGGTTTTACTAGTACAGACAAAGCTGCTTTTTGTGTGCAAGTCTTTGTGTGGGCATATGCTTTTATTTCTTTTGGGTAAATACCTAGGATTAGAGTTGCTGGGTCATAGGATAGGTGTATCATATGTAGAAAGTGCCAAACAGTTTTCCAAAGTGGCTGAACCATTTCATACTCCTACCAGCAGTGTATAAGTGAATGGGTTGCTCCCCATCCCGGACAACTTCGTGTTGCTACCTGGAGAACTTCGGGAAAGTGGAGACAGCCTCTTCCTCAAGTGAGTGGCATTGCATCTGAGAGGGTCAGTCTGTAGGAGCACAGGCTGCTGAAGTTGGGCAGACCTCCTCACCTTTCCAGCTTTGCCTCCTCTTTGCCCGTTGACCTTGAGCAAATTATTTAACTCTTTGGGTCTTGGTCACCTCGTCTGTGAAATGATACTGACCTTGTAGCATTGCTGTGAGGCTACTATAGGCACTGGTCCCAGAGCGGTGCATAGTAGGTCCTCAGCAGAAGTTTGTGGACTTGGAGTCTTACACTTTAGACAGACCAATGAGTAGCTTTGTGGAACCTAGTGGGTGCATTGGTGGTGGCTTAGCAAGTCTGCAGGTGTGTCTCGGCCTTTCCTCCCATGGCATCAGGACCTGGTTGACTTAAATGATTTGATTCGCCCAGTGGATGGCTGTCTACATTTGCTGCTTAGCCTGTGGTTTCTCACAGTCTGCTCGTGGATACTTGTCTGGGGACTCTGGGAAGAAAGAAGCAATGTGGGCCTTGGTGTCCTGAAAGGAGGGTTGAAATGATTGTGCCGGAAATGTGGGAGGCTTTTTACAGTTCTGCCTGGCTCCCACGGATGTGATTTGGGGCCTGGCCAAGACAGAATTAAAAAGAAAACCATCCAGAATTTGAATTTTGATAACCCAGGCTGGATTGAATATGGTCACAGCCCAGAAAGAAAGTGCTTTGTTTATGTCTTGTGCAATGATATCAATAATAATGATAAAATTAGGAAACATTATCCACGGCCTTTTGTTACAAGTCTATTCTTTGAAGGTCGAAGAAGGTATTTGAGCCATCAATAACTTTTTTCTACTTGTGCTGTAGTTTTTAGGGGACTATTTATGTTTCTGTGTGGTTTGGTTCCTTTCTATAAATACATTGATGAAAATAAGAAGAGTTGAAAGGCAATCAACATCAGTTTCTCATAATTCTTTTTCCAGGATGTTTTAAGTGTTGATCTGCAAGGTCAGCCGTGTGGCCAGTGAAGGACACGATCAGGTGTGTGGGGGGTTGGGGAGCCTCCTGGGAGGTGGTGGGGTTCAGGTTCCCCCTACGTGTGAATAGAACCGGGGGCTCTGCCCAGGCCCTGTGTTCAGGGGAGTCGAGTGGGTGAGGTGACAGATACAAATGACCTTTAACTTGTCTCTGCAGCGGTTGCTCCATCAGAGCTGCGCGGGCTGGTACCAATGCAAGGAAAATCACTGCAACAGTTTACCTGGGCCTTTTGGTTGTTGAGTCTGGACAGAATCAGGAAACTTTTCAGGGCCTGAGTGAGCTGGCAGCATCATCCCCCAGACGTGCTTCTTTTTGCGTGTAATTAGGCCTAGTGGAATATTTATACCCCAAGTATTTGTTGAGCACTTTCTGTGTATGTACCAAATGCCATGGGAGGAGCAGGAGACAGGAGAGAAAATGCACAGGCCCTGTCTTAAGGAGCTACCCGTCTCTAACAGGGGTGGGCAGATGTCTTCTGTAAAGGACCAGATGGTGTGGGCTTTATAGTCTCCGTGGCAACTACTCAACTCTTCCATTGTAAACCCATGAGTGTGTCTGTGTTCCAGTAAAACTTTATTTACAAACCAGGTGATGGGTGAGACATAGCCTTCAGGATGTGGTTTGACCATGCCTAGTCTAAAATAACACCCAGACCCCTATGCAAGTAGTCAAGGAAGCCTAGTGCTAAGAGTATAGACTCTGAGGTCCAACAGTCTATGTTTGAATCCTGCTTCTGCTCTTTATTACCTGAGTGACCTTGGACAAGCTATTTAACCTCTCTGTATCCAGTTTCTTTATCTTTAAAATGGGGATAATACAGTATCTGTGTCAGAGTTTTGGGGATCAGCTGAGAAGCTGTGTGTAAAGGACAATGGCTGGCATGACGCAGAAAGCACCATTAGCTGTAAGCTGCTGTCACCATCCAGAGTGGTGAGTGTGTTGTAGAGAGAGGGAGCATCACCTCCACCTGGAATGTAGGACCTAAGTGCCTGGTGCAGGAAGACCTTCTAGAATGTTGAAGAGAGGAGTTCATCATGTAGACCAGGGCTTGCATAGGGCTTCCTTGGTTGGAGGCTCTGTGAGTATGAAGGTTTGACAGCATGAAAGGAGGAGATAGGTTTGGCATGGCTGGAATGCAGGTTGTATGTGGGGTGTTGGCCAGAGATGAGACTGTAAAAGATACACCAGGCTATAAAAGGCCCCTTCCTGAAGCACTTCCTAAGCCACTGACACCACAAATCACAAAATGTCTCAGTTGCCACAAGGGGAACACTGGCCCTGTGACTACTGACAGGCTCAAGAAGAATTAAATACTTTATATATTAAAAATATCCAATTTAATCTTTAAAATGAGATGAGGTGTCACAGATCTATGTATTCTCTCCTTCTTCTATAGTCATAGGACCCCAGTTTTTAGCTAGACACATGGCTGTCCAAAATAAAATTATATTTGTATGCCTTCTTCCATTTGTAGCTAGGGATGGCCATGAGATTATAATCTAGATATAAGTAGAGTTGTCACATAGTAATTTCTTGGAAACTTCTTTACACTCTTCCTATTTTTTACTTTCCTCTTGGAATATAGACACGATACCTGAAACTGGAATACAGACATGATGGCTGGAATCCCAGTAGCCATCTTGAACCTTGAGGTGACTGGGATGAAGGCCATCAAAACAGAAGAAACCTGGCCTCGGAGGACTTTGTGGATCAGAGCCACCTCACAAATCCGGGGCTGTAACCTCTGGAATTTTTGCAGGGGGAGAAAGGGGGGCAGGAATAAGCTTCTTTTGTAACCCACTGTTCACAGTCAGATCTAACCCTAATTGATACAGGTAAAATCCCTATTTTACAAATGAAGAAACTGAAGCATAGAGTGACATAAGTTGCATAGTTAATAAATTGTCGAGCCAAAATTTGTCTGACTCTAAAGTGTATTTTCTTTTTTCTTTCTTTTTTTGGGGCAGGGACAGAGTCTCACTCTGTTGCCCGGGCTAGAGTGAGTGCCGTGGCGTCAGCCTAGCTCACAGCAACCTCAAACTCCTGGGCTCAAGCAATCCTCCTGCCTCAGTTTCCTGAGTAGCTGGGACTACAAGTGTGTGCCACCACACTGGCTAATTTCTTTCTAGTTTTAGTAGAGATGGGGTCTTGCTCTTGATGAGGCTGGTCTCGAACTCCTGAGCTGAAGCAATCCTCCCACCTCCACCTCCCAGAGTGCTAGGATTACAGGCGTGAGCCGCCATGCCTGGCCCCCAAAGCATATTTTCTTTCCACTACTCTGGGAAGAACTTGACGATCTTCTACACCCTCATTTTATAGATGAGATCACTGAGGGCTTTGCCTCAGGGTAAATCAGGACCAGCTTGTTCCACTGCAAGATAATCATTATTTGGTGTTTTCCCCTCTTCCTCTTTCTCTCCAGCTGTGGCCTTCTCAAAGAAGGAGCCCCCATATTTTAATTAGTGATGTTGTAGCCCTCCCTTGGGCGGAATCTCTTTCTGAGAGTAGGTTGTCTTTGGTGGTTTTCTCTGGTTAGAAACTCTGTTTCAGGGCTGTGTGTTTAGAGCTTTCTCCTTAGACAACCTTGCCAACGCTTGCCACCTCTGGCCTGCTCCTCAGTAATGACTTTCCTAGCCTGGCTTTTCCTTTCTGCAGTTGGGCATTTAGGGCCGGATGAGGGGGCTCTATGGCCCTGTGACTATCTGTAAGCGCTGACAGATGAATCTTGAGGTATGCAGAGGCCTCCTAATTCGTTACCCTCAGAGTGTGGACTTTGGCTGAAGTAGGGTCATGCGTTTGCGGAAAGCACTTTGCTTTTGGGATTCTTGTGTATCTGAGTTCCACCCTATTACTAATACCTTAAAAATGGGCCTTCCAACCCCCTGGGCCAACCACACAGAGCAGAACTTTTCTGTGTGTGTATTCTAGCTGACTCATTTAGTGGATTGGGCCCTAAAAAGTCGAGCAGAACAAAAGCCAGTTTGTGCTGGTAAGTGCTGTTGAGAGAATGTGTTGCACGTGGCTGATATAGCATTTTATATCCGTGTCTCTCTTTGCTCTAGCAAATTTCTTTGTGGTAATTTTTATTAGCTTGGCTAATGTGTGCCTTTTTCTTTTTATGAGAAGTCTGCAGCTGATACCTTGGCCCAAAGTGCATCATAACACTATTATAGTCACTCAGTTAATGTGGAATTTCCTGTAACTGAAATTTCTCTGTCAAATATCAGCTTTCGTGATTCCTTCACAGTCAGCTGAAACTCAGGAAAATGGTATTCAAAGCCAAAACTTCATGGTCTTTTCTCATGTTGAATAACAGGCTATTTTTTGTGGGTTGGACATAAAGATATGCTTCAGAAACCCTTTGTATCAAAGAAAGAGGGCTAAGCTTGTGTCTGTGAAATCAAGTTTAAGTTTGGATGAAGTTTTTTTTTTTTAGTACAAGCAATGTGTGACCTAACTTGGACGAAACTAAATGTAGTTATTCATGTCATGGAACTGTCTGAATTTCTGTTTATCTAAAGACTTGCTTCCTTTTCCTTTCCAGCACTGTAGTGTTATTGGGATTTTTAGTGTATTTTGTTTTGTTTCCTTCTTTATTTTTGCTTTATTTCTTAGTTTAAAACTTTAAATACTGTGAAACAACTAAATGTAACTTGAGATCTGATGTTTTCTTTTCTTATAGATGACATCATTAACAATGATTGGCAAAATTGATATAAAGTCTATAGAGAATAGTACTGTATCCATGTTAAGTATTTGATTTTATCATTTGTATACTGAAGTATTTCGGAGTAAAGGGGCATTATGTTGGCAACTTACCAGAAGTTCAGGGAAAAATAATTTATAGCAACGGTGGTAAAATGTTAATAGTTTTTTAGTAGTAAGTAGTTCTTTGTATTATTCTTGTAACTTCTCTGTAACTTTGAAATTATATACCAAGGTTAACAAAAATTCATTTGGCCTATTAGAAACAAAAGACCGTGGGGTATGTGGTATATACTTCTTGGATGAATATAGCATATATCTAATAAAAATTATCCAATTTGCCGTAATTCTAGTCTAATAAAGTGGTCACTGAGGCATGCATTCTGTAGGCTTCATCCAGGTGGGTTTGGAACATGCCCAGGTGTGCTAAAAATGATTCTTAGACAATTCCAGACATTAACTACGATGAAATTGACTGAATTTGTTAGTGCCTATGAGCGCTTGTCCATTAAACTAGGTAAAGCCAGCATATTTGCAGCTTATGAAAGGACCATTAAACCAAAGGCTTGGGAGATTTGTGTTTTTATCCCTTTTCTGTTTAGTTGTTTCATCTTGTATAAATGTCAACTGTTTTTTTTCATCTGTAAATGGGACGAAGTGGGAAACATATTGCTTGTTTCTTCATCACTCCCCAGGAAAATTAGAATGAATTAGCATTTATAAGCACTTTTAAACCTACAACTTTATTATTAATATATAATTCTGTTACCTAGAATTGTGGTGACATGTGTTTTAAAATTGCTTGCAAAACATTTTTTGAGTAAAGAGGACAAACAGAATGTGCCCTTGGAATTTTTGTCCAATTTCTAAGGGTAGCCTCTCTGCACCCTTGGTGGCCTAGCCTTAGTGGGCCGATAGATGTAGACTTTGGGGCCTGAGGTCAGTGCAAGTATTTACCTCAATGTCAAGCTGGCCCATGTTTGCAGTTGACTCATAATTTAGCTGTCTCCTGGAGTCCAAGGTTCATGGGCCTTTCTCCTGATGGAGGTCTATGCTGTCAGTGGTTTCACCACTTAATGAGGGATTTTGCTTTTTCTCTTTGAACAGCCAGTCACTTCTTTGTGCTCTGATACATCAGTTGTGCGCTCTTCATGGAGCCAGGCAGTGTGAGCTTTCTCAAAAGCACCCAGGCGTTCCTTCTTGTGAGTGACTACAGGTGGGCTGCTCAGAAAGGACCCGGTGTTCCTTTCTTGCTTTACAACCTTAAGGGGTAGCAAGGACTTCATAAGCCTGACTCTGACACTGTTTTTATGCTGGCCTCTAAATTGTAATAAGTGAAAGTATAGAGCAGATTAAGGAAAACTCAGGCTTCCAAGGGTTGTGAGGCCATCAAGTTGGCCCAGTGACGGAAGAGTTTTCCTCTTCCTTCTGCTCCTAGCTGGGCTGGCACTGCCCATCCAGAGTCATGCCTGCTGGGACGGTTTGCTGAGGAAAGCAAAAGAATCTTGCCATCTTCAGTGGACAGAGACGGAAGCTTCCATGCTGAGCCCCACCACTTACTTAGGCACATTACTTAACCTCTCTATGCCTCAGTTTCCTCATTTGTAAGATGAGGGTAATGAGAACACCTACCTTAAGGAGTTGCTGTGAGGATTAAGTTAAATGAGTCAATATTAGTAAAGTGCAAGGACCTGTGCATGTTAAAAAATAATAAAAACGGAGCAGTATGAGCCCTCTGTCTTTCAGCATGAGCTGAAAACACGGCTCAGTGGAGGAATGGGATTTTTTTTTCTTGTCCTTGGTTTTGATGTGCAAGGTTGATTTGGTTTGTCTTACGTTATCTCATGGAGCATGTTATTTATGCTTGGAAACCACAGATTAACTCTTTAGGATGTGTGTAGTAAAATGTGTTTTAGCTACTTTTTAAACAAAAAAAGATGTCTTTTCAAAGATGGCCCATTGGCCAGGCACAGTGGCCCATGCCTGTCATCCCAGTACTTTGGGAGGGTTAGATGGAGGATCATTTGAGGGTTTCAAGACAAGCCTGGGCAACATAGTGAGACCCTGTCACTACAAAAAGGAAAAGCCAGGCAGGGGGGCACATGCTTGTAGTCCTAGCTACTCAGGAGGCTGAGGCATGAAGATCACTGGAGTCCAGGAGTTCAAGGCTGCAGTGAGCTATGATGATGCCCCTGCATTCCAGCCTGGGCAACAGAGTGAGACCCTGTCTCTAAAACAAACAAACAAACAAATAAACAACATGGCTCATATAATTTCTCATACTCAAATGAAAGTTCCACTTACTCTGTATCTTTACCAGCACTTAGTATCATTGATATTTTTTATTTTAGCCATTTTAGTAAGTATATGGTGGTATCTCATGATTTTCATTTGTTATTCCCTAATAGGTAATTATGTTGAGCATCGTTTCATGTACTTATTTGCCATCTGAATATCTTCTTTAATACAGTGTCTGCTAAGTATTTTATTTTATTTTTTAGAGACAGGGTCTTGCTCTTGCTCAGGCTGGTCTCGAACTCCTGACCTCGAGCAATCCACTTGGCTCGGCCTCCCAGAGTGCTAGGGTTACAGGCGTGAGCCACTGCACCCGGCCCACAAATTTTGATATGTTGTATTTTCATTTTAGTTCAGTTTAAATTATTTTCTAATTTCTTTTGGGGATCTACTCTCTGACCCATGAATTATTTAGAAGTGTGTCATTCAAGTGTTTGAAGATTTTCCTATTTCTGTATTCATTTCTAGTTTAATTCTAGTATGGTCAGAGAATATACTCAATATTATTTTAGTTCCTTTAATTTTGTTAAGGGTTGCTTTATAACCTTGAATATGTTCTATCTTGGTGAATGTTCTATGTGTACTTGAAAAGAATACGTATTTGGTTGTCATTGGGTGAATTGTTCCATAAATGTCAATTAGATCAGGTTGGTTGATGTCATTCAGTTCTATATCCTGACTTTTAAAAAAATTTTTATTTTATAATTTTGGAGCTGTTGATTTGAAAAGAAAGTAAAATCTTTGCTCATAATAAGTCATTAGTCTTCAGATTTTTCTCTGAATCTGTGTTCTTTTGCAGACTGCTTTATTTTTATATTTAATTTTCCTGAGTATCACTACATGACAGCAGTCAAATGATGGGTCAAGAGAACTTGATGTTTGTTCATTTTTTTGAAAGCACACAAATATTTCAGATCAGAGTGCTGTTAATTTTGTTTTATGAGGCACTCTGACTACCTGGCACCCACCAGTATTTTAGGTAAATACCTGAAAATCAGCTTCAGAGCCACCCAGAGATGCTTTTTCAGACAACTAACTCCAATTCAGACTCAATGTAAATATGTCGTTTACCTCATCAAGTGAAGATTGATGTGAGGCAATATGTATTGGGTCTAATGAGTGGGTGCATGGTGATCAAAGAGTTTTGAGACCACTGCTCACCCATTGAGAGTGCTGGATAAACTGAGTCATTGGAGAGCCAGCTGCCAGGAATGCTGAACGAACCATTAGACAATCAAGGCTCATGAACCTCCTTTTTAAGAGGGACGTTTACCTGTATCTTCCAAGACTTCCACTCTTGGCTTAGATGTGCTTTGGAAATATTGCTTTGAGACTCAGTATGCTGAGAGAGGTGCTGAGCAGAAGGGCTACTGAGATTAGAGCAATTTCTAATTGAGAGGCTGTGGAAGGTGATGCTACTGAATTTTATCACAAGAAATACTTGTATCCAGAGACTTTCAGTAATTACAGAACAAAAGTAAATAG
The DNA here is from genome assembly GCF_020740605.2 of Lemur catta. NCBI lineage: Eukaryota > Metazoa > Chordata > Mammalia > Primates > Lemuridae > Lemur > Lemur catta. The sequence continues at coordinate 149,595,047 of NC_059128.1, forward strand.
GACTAAGTCGTAGTGTGGAGAAATCAGTTTAAATGTGAGCCAGTTGTACCTGTTAGAGAGCTTAGTTAAGTAATCAGGAAGAGGTTTTAAAATAATGAGAATTTCCTTCTTCCTAGAGTCCTTTAGGAAAGGTTCGGTAGATAGTAGGGGCATAAGCCAAATGTCTCTTCAGGTGGGTGTATCTCTACAGGGGGTCTCTTTGGTCCATTTTGTGGTTGGGGAGTGACCCCTCAAAACAGTGTTTTATAATCCACACTCCACTCCTCCTCTCATTATTTGGACAACTGGCAGCATTGGAGTATGGACTATATATTAGGTAATACTACTGAATCAACGTTAAACTGCCAGAAATTGGTCATCGTACTATTGTTAGAGAAAGTCCTTGCTCTTAGGAAATACATAATGAAATATTTAGGGATAAAAGGAGATGATGTCTACAACTCAGTATCAAATGGTTCAAGAAAAACTTTATATAAGGAGAGATGGAATAGAAAGGGGAAGGGGCGGGAGAGGGGAAGGAGGGAGGGGAGTGGGAAAGGGGGAAGGAGAGGGGCTGATGTGAATGGAGGGGAGGAAAGGAAGGGATGGAAAGGGAGAGAAGGGAGGGGAGAGATGCCAGAGCACATGATAAAGGAGATGTGCCCAAACACCAGAAACTGTTGAATCTGGGTGAAGGGATATAGAGAAGTTCTTTGTAATATTCTTGCAACTCTTCTGTAAGTTTGAATCATTTCAAAGTCAAAGAAAAAAAAAATGAAACAAGAAAACACATGGCTCCTTTGAGCAACAAGAGTCACACCACATCCTGTAACGTTATTTGAAATTGCCACATAAATGAAACGTTTTCACTGAAACCAGGTCATTAAATTGCAAGATTGAGGAGAGCAGGCATTAGACCTAAATTCCAGCACAGTGCCTGGCACATAGTAGGCAGTAAATATTTGTTTAGTGAATGAAAGCAAAGAAGCAGCGATTTGGAAATTGGCTTTTCCCGTTGTGCATGTGTCTTCCACCCAGGAGACTTGGATTTGCTTCCCCAGACACGCCGTCCTGTGCCCCCGTGGGCTCTGAGGATCACCAAGTGGAGCAGTTTGTCTCAGGGAGCTTGCGTGACAATTAGTGTAATGGAAGTGACTGACCCCTAACTTTACACTTTTTGCTGATAAAGGTACTCTGAGGAATCAGGTCGAACATTTATGACATTTCTCCTGTATTGGTTCCCATTTAAAAAGGATGAAATTTCAAAAAACAGTGTTTAGTTACTTTTATTATGGTAAAATATACGTAAAATTTACCGTTTTAACCATTTTTAAGTGTACAATTTGGTGGCACTGAGTATGTTCACACTGTTGTGAAACTGTCACCACTGTCCATCTCTAAAACTTTTTCATCATCCAAACTGAAACTCTGTATCCAGGGAACAATAACTTTGTTGTTGTTATTATTTGCTTAACAAAATATTTATTGAAACTATTCAACAGAATTACAGTTGTTAGCTGCAGTAATAGTAGGCTACAGCACCCCAAATCCAAAGTTAGTGACACCAAAATTAGAGAACTTATTTAAATTTAATTAATAGTAATTGCCTTGAAAGGGAACCTTTAGAAATTTAATAGGAACATCTACTGCTAGTGCATAGGAATTCATTTCCATAAAGATTATAACTTGTACACTAGAATATATACTATTTAAAATGAAACATTAGAGCTTTAAAGCTTTTCTTACAACTCTTAAAATTAACTTTATGAAGGCATAATTCACAGGCAAATGGACCTGTTTTCAATGTAGAGTTTGATGATTTTGGGTCTTTTTTTACTATTATAAGTACCATTGCCTCCTTTTTGGGGGATTCTCTGTTTTAATGACATATATTTTTCTGGTTATGAAGGCATTATTATATGCTTCTTACAGAAAAATTAGAAAATTCTGGAAAGATTAAAGGGAAAACAAAAGATATCAGTAATTGTCCAGTTCTCCCCCAAAACATTATTAGCATTTCCCCTTCCCTTCTTTAATAGAATTTACATTTTGGAGCAGTTTTAGGCTCACAACAAAATTGTGAGGAAAGTACAGAGAGTTCCTCCTACCCCAACACATGCACAGCTGTCTATGTTTTATGTATATTTTATTATAAATATACTATAATTAAATATATTTTAAATTTAAAAAATAGTATCAGACTGGGCATGGTGGTTCACACCTATGATCCTAGCACTTTGGGAGGCTGAGGTTGGAGGATTGCCTGAGGCCTGGAGTTTGAAACCAGCCTGAGCAACATAGCGAGACCCTGTCTCTACAAAAAAATAGAAAAAACTAGCTGGGTGTGGTGGTGTGCGCCTGTAGTCCCAGCTACTCAGGAGGCTGAGGCAGGAGCATCATATGAGCCCAGGAATTTGAGGTTGCTGTGAGCTATGATGATGCCACTGTACTATGTACTCTAGCCCAGGCAACAGGGTAAGGCCCTGTCTCAAAAAAAAAAAAAAAAAAAAAAAAAAAAATCATCTGCCTGCAAAAGTAAAATTCAGAGATGCTAGACTTACAAGCTCTTCTCCTGAACCCTTCCCTGGTTTCCTGGCCATTACAGGCCATTGCTGATCCTTTGGACTTAGATTCTCCCACCACCATCTTGTTTGGTGGCTTGTGACATAGTCATACCACAAGGGCGGCCACGGAGGGGATCGTGTTTGCTTAGGTGGTGCTCAGTATTTGATTGTCGAGCCAATGAGTGGATTTGCAGAGCTTTAGAACTTGCATTGTAATAGATTTACTTAGAAGTATTCTTTGTAGGGTGAGTTGCACTGAGAATATTCGATGTAGAATGGCTCTAACAAATTAAAAAAATTAAAACTATGGCTTCTTGATTAAAGGTTGGCAGAGGAAGGTCCCTGAGGGCATTTATGAACTGCTAGGTGGATTACACTGTTTTTCAGGCAGAGTTGGTGTTCAAGCAGGTTGTGTTCTAACTCTTTGGAGGTGAGTTTTTTAAACCTTGAAATCTATTTTCTCTTTCCAAGTGGGAATAAGGTTTAAAGAGGATGATTTTTCTGTAAGAGAGCGAGCAGGTAAATCCCTCCCAGTGGTAAGCAACTCTGGGGACAGGGGAACAGATGGCACATGACTGATGCCCTTGAGGGAGAAATGGGTTTCACAGTCTCTTGTGACAGTTTCCACAAGTCAAGAAGGTTCGGGGATGCTCATTTGGTTTCTGAGATTGTGAAGGGGAGACAGAAGCGGAAGGGTTAACTTCCACTCTTACTTGGAAGTGGGTAGTTTCAAGCCTGGGAGGGCCTGCATTATGTAAACTAGCTTGCAATCTTTTGGTGTCCATTTTAGCTTTGCTTTCTCATTTAGGTCAATTGGGTCTGAATAAGGAATTTGGCCAGACGACAGAACATTTAAACTGGTTCCCCTATTGCATCTCATTTCCACAGTCTGTTTATAATCCTAATTGATGCAAAGGCTCTTGTTATTGTGAATGCGAATGCCCTGAATGCAGGGTTCTGGTTTGTTTAATTTTGCATCATATTATGGAACGTGGTGAGGGGAGTGGAGGGTCTGCATGACAGGTTGAGTATGGCTGGTGCCAGCCTGATTCTGAGTGATTCCTCTGGCACCCAGGGGTACAGGGTGCTTTTTCGGAAGGCTGATAAGAGTTCAGGAAGGGATCTCAGAGGCTCTCTGTTTGCAGGATCCCTGGGTCTTGAGCTGCTTATTGCTTATGGAAGCTTTTCTGTATGTCACAACCCAGGAATAATCCTGCCATTTTTTTTTCCTATATCCTTTTTCTGGAAGCATTTTTCAAAATAAACCGAAGTAACAGTGAAGCAGAGGGAGAAGCTAACATTTTCTTTCAGAGGGCATTTTTCTGGGGCCTTGAAGGCCCTTGGATGAACTTGCTCAGCCTTTGGAGGAAATAGCCATGAAGAGATGACGTTTAATTTAAAGTTATACACAGAATTTGTGGCAGAGTTAGAACAAGAAACTGGATCTCAGCTCCTCAGAGTTTTGGAAAAACTCCAGAAAGGTGATGCTAAAAATGGTCTTTTTGATCTGTGGTTTTGTTGTGTAGCAAAGAATACCCACTGGCTTCTCATCATCTGGCCGATGCCCTGAGACTCATCTAATCTTCTGGTTTATTTATTAGCTGTTTTGAGTGATGGAGAAAACTTCAAAATGTGCAGAGCTTTTTCTTGAACCCTGTGATCCTGGGGTATTAAAAGATCATGTCTGGGATATCTTATCTCTGAGTCTGATGCTAATTTCCTCTACTATATAGCAAAGAGAACTGTGTTTAACAGTGGCTTTCAGTAGCCAAGGTTGCTTTTATTTTATTTTCTAGATTATGAATAAAGAACTAGCCTTTAGGACTGGTTCTAATCTATCAGTAGATAGCACACTGTTTATAGTGCTACAAAAATATTAATCGAAGATGGACTTCTAAATTTAGGAAGGTATCTGACTAAATTTGATCAGACTGCATTAAAAATTTGAGACTTTTCTCTGAGCTGATATTTCCTAGCAGTTCTTTAGGATAGAGTGTTATTTAACTGGATGGGATCGGTTTTTGCCTAGACCTTGGCTTGTTGGCAAATGTAGTATATTTGATTCCATCGCACACTTGTCCACCCTTGAGGAGCAGCTACTTTGGACCACAATTACTGAAAGTGTCTTCTAGTAACCTGACTCTTTAGTGATGGTATTTGACCTTTGGGAGTCACTTCCAGTGCTGCGTTAATGAGCTTTCTTTGTGCTGGAGCACTTACCCTTTGGTTTAGTGCAGGGGTCAGCAAAGCTGTTTTGTGAAGGGCCAGATAGTAAAAAATTTCAACTCTGTAGCATGAAAGCAATCACAGAGGCTGGGCATGGTGGCTCTTGCTTAGTAATCCTAGCACTCTGGGAGGCTGAGGTGGGAGGATCACTTGAGGTCAGGAGTTTGAGACCAGCCTGAGCAAGAGTGAGACCCTGTCTCCACCAAAAATAGAAAAATTAGCCAGGTGTGGTGGCACACGTCTGCTGTCCCAGCTACTCAGGAGACTGGGGCAGGAGGATTGCTTGAGCCCAGGAGTTTGAGGTTGCTGTGAGCTATTATGATGCCACTGCACTCTACCGAGGGTGTCAGAGTGAGACTCTGTCTCAAAAAAAAAAAAAAGAGGGGGCAATCATAGACAATATGTAAACACATAGGTGTGGCTGTGTTCCAGTGAAACCTTACTTACAAAAACAAATGTTCAGCTGGATTTGGCTCATGGGCCTTTGCTTGCTGACCTCTAATTTTTGGAAACTTTTTAGAAAACAAAGCTGAAACACCCTCGGTTCTTGTGGTGAGGAAGAATTTAGTAATTAAAACATAAACATCTCAGTTGAGATTTAGCATCCATAGTAAGAAAGATGCTTCTCTATTATTGAAAAGTTGATATAACAAAAATAAAGACTTGTTTTGGGAGAAAAATAACAACTGTATATTTTAGGAAAAAAATACAACTGTATATTTATTTATTTATTTATTTATTTTGAGACAGAGTCTCACTCTGTTGCCCAGGCTAGAGTGAGTGCCGTGGCGTCAGCCTAGCTCACAGCAACCTCAAATTCCTGGGCTCAAGCAACCCTCCTGCTTGAGCCTCCCGAGTAGCTGGGACTACAGGCATGTGCCACCATGCCCGGCTAATTTTTTTTTTTTCTATTTTTAGTTGACTGGCTAATTTTTCCTACTTTTAGTAGAGACAGGGCCTCGCTCTTGCTTAGGCTGGTCTCAAACTCCTGACCTCAAGTGATCCTCCCACCTCGGCCTCCCAGAGTGTTAGGATTACAGGTGTCAGCCACCGTGCCCGGCCTGTACAGCTGTATATTTATTTTTATACATTTATTTTGAATCCTATCCTCCTGCATATGTGCTTTTGTGAAGTCTTGATGTGTGTATATACCAGTGAGTATTATTAAAAAGCATGATGCACCCACATATCTTACAGTTGTTAGTACATTGGGTCTAGTAAGGCCTAAAAGATACAAACTGGATTTGGCAGGGAAGATATTTTTAAGGACTAACTTGTGAGGTGCACTGTCATTTTATGTGTTTTTTAGTTTTTCAGTAAGAGTTACATTTGCTTTTTTTTTTTTTGAGACAGTCTTTTTCTGTTGTCCAGGCTAAAGTGCAGTGGCATTGTTATAGTTCACTGCAACCTCAAACTCCTAGCCTCCCAAGTAGCTGGGACTATAGGTGTGCACCACCGCAGCTGGCTAATTTTTGATTTTTTTGTAGAGACAGGGTCTTACTATGCTGCTCAGGCTGGTCTCGAACTCCTGGCCTCAAATGGTCCTCCTGCCTCAGCCTCCCAAAGTGCTAGGATTATAGGCAATTCACTCTTCAAAAATGTTTAAAATTTATTTTATTAAAATTTTTTTTTTTTTTTAGAGACAAGGTCTTGCAGTCCCCCAGGCTGGAGTGCAGTGGTATGATTGTAGCTCACTGCAGCCTTGAACTCCTGGGCTCAAACGATCCTCCCACCTCAGCCTCCCAAGTAACTAGTACTACAGGCAAGTGCTACCACACCCAGCTAATATTTTTATTTTTTGTAGAGATGAGGTCTTGCCCAGGCTGGTCTTGAACTCCTGGCCTCAAGCAATCCTCCCACCTTGGCCATCTGAGATTACAGATGTGAGCCACTGTGTCCAGCATAATTCACTCTTTACTTCAGTCTTACAAAATAGCAATACCCAGAGGAATAAATACCAGTAGAAATCAGGCCAGGGCTAAAATAAATCAGGTAATTGGCCATTCAGGGGCCAAACTGTGGTCAGTGCCAAAGTCACACTTTAGCTCTGAGTTAACTTTGTGGTCACCAGGGTATTGTGGTGGCTTGAGAATTACTGTACCCTTCCTTGCCTTAACTCTCAATGGCCACAAAGACTAAACCATAGCAGATGTTCAATTTTTTCTTCCTCCTTAACTGGTGAACACAATAAACCAAGAAACCAATGACCATACTTCAGTGTCACTCTACACAAGGTGACTCTAAAGATGATTTTTTTCCAAACAGGAATTTCCAAATATGTATATCTAAGAATGGCAAGATTCTTTTTTCACAACAATGCTGCCATTGCTCAAAGATTTTGAAGCTCCTTTTCTAGAATTGCCTTCACAGTAAGTTACAGGCCATAGCAGAAGTCTGCCTGCTTTGGAGTCTCTCCTCAGTTTTGACTAAAAATGGTGTTAGAGCAGACTGTGGGTCACTTTCAGCTCTTTCCGGATCTCATAACCGTGCTGGGAGGAGATGGATTTATCACAGCTGAGCTAGAGGTTGTGGGTAATGACAGTACGTCTGGAGCCTCTGAGGGTATTTCTTTGGAAGGAACAAAAATATTTATTTTATTTGGTAGTTGTGATAGTAGTTAAAAAAGAGTCATACCTTTGTACATCAGTAGGCTGGCCCCAGATCACCATGCCAACATGACTTATTTTTTGTTTGTTTCTTTGTTTGTTTCTTTTTTTTTTTTTGAGACAGAGTCTTACTCTGTTGCCCGGGCTAGAGTGCTGTGGTGTCAGCCTAGCTCACAGCAACCTCAAACTCCTGGACTTAAGCAATCCTCCTGCCTCAGCCTCTCAAGTAGCTGGGACTACAGGCATGCACCACCATGCCTGGCTAATTTTTCATATATATATATATATATTTTTTTTTTTAGTTGTCCAACTCATTTCTTTCTGTTTTTTAGTAGAGATGGGGTCTTGCTCTTGCTCAGGCTGGTCTTGAACTCCTGACCTCAAATGATCCTCCCACCTCAGCCTCCCAGAGTGCTAGGATTACAGGCATGAGCCACCACTCCCAGCCTCTTTTTTGTTTTTAAGAGACAGGGTCTCACTCTGTTGCCCAGGTTAAAGTGCAGTGGCGTGATCATAGCTCACTGCAGCCTCCCACCTCAGCCTCCCGAGTAGCTGGGGCTATAGGTCCAAGCCACCATGCCCAGCTAATTATTTTTTATTTTTTATAGAGATGGGGGTCTTGCTATGTTGCCTAGGCTGGTCTCAAACTCCTGGCCTCAAGCAATCCTCCCACCTTGGGCTCCCAAAGCCAAGGGATCATAGGCTCCAACATGACTTTTGAATGAGATCATTCTTTCACTAAGAGGCCTCCAAGATTGATCTGCTTTATTCCAAATCCCACTCTATGGAACAAGGCCAGGGTCCTTGAAAGGCCCTCAATTTTCGGTGCTCTGTTGCCTCTGTTACCTGTAACATTTGAAAGGCTGTTATAGGTTTGCTTTTCTGGGAGATCCTGCATATGTTGATAAAATCAGATGGACTGTGGGAAGTTCTCCCTACTCCCCTTGTCCTCCTTTGTCTTCCCTGTAATGTGGAAAGTGGGAATGTCCTGTACTAGGGAGTTTTACTGTCTGGCAGGCGTTTGTGTAGGCTCAAAATGTGGGAGTCTGAGCTGTTAGAAGGAGTACTGGTTAGTATCTCAGTTGCAGACAATAGATTCCTTCTAAGCAGTTTAAGCAGCCTGGGATTTATTAGAGGGTTTTACAGTATTTCTGGGAGAACCAAGCTCAATGCTACATGTTCAATATAGTTCAAAGCTCAATGCGACACAGCCTGTCTGTCTCCAGCCAATTCCCAATAGTGTGGTCCTAACCTACTACTGCTTTATTACTGGTGACACTAGAGGCAGAACATTGGAACCTCTGCATCTGCCCCAAGGAGTCAGACGCACCTATCACTGTCTGACCAGAAGTTCTGACCTTCCAGTTATGGCTTCACCTGCTGTTCTTCCCCTCTGCCTCTCCAATCTTGCATGGGTGTATCTACTTGGAAGAATCTAGCTGCAAGGGAGTCCGCAAAATGTAGCTTTTAGTTTTCTAGCCTCTGTAGACCAACAAGGCGGGCTAGAAAGCTGCTGGATGATGCTGCATGAACTGTTTTGCATTATTTGTAGGGCATGTACATGGAAATGGAGGCTAAACCTCTGGAAGGTTGATTCTCCTTGCAAAGAAAAGAGGGACGAGGACCGAGTATGGGAAACTCTACAGGTCTCTTGGGAGAATGAAACAACTGGGAGTGAGTACAAGTGCCAGTGCTTTTATCTGGAGAGTGGCATCCCAGTGCATGGTGGGTGGCATTGCTGGGTAGGTGTGGCTGCTGTGCCCTGCCTGAGTCCTTGGCATGGTCCTGACCTTAGCAAGAGGGAAGCAGTGTTGGGCTCATGGTTCTTATCCTATTGAGGCTGGCAGGACCAGTTTCTAATTCCAGCCTGTGTGACCGCCTGTAGGTTACTGCACCGTTCTGATTTTCAGTTTGCTTATCTTTAAAGTAGTGATATGCCTACCTTGCAGGGAGGTTGTGATGGTAAAATCAGGTATCGCATGACTGTCTAGTACACTCCTTTGGTATACGGTAGTTGCCCAATAAATTATTACTATTATCTTCAACTTTGCTATCGTTCTTTCCCTTTTCCTTTCATCTGAGCAGCTCATAGGTGTCTTAAACTTCAGTGGATGCCAGTAGCTTTTATGATTTTTCTTAGCAATTAGCTTACTTTTTCCATCCTCTATGTGGCTAACTTTCTACTCCTCCCTCCCAGCATCTTATTATGAAAAATTTCAAACATACTGAAAAGTCAAAAGAATTATACAGTAAACACACATGTATCTACCACCTGGATTCTACAGCTAACATTTTATTATACCTATTAATACTTTATCACATATCTGTCCATCCATCCATCAACCCATTTTTATTTGCTTATACATTTAAAAGTAAATTGCTGATGTCAGTATACTTCCTCATAAATATGTCAGCATGCATGTCATTAACAAATATCATTAACAATATTTGTTTGCAATTTTTTTCTTTTTTTTTTTTTGAGACAGAGTCTCGCTTTGTTGCCCGGGCTAGAGTGAGTGCCGTGGCATCAGCCTAGCTCACAGCAACCTCAAACTCCTGGGCTTAAGCGATCCTACTGCCTCAGCCTCCCCAGTAGCTGGGACGGTAGGCATGCGCCACCATGCCTGGCTAATTTTTTCTATATATATTTTAGTTGGCCAGGTAATTTGTTTCTATTTTTTTAGTAGAGACGAGGTCTCGCTCTTGCTCAGGCTGGTCTTGAACTCCTGACCTCAAGCGATCCACCTGCCTCGGCCTCCCAGACTGCTAGGATTATAGGCGTGAGCCACCGTGCCCAGCCTTGAAATTTTTTTCTTGATATAAAATTTCAGTGAAATGCACAAATCTTAAGTGTACATTTATTGAGTTTTGACAACTGCATGCACCTCTTATCCAAACCTCTATCAAGGTATAGAACATTTCCATCTCTGCAGAAGCTTCTCTCATGCCCTTCCCGCTGCTCACCCCAGGCAACCACCATCCTGATTCCCCCCACCACTACAGATTGGTTTTTCCTGTTCTAGCACTTCATGTAAATGGAATCACACAGTATGTACTCACTGTGTCTGGCTTCCTCTAGTCAGCATAACATTTTGAGATTCATCTGGGTCGTGTGTCTTACCAGTTGTGGATTCCTTTTTATTGCGGAGACAGGTAGCTTTAGAATTATGCCTGGTTGCTGCAAGAAGAAAGAACCGTAAGCTCTCATCATAGAACTTGGAGATTCTATCTTCTTTCTTCTTTCCAGCCTGGGGTTAGCAACACACAAAGGCTCTTTGTAGAGGATTAGCATTAAGGGGCTTAGAGGCCATCCAATCCAGTCCCTCCTCCTGGCCTGTGGCGCCTCAGCCAGGGCAGCCATCCTTCTGACCCCTTTTTCCTCCCTCTTGGGACCAATGTTAGTGGGACTTCAGGAGCAGGAGGAGTGAATGGGCCAAGGCGTGGGCACCTGGGACATTTCATTGCTTTGGGGTTAAACAAAGAATGAATCCAGACTTCCCTTAATGACTTTTGCTGTTGGAGATTTCGTTATGCTTTGTACATGCTGGTGATTATAAGACTAGTCGGCTGCAACAGCTGGAGCTGGAAACAGGTTCCTACATTGCTTTTCTGTTAAGGCATCAGCCAGGACACTGAAGCCACTGAGCTCTCTGATGGGAAAGGGAGTCATTCTCTTGCTTCTCGTCCCCTGCTCCTCCCCTCCTCCCCCTTCATTTCTCTGGCTCTGTCTCTCTATCTCTCTTGCACATACAGAGCTTTTGAACATATTTATGTATAATGACTTGTCTGAGAGTTTAGGTTGCTCTGTTTTGGAGAAGATTGACATGCTTGAGGGGAGAAGGAAGAGGGTTGATAAAGAACAGCTGCTGCTTAGTAATGGGGAGGCTACACCCACTCTAATGGGGAGGCTATTAAATAACATAGCGTGTGGCAGATGAGTGTTGGACACAGCGGAGCTCTGTAGGTGTTTTTTCCTTCCTGTTTCTGTCCTGTGCAGAGGTTCTGGAACATGCCTGGATGCCTGGGCATTAAAAGTATCTGGGAAGAGTATACAGAAATACTGCCACCAGGTCCCATGCTGGACTAGGTGAATGAGAATATGGGCCTCTCCCCCAGCAGTCACAATGTGCAGCCACAGTTTAAAATCACAGATTGAATACCTTAGGAACCCATTTTCACACACATTATCACCACTAATCCCCATAATCATACAAGGCAGGCAGGTTTTAGTAATATTTTGGTGGAGCAAACTGATGTTGGGGTGGCCATTCTGACACCTGTCAGTCTGATTGTAAGTGCCACGTCCCTCCCATTCTGCCTTGTTCCCTCTGGTCCTTTTATGTGAAGGGACTTCACATGGTAGGGTCAGTTGTTGATGCATTCATTGCTTGCCATCTGCCATGCTGCACCTGGCAGTACCGTGGGGAATATTGTGGCTGGGTCCTGGCCTCAGGGAGCAGATGGGCCAGGAAGGAGACACACAGTGGGTGGCAATTGAGCTGTAGCAAGAAAGGTGCTCTCATGGAGGGTGATGAGGGCATCCAGCCCAGACTTAGGGTGGGGAGCTTGTTCTGGAAGAAGTGCCACCTAGTGCAGACCTGGAGGTGTGAGAGAGGAAGCATGGCTCTGGGGGAAGTGAAAAAAGCTTAGAAGCTGAAAGTAGGAAAGAAAAGAACCTGGACACAGATTACTTTATCCCCTAAATAGATGTGCCTCACCAAAGAAAACTTGTTTTTCAACCTACCCAATGTGCATCAAGGCATGGTTTTCCACTCTGTACCAGGATTCTTTATTTGCATTTACAAAAGAAAACAAAATGCGTTATCATATGTTTTCTATAAATTGCAAATTTCATTGAACTTAAAAGGGACTTGTTTTTTTTTGGTTAAATATGACTGTATGTTAAGATGCAAATAAATTTGTGCCTTTAGAACTAAGAAATCCTGAATAAATAATGTTCATTTCCCACCACTTGTGGGGAGGGTTCAGATGATAGAAGGAGTTCTGTAAGAAGAGTTGCACACCAAAGGGGTTTTAGGCAGGGATTCCTGAATCTCTTAAATTATAGTTTTTTTTCTTCCCTGGTGGAAACCTTAATAGTATAGCATAATGTTAAAAGCATGGGTTTTTAAAAGCCTTGCTTTGTCACTTTTACTTAACAGGATATGTAAAATTACTCTGCCCCATCCGCCTTTTTTCTTTTTTGAATGAGAGTATTGCGCTGTGGCCTGGGCTGGAGTGCAGTGGTGTCACCATAGCTCACAGCAACCTCAAACTCCTGGGCTCAAATGATCCTCCTGCCTCAGCCTCCCAAGTAGCTGGGAATACAGGCACACACCACCATGCTTGGCTAATTTTTCTATTTTTTTGCTAAGGTTGGTCTCAAACTCCTGGCTTCAAGCGATCCTCCCACCTCAGCCTCCGAAAGTGTTAGGATTACAGGCAGGAGCCACCGCGCCTGGCCTATCCTGCCTTTCTAGACCTCAGTTTCCTCATCAGTAACATGGGAATAATAATAAATACTTCATATAATTTAAATGTGTAATCATATAAGTCATCATTTATCTGTTTCCATTTTTGTAATTGTATACTGTCATAGAACAAATAGATTATCTAATACTCTTTTTTCTTTAAAAATAAAATATTTGGTTTATATAAAAGAATATATGTAGTTATGTATGTTATAGGGCAAAATAAGGAAATGAACAGGCATGAGCTAACCATTCAATCTCTAGGAAGCATAATTTAGCCACTTGTAGCTCCTCTGCCCATGTGTTCTTCTCCACCCCAATCCCTTCCTCCCCACTTGTAGGTAACCACTAACCCTTGAGTTTTGAGTTCATCATTCCTTTGCCTTTCTATAAAAATAATGTAAATTATTTTTATTAATTTTAAATAAATGTCTTATCTCATTTAGTTTTATTTTTCAGTTTTATGTATTTAAAAAAGAGCATGTTGTATATAGTGTTATGCAAGTGATTTCTTTTTTTGCTTGTTATATTTCCAAAATGGATCGCTGTTATTGTGTTTAACTTTATTGCATTCAATATCAATGCTGTATAACAGTCCTTTGTGTGACTGTGCCACCAGTGTTTTATCTTGGTGATGGGCATTTAGGTTCTTCACCATTTCTTCCTCTGTGAGCAGTATTGCTGCTGTCCACAAGTTGGTATGTGTGTCCCCCAGTGCAAACATGTGAGAATTTCCTTGTGATGTATATGTAGTAGTGGAAGTGTCAGGCTTTAGGGAATCCGGATGTTCAATTTCATAAGATAATGCTAAGTTATTTTCTAAAGTGTACGTCCAGTTTAATGCCTACCAGCAGAGTGTAAGCATTCCCATTGTTTCACCTGTTCTCCAGTTTTCAGTATTATAAGACTTCTTAATTTTGCCAAGTCAGTAGGTCTAAATGGTGTCTCATTGGTGTCTTCATTTGTGTATCTCTGATTATCAGAAAGAGATCAGCTCATTGTGGACTTAAGGGTCATTTTTTCTTCTTCTTTTGTGAAATTCCAGCTTGGATCTTTTGCTCAGTTATCTGTTAGTTTGTCTTTTTCACATTGGTTTGTAAAAGTTCTTTTTTTTTTTTTTTTTTTTGAGACAGAGTCTCACTTTGTTGCCCAGGCTAGAGTGCTGTGACATCAGCCAACTCACAGCAACCTCAAACTCCTGGGCTTAAGCGAGCCTTCTGCCTCAGCCTCCCGAGTAGCTGGGACTACAGGCATGTGCTACTGTGGCCGGCTAGTTTTTTCTATATATTTTTAGTTGTCCAGCTAATTTCTTTCTATTTTTAGTAGAGACGGGATCTTGCTCTTGCTCAGGCTGGTCTCGAACTCCTGAGCTCAAATGATCCGCCCGCCTCGGCCTCC